>NC_071094.1:35080425-35720826 GCF_027358695.1 Spea bombifrons
TTTTAAGATCCCTTAATCTTTCCGGATACTTTCTTCAAACCACTTACCATTTTTGTAGCCCCCCCTCTGAACTCTCTCCAGTGTGTCAATATACTTCAGAACTGCATACAATATTCTAGGTGAGGCCTTTCCAGAGATCTCCCCTCTTCCTGCTACTAATGCCTCCCCCTGTGTAGCCCAGCATCCTGCTTATTATTGCATTGTCTGCTTACCTCTACGTCATCAGAAATATTTACTCCTAAGTTCCTCTCTTTCGTTGTCACTGACAGAACAGGCTCCCCAATGCTATATTCTGCCATGAGACTTTTATGTCCCAAGTGCATTTTCTTCACCATTCTTCTAATTTATTTAGTCCTTGAGGTACCCCACTATAAACCAGTTCTTCCTCTGAATATACACCATTAACTACAACCTTCTGCCTCCTGTCACTCAACCATTGCCTTATCCATTCAACTACTTTGACATCCACACCCAAAGACCCAATTTTCTATGGGGGGCAGTGTCGAATGCCTCACTGAAATCTAGAAAGGCTATATTAACACCTCCTCTAGTCATTCTAAAAGTTATGTTGATGACAGGTATCCTTTAAGATCAAGAGTGCAAATAATATGGATTTAATAGACTGGAGCTTGCAGTTTTTGCCTACAGCATGAGAAAAAGAGCTTACTATAGTGGGGAAATGTAAGCGTCCATTAGGTGGTCATAAGGCCATCATTAGCATCAAACTAAAGGCCAAATGTGGTTTAAGGACCTATAGCAGATAGAACATTTGAAGACTTGATGAGCTGAATGCTTCTTATCTGCTATCTTTGTGTACTGCACGATGTTTCACTATAGGCCAACTATACCGATGGTAAAATATAGCTATGTGTCACATCATGAATCTTTCTAAACTCACGCCACTGGCATCTGCTAAACCATCATGGCCAATGGTACTTTACCGTAATGCCCGTTAAACTGATCCAACAAATTTCAGTTAAGTCTTATTATGTAATTGAAAGCAAAACAACTGCAGTTTCCAGTCCATGGAATCCAAGATGTTAGCTGGATATTTTATTATTCAATAAAATGAAATGATGGTCAATTTAGAGTACTACAGGATATGAATCAGCAGTCATTTACTCTAATCTCGTAGAATGCTGGGTCTCCATGAATACAAACCAAGCCTAGGAAAAGTGCTTAACGGGAGGGCTAGCACAAAAAACATTCTCTGCAAGGATATTAGGAGTTATTCATTTTAATGTGTCATCTTCGGCCAAGACTAATTATTACAAAGTAACCCCAGCTCATCTTGCGGAAAAGCTCACTGGCGTCCGACTTTAATGAGACATAGCGAAGACAGTGAGTTGAAATGTCCGACTCTCCTGCAAACTACCTCCTTAGTGAATTTACCCAGAAGTAAATCAGAAGCTAATTTACTCAGATATATGATATGTACGGATACTGCTTTAGTTTTGCATATTTTGAAGATCAACTTGATTGTGACTTAGTTTATTTTCTTGGACCAATATGTTGAGCTACTCGCTCAGCTCAGATGTTAGCTACAAAACACAGAATGTGGATGATGCAAATGACAAAAATTTCACCTACAGCAGAAGGTCACACTAATGCAGTAAAAAGTCAAACACCTGATGAATCATTCTGCTTCCGAAATAAAGCACAACTGCTGAAGAATGTACAATGCAGAAACCAATGACTCAATAAGCAATTATAGCAAATTGGGGGAAACATTTCCTGAAATAGGATAACATTTTCAAAACGTAGTAAAAAAGGGATTATGGTTTTACGTATATTTTAATGCTTAATTTATTTTGTAAATTCATTTAAACATTGTTTCTATAGATACCGGATATATTTTTGGATGAGATATTTGCCACTGTTCACTAAATATTGAGTGTCAGCAGTTGAGATGAGTTTGCAAAAGGAAACTTACATGAGTGGCACTAAATGAACGGTGCCACTCAATAATCATATTCATGTTACATAAAGTCGGGACTAAAGACTGATCAATGTCTTCAAAGCAGAAAATATGTGCAGACTAGAATGGTTCTTGACTGCTGTGAAATTTTAAGTTTCTGTGTTTCTAACTCGACTGGAGCATAATCAAGTTGATGCAAGCTTAACACAACACAAACTCATGGATTCCTTAACCCCCAGGTTGCTTGCAGCTGTACGCATATGTTTGGAACCCTTTTTTTTACATTGTTTCCTCAAGAAATGGGAAAGAGGGACGGGGAAAGGCATGGGTAACCTCAATACCGTGCCATAAAGTCCTAATGGGCACCGAATATGAGGCATAAAACGCCTCTTTGCACGAGAAGGCAAATGATTATTAGGTTAGGAGAAGAAGGGGCACTCTCTATCCTCCTTGGTTAGAAAGCACTGATTTTCTTACTTTTAATTATTTAGACTTTTTTTAAGCTTGGGAAGTATGCAAGTTGCAGTTGAGGGCTCGACAATTCCTGTGAACTTTACTGCACAAAGGGTCATCGCTCTGTGAAGTCCACATAGGACTCAACACTCAGCCAGGTTCAGGCACTGGCTACGATACCTCTAGGCTACTGACATGTCTGTTTATAACATCTGGGTTATTAGTTTACATTATGCTTATTCAGACCACACACCTGGAATCCGGTATTTACTTATCCAGTCAATATATAGGTAGTGATTGTTCCTTCCAAATCCTTCCTACTGGTTTCTATCTAGCCTCAGCTACATTCCGCACAGATACTCTCATCAACTTGCCGGCAACTATTATACTCTCTGGAGCTTCTATAGAAGAACACAGATTTGTGAGGGGGGGGGGGGGTGTACGATTATTCCTAAATAGGGACTCTTCAGAGATATGCTGCTATCTGCTAAATGCATTAGATATTTTATCTTAAATATGATTAAACTTGTTTTGTAACATTTTTATTATGAAAAATATCTTTGATATTCTTCTATTGAATTTCTTTCCCATCTCTCATTCCACAACTTCAATTTACAAACTATCTGAAAAGAAAAATCTCAAAAACAATTATCTGTAGCTATTTCTGTTGTAGTTCTTTAGATAATTTATCATTGTTTTGATAATTTTTGTATTGTTCCACTTTTGCATACCAAAATGTTCAAGGCTGAATAATGATTATACATTAATATGGGTTTCTCTTATAGGTTTTTATTTTATATGTTTTATGTACTGAAAACAACATTTTCATAAGCACCAGATTGATAACTTTTTTTGCCTTAGTTTTCCACTTTTGCATCATGCTTTTTTGTTATTTTTCCTTTTTCTTCTTACTGATCTGTATGTAACAGCCAGAAAGTGACTTCACCAGGACCTGACCCCAGATGTACCTGTTGGTGGCCTTCATCCTTACCAGTTCACCAGCCTGTTTTCTATAGCTTAGCCTAAGCCAATTAGCTGTGTCTGGTCAGGTGTTTGCTCTCTGCCTTTAAAAGTTACTTCCCGTGATTGTATCTTTGCCAGATTATTGTGGTTTTGCTTGCCCCTTAATCAAGCTTGCTGCTGTTAATACATACATGTTACTGATTTCTACTCATCTGACTTTACTGCCTTTTACTACCCACTGACCTTGACGTGCCTAAACTCTGCTGTTATAACTAGACCAGGCAGCCTCTTTAAGCTTAGGTGCTCCACCGCCTGAGTATCTAGTGGTTACTTATTGCAGAAGGCCCTGCTGACCTGGATCAATACAGTACCAGTAAGTGGCAGGGATGATGGTGGAGCCTCAGTGCATTATTTCTCCAGCATACAAGGCCCACTTCTGACACTCTAACACTAGATGCTCACACACACACTCATGTTAACACTATGCACACACACACATACCGACAGCATACACTCACACATACTAACACCATATGCTAACACACACTAACACCATCCACTACCACAGGCACACTGTAGCACCATACAGTAACATATACTCATGCTAACACCATATACTCACACATGCCCTCTCCCATCAGTGCAGCCTGCACAGCTCTCTTTTCATCCTCCCACGTTTTACCGCAGGTGGAGCCCTGTCTACACCGCAGCTCAAACTCTCTGGTGGTTTGCTGCCATCATTCTACTGCGGGGTCACATAACATGTAGTATTTGACCCCACTGGATGCCTCGGTTACCAAGGCATCATCCCTAGTGTGCTCCTGGTGAATGGTGAGGTGCCAATTTCCTGCCCATAGATTGAAGAAATTGACCTGGAGTACAAGGGAAGCAACTTTTTCCCATAGACTCTGGGCCAAACCCAGCAAGTTCTCAGTTATGTCATCGAGGTCTAAGGTATTTACTAAAGAGTGGCTGAACAGACTCTTTAACTCTTTAACATGTATCATCTAATTTTTATTTGATTTACAAAATTGAAATAATTAGCTGCAGATTCAGTTAAGCCCCCTAAAGGGTATCTTAGGGGTTCTGTATATACATTTAAGGCTTTTATCCAAAGCACTGATCGAAAAAACTAAATTATAATATTCAGCATTTAGTGCTAAATTCACATCTATTATTATAATAGCCACAAAACAAAAAATAAAACAGTTTTGACACTTCAGTTCACATGAAAGAGTCTCCGACCAACATAAATATTCAGTTTTCCAGGAGACACACAATCATTCTTGCTTTTGTTGCCTTTGTAGAATTACTGTGATTATTAATATTTTTGCATTTATTTTGCAAGTGACAAATCTACTCTTATAGCCATAAATAGACACAACATTGTACTGCTTACAGCTGTCAGGGAAAAGCTGCATTGAAGGTGTTGCTTTATTCATTGAAATAACTATGTGCAGTGAGCCAAAAGATTCTCATTTAAATTTCAATAGTGAAGAGGGCAGAATACTCCGTCGCACATATTTCTGGATTGAGAAGAAGACTTGAAACGCTCATACAGATCACGTTTTCATTCTCTTTGTAAAATTACGATATACTTATGAAAATGCACCATGAATGAGAAACAAGAACAAGAAAGGAAAAATGCATTAGCCAAAGGGCATCATGAGTTAAACTTGTGTTTTATTAATTTTTCCCTGAGGACAAACTGCCGAAAGACATATTATCAAATCAGAGCAGGTGTATCTTACACGGGTATGATTATGGTTTTACAAATATTATTGACATATACCTGGGAAATCATATGGTTTGTGCTTCCAATCCTTTCTATTCTAAGCAAAACCCTAGCTTGGAAAGGGTTTACTCATAAAACTAAAAATACAACTTTATATAGAATGAAATTATAAAAAAAAAACTATTTTCACCTCTTGCTTCTAATTTACATGCTGTAAATGAAAATGTATACACTTTTGTTATTTTTAATATTATTATTTTTAGGATATATATTTATATACTGTATATGTACATATCTATATATATATATATATAGATAGATATATAGATATCTATAGATATATAGATATATATATATATATAGATATATAGATATATATATATATATATATATCTATATATATATATATATATATCTATATATCTATAGATATCTATATATCTATCTATATATCTATAGATATATATATATATATATATATATATATATATATATATATATATATATATAGATGGTTTTCTCCAGTAGAGTACTTGTGAGGTCAGGCACTGAACTTGGACAAGAAGACCTGGCTCACAATAGCCGTTCCAGTTCAAGGTGTTCGATGAGGTTGAAATGAGGGCTCTGTGTGGCCGGTCAAGTTCTTCCACACCAAACTCATTCAGCCACGACCTTGCTTTGTGCTCTGGAGCATAGTAAAGCTGAAATAGTAAAGGACCTTCCCAAACTGTCCTTACAAAATGGAAAGCATTGCATTGTCCAAGATGTTTGGGTATACTGAAGCATTAAGATTTCACTGAAAGTAAGTTTTTCGGGGTGACAATTTATATATAAGGTTTTATATGTCAGTTGATGTCAATTTAAAAAAAAATTATGATTTTTCATGTGGCCTTTAATGCATATGATACCTGAGTATCCCCTTATGTTTTTCTCCTCCTTGCAAATCCATTCAGGGACTGAGCAAAATCACCCCCCTCCATGCATGTGCAGAAAGTCGGGACTGCAGTGTGTGGGGGGTGTACTGCCACTCTGGTGCTGCAGCTTCTCCTTAAGGCACGTCTTTTGGGTTTTTTGGGTTTTACTTAAAGCCTAAGGAATGGTTATTAAAGTGCTTTAATTTGCTTCCTTCTTTGTTCCTTCTTTTGATGCTTTAGACCTTCCCTTTAAAGTGTAATCTAGTTATCTTGTTAAGATACAAGATATTCATTGAGTGAAACATGCTTATTGCTATTTGTGTTCTTAATTAATAAAGGGCAGGCTACACTAGTGAATCCTAAAGGTTCATTTCCTTTCTCTGCTATAACAAAGCAGATGGCAACCCTTAATAATTGATTATGGAATACACAACTGAATGTTAATTATTGCAATATTATTTGCCACCGTGTGAAAATGTTCCTTTTCTTATTGACACTTGATACGACACAAGATTAGCATGTGTTTCTATCCTGTAATGTTCTGTATAGATCCTTATGATCTTTATTTTTATCCTTATCCTAGGCAAATTCACTGTATAAAAATGTTAGAATACTCAATAGAAATATAAAGTTCTAATAAGTCCAGTGCCTTATTTTGTCTCCAAATATCACTGTTAAGTTTTGATTCAATATTTTCTCTTTAATAAAAGTTCTGAACAAAAGAAAAAAATACTTTGAAAGCTTTGTATGCAGAATTTGTTCACACATCCAGCGAAATGTAATCATTTTTCATATATTTCATTTATTAACCTATGATTTTCTCTATTAATATGCATTTTCTTTTCAAAAAGAATTATAATTGCAAGTAATTTGAATTATACTTTAAAGTCTGCAAGGCTGTCATATTTAGAATGCCTATGCGGGGATATTGCTAATTAGAATCATACTTGGAATGTTATCAGAAATGTTTAAGTTATGATAATATGAATTCAGAGATTGTCGTATTTAAGTGATCAGGTTGTTTGAAGAGCAAAAGTAAAGAATTAACAACCATTTGGAACAAGAATGAATTTGAATATAACAGTAAGACATACACTTAAGGATCACCAATGTTAATTAAAAGTTTCCCTATAGTGTTTTCTAGCCATTTGTCCTGGAATTCACTCGGTTCAGGCTTGGTCAGGATGTGGCAGTCAATGGCAAGACTGTCACAGAAAACTAAACAGATGTTTAACCCAATTGGAACGTAAATGTGTCCTTACCCCACCAATGTCCTATTCAATCTGAATCACTTAATGTCCCTGTTTGTACATGCCTTGTAGCATCCTATGGTTTCCTGCAGGGGTGAGGTGAAGTGGGTGCCCTGAAACGCCCAGTGGGGTCACGTAATGCATATTACATGACCCCACTGGGCACCTTAAGGCATTTTCTTCACCACTCCCCTGCTAGAAAGCATAAGGTGAGGGATTCACAATGGCAAAAGATAGGCAGTGATGTGGCAGGTCTCAACGAGATGAGAGGAGGTGGGAGAAAGTAGTGTGTGTGTATACTGTAGTGTCAGAGTCAGTGTGAATGTGTATATATGTATGGTGCTAAAGTCAGTGTATGTATACTGTATTGTCAGTGTGTTTGGGTGTATAGTGCTTGAGTCAGTGTGTGTATACTATAGTGTCATTGTCAACGTGTATGTGTGAAGTATTGTGCTGGAATATAGGTGTATATTGTAGTGTCAGAATCAATGTATATGTGTGTGCATGTACAGTATAGTGCTGCAGTCTGTCTGTGTGTGTGTGTATGTATAGTGCTAGAGTCAGTATATGCTGTATTGTAGTGCCAGATTCAGTTTGTATGTGTGTAAAGTATTAATGTGTTTTTTTTATATATATATATAATGTTAGGTTGTCAACCCCTGAATTAAATAGAGATTTACATGCAGAAACAATATTTATACTTTTTACCAGAAAAATATTTGAGTAACACATAATTTACCTGGTTACAGCTCTCAAAACCTTGCATTGGCCTTAATGCCTTAATTTATCAGAAGTTCATTACACTATTACTATTATTACCTTTTATTAATATAGCGCCAACAATTAACACAAAGCTTCTTACAATATGTATATTCAACGGGTTTGACTACATTAGGCAAAGTGGGCCCTTCAACCAAATTTAGCGTGACCGCCAAAGCTGTAAGAGGTGTACTAAATACTATATTCTGTTTGTGGTTATTTCATCCATAATGTTGCCTTCTATTCCCTCTAAATACACAATTCTAAAAACCACATTATGTATATGCCAGGGTCCCACACAAATGCATTTTAACACTAATGTACTCACTAAGACTTCCTATGAAGAGGCGTTCAATCTCTAAGCTTTAAAAGTACCACACCACTCATAATGAGAGTTAATTGAGAACAATTAGGTAAAATTTGTCTAATGTGTTATATGTCAATAAATGAAGTACCATTAGGAGAATTTAAATTATTACACATGCTCAATAATTAAAAGAAAAAAAGTGTTTTTAACATTAATTAGTAAACAGGGGACCTCCAAAATGGACGAAGCTTCCCAGAGTCTCCAGATCTACTTTCTGTTTCCTTAAGTCACCATGTTAGTAATACCATTATGACTTTTTTCTTATCTTTGTTTTTAGCACAGAAACGAAACAGAGGTTTCCAACTGTTACAATCAGAAGTGTAGTCAACAAACACTGCCACCTACATTTATTAATTGTCTGTCAAACAATGTGTCCACAGACAGAAATGTGTTTTGCCAAACTACACTTTTATAAGAAGAAGTACTCTGAATATAGACAAATTAGTCATTTCAATGCAGATTAAGTAGAGTACAACCATGAAGGCTAGATCGGTACTAATTCTCAACTAGGTTGCAAAATTGTTGATGTCCCTTGGCTTTTAGGAAAAGGAATGCCGAATACCAGTTGAAGGAAACACTGTTATTCCATGAACACTTGGTAATATGTGACAAACAAACCCAAGGCTGTAGTATATCGGTAGTAGTGCATAATAGTAGTTACATTGTATGGACAGGCCCCATGTGATTAACATTTAACTAATAATACCCATAAAAGTAAGAGTTATTCTCTGTATTTGTAGAGGCAGGAGAGCCTCTTGGTTTTGAAGGATCAGTTCTCTAATTTTTGCACTACATTTCGACCATAGGCTTTATGACCATGTGCAAAGGATAGATATAACATCTATATGATTCTTTATTTCTCCCCACACATTGATCTGCTATGACAATCCATTGATTTTCTGCTTTAAGATCCATAAATGTTCCACGAGTGTTTGTTGTAATAGGAACATGTAAGTTAACGAGTGCACGTGGAAATCCATATCAAAGAGAGCTTGTTTTACAGAATCGTAATTGGAAACCCCGCTTATGAGGAATTATTGATGTAAGGGACAAAACCTATGGAGGCATAACTGGATCCGTTTGTAGAAAATTGCTAAAAACCAATGAGATTTTCTGGTAATTGTTTCACCTGTACCACTATTGTACCATGACTACTCTTGTGTTGGTTTGATAATATAACACTTTGGCATTGAAATAGGTAATAAGAAAATGGAAAGATGAGATCATAAAAAGAGGAGGATAAAAGAGAATGGTAGAGATAAAGGGGGATGAGATAAGAGATGGTGGTAGAAGCAGTGTGCTTCATAGGAGACTGCCAGTGCATTGTAGCGCTTATCTTACAGAATTCATTTTAATGTACATGTGCTGATAAGGTCCACCTATTGTCTATATTATTTCATGAACAAATATTATATGTATTTTGTATCTGAGTGATTATTATGTCTATGACTACATTAAGTGAGTTTTGTCGGGTTTACGAATTTAAGGTTGAAGGGGAGTTAATGAACCCACTTATGTCAAAGACTATCTAACACAATAGAAAAACAGAAGTCTTTTCTTGCATCTCATTTTAAAAAAAAATCTATATTATGTTAAAACATATTAAAAGAACATATTGGCAGCTTTATTATGGCTGCTGAAGTGAAGTTTATTTTAGATGTCAGTTCTTGAAATAGAATTTGCATGATTGGTAACATAGACTTGGGTACACAAATTATTGCATATGATAAGATTTTAATTAGCAATTTGCACTATATTAAGTTTTAATAAATTAAAAGTATTTCTGTCTAGAGAGAATCTATATGGTTCCCTTACATCGGCCGGAATTGGAAATAGATTTATAGAACTAAATACTTCTTTGTAAAAGGCCTTTAAACTTTTAAGCAATTAATTTTTTACACTAGAAGTGGCCTTTAGATAATACTATTTTAGAAATGGCCGGTAATCCGTACCTTAAAGGATTTTGTATTAGAAATAATTCTGCAAAAGGTTTCCTGGTGACTACAATTGTTAAACATTTCTACCTTTGAAAAGTCCAAAATAGCCCATTGTGCAATTACCAAATCACTTAGTAAGCCAACAGTAAATTTACTTAAGGCTAATTTGCCGTATGGGATTATTTTTCAATCAAGATCACTCTATTTTGGAATAAAGAGGTTTCATATAGCGGTAAAATATTTTACAGGTTGTAACGATGTGACCCTACTAAATAAAAAATGCACAAAACGATAAAATGTGTTTCTATCTAAAATTGTAACTGGAATCCATGTTCTACAGCTTATTATTCCTTAGCAAATATCCTGCTGTGGAGTATGTGTCTTGTTTCTCTCGATCTGAAAGACTCTAATCTAATAGACTCTATTTTGGTAATAATTGTATTTTTCAAAGCAATAAGAATTCTGAAACAAATTAATTGTTTGAAATTAAGTCATTAATTTTAAAAGCGTGCAGAGCATGAATGATTAAAGTTTAAAAGATATGAAGCATTCGGGTGAATTTATAAATCATGTGCCCCGTCACTCTCTGCATTTAAAATTCAAATAGAAGGTTGCGCTGGTGGGTTCTCAAAGATTGATGCCGTCTACTGATATACTGACACCCCTATGTCATATTAAGGATTGCAAAATCCACAAACAAGGACAGCATAAAATGATTTGCATAGGTAGCGGCTCATTATAGGCACCCCAATGTAGTCATCCTACCAAGCTCCATCCCTAAACATTTTCTAGAGGGGAGGGTGGGATTCCAGAGAACAGAATTGTCCCAGTGTTAGGACCATACCAAGTTTGGACATAGGCATCTATGTCATATAATCCACATATAATGTTACGCTGTGCAGTGACTAATTCTGGTCTAGGCTGACTAGGCCTTGGCGGCAGTCTGCTTCCAAACTGGAGCAAATCGCCCTCTTGGAAGATCAGGCCATCCAGTATCTCACTCCTCAATGGGCCAATTACATGGAAGATCTTTGATCTCCTCAGCTGACCTATTTACACTATGGAAGCTGTGCCCATTATCTGCACTAGAAGACACGGCACATAGCGCTCAGGGATTTGATGCCATACCAGGCCCCAAAGGCACGGCGCACCTGTTAAGGGAGCGAAGACTCCGACATGAAAGGAGTGGCAAGGGGCGCTGCTCTAAATTGAGTAGCTCAGAAGGGAAATGCAACGCTGAAGGTAAGCTTAAGTATTTATTTGTTCACTGAATGTCTTAAATGGTGTGGGAGCATACGTACGGTGAACACATGTGGCCGAATGCTATACTTTTATAGCATGCATCTGCCTGTATCCAGCAGATGGCTACACGCCGAAGCATGGGATTAACTGTGCTATTGGAGACACTATTGGGCAACTGCCCACTGGGTATTTGCATGGGGTGCTCGATGGCCAGTCTGCGTCTGAAAGCAATATATATTGTATAGCAAAGAATATCGCCCATTTCTGAAAGTGGGCAAAAAAAGCAATTTTCGCTCCTACGGCAATTTTACGGGAAGTACCTTGTTACCACATCTGAGATTCCACTGATGCATTCATAACTACATCTGTGATCTTTCAGGTAGTCTCTTTCCACTTTCGCGATAATATTTTTTTTTTATTGTGTTGCTCTTTTGAACTTTTCACATTTAGATTATGCTGGTGAAAGAGGCTTTAAACATATAATATATGAACGAGAATATACCAGTGAAACAGTAAATAGTCTAGTTCTGAATGTGAACAAATCTGTAGTTTAGATGGCTCCAGATTTCAAGTATAAAGAAAATATATTTATGTGAGCAAAAATGACTCAGGAGAAGATGAATGTAATAAAAAATGGTGCGACCATGGTGCAACAGTCACATGCAATTTCTTCTCCATTTCTTTGCATTTTAAATTGACCATACACTGTTATATGTAAATATCTCCCTTAATTTAGTAGATAGCTCCCTATCTACTAAATAAACCCTAGTGCCTTTTCTGACATCATCATATTGTTTGACTCATTCTACTGCTCATTCACCGTACACTAAAATCCACCCATCCACTAAAGCTTAAATCCAGGACACTAAATAAAGAAGATTTAGGGAACACATTTTGGTATTTACTTAACAATATTTTTTTACTAAATATCTGGGAGATAATTGAAGCACCAAGAATGTTCATTATTGTTTTTGATTTGAATGAAATTTCTGTTTTTGTCTGGGTTTTTTTTTCTAGGTACAGATATAACAAATGTCAAATTGTTATACTTTAGAATAAATACAAATTCACTTCCTCCTCTTTCTTACTTATTATCTTGAAGAGAGAATCATTCTGGTTTATTATATTGCAATGTTTTTTTCCTATAGAAAGGCAGTCAATTTCCTAAATGGAAAAGCAAAAAAAAAAAAGGTTTTGAGTCATTCTTCTACTGTTTATGCTCAATGACCCTTTTATCCTTTATACTGAAGTTTTTGTATAATGTGGAAGAAATATCAATTGCTGTGTCTAATCTCACTTAGTACTCTGAGCGACCGGCTTAATGTGACAGAGGATCTAGAATTCTCGAGGTTAAAAAAAATGCGTATGTTGAAAAACTTTGCATTGATATAAAAAAGAGTAAAAAAACTTGGCTCTAGTCTTAATGAGCCCGTTAGGGAGATTTCTCTTGTAACAGTCTCAATAAATAATAATGCACCAGGGAGCCTAATTGTCCAATAGGGCAAACTTCCTCGGTTTGTTTGAAGAGGGTCTGCCGCCCCCCAGAACTGCCACCTAGACTGATTACACCACAACTGTCCATGTTTTTTTTTAATTTTAAACCAGTATAAAGAAGGTGGAGAAAAACTAGCGCTAATCAGTTTACAAGTAAACAGCATGAAACGGGCAACGCTACGTTACGTTTAAAGAAAAATGCACTGTAAGTAAAGCAATGTGATGGTGCAGTTCATCATATTGATGATGCATCACCATTTGGATTAATAATTGGAACATTTTAAACATAACATTAAGAAAGGAAAATGGAACAGCGTAATCATCTGATGTTACTGGGTATTCAGAGAAATCAGCTTTCCAAGGACATATTCGATAATAACAGACAGGCCCGGTGGGCTGCGGGCCAACAGCGCCCATACTCTCAGCCGCAGACAATAGAGTCCTAATTAATTGTTGACCTCACAGTTGGTTCATTAAAGCCTGGTTTATCGGAAATAACCTATTCCTGACCTTTGTAAATCCAAGTACAAGCAAATGCAATGATTAAGATAAAAAGTGCAGGTTATGTAATGAAATAAATGAGAGGACGTGTAACATTTAGGAAAATCAGACCCTGGGAAATTGGAGTATTCTATATCGTTAATACTATAGTATGCTGTTAAGAGTTACATGTGCATTGTAATCCTGTACATCACACATGGGTCTATCCGCTGAGCACGAGATAGATTTATGTAGGATCTACTCACCCTGAGGCTATATTCCCCCAACCATACACCAGATGGGCAACTGCTAAATCAATGCTGGTTTTTCAGAATATTTAACTCTTTGCTTATTGCTGTGGGATGTAAGGTGACATTTGTGAGCTATGAAGTTCGCGTCTGCAACTCACGGGTTAACGAACCACAAGTTGCTTGGCTTTTACCCATGAAACCTTGACTGGTGTATGAGAGTCAAGTGCAAAGATGATTTGGTTATAGTTAACACGGACTAGGCTACTCTAAACTTTTCTGCCAGCTCATATGTACTCACGTTTTGGTAAATTGACCAGAAAGATTGCGAGAAACTGCTCATGCATTTCTATCAATTTTTGTAGAAAGTGAGGCGGTTTTGTTACAAATTATTATTTTCAAATGGCTTACAGATCAGTGATATTTTCAAACCATTATATCTGGATGGTGAGGTCGGACACTAATGCATTGTGAACATCCATCATTGTTGGCCTTTGAAATCAAACACAATGACAATTATTATCTGAATGTCGCGTCTATATAACGATTTAGCGGTAACCTGAAAGATTAATGGATTTATACAAAAAAGTAAATGGTTAGAATCACATGCTTGATTTAACTTCATGCACTTAACATGTATCCCATTTTACCATTTGTATAAGTCACATAAGCTATAATTTTTTTCGGGCATGACATTTTTATTAAAGGTTTTATAAAGAAGAACATATAGTGTAACCAGATGAATAACAAAAGAAGTAGACAGAGCTTTATAACTGCCAGCATATGAAGTGTGTATTGTTCGTAGTTTGACATATGATACCATACAGGGTACTTGGCCCTCAGCATCTCTTATCAGTGATTTGGCGGCATGTGCCCTAGCTCTGGGGACAC
Organism: Spea bombifrons; assembly: GCF_027358695.1. Classification (NCBI taxonomy): domain Eukaryota; kingdom Metazoa; phylum Chordata; class Amphibia; order Anura; family Pelobatidae; genus Spea; species Spea bombifrons. The sequence continues at coordinate 35,095,077 of NC_071094.1, forward strand.
ATATTATAAGTTTTTGCATACTGTAAGGCAGTTACCTATTAACCATTTATATGCATTCAGCCCACTCCACTAGACAAAGTTTAGTACCCTACATAAGGGTATAAAGTACTGTATTTTAAGCTCACGGGGAAAACCGTTTTGCCGTGAGGCTTCCCCTTTAAGTACATTTTCTTTTTAGTATGACATTTCTCAAGCCTTTAAAACTTGACATTTCAGGTTTATCCCAAACCCCCTGGCCTTGCTGAGCACCTAGTGCTCTCTCTCAGTATGACACATACCTGATCTTAGGGTTAAGGTTGCTTGTATTAAAGGGTTATATCTTGGTTAATTCTAGACCCTTCTATAGATTGTTGTTCTAATGGGGAGATGGTCCTGTGTCATTCGGTAAGCTATAATTAAGGACACAGGGCAGAATTATTTCTGGTAGACGAACAGTCTGCTAAATAAATATATTATTTAAATAATACAATAATAATGTTAGGTGAAACTGCAAAAAATATTTTATAAGAGCAAAAACCAAAACATATATATTTTTTGTGCACAAAGGAGCATTTTTATGATTTTTTTGTGCTCCAATTACTCATTTGTTTATGAATCTGTCCCCCTCCTCACTTTTTTTGTGTTGTTGAAGTTTTAGGTACCAGTAACAGGGTAAATATTGCAAATGTCATTAATGGCGCCCACTCTTATTCAATAGATTAAATGACATTTCTGAGGAATGAGCCATTTTACTATGTCAACATAAAAATAATGCCTAAAACAGGTTTGCCCAACATTGGCAGTTGATGGCAAAACCTACATACATACATACCTACATACCCCTCCCCCACCTACCAGAACCAGCAGTAATTAATACTGACAACAGAAATTAAATACATTGGGGTTGATTAAATTGTGATGAATCCAGGTCACTATAGTGCTGTTTTTATCTATTTTTTTTCCATTGGATTCTATATGGTGCTCATTGATAATAGCTTTATTTCCAGTGCCAAATCCAGCCTATTACTAGAGAGTTTCTAATTTATTTGTTATGTTTGTAAGCACCCTTGCATTAATATTCATTAAGATCCTTTTTAAACTGATTTAACCATTCATATTTCCTTTCCGATTGGTACTTTTCTTCTGGAATAAACTGATTTTATCTGAAATGGACTATAGTATGTAATCTACAAGATCCTGCTGTTCTAAAGCGATGTTATGAACAGGCTCACAAACTAAATGATGTTCACATTGCAGCACTGTGGATTGGCCTGTACTATAAATATATACGGCTCTCACTCTGTTCAATCTGTTCCTAATTTAAAAGGTATGTTAAGCATATTTCAGAGATAGTAAAGTAAATTTTAGGTTTCAGTGGCTCATAAATAAAACACTACAAAATGTTCCCGAAAGATGACAAAGTAGATTCATTTGCATGTAATATACTCTAATTCAGGCACAAAACACAGATTCTTTACCCATAAAAAATATACTATGAGATTGCACCTGTTTTATGAGGCTTTGAATACTTAAGCGGTTAAGGGTACACCTACCCTTTAACTGACAAAATAATAGGTGGGCTGCATTTCTTTATTAGTATTGATAATTACTGACAGTTTCATAGGGGTTAAATATGTGTTACAATTGTACTCTGGGGTAAGGCAAATGTTCCATTAGATAACTGAAGGCTAGATCTATGTCACTGTGGCATTAAAGAGAAACGGTCACCCTTCTAATAAAATTATCCATTGCTTGTACGTTTTGTTTTTCAATTAGTGTAAGTGTTTTGGAGATATTTTGTTGTTGTTGTTGTTGTTGTTGGGTACTTACAAGGCTGCAAGCGCCAGTAACAAAAATTCTAACAAAAATCATTTTATGATAAGCAATAATCATACAAAACCTGAGAATAGGGAGCTAACTGGGAATAACAATGTGGCCCTGGCGCTTTAAGGACGGTGGCTACCTAATGGTGTAAGCTTGGCCAACGGCTGGATATGACAGGCTGCACGTTACATTTTGATGCTTACGTGGCATGCAGTCAGGCGTATCCAGCCGGTGGCTAATCACTACAGAAGCATGTTGAGCAGCGGCCCGCCGGGCATTTTGCTCTTAAGGTAGACATTTAAAGTTGTAGGGGAGTGCTAGAAAGGGGCAACTGCCCCCAGGGCTGGCTTAAATTGAAGAGTGTAGGCCACTAGTTGAAGCCTTTCTGAGTGTCTTCTAACATTTCTATGTATATCTGATGTCTAGTGTAAGGAGGCTTATAAGTGGCATCTCCATGATGAGTTTTATGTACATTTTCTGGGGTTTCTATAGATTATTTTTCTGTAAATATGTTTTGGACAGGAATAGATGGAGCACATGGAGCATGTCCTCTGTCTTGTGTTTGTTCATTAATAGGCCACTTTGCTGGACCTGCCTTGTGCCGAGTATTGCCATCCCTTCCCTGTAATGTTGGTTTTCTAACGTATTTAAGGCTTATTTTAATGTGTAAACATTATTTCATGTAGCTATACGATGTAGAGCTGTGAAATCTAAATGTAGAACTCGGGGAACTGACAGATCTGCTTTAAGAGGTGGGTGGTAATCTGCTGCCAATGCTGCAAGTATATATTTAAGGCATAGTCCTAAATTCTGAACTCTTTGCAGACAAGCAGTTTTAAACAAGATGTAGCAGCAACTTTTTAATCTCGTTAACCATTGTATAGCAAAGTAGAATATGATGACACTACATAAATCGATAAATAAATAATAAGAATAATTTCAGCATTCCTTTTTAAATGTCACCATAACTTTCCGATATTTACAGCAAGTTTAATGTGTTCTGGAACTGGTCCATGATTTCCTTCTGCTTAAAGTGGATTGGTCGCTTTTCTAAAAATATATTGTTTTGCACTTTAGTAAACTCAAGAAACTTGGGACATCCATAGAAAAAAAAAAACAGTTAAGTTTCCACTGGTTAGTTACGCCTTACAAATTAGGGACATCAGTTTGCCTACTAGTATTATACTCATTATGTTATTTCATTCTTTGTAGATCCACTGTAACAGGATCTGGAGATGTCCTAGTATACCCAGCTGTTAAAGACTTTACTATTCTACAAATTACCATACATGATTAAATTAAACCTGACAATATTAGACACAAATCATTCAAAACAATAAAATGATAAAAGCCCAACTTTACTGAACACTACACGGATTGTATAAAATAATGAGATCAATAACATGATCGCATCCGCATAACATTGTGTGCTCAGGTGCTCTTAATAACTTTTTTATTATTATTATTAACTTTTAGAGAAAATCATTCTTATTTATATTTTTGTCTTTATGTTAAACTCGGGGAATTGAAAGGACAAATAACTTTTCTTCTTTTCTCTTTTCCTCCCTCTCTCTCACTTTTTTCTACCCCCTCTCTCTAGCAGCCAGGAAAGTAAACTATCAACATTTCTAACTGAACCAAAAACACAGGCATCTTTGAAACAAACGCAGGGTCACACAAAGCTTTACATACTGAAATATAGCTTCTAAAATCTAATATATGTAGACAGGTTTTGGTTTCAGGCAATAGGCATCATCTAATACTTTGCTGTGAATTGTACAAATTCCCTGTACGTAGAATGAGTAAATGGATGTGGATATCAGACTTGTGCATTTGGATTTGTACAGAATTTGAAAGAAATTTGGCAATTTTGTTAATTCGTATGAGGGTCCAAAAACAAGGAGGGACCCCAACAAAACAAACAAAAACAAAGCAGAAAGCTCAGAATTTTAATATGCGTTTCATTGCTTGCCTTGCTCTCCCACTCACTTTCTCTCGCACTCTTACGCACTCTGTTTCACCCTCTCTCTCACGGAGAAAGAGAAGCGTTTTATTCTTGCTTCTTGAGCACAGCAGGTGAGGATTCCAGTCCAGGAGTTCTGGATCACCCAGGTATTTCCTAACCTGTTAGCAATGAGCAGCAGAAGGTGGCTACCAAATTTAGGGATTCAGAGAGAGAGAGAGAGAGAGGATGCAAGCAGTGAGTGAGACTGCATTTCTCTCCAAAAACAGTCTACTGAGAAGAAAAATGTCTATGCTTTGGTTCAGTTTGTTTTGTTTGTGTTGGCAGCGGATAAGCCGCCCAACTGTAGTCAGCTGAAACTGTTATTTAGTGCATGGCTTCTCTTTTGTTTTATTTAAATTGTTCTGTTTGCCTGATATATTAATAAAAGACTGAGATTTCACCAGAAATACAAACTTGTGTGGTGTTTCAAACAAGACTGTGTGATTACATATATATATATATATATAAACAAGCCCCAAGCTGACAATTACATATATATATAAAACGAGAACCAGGGGTCTACCGGAACATCCCTGGCCAGCATTGCTGGCATCCTTGTAGCAAAAGCGGGCTACAAAATGGGTAGCCTCTCCATTTCTCAGAGTGAAGGTGCTCCTCTGGGGAGAAAGGGTCTTCCAAAGAATTTACCACCAGTCTTGACACCAGTCGGGATGCAAGAGAACACTTTATTAGGATTGGGCAGGGAGTTGACTTACACAGGAAAGGATTGACTAACAAATAACATACTAGCAAAGGGATTACGCAGACAACATTAGCACCTAACTAATCTCATCACACATACCACAATGGTGCTTAACTGTAGACTAGACAGTGAGTTCATCTTAATAAACATTGAAAGAAGAGAGTGAAAATACAATATGTTACAGTCCCACTAATATTCTTAAAACATGGGCCCAACATTATAAATACGACCAACTAAACAAAAAGTAATTTATACATTAAAAACATCAATATGCTGAATATAACTGGCAAAATATAATATAAAATATAACCAAAACAGTCACATATAAACTACCTTGTGTATACCGATGGGGAAAACCATATTAATTTCGCATTTTTTAGGAATTGGATAATTATTTATCCCCAGTTATTTTTCATCTTATTTTAAGTTACTACCCCTTTGTGGGCGCTGTTTTTTTAAAAAGATATGTGTGGGTCACCTTTTGCCACAAATCGAACCTTCTGTAGGTTAAAATAGTCCCTAATGGGAAATATCTCTGAACAAATGATAACAAAACAAAAAGCGGAATTGATGAGACTAGCAACATGTTTAATGTGCCATAGTTTGGTGTTTCATTGGGATGCGAAGAGGGTTTAGTGGCGTTCCCATCAGTCGACCCTTTGGGAATTCAACCTACTTTTGGTTAGAAGAGACAGATTCAGCGAGCAGGCACATGTGTCTTCCACAAAAGTATGCAGCGCTAGACAACTCTTTTATATGTTTTATAGGAAATCTGACCCCGTTACTTAACTTTTTTTCATGTTACACAGAAATGTTGCAGAAAAAGAAATTAACCGAAGTTCTATGTATTCTAAGTATTTCTCAGCAGTCTTCTTGTGCCTTTTGTAATCTTACCAAAGTATCAAACATCTGTGGCTATAAGTGCCGTGTCTGCTAACGCAAAGCAACGTAATCTAAAACAAATGCACACTGCTTCCAAAGAGAGAATTCGGTAATACCCCAGGGATGTGCTATGACAGAGTTCTTATCATGCTGCATTTATTCAACATCAGATGTAACAAGGTGATAATTTCCCAGAAAGACAGGGAATCGGAAAGCTAATCTGATTTCCCAGTTGTATTTTCCTGGTGAGTGCATCGCATCAACCAGTAAAAATGTGGATTGCCTCCAAAGAAATGTGAATGAGGCTTCCTGGAACTTCTGTATTTTTTCACAAATTGGTTTATAGGGCAAAGTTAATGCAGACTCTCGAGTTTGATGCTTTCGATTATACACTATCACATTTCCTTGATATTTACGATCTCAAGAATATATGGTTAATCAGGTTCGAGACTAACATATGCTCATCTAGTCCGAACATGACACATAACTAAATATCATAATCAAGAAGCAGAAGCAAGAAGAAATGCTACCTTGCGTTTAACTGTCCAACTTGGATTCAAGATGTATACGCCGTTTATACATATTTATTTACTGGCTTTGACTATGCAACTTCATTTTCAGTGAATTCCAAAAATTTCATGAATTCCAATGTAGCCTCTTTTTTCCTCCAACTTTGAGGCATATTTTTTGGTATTCTCAAAACTGTGTATATCACACACGCATCAATATCATATTACTGTCTTCAACATCATAGTACTAAAGGGGACAAGCTTGCAGAACACCAAGAGAAAATGTAAACAGGTCTGATCCCCAGGTAATTAGCAAAACATTTTGAACATTTAAGTTAAAACTAACTCCATTCTGAATTTATACATTTTTCAAATCTAGGGTTGTCTTTAACATTGATGAAAAGAGGCAAAATGGGCTAAGGCTTATTTTAGGGACCCATGGCAGCTGTCCCTTGGGCCCCACTGCCCTGAGGTATGGGTCTACTGGTTGCTGGTGAGGGCCAGGGTATGACATCATATCCCAGCAGCAAGAGGCAATTAGACCCTGAAGGAGGAACTGCTTGTGGAGGTGCCCCAGGACCCATTAGGAGAAGCAACATGCATTTACGTCATAGGAAAATTTTGCTAACATTTTAAATATGTTATAATAATTTGTTTGGTCCAAAACTATAAATATAATTTTTGAGACAATACGAGGCCAGCTTTTTTTTTCATCCAGCTATTTGGATTCTAAATCAACATGTCCAAAGAACTGCAGAGTAGTATTTTATGGAATAATAATGAAGGAAAATGGTTGTGGACTGCTTATACAGAAATGCTTTATGGTATATCCTAAAAAAACAATATTAGATACATGAGTAGTGATGGAGTTTGAGCCTTCAACAGCTAACAGTCTCCATCCTCAAGGTGTGGTTTTAAGTTCCTTTAAAATTATGATATGTTTGCTTCATTAGTGCATCTTAGCTTGCTCTTTATTCACAAATCCAATGGCAAATTTACAGTATGGTTACGTGATGTAAGATTAAGGATAATCTGTAATATTTCATTTTCTAACCCAGTTATGTAGACCTGCTAAAAAATAAATGCATCAATCTATAGGATGGAGTTGCATAAAGCAGATTAAATATGCTAAGAGCATCCCCAAACCAAGTTCAGTATGAAACAATGCACTGAATGAATGCCCTAAAAATTAGTAATTATTAATGCCATTATTATGGAAATGAGCAACTTTAACCAACCATGAAATACAAAGTTGATAATAAGATATGGCATTTTTCCCATTCATAAGAAAATTAAAAATATAAGCATTTAATGGTTAGCGTTATACAGTAGAATTTTAAAATGTATTGTAATTTTTTTAAAGTAACTTTAAAAAAATGAACAATAAAGACTATACAACTGTTTTACCTAAAAGTTGAGGGATGGCAATATGTAATTTATAACAAGGTACTGAACTTTATTCATACAGACAAATATTTAGTAATATAAATTGAGGTTACATATACGAGCATCTATTATTCTATTATTTTACTCATCCTTTAATTACTTGTTTTTACAATGTCTGAGCCTGGCAGGTGATACTTGCTATTTGTTTGTAAATTGAACAGGAACTGAAGTGAGATCCTCACTCAAATAAACTCTCTCTATTGTATGATCTTATTTATGATTACATGTTGACTCCCTTGACCTCCATTTGAGATTCTATTGTAACTGAATAAAATGTCAGATTGTGACAACAATCCTATAAGCAAGTTGGATGTACATTATCAATCAGCTCTAGCACTGAAACTTTATCTGGGAAGATTCCAATATTCACTTGGTTTTGGTCTGGTTAATAAACTTGGACCATGTTCTCAATCATTGCCTTTTTGTGGAAATCTGTTTCAATTTTTTTTCCATTTTATTGGATTCCACTGGAATTTGGTGACTATTTAGCTATTTGCTACAGAGAGGCTGGGGGGCATTCTGATTTATTCTATTTGTACTTTTAAGCTGGAATACTGAAGGAGGTAGAGATGTTGGAAGGAAGAGGTGGAAGTGTATTAGTTCTAGCACACCAAGGTCATGGTCATGGTTTATAACTGGTTTGTGGAAGTATTTTAGGTGGAGGAGGGGCAGAAGGTCTGTCAATGTTGTAGGTTAAAAGAAGGTGGAAAGACGGGGTCATTAGAATTAGGATAAAGTACAAATGTCAATTTGATGGTCATAGTAATGTGTAGGGGAGGTGGTTCACAGTAAATGGAAAGTGGTGAGGGATAACAGCTGAGAGGCAGTAGGTGAAGAGGGATCGTCTATGGGTATATTGAAACAACCCAGGATTAGTTTGGAGATGGTAGAGCAAAGAAAGAGCGAGTGCTTATATCAAAGTGAGCAATAAACTTGGATGTAGGACCAGGGGGCAAGAAAAAGAGGAAAAAGAAGTAGAAAACACTCAAATTGAAATTAGTACATTAACCATAGTACATGATGATGCCAAACGTAGAAGGTGTTACAGTTACCTGGAGTTTGCCTCAAGTTTATCTCAGTCTGCCCTCTTATGAAACTTGTGATCAAGGAATGAATCACTTTGGTTTTCCAAGATACAGCACCAGAATTTGTAGGATTAGCTCACAGCTGTGTTGAAAGGGGCTTCAGAGGGACATGACAGTGGTTAACATCAGTTCACATCTAATCACACTGACATCATACAGTGCCAGAACAAGACCCATACTCAGTCCTGGGCGGCCATGTAGTGCCACATACATACCTTTACTGCTTCTCCAGCAACAGATCTGTGGGAGCCAGCTGGCAGGATACAGATGGTAATATCCTCCGAGAATATAAAATAGCAGTGTTTCTGTATGTCTCTGCCTATCACATTAATAAATATTACAGTTATTAACATCTATATCTTTCCATAGCTTTCTTCTGCAAACTTAGTTTTATTTTTATTACTTCTAAAGTGATTTTTTTTTTTTAATCCAAAAGAAATATGGTGTATTAAACAGCGATGTTCTGCCGACCTGCTCTGTTATACAACATTTCAAAATAATTCATTTTTTATGGAAAACAATTACTCTTTGCCAATTGAAAAAGAAGGATTAATGAAAGGTTCCCATATGTTGCACATGGGTAAGCCATTCATATTGAATTTTATAACTCTTCCTAGATCAGCAGCAGCAGCAGGACAAATTGCTGTAGAACTTGAGTGAATTCCTTGACTGTGTATGGAATAAATTGCAGCACAGGACAATACACTATTTTCAATAGATTAGTTTTTTTTTCCCCTAAACCCTTCTGTACATTAAACAAATGTGAAGTTTGTGAAGCCTTTGGAACCAGCAATAAATCAAAAACCATCTGATAAACCGGGTTTAAGCCAGACATCTACAATATTAATATCAGAAGCATAAATACTCAAAAACACATGTACATTGAAATGTCATTTGTATAGAGTTGTCTGTGTGATTTAGGCAAGGCGCATCAGCACACTGGACATTTTATTTCATATTTCCATTAGGAAGAGTGATTTAGCTCTTATTTACCGGTAACAGTAATTAACCCTTTCGTGCCTACAACATCCTTAGTTTGTGCCTCCTATTTGCGATTAGCTACTCTCACTCTCTGACCGGTGTTCTTGACCTTTTGGAATCAATTATTTGTTTAGTTTATCTGCGATAGTTATAAGAGACTAACTTGAGACATTAGGACTGTGGCTATTGATAGCCAAAATATATGATTGTATAATCATGAATTATCATATGATATGTACGTTTTGTCCATTTAATGAATTATTAAATAGAAACTGGGTTTGTGTCCTTTTACTGGTTTGATAGGCTTTGTACTTTACAAATATAAAAGCAAACAACCAAGCAATACAGATCTTTTGTTTCATGCAGTGCTCTGGGCGAGTGCCTTGTCTTGTCTTGAACTCACTGCATTGACTAATCGTGCAAAGGTCAAGGTCCTCAGCACTCAACTTGATGGACCATAAAATGCTAAGGTGGGAAAACCTCAGTGGTGGACTTAAAGACGTATCTGCTCTAGGCCTGGCTGAGGGCAACTCCTCTGGTGGTTACCCCCAAGGCCCTACCTCAAGCCACTCAACCTCTCTTCCAAACACCAGCACATGACGTTATGTCATGGCTCCCCACCTCTTAACAATGTGAGGGCTTGAGGGAGAGCCCTACAGAAGCAGTGCCAACACGGACCTCTGTACTGTCCATGAAGCAGTGGTATGCCAGTGAGGCTAATCACCACAGCATTGCCTGGGCAAAAATAAGCTGAGCAGACATTTTTGGGCTAAAATATAAAAACCGACAGCAGATAAGAACCAGTCTTGTTTGCCTGTTGAATCATTACCAGTAGCGGAATCCGCTATTATAATGAGGAAGAAATACACTAATGTCCTTTTACCTTCTCAGCTATATTTTCCAGTCATGCATAAATTCCACTCGCAATTGACCTACTCATGCAAAAAAAACCTTCCCAGCAGTATGTAGCATCTATACACTCACAGAAGTAAAGCAATTCATTAATCATAGTTGGGATATCACTATGATTAATTAACTTATGTTCTCCTGTGAATATATAGATGTTACATACTGCCAGGCAGCACTTTGCGTATTCTGTCAGCAACATGTGAAATTTATGTATGACATATAAAAATGGTTAGAATCCTAGAAGCAGAATTCAATTTGTTTCCGGTTATCTATTATAAATTAAAATTCTGGAAACTGTAAAGCAATAATCAAGCAACAGATAAATGTTTTGTTAATTTTATAGCTACGATTAATTATATAATACCATTTGCACATCTCTAGGTAAAACGTAATACCCCAGGATATATGGAACAATATGTTAAATCACTGGAGTACAGACATGCAACCGTGATCTTGGATAATCTATGCGTACGCGCAGACACTCGACTGTATGTTAATTGTGTTACTTATTGTATAAATGAAACACGCTAAAAAGCGTTTTACATCGTCATCTGCAGCAATGCTAAAATGACAATAATAAAAAGTCCAAAAGAGATGCGAGAAGTGGGTTTCGTGGTTGACTGCTGAGGTCTCTGGGGAACGTTAGTGCGGAATCACAGCTGTTAACATTTAGGAAATTACACTGGTGGAAAAACAAATCCATTTAAATGTTACCACTGAAAATTCTCAGTCTTGTGAGCTGATCGGCCTCTATATTGTTCTCTGTATAAATCTTAATAAGTGGTTACGTTTTAAAATAAATATCTCTGTGTTGGCCTAACCATGCAAATACATGAAGAGTATATACTAAGAAAGTGCAGTGGGGCTGCACACCCCAAAGGGATAAGTGACCCCTGACTTTCTTCCTTGGCCTAAACGCCATTAAGATAGACACATTTTATTGGAGGAAGTCTGCAAAGGGAGACGGGAGCCAAAGAGCCAACCTATCTCCCCCACCCAAAAACCCCTGTGCATGGAAAAAATGCGATTTGAATAAACTTGGTAGTCAAACGGCACAGAAGCAACTAGTGTTAATGGCTCCAGGTACTATTTAATACATGGGTTGCATTGAGTAAAATCACTGTAAAACCCCCAAAAATGTGCTACAGTCTTGCCTTCATAAATGTGACCCAACATTTTATTTTAAAACCCACAGCTTATATCCTAAACATGTCAATGAGTGGCATAAATATGGAATTTGCAAATAAATTCCAGTTTACACCCATAGATGTGTGGTGTTTGCAATTGTAATGCCTGTTCATAAAACACCTGACATAATGATACCGTTGTTTTATTGAGTGTTTTCTAGAAGAATGAAGAAGAGTGCAGCAGCTGCAGTTTAATGATGATTAATTGAAAATAATGCACTTGGGGCATATAAAAATCCGAAGACAGAATTTAATATTAGGTCACTGGGCTGTCTGCGACAACAGAGGAAAGAGATTTGAGAATAGTTACTTCTGAGGGTTTAATGGTGGGCAGGCAATGCATCAAAGCAGGCAGGCAGGGTTCTAGGTTTTATCGCTAAAGGAATTAGTAGCAGAGACAGAGAGAGAGGCAGTTATACCACGTTAAAGGTCTCAGGTCAGACCTCATCTAGACTATGAGACACCGTTCTGGAGAAATGGCTCCAGAAGGATATAAATATTCCGGAAGGAGTTCAGTGAAGGGCAAATAAAATGGTTGAATGGTGTACAAGATGAAAAATATAATGGAAGACTGAAAGCTTTCAAAATATATATATATATATATATACTCGTTTGAGCTGGGCCCTCCTTACCTGTTGTCTCTGTTAGTCAATTTGTTATGTTACATACTACTTGTTGTGTCCTGTCTACCCATTGTACAGCGCTACGGAATTTGATGGCGCTATATAAAACAATAAATAATAATAATAATATATATATATATTGGGGATACAAGAGAGACAAGGGATGCGATAGACAGATTTAAATACGTAAAGGGATTTAGCAAAGTGCAAGATGTTTCTTCAAATCTCTCAGTAAAGTAAAGCTTCCGTACATTACATCAAAGCCTCTGACTCTTCAGCTTTAGATAATGACCTCTTCCAACATTTCTCCTCCTTGGAAACAAACTTCCCTCGTGTACTTTATGAGATCCCTTATGTATTTAAATGGTTCTATCACATCCCATTTACTTCTTCTTTCTTCTAAGCTAAACATATTAAGGTCCCTTAATCGTTCCTGATATTTGTTATCCATTATCACTTAATAGTTGCCATCTAACCTGGCACCTAATGTTATTTTTCTACGTATATCTCCTGAGTAGTAAAATGACAATTAGGGCTTCTTTACAAAGATTGATTCTGATATGCTAATAAGCGGTTCATAACGTTATTAACTATACTAAATAATAATAAACACAAACATTTATTAATTGTTAAAATTAGTTAAAAAAAATCACTTTTTTAAATCAAATATTGAGTCTTTTTTTTGGCGGAGACTGCGGTCCTTCAGTTCAATTAGTCTGTAATACACCAGACAGGAAACATGCCACGAAATAAGACTGCAATGTCATTAAGTGCATTTTCATGAAATGTACTTTTAATTAGATATAATACAGCTGGCTTGCCATGTGTTTCATGCTGTGTTTGGTTACAGCAGCAGATTGTACAGGCCACCATTATACAAGCATAGATCAAAACCATGTCATATAGTAAACCAGCCATTTCTATAGAGATAAGAAGCCGCTGTCCAAGGGGGGGGTGACTAGGGGCTATAAGTAAAAAGGTTTATTGGGGGTTCCACTTTTAATGCCAACAATAAAAATAAAAAGAATAATTATGTGTAAACTAAGGAATGCAATATAACACAAAAAAAGTGGCCCGCTCAAGAGTAATTGTCACATGAGAATATTTTTTGCTAGAAGTGTGTAGAAAAGACACTACTATTTAAGCAGCTAAAGAAACAAGCTGTCATCACAATGGCCGACTTAATTTGCAACATTATTTTTTTGTTACCGGATCAACGAAATAGCAAATTAAATGCCAAATATTTCAGTTTCTCTTTATTCATTGGAGATACTTCATTAAAAAGAATATATATTTATATATATTTATATATATATGTACGTAAATAGCCACACAGGGAGAGTTTGTAACTTTGAGATAATTTAGTTGATCAATATTTAACGTCTCACTTAAAAACCTAATATTTCCTTCTTTAGCGTAATGTCGTCTTCTTTTATCATCCATCTAACTCATCATGTCAAAAAAAATAAATGTCTAAACGACTTTTTGAATGACTGAAATTCCTAATATCGGTTGGTATACATATAAAAAGTTTGACAGGCTTCTGGCGTATAAACTGATACTAAATCTGCTAATGGCTAGAGGCATTAATTAAATTCATTGAACAAAGTTCTGGAATTTGGAATCATTGCTATAGAAACCAGAAGGATATTGTACTCAGCAACAAATGTACGGTCGGCATCTTAAAATGTATGCAATGCCTTTAAGACAGGTTGCTCTGGGTTATGATGTCATATTTTTGCTCGCCGTGTCTCAAAGGCTCGGTATAGCCTCCATAGCATGAATGGGTAAGACGAGGAGATCAAAGATCTCCCTTTTAACCGGCCCATAGTGCAGTGGGACACTGGGGGGCTTGATCGCACAAGAGAGCTCTCTCTACCCTCTCTGGTTTTCGGGTTTTGTAGTAGGGGACTGCCGCCCTAGGTCAAGGCCTAGTAGGCTTAAGCCAGGATATGCCTCTTATTGTGCTGCAGATTTGCCTTTATAAACTATACGCTTCTGCAGAAAATTGTCGCTATATAAATTAATAAACAATATTTAATGCTACAAATGTAAATCCTAAAGCTTAAACATGTCAATTTCTAGTTTACGCATCACACAAACAGATGTCCATAAAATGTGTGGCTTTGGCTGTTTCATTACCAAAGTGTGTGGGACTAACACACATGGCCATAAAATAAAATCAATACAAAAATAAAGGAGTGTCTGTGTTCTTCCATTTATAGAATGTTAGTAAATTCAGTGCAAAACGGCTTTTAAAATGTAAAAATTGCTGTTAATGTTAAAATGGTAGTATGTACTATCCAATAAGAACATGGTTTTAATATACTTGCAAGTAATCATTGGTTTTAAGGAAGAAATGCATTAATAGTTTTTCTAATACATTTTTAATAATTAAGACAAATAATATATATAATATATGTATATATAAATATATGTATATATATATATATATGTATATATAAATATATCTATATATATATATATATATATATATATATATATATATATATATATATACACAATGTATGTACTGAAAGACTCATAAATCAAACATACAATGGATGCCCTGGCATCTTACAGAGTGGACATCATGTTGGTGTAGCGTTTCTCCATTACTGAAATTACATAGAAACCACATTTTGTCCAGACAGACTCACATTCATTACTAATGCTTTCAAATGTGCTTCGCCTGATTATTTTATACACCTACAGACCCTGAGGTAAATTTCATTATTTTGATATATTTTTCTTCAACCCTAATTTCCCTCTTTCTCATTTAGCATACTCACACAAAGGATCATTTTTCCTGGACAATTAAGACTTTAGTTTTTAATCATATTTGTACATTTAATATAGTATTTATTAGGAATAAAATATAAATATAAATGGTATGAAAATGAAAAAAAAACACTTGTAATTTTGATTAGTATTTCTTCTGCCAGTTAGGTGAAACCAAATTTATGTTTAGTAACATCCTTATAGTAGAGTAATAAAGCACATGCTGTTACATACCTGCAATCCTGGCGCTCCTCTTCGATGTCTTCTCAAGGAAGTGGAGACCCCCTTCTTCCTCGCTGCCGCTGCAACCGCCGCGGAGAAGAGGGAGACCCTCCTCCACTCCGCAGCTACCACTACTGGAACCGCCACGGAGAAGAGGGAGGCCCTCCTCCACTCCGCAGCTACCACTACTGGAACCGCCACAGAGAAGAGGGAGGCCCTCCTCCACTCCGCAGCTACCACTACTGGATCCGCCAGTTCCCTCCTCCACTCCGCAGCTGCCACTACCGGTACTGTTGCGCGGGAGAGTTGGAGAGGGTCAACTCCGGAACTACAGGACTTTATACTGGAAGGTTACGCCACACTTAAGATGGCCACAAATCCTGACACGCGGAAGTGACGTTTTGGCGCCAAATGGAATTCCACGCCCCTTTCCTTCCGGCTCCTATTTAAGTCTTTCAGTTTTCAGGAATCATTGCCCTCTGATGGTCGCCTTTGTTTATAGTGCTATTCCTTTCCGGTTGTCTTTTGTGTTTGACCTTGGCTTGCCCCCCGACTACATAGACTCTCCGGTACCCTGACCCTGCCGTGTTCTTATTGATTCTGATTCCTGGTATCCTGACCTTGGCTTGCTGACTACGTTTTTGCTACCCTTGTGTTCTGCCTGACTGCGGTGTCTCCAACCTTGCTGTGCATGACAGATGCTTAATAATTTTAAGTAAGTTTATGAGAGCCCTTACACACCATTTTTAATTAATTGTTAATACCTGTGGAATGAAGAGGTTTTTATATATAATCTTGTTTTTTATTTTGTGGAACCCAGTGATCTCTCTAGTGAACAAAGGGTACCCCCGATGATGTCCTAGTAATATTATACTATAATCCTTTTGAATATTTCTTTTTGGCTTATTAATTGTTCAATTTAACTTTAATTTAATTATTTTTCTTTCTTTTTTTTAAGAAGAAGAATAAATTCTCCCCCGCAGATCACAGTGATCAGGAATTTCACTGAAGATCTGTATTCAATTCGGAGAAGCTTCACAGGGCCCTACATTCAACAGAGCTTCAAGCAGCTCATCAAAAGCTACATTTACTGATTTTTAATCAAAGACACATGATGCTAATATTAGGGTTTACTGAATGATGGAGTGATGGACTCCTCTGGGCTGTGAGCATTACTTTGGAATTCCTCTCCATTTGTTAAGTCTCTTTGCGTTTGGTAGACGTAGGATCTGAAACCCTTCCTAAGAGCAGGTTTAGAAAAGGAAGATGACTTCAATGCAACAATTGAACTAGACTGAAGACTAAAAAGTGCACGTTATCGGTCTTTTTCATAAATTAATTTAAAGTTGCTAAAAACTGAAGGTAGTGCTTTCTCTAATCCAACAGACTTTAAAATTAAGAATATACTAATCACACCTAGGGTCTCTTGACATCCTGAACCTTTTGAATATCTGTCTCCACGGATTGTTTAAACATTACAGTAAAACTGTCCTTATTAATGTAGGTAATCAGTTTAAAGAAAATGAAACATTCCTTATTCTAAATGGTCTATTCAGATATTTTAAATGTCAATAATGAAATTAAAATAAGTCTTAACACTTCTACATATCTTATTAATCTTCTGAGTTAAGGTTTGTTTGATATTTTTTATTCATCAGATCAGGTTATTACTTCTGCAGAACGCCCTAGCTCTTTTTGGTTTGTCTTATGCTCCTGTCTGTGTTAAGACATAACTCTATATTCATATGCAACAGATTATTCATTTAACACCTGGATTTGTAGAACTTCATTTGCAATGATCATTACCATGGTATATTTTCCTGGTATACTATGATGTCATGATTTAGACTGCTTAAGTATGATGTTATTCTAGCCCTCATCCATTCAATAATGAGAAGTCATCCTTTAAAATACAGATTTAAAATGCTTAAAATGACTTGATTTGCTTTCAACTTCTACTTAAGTAATAACACTTGCATTATAAGCTAGTGGGTCATATATATTCTAAACACGTTGGATATTACTGAAACAATAATGTGCTACCATATGGTTTATGAACTTCTTTGTATAAGTATCATATTGTCAAGAGGTGTTCTAGAATTGTCTCTGGCACCTTCCAGCACAACCTGTCTCCTGAATTTTTTTTGGTATCATAAATAAATGGATACATTGATGGTTTAATCGCAAGACCCCAGTGTTCTTAAGCAAAATGTGTGAAGAAAGCCTAAATATTTTAGGTAATTAAGGGGGAAAAAAACAGACGTTTGGATGACCTTGATGAATAGGTGTACATAAAGAGAGACAAACATGAATGATCATTATTTTTAGTAAACATAATCGTTTTATATTAAGGAAATCTGGATGTACCATGAATTTTCTTCCCAGCTAGACATGCGCATGAATGGAAGCGTACATTCCTATACGTCTCAAACATAGTATAGCTAAACAATGTGTACGCTCTCTGCTTGCTACTGCCCAAGAAAGGGAATCAACCAATGTTTAATTTTGGGCCGAGAACAAAATTTGGAGTGACTTCTTATTTGGTATCTTAAAAATGCATTGCGGAGTTATGTTTTATGTAAGAAAGTAAAAATTCCACCTGCCATTTATACAAATTCCAGACATGCTTTTTGTGTATAGCATTTCACTCCGTTATGTTTTTTGTAACACTTCACGTTTTAGCTTACACCGATATAGCTTTTCCAATAAACATTATTCCACCTCTGTTACAGTACAGGAGCTAATTTAGTACCTGGAAAAAAAATAACAGATGTTGAAAAGTCGTAAAAAAAAGTTTCTGCCTGCATCGTTATGTGTCTTGAATCGTAACGTGTACGGTATGCAACAATGTCATAAAAGATTATTTTGATGCCTGGCCAGAGATGAAATCATTTGGAGAGATTTACCAAATGTTTACTGCAATTCAGTACTGAGAGGGAAGGTAATATTTTAGATAAAAACCTAGCACGAGAAGATGTGAAAATAAAAAATGCATAATGTGCTGCAATTTTTTATACAAGTATATATATATATATATATATAATATATTGTCTAATATGCACTTAATTAGTTTTACTGTCAGTTATAATATGGATTTATATCAGATTCAAAGAACTGATGGCAGTATGTAAAAGGTTATTTAAAAATAGCACAGCAGAAATAATGCAATTTATATTATAATTTATTTTTTGTTTAAGGTAATAGCAATAGATTAGAAATATGCATACTGTGCGTTATATAATTGTTTTGGAAAGTTGTCACAGTTATGTTATAAGTCAGAATCAAAATGTAAGTAGTAGTAGAAAACCTGGATTGGACCATCACTATTTTGCATTATGAACAACATTCACTCCAAAATATCATTGTTGGGTTATACACAAATGACATGTCAGAAACGTGGGTTACTTTCACCGCATGCTATAGAAATGCTAATACAAAATAATCAATAGGTACATAAAATCCTGTGTGTACTCTAAAACGCCAACTAGAAACCCTTTAAAAAATGCCACAGACAATTCTAACCAAATTTGTTTCAGTAAATATGGGTAAATATCTGGTGATTTGTTCCACAATCATTTTTTCAGTTTTTTTCCCCTTCAATTTTACGGTATTTAATTTTTTTTTGTTGCCCCACAGTTTCAATATGTCAGATCAGCAAGATTTTTATCCTGAGAATTGTATTTAAGGGGCAAAGAGAGGGGCAGGAAGGGTTAGAAGACCTTTTTATATTTCTGCGATTGGTGTTTGATGTGTATGTTAAATATGCTAAAGAAAAGAGAGAGAAAGAAGTTGCTGTGTTTTGACATTTTACGTCATTCTTATTACACATTTCAGTTCATTTTGGTTAAAGTGTTTGGAAACTCATTTCTAAGGTTTTTGGTCAATTTAACCCAACTTTCAAAAATATCTTGTAAAATAAAAAGAAAGTGGTTTATGTTACAGAAAGACTATATTTCTGAATTTATAACTCATATTACTGTTATTTTTTATATTTATGGTTTTTTTGGATCTTGCTGTGCTCTGGTAGTAATCTCCTCCCCACCAAGAAACACCCCTTTATTCAAAGAGACTTGGTGGACTATGGCGTACCTCCTAAAAAAATAGGTATTTTGGAGCATCCCAATAAGTAACAATGGGAAATATGATGTAACAATGCAGAACATAAACAACCTGACCCAATTAAACATAACTCATGTGCCCAGTGGATGAAGACCATCTAGTGTGATGTGATTGCTTTAATTATCATTTCAATTTTGAAAATATATTTGCTGCAATATTCTGTTTTCTAAAATGAAGCAACTTTGCCCTGGGTAGACAAAATTAAAAAATGAATAAAAAGATTAAAATGAATGGAGACTGAATTTGGGACAACGTGCTCACAGCTGCTTCATGAATAATGAATAATCCACGTGGTGTTCACACAGGTTGTGAGTCGCCCCATGTTTCTCTGAAGTTTTGTGTTTCGATTTATGTAAGCTCCATGTGTGGTCTATTTGCTTGTTTTTCTACAAGTCACTTTTTGGCAATTCTACTGTAAATCATATTATGCTGAACCTAATGAAGGGATATGCTCGTTGTCCAGCTCAAGTTGCATTGAAGAAGATCAATGAGGAAATTATTTCAACCAGGTCATTCACATAGGTGTGAAACATTTTATTTTATTTTTTTCAAAACAAGTGTGGTGTTTCCTACAAGTTTGCCTTTTTTATGCAGAAACTATTAACCTATCTGAAAAGAATGAGGCCAAGTGGAAGCATCATTGGTAGGCCCGATTCCCCAAAAAAAAATATTCTGGGAGAAAAAAAACCCCTCAAAAGCAGGATCTTAATGAGAACAGAACTGTGACAAACAGAGATATCCATGAGGTTCCTTTAAAACCAACTAAAGAATCTGCTATCTTGTGGTATTCGAGTCTCGATGTTTTAGGTTATCAGAAGCAGCTATCTTGGCCAACTTCCTGGGGTGCCTGAACGAAGGGGGTGAAAGTAAGAGTGCCACCAGAGTTGTCTTTAATGCAGGACAAAAGGGTCAACCTCCATGAACCCAAGGTAGCCTAAAAAAGGTCAAGATCATCTAAATAAGGGCTGTCTGGCTTTGAACTGGACAGTCTAGTTTTAGACCCCAGTCTGTAGAAGGAAGGAATTCAGTAATATCATGCAGCATGTATGTGTTGGTGTCCTTTAGTACAGCTGAACACATGCATAAATGTACACAATCATGTATATTCACTCTTTATATGCATGGCACTTTTGATCACATTCTAGACATTAGGAGTGATTTTATATAAATACATACAGAAAGTACATCACTTTCAATTAAAGTAATATTATAGAAATTAAAATGTGAGCAAGTAAGTATTTGTCAAAAATTAAGACTATGGGGGCTACAAAAAATATTTTATATTTTTTATATAATATATTGGACTAGTGATATACAAAAAAAGGTTTGAAAAGTGGTATTATCACCCGAGCGACAAAAGGAATGGTACAATTAGATGAACATTCAATGGTTTTGCTAAGATTATCCTTTTCCAAATGTTACCATAATGCCAAATACATATATCATAGACACCGACTGTAAATGTTTTGAGTATAAGCCATTTTAATTGTATGGATAATATTTACTCTCATCTATTATAATAGCGCCTACTGAATCTGCTGGTGCTCCATAAATAAAACATAATGTAAGAAAACGCTTTAAGACATTACAACAGTAAATCAAATCAGCAACGCAACAAAAAAAAAGGCTATTTAAATAATCTAAATGTCAGCCATAGTTCCGCTGCAGACAATATAAAGCACGTAGCACGTGACATGCCATCAATACCACATCTGAATGAAGAAGCTGAACGTGCCTCCTCGTATTGTTACTGCGAATATATGACTTGGGTTTCTTCATTGTAAACAATGATTTATCAGTGTGAATGTAAAAATGTTAAAATATTCATAGAATTCTACAGTCTTCTAATTCCCCTTAATGGCTGCGTGTAAGGTTTGAGTGACCGGTATGGCATCCCACAGATAAAACGGAATCTCATTTCAGTTTATGGTGCATCTGAGAAACGTGCACTCGTTAATTACAAATGGAATCATTTGAACAAAAGGTAGCGTCGAGCCTGGAAAAATGCCATCACATCTATCAGACAAGGCAAGGGCTCCTGAACAATGTATGATCTCAAATTACACAGCTTGCGGCATCTGTATACAGGAGGTGATGCCTGAAATTCATCACATTTCAAATTCATTTTAATTAAAATCTTTAAAAAAATAAATAAACAGCAGCGACATCAGCGCAACCTGTTGTACCATGAGAAGTGGGGTTCATTACTCCTTCTGAACCAAGTGATCATTGAAACTGGATTGAAATGGTTAAAACACTAACTGTTCATCCCACAGACAGAAAATTTGAAGAGGTCATTATCGAAGATTACATGAACAAAGGCTTTCGTTATTATTGACCGGGCAGTAAAGCTCTAGAATTCTTTACATTGGGAAGTGCTGAGTACAGATAATACGGTCGCATTGAAGAAAGAGTTGGAATGATAGTTGGCAAAGCCGGCCATTCATCAGCACATTTTCTTTATTAATAGGATTTGTTCCAGGGACAATGTTGATGTCTATTGGAGTCACGAGACAAGAATTTTGTTTCAACCTTCTGAAGCAAAATTGCCATTGGCTTATGGAGAATTGTTTTGCCTTCATCTGGATCAACAAAGACAGGCATGTCTTGGAAACCTTCAACTAGATGGACTTTTTATTTATCTTTTTTTAACCTCATTAATGATGCACCTATAGCTACAGAATGATCCCCAAAACCACATTACCAATGCTTGTAATAATATTTCATGGTAAATTTACAAAATAATTTCACTCATTTCAAGACGTTGCCTACACATCTAGGATTTCATCTTCTTATTTCTATTTCCACTTGCACCCTGTTGCTTGGCATTTGTGTTTGCTGGCATTGATCCTTGGCTTGCCTGACTACTCTTCTGCCTAGGCATTTTGTTCCTGTGTCGCCCTACCTGTGTACAATACCTGGCTTGTCTGACTACCTGCAGCTGTGTACTGACCTCTGGCTTATGCAACTTCCCATTTAGTGTACTGACCCCAGCTGCGTCTTACCATTCTCACATTTATCAGAGCCACCGCAATACAAGCTCTAGTTTATAAAAGCGTTGTAGATCCCAGTACCCCCCTGTCAGTCTTTTTACAACTCTATATGCAAAGTCAGATAAACTGCTGAGAAATCAAAGGGAGCAAACATAGCATGACGCCGTATGGAAATAAATAAATAATTTATTAGCCCCAATAGTTAGGCGTACATCATAAAAAGTCCTTAAAACGGATAATTAATTTGTGCGTGGGATATAGAAGAAGGAGTGGATCGGAGGCAGGCAATGTGGATTTCACCAGGTCCTAGTGCTAGAGATCTTTATCCTTACCAATCCGCAACGTTCCTATCCCCACAGCAATCAGCTGGAACAAGACACTCCCACTGTATAACGTATGCACGACACCTTACGCATATCCACGACTTGTTCACTAACTCACATACGCACTGGCACACATATTCACACAAACTTACACACGAAAGCTAACACAAATACACACTCACGTTTACACACACAGATTGATGTTCACACATACTTACACATACACATTCATGGTAGGTCACACACAAAGAATCATGCTCACACAAACACATTCATGCTAACTTGCACTCACACGTGCACACGTGCACACGTGCACATTCCCTAACCCTATGACCTGCTCACTTCCTCAGTTCCTTAACCCCATACCTCACCTGCAGCTTTCTCTCTGGCTGCTCGCACTCTGTGCAAGCAGCCACGCTCTTATGGCATGGTCACCCAACATCACATAATGTGACCCCACTACATTTCTGCCTTCCCGGGCGATCAACATTTTTTCACAAAGGGATAGTCTTCAGGGCTTCTCCTTGGTCTGGGAACACTGAGGAACTTCCTCTCCCCTCAGCAGTCTCCCTGATTGTAAGGTTCCATGGGGTATAAATGTCCAGCACATGTGCCTGATGCAGGCATTATCAAAGTCCTGGACTGGATCCTGGATCCTGGAGTTGTAGCATTGGCGCACCCTGTTCTCCAAAAGCTCCAATGCAGCAACCCATACACAAGACAAAATATCTCCTTGGGGCTGTTAATCAAATTAATAGAACATTTTACATCTTTGATTGTAAAATTAACCTGGAAAATAATTATTAAATATATACATATATATATATATATATATATATATATATATATATATATATATATATATATAACAGACATTAAGAATACTGGTACAGATGGATAAGAGGGTCCTGCCTCTATTTGGAGGTTAAGGGGGAATACAATGTTAAGCCTTAATTACAAAATCCTCTGGCAATTCCAGAGGGTTTCAAGTTTTTTTTCCAATTGGCAGGGGATTCCTGGAAAGCAAGTTGGACTGTACTGTCTGTACATAGGAGTGACAAAGTACATAGATGACACTGGTCCTCCTATTGTTCATACCTTTCACTTCAGCCATGACACTCCACATAGACCTGCCATGTGTACTGTACCGCTAAGCATCGGTGTAATCATGTTTACCCAAGGACCTGATGTTGTGTCCAGATTATTGCATCTCTCTACTAAGTGTACTAATGTTTTTATCCTATCAGTCTTCATCTGCTGCCCCAATGTGCCAATGTGTAAACTACCGACCCTTACCTACAGTGTCCCATTCTCTTCAAACATAATCACTTCTTTCACATAAATTCTATACCATGTTCTGTCAGACTCCTCCTTACTTATTCTAAGTTTAAACACTCGCTAAAACCCACCTGCTCAGAGAAGCGAACAATTCTCCTCCTAATACCCGCAACCTCCTCAAAGAAATCACCAAGTCTCTGACTTCCCCACATCTTCCTTCCTGCCATCATGTCATCCCCAACCTAACAGAGCCTCACCCTCTGTCCCATTCCCCTTCAACCACCTAGTAAAATTCAAGCTTGCAGGACTCCTTTCCTCTTCTTTACCAGTTTGTCTTAATGTGTCAATGTTGTTGTTAATTGTGTATATTGTCACAACTGTCACTATGGTTAATTTGCGCATCCTTTTTTAATATGGAATCTGTTGGTACTGTACAAATATTTGATGTAATGAGTGATTGTGCATCATTAGATTACAACACTCAATATGACGATCTAGAATTACTTTTTTCTGGAGTTCAGAAACACACCATGGAGGCATGAACCACAATAATTAATTTTTAGACTGCTTTACAGTTGCATCAAGCATCTCTGATAACCTTTTCAATGGTGTTGCCTTTAAAAATGTCTATTTTGTGCAGTTTCCACCATCCACAGCAACGTATTTATGTGACTTGTGCTTACATGTTGGTTAGAAGTCTGTAACCAGACTGGGTTGCCAGTGTAAAAGCTGGTCCTGCGAGTCTCGATTAAATGCCTTTCGAAACCTTCTATGGTCCACACCAACATCAACTGCCTTTGTGGCCAGTTTGGCAGATGTTTACAACCTTGAGCAATATTAGGTATAGGCAGTGGATAAACTACCCTTAAGTCATTTGTCACTACATGGAATTGCCCAAAGCAAAGTGGATTTGTTAAATAATTTCAGGGAGAGCTGGTAAGAGGACAAGTAGTCCATTTCTCGTTTATTCCTGAAATTCATTTTTGATCACAGCTTTTTAGGCACTGATGCTTTATCCATTGGATGTCTACGTCTTTCAGTACTGCTCATTTTAACGCATGCTCGAAAGGACCAATTATTTTATATTGCTGGAAACTCTGTGGACCAAAGCAATTTTGGCTGCTATAATAACGACTCATGTGACTGAAAATGCCCCAAACCCTGGTCCTGATATTAGCCAACCTAGTCAACTGGCCAACAATTTAATCTATAATTAAACCTCATTAACTCACCCTGTACACCCTGTATTAAGTCAGTACAAAAACAAGCAGTCCCTCTCCTTATGTCTCATTCCCAATGAATAATAGACCTAATAGACTGTAAGCTCACAAGAGCAAGGTTGTCTTCATCCTAGTGTACCAATGTGTCCTAACATGTATTACCCTTATTGTCAAATAGTATGTTTTCCATGTTAATGTTATTGTTCATTTTTACAGCCTCCCTATTGTAATTGTGCTACAGAAACCGCTGGAGCTCTATAAATTAATGTAATACATCCCGAGAATAGTTAAAGAAACAGGAAGACTACTATTCAGTTATGGGCACTAGACCATTGTTTCTCATATAAATGATTTCTTTGAAATATCAGTTCTACACTTGTAAAAATTATCTAATGCTATTTTAACAAAAAGGCAATATGCATTAAACCTGCATTAAAAAAAAAAACAAAAATAAAGGTGCAGCTCATGTGAATTGCCAAACAGCTCTATACTCTTGTAAATTAGTTGATTCTTTAAACAAAGGTGAAATGATGTGCTCTCAGTGCTGCATTCCATGTTAATACTGCAGAGCGACTTCTCCAACCTACAGCAATAAGCACCAGACTCCCTCTACTGACACTGCTGTCCATTATTTAACCTACAATCCAGGTATATTCCACAGACCCCAGTGGATTTTAATTACTAATGACTGCAATATATTACTTGATCTATAATAACTTATTTTCCTTGGGGAAAAAAAAATAATATATATTATTTATTATTATTTAAAAATAAGACAGTTTGCATTATCCTGAAAAATCTTCATTGAGACATATATTGTAATTGTATTAAATGATGGATGACCACTCTGTATAATAAACGCCCCAAAGAGTGGGTGATAAAAATTCAATTAATTAACTCCATTGATTTATTCATTAATATCAAATGTTTTTTAGGTAGTTTTTCATAATCTATAATGCTTAGCAGCATCACAATGCACAATTCACTTGTTCTAGGTTTGTCAAAGTACCTCTATATACATTATTATGTTGCAGTATATATTTAGTATGTCTTCACTAATACATTGCAGGCTGCTCTAATCATTTAATGTGAATATTGCACATTTACTACACACAATAACCAGATGCTCTGCTGTAGAATTTTGGAATGGCATATTTTAGATTCATGTAAATGACACCTTCAGTTGCAACACTACAATTTTGTAGACTATTTTATCACAACGCACAAAATCTAAAACCTAATTCTAACATTACAATCGAAATACGCACAGTGGCAACATCCCAAAAGAAGGTTGGTACTCTTACTGGAAAAAGAAAAAAAAAGACTGCTGACTTATTGATTTTTATATTTTTATTACTGACCCCCATATACAGTTTATTTTTTATTTTTTAAGGAGAATACTTTTCAAGTGCCAGAAAGGTGTCAACACAGACTTAATCAAAAAATACTATTTCCCAAAATAATAAGTCTGCACTTTCGAGCACTGAATTATAGATTACTCTAACACCATGGCACAGAAGGACTAAGCTCCACAGCCCCAAGCTGCAAAGTGAGTTAAATGTCTTCTGGTCCCATAATGACAGCTGTGCAGTTTATTCCAGGGGTAAACAAACAGCGGTATAATGACAGTGATCATGAAAACATAGCATCTTAAGCAAATTCTCTAACAATACAAATGACCACAATGAAATAGAAGAGACTTATAAGAGAGACCCTATCCTATGACAATTTTAAATCCAATATAATGTACTATAGCACAATAGACCATAATGTATTATTATTATTATTATTATTATTTTTATTATATAGAATCAACAGTTCTAGAAGAGTTATGATAAGTAAACTCAAGACAAAATGATTGCAGAAAAATCAGACGTGTTTCCCCAACCGCTCACAAACTATTGCTATCTTAAAATATTTTTCACAACTTTGCTCTACACACACATGCACACACACACATACACACACACGCACACACACATACACACACACAATGAGAAATGCATTTCTACAAACTGTGTTAGTCTTGTGCTATCTGCAGGATCCTTCAGTTCTGTTAACCCTAAAACACAGTTACCTGGCATCCTTAATTGCGCCTGTCTGTCTTTTTTGTTTGAACAATGACAGCTATTTCATGGAAAATTGGGACCTACCTGTGTTTGAAAGAGCCAGTGAGTGATCTATCGCACCTGCCTTTTAGTCCTTGCTGTGAAGGGATGAGTCTCTCAATGCCTCTCGCTTGTGATACAGTGCAGACTGTAATCCCTTAAGAGAACAGCCCTAGTCTTTTATCCTGCATCCTGCACATAGACACAGCTCTCATGATTTCTCCTTTACTTCACCATCCTCAGCGTCTGATGAACTGAATGTTGAATAAAATGTGGAATAGGCAGAGATAGACCTCTTCTCCAAGCTGAAAATCTGTTGGGGGCTTCAGCTTTCATATTCACACACAGACCAAACTAACACCTCCTGCTATCAGCTGCTGAATTTCTGTAGCTGTACATGCTTCTCTGCAGAAATGTTCTCTCCAAGAGCTGCATAACATAGCGTTGGACAGGCAGGTACGCTTCACTCCTCTCTCTGCCATAAATTGGTCCATTAAGGCAGTTGCCACCAAAGTAGGGGTGTCCAGCTGTGTTTTTCTGCAATCAATTTTGATAAATATTAATGTCAGTTTTTTTGCTCAGATATCACTAGCAGTTATCCTAGGGCTAGTCGGAGAACAGTTTTTTTTCCCCTTGGTTTGGGTGTATTCCAGAAGTAACCCTGACAGCCAAGAAATGAGTTAAAACAATTGTCTGGCTCACTGGTTACATAAATAACATTCTAAAATACAGCACATTTAATACAATTTCACAATAACACTTTTTGAGGTTTTTTTTTTTTTTTTTTACACATATTGTCGTTTTTTTCACCTCCTGTTGAAAAAGATATCATGTTCGGTGCTAAATCTAACTGTTTATCGGTGGTTCATTTTGTATAAATAAGCCAATGTCTTTAACGGCGTTTTTTGTTTATGTGAGTTTTGGAGTTTGGAATGTTGGTGTAGGATTTGTGGGTTGATTCTAGAAAGACATCAATTAAATTAAATTACTAGAGGGAGGTAAACTGTGGATCTCAACTGTTAGGTTGGTTGAGGATAATGGGAGGGGTAACGTGACGTCATGTGGAGAGCTCTAGATTAAGTAGCAGGATGGCAAAACTATGCACGGTTCATTTTCTAAAGCAAAAGTTTCAAAGCCAACAAGTTCTGGGTCACCTTTTGTGGCTTTGGTCCAGCATGCAGTGGCGTACAGTCTACACTAACTAGGGAGCCAGATCAGGGTGGCGGTAGCCCCCTGTCACAAAATAAGGGGCAAATCACCCTATTGGGCAATTAGAATCCACATATTATAAATCTCTAATCTCCACTACCAGCACACTTAACACTATGGGAGACTTTGCCTCTATAGAATCTCATAACCAGTCCAGCCATCATACGCACTTTAATGTATCTGACGGCTGATAGGTCCCTTTACATTTCTGTTTTGGACTTTATGGAAATGCATGGGAGGCTTTTGATGAATCTTTCCGTATGCATTTGCCCCTTTGCCCTCTGTCTAGTAATTTTCACAGCAGGAAATCTGTTTGACTAAACACGTCTCATTGCATGTGATATGCCATCAGACAGCTCCAGCGCTGGCTTGGTGAACACTGCTGACAGCAGTCTATTTAGACTCCCATTACAACTCATGGAAAGTGCTCCCATTAATCTTAATAGGAACATTATCTTGCCACTGTCGGCTGCCATAGAGAGGGACTCTGTGGGTGCTGCCATTGGTCAGCTCTCTATAAGTATGTTGCTGCCTCCATGTATTTACTGATGTTCCAGGGCTAGTATAACGACAGAGCACACAAATTGCTCCAGGGCCCCCGGTGTCCTGACGTTCCATAACTCTCACGTGTCCCGTGAAAGGTGATGTGATCAGGTCCCGCTACTGCTCACCCGGACGTCACATCACTTCTCGGCACGCATTGTCAGTGAGGGAGCTAAAGACCACAAGGAGAATACAGGAAGGAAGTGGAGTATGTGGTTGGTACTGTGTGTATATGTGTGTTTATATATGTGCATGTGTGAATGCCTATACTGTGTATATACTGTATGTGAGTGATGTATATGTGTGCATGTGTGTGTGTTTTTTTATTGGGGGCAGAAAAAGAGGATTAAAATATAAAAGGCAGGCAACCAAGAAAAAGGGAAAAAGGTTAGGAAAAGATCACAGCAAGTAAGGTGGGAAAAAGACAGATAGAAAATAGAACAGATGCCAAGAAAGGAGGAAAGAATAGATCGGAAGGGAAAAGGCCTGCAAGAAGCAGGAAGCAGACAACAAATCTACACAGTCACATAACAGCACACAGTAACATATTTATACACGCACGCACTACATACTAACATATACACACTAACCTACAGGAAATGGCATCATATCCTAGCGCTCAAACTCAGTGAGTGTGGCTCTCCGGCCCAGCAGTGGGGGGGGGGGTAGGATTTTGCTAGAGCTGGGGCACTGGGGCATCTGTTATGCCGGCGAATCCAGAGAATGGCCCTTCCTGCATAATTGCTCCAGGGCCCGGAGCTCCTTAACCTGGTCTTGGATGCCCCATACCTCTAAACATTTCAAATGATTCGACATGGCTAGGGAGCAGAGCTGTATTAAGACATTTTTTACGTGACCAAGTGATGCATTTCAGTGTATTTTATTTACTTTTATAATTTTATTTATAAACCAATTTTCTGATGTTTCTATAAACCTATTGTGGCTTTCAGGGCTGTAGAACACTGTGATAAACGCATTCCAAGCAAGCAGTTTGAGCTTTTGAGAGGAATGGAGTGATTTAGGACTGTCCCTCCTAAAGAGGGATACTTGGCATGATGTCCAATGTACAATACGGTACTGTACACCATTGTAGTTTACTTGCCAAATAACGCCAAAATTACTAGCACGGTCTACTAGATTTATTCAGCCCGCCTCAAACTAGGAAACTTTACCTGTTTTATTTAACCTATCAAGACCTTACATTTTTCTCATGCATATCAATAATTCATGACAGGATTCAGAGAAATTTAATTGCTGTCCTTGATTGAGATATTAATGCATCCTGAAAAAATTATTAGGAAAAAAAAACATTCATTCAAATTGAAATCCATGCGGTATCATAAATTAACTGGAATACTAACTGGCTATGAGGATCAACAGAAATTATTATTGTATTGCCAAAGTTAATTACTTTTCATTTCTGAATTTTAATTATTTTTGGTAACAATGCGTTGATATATTACACAACAAATGAACCTTTTTATTGTCAAGTTGATAAACACATGGTGGTTATCCTATATTTAAAATGTATTTTGAAAGTTCAATTCTGTTTGTTACAGCATCAAAGGGAATGATATCTAATAGTTCCAAAACAATATAGAATAAGACAGGCTGAAAGGTCGAGTGTGAATTCGGGAGAAGGGAAGTACTTGTGATATTACGCATTGCCAAAACTTTACATCTTGGCCAATAAAGATATTTTTGCCTCTGTGTATGAGATATATTCCTCATAAGGGAATGTCTTTATTATTATTATTATTATTATCTTTTATTTATGTAGCCCAAAACTTATCGCAGCACTTCTTACAGCACATACATTCAAAGGGTATAACAAAACTGATAGGCCAAGCCAAACTGACACATTCTGTAAAGTGGGCCCTGCTCGCAAGCTTACAATCTTTTGGAGGATCAGCTGTAAAGTCAGAGTGTTAAACACAGTGCGCCTTATATGTAGCAGAATGTTTAGAAACGTCTGGCTACGACTAGCAAGCTCAACACTTGGTTAAGCCTGGCTTTAAAAAGGGGGAGCCAAACTCCAGCTTGTTAAATCGGCTTCTTCATTCTAGTGTTCTTAACATATGGACACAAATGAGGATTTTGATATTCAGTAGACAACTTGAGCTTGTCAGGTCAGCTTGTCCGCCTCTACCCCTGGCTGATACAGGAAAGCAGGGACACATGCTCTTTCCATATCTCTCTATAGCCGTGCATTCTTGACCACAATAAGTGAGATCAGCCACCAGGCGGAGTGATTCCAGCAAGGTCCGGGCAGACCCTCCTATTTCTCTTCTTCTCTCCTCAGTCTTTCTGGAGGTCAGCAATGACAACTGCCAGAAATGCATAATTCAAACAGTGATGAGATATGCTGGCTCCTGCTGACCGGGAAGAGTCCACGCTACTGCTGCAAAAACCTCACTTATGGATGACTTTGTACACTCTGATACACAAATGGGTTAAACCACAAACAGTATTTCCTTGTCTTACTAGTCTTGTACAGAATGAGGACCATCAAACTTCAAAACACTTATAAACAAACACTGTTTGTCAAGATCATGCAGGGGAATCATTAATATCCATATGTGGGTGATAAATTAAGTGTTTGTCAGCTCAGGCTGTGGTTCAAAACTCTTTAGTTTCTGCAACAAATTAGAGTGGTGAGCTTACATTTAAAATATGTTTGTTTTTTAAAATGTATTTCCACTTAAAAAAAACTAATTTTTTTGCAATGGATTCCCTGTGTCACTGAGCTTTATTTAACTTTTTTAGTTGCCTAAATTGGAAATTTGGCCTTATCGCAAGAAAAGAATGGTGTGTAGTGAAAATAAATAAATATATATTTTAGTCAATATGAACATGCCTGAAAACAATCATGCAAAGACATGTGAATAAGGCAATAGATATGTCACTTTTTGATCCCTCAATCACATTGACTCCTTTGTTTGCCTAAGCCTGATCCTTTATGCATAGCTTTGGGTATATCATGTGGATGGAGTTGAGTGAGCCTGAGTTTTCCACTTGTACACAGTTACTTCAGATCAGAGCAAGGTTGTGTTTTAGAAACTTATGTTTTTGTTGTAAGGTTTATTTTATTTTACTTTTTGACAACTATAAGCATACTGAATCTGTATATTGGAAAAAAAAAAAATCTTTATTCCCATTCAGGAAACCCAAGTGGACTTTTATTGCCGGTCATATTCACAAGATAATGCAACATTTCATCAACAAAAGCACATTTACGTAAGCCCGAAAGGGATTAAAGGATTTTTTTTTCTTCTTAGGCTAGAGCTGCACAGGTGACTCTGTCAATCTGTTTTGTAATACTGACAAAAAAACGCAGGTCCAGATCCAAATGTATTTACACGCAGTGATAGGTCAAGTGTGGGGTCATTAAATAAACCCAAGCCGGGAGAACAGACCTAAATATAGTTACTTACAATTGTACATTCTTTGGTTAGAAATACTATGTTGCATTCAGGAACAGCGATGCAAAGTTGTAAAAGGGGTCTTATCACCATGGCAATCAATGGAATGCTTCATTGGTCACTGTGGTGGCTTTTTTGCAGACTTTGCACCAAAATAATTTATGCTATAGAACCCGTATTGTTTGCCTTTATTATGGACATTACTAGTAGAACTAGTTCATGAAACCCCTACCCAACTGGATCACCTATGTTACCTCCGCTACTATGCTTTAACTGTATTTGGGGAAAGAATGAGGAGAAGATGCAATTTTCCCCGGTTTCCTTGGAGTGCCGCCAAGGAAATAACATCATAATACTTATGTAGGACACTTTTTGCAATATTTGTTGCGACTTTCCTGCTGTCCTCATGGGCTCAGACCTTATTGAAATCAAGGCGACTGAACATAACAGAACCCATAAGATGTTTGGCAAAAGGCAAGCCCATTGAAAGCTCCTCACTTTAGTTGAGGATGCAAATAATTAACCTCTATTTTAGCATATAATTAAACACTCCTTATTTTAGCATATAATTAAACACTCCTTTGTGCTTTGGCCCAATGGAATTTACAGCAACGTTTATTTTGTAATTGGCATAAGATTAAATTTACACAATTTGATAACAAATAGTACATGTGCAAAAAAAAAAACTATAATTCAAACAACTGCACGATGGAAAGTGCGATACTGTATCATAATTCCAAACCAATTGTTTAAACAGCTAATCCGTTAATCAGTTGTAATTGCATAATTTTCACACTAACCATGTCAGACAAGATTCATCATGAAATAGTTAATATTTTTTGAAGTTATAGTTATATACATTTCCATTATGTCTTTTACATAGCGTAAGTGTGATGATTGAATAGCCCTAATCAAGCTCCCTCAATACATCGACAACATCCTTAATTCCCGTTACCCTGTCATTAGAATATCATTTACTCAGCACCATGCATTCTTTAGTTAACAGAATGATAATTTGCATCCTTTGGCACTTCTGTGAATTCTAATTTTTTTTATTCTAAGTTTTTAAAAGAAAATGTGCCTTTTCCGGTGTTAAGATAAATATTTATTTTTGTCATTTAAAGGCGTAAATACATATTTTAATAATTAACACAATGTCAGGGAGCAAGACGACAAATAGTACAACGGTGCAACCAATCTCTTTAGCACTGGAGGTGGGAAAAGGGGCAAATGCATATCGGGGGGGATTGTGAAGAACCCCCTAATGCTTTGACAAAAGGGATACTACTGCAATGTAAAGAGGGCATGCTGTTATCATATGCATTAAATTGCATATATGATGCCTGGAGTGTCAAGTATTCACAACTAAATATAATTTAACTCTTATTAGAGGAATATTTAGCATAATCGGAATGTTGCCTTGTTAAATATAATATGTTAATAAATAATGTTAATAAATAAACCTTAAAATAAAATAGTGCCCCTTTGGACCCTTGTCCTTTATTGTTGATATTCCAATTTTAATTGTATGGGTTTTGTTAAATTGTTTTCCACATGCCTATTTCAGATCCAATCCACAATTAAGTCACTTATCTCTGACAATATGGTTTGCCACGGCATTATTAGAAAAATATATATTTTTCAAGCCTTTTTGTGTGTTTATGTGTAAGGCAACTAGTCCAACAGGGAAATAGTTCCTGTCTAGGAAATGTGCATTGGAGGGCTGCCCTGGGCACCTGTTATTTCTATACAGGAAACATTTATAGAGATAAAGAGTTATTTCCCAATGGTTTTGTGCTAAACTGCTCACCTTAGAGGAAACACTGTTGTCATATTCACTTGCTTTCGGAAAGTGTGCTACTTTAAAGAAAGATATGAGATCTGCTTTATGTCAGATCTCTTGGGACATAGGTATGATATTAAACGATTCCACTGTAATCCTGTGAAAAAAAAGAGGTTTTCATCTTTACAGATTAAAAAATATCAGAAATAACAAAAGGATCTCAACATAGCCTGGAAGAAAGAAGGGAGTGATGGAATATGATGAATTATCCTAAAAGATTAGGTATATTTCAGACGGGGACAGGGTCTTAGGTGCTTTGTTGGAAGGTGTTTCTTCACTGGGAGGCTGGTGGTACAAGTGTTAGCATTTAACACTAAAGACGTTTAGGCATGCAAGCTATAGATAGAGAACTACTATGAAGGGAAGCCAAGACCAAGAACTAAAAATGTTTTGTAGGTTTCTGTATTGTTGTCTCCATAGCTTTATGAAGGTAAACTATTCTCAGATTCATAAGGTTTGTACTTCTACTCAACTTCAAAATCACCGTTTTCTGCTCCTTGCCCCAAGAGGATTATTGTTTTACAAGTCATACCACCTTTTTTTAGGTTGGTCTTTCCTTCCTCGGGACAGAAATCCCCATGCCCAACTTTCTTTCCCTGAAGTCCCCCTTTTCCCAGGAGTTCAGAATGTTTGCTGTGTATGAGTATTCTAAAGTTCCAGACTTTGCAATAATATAGTCATCAATAGGTCACAAATGTGCCTAAAAACTACTGCTTCTGTCCATGACTTTCGTTATACCCCCTCTTCAACCATTTTAAATGATATGGAAAAGCCTGGGGTGCCATTTGTTCTAGGATCGGCCCTGGATGTTATATTTATAAGAATATATACTGTATGTTCCTAGGTGTCTTGAGGTCTCAAATATTAAGTGTAAAGTGCTGAATTGCTAACTGATATACAGTATATATATATATATATATATATATATATATATATATACACATACATATACATTTTTTTAAAAATGTTTAATATTTCATAATTACTGAAAGAATGCTGTAATCGGGAAAATGGTCCAGAATAATTTAACCACTACTCTTGTTTAATAACAGCTTTGAAACAGCTTGAAATAGGTTTGTTAAGGTTTAATTTAATGATTTAGGTAAAATATAGGTTGAATACATATTATTTATTCTGAAGAACATATGCCTCGCCATAAATATTATCTTCTTTGAAATAAAATGCTCTTATTCTAACTACAACTAGAGGATTTAAAAGATTATGAGATTGCATTAGAAAGATGAATTGCAAAACTCCTTTTTTTTTTTCTATTAAATAGTGGTCCTACCAAGAGACAGATTTTCGAGCTGCAGTGATGTGAAAGGACAGGGATATCAGAATATGTCACGCTTTAAACATTTGTTTCATGATTTTATATATGCTTGGTAGCGTTTCACATTTAGGCCTGAAACACAATCCATACAGCAATGCTGGAAATGCCAAGAGACAGGTAATCTCTACTGTTTTTGACAAGACACGGCTTATATAAAATCTCAGATGCAATAATTCCAATCATGGTACCGATAGCAAACTATGCTGCAAACATTTCAAGGACCATCGCCATAATTATGCTATGGTCTTGAATCTTTTATTATATCTTAAAAATGATACACAATTTGGTTGGCTATATATTGTTGTTTTTGTGTTGCTAAAATGTTCTGCAGATCCTGGGCATTATGGTAATAATTCAGTAATATAAAGGTTGCTCGGAAGTACATGCAAATTTGCAGTTTGAAAGTTGCCGGCCGGGGCATGCATGTCCTCACCTGAAACGTGCAACATTGGAAAAATAAAACCAACCCCTATGCCATATATTTATTTCAAAAGAAAAATTGAACAGAAATCTTCTCCTCCATCTCACAGGATAAGGTGGAAGGTGTGGGAAACAGAGTACAAAATTGTTGTTACTTTCAGAGCTAACAGAGTTAAAGCTGGTACAATATGCGATGGTAAAATATGGGATCGAGAGAGCAACCTATAGATTAATTCACTGATGTCAGCTTGAGTATTTATAAACAGCAACATGGCCAACTTAGGAACACTACTTAACCAAGATAATCAGTTAAGGTAAGTTCGTAAGTTGTCTACATTATTATTTATAAAGTTGCCATAGGTCACCATTGCAATGCACTCACTGTTGTTCTGTTGTGGTGAAAGCTGTTTCATGTACCTGTAAAGCAATTTAATTTCCTATTAAAATTAATATCCAGTGTTTATATGAATGACACACTATTGACTATTGATTTGCACATGTAGGGGTTAGCATATACTAAAGAACCAGCAACAGTTCTAACTCTATCTGAAATCTATCTCTGGGCTATTTTGTAGTGGCCCATATAGTATTTTTGACACAAGAATATTATATATAATTTTGCCAATAGCAACCATTTCTTTAATGTAGACTTACAAGTATGTTTGAAAATTATGAATTTAGTTCAAATTTCTTCATTTAAATTAAATTCTAATTACTGATTTCTTCGGAATACTGGGACATAGATTACATAAGGACGTGTTGAGAAAACAGTATACTTAAAGATACGTTTTTTTTCCATAGTAAAAATAGGAAAATATATTCATCAAAGGCAAGCAAAGGCATTTAACACCACAGAAGTTGTCATGTCTCTGACCAGCTGGTACTAATTTCTTAGCAGCTGTGTTTTTGCCTATGGAATATTTGCAGGCTGGGTGATTTGTCAAGTCAAAAGAAAATTAGTAAATTTAGAAAAAAAACCCTGTTTTTAGATTTCATCTAAGTACGTGATAAAATTATAAATATATGTAAAAAAAATATAGGTGCCATTTTAATCAATATAACTATTCAAATGTTATTTGTTTAAAAAAATCAACCTGTAAATACTCATATATATATATATATATATATATATATATATATGTATATATATATATATACTGTATGTATGTATATATATATATATATATATATATATATATATATAAATGTTCTTTAGTATATCTTGAAAACCTCTGCATCATTAAGTAAAATGTAAGAAGTCTAAATAACTAAACACAAAACTGGAATAGCGTGATCCATTTTAAATAGCCTAGAGATATTGTCTGTCTCATATAAACACTCAATTTGTTTGGTGTATCTTTGCAATATGGGCATCCTTTCCTGAGTCATTTCCTACCTA
The DNA here is from genome assembly GCF_027358695.1 of Spea bombifrons. Lineage (NCBI taxonomy): Eukaryota > Metazoa > Chordata > Amphibia > Anura > Pelobatidae > Spea > Spea bombifrons. Next base: position 35,132,423 of record NC_071094.1, read on the forward strand.
ATAAAGCTTAAATATTATGTTAAAAAAACAACTTTCTTAATCTATAATAGTTACCTCCTTGGTTATACATTATCATATAATAGTAATATATGGAAGATGTCAGGTTCAGCACACTGTTAATTGAGTAATTCTTCAACTAAAAAAAAAAGTAATCTGATGCGGTCCCTCAGACTAAGCGCCATTACACTAGGGCAGTCAGCACAAAAGCAGCTGACAGCCCCGGCATCTCCAGACAGCCTGATCTCCTGTGCAGGGGCATGGAGATCATCTTAAACCTTTTAATAATAATAAAAATACACTCCAGAAACCTAAACATATCCCACTAAATAGTATGTCCATAGGGTCGTAAAGGGGTTAAGGATTCCCTTTTTTATTTTAGATTTGTATGCTTACACCTGTGACATCACAATTGCAACCAACAGTCCCAGAGCGTAATGGATAAAACCATTTTTTTTATTACCATAGCAATAAACTCGATGTTCCTTGATCATTTTAATGGCGGCTATGAAGAGATAATAACCACAATCAAATTACATAAACCCCCTTTTTTTCTTGATATCCAATGATACCTCACTGAAGACTACATTGGAATCCTACTGTCTGTCCCAGCAGGAAGTTATGGCCCCAGCACACTTCCTGTGTTCACACGTTCATGTTTCCTCTCTATCATTATCACCATGATTCTCATGAAACAGCACAAAATTAAAATGGAAAATGTCAAATTCCCCACCCAATCAAACACAGGCAATTTATTGAAAAGAGTAGAAAAAAATTCATAAATATTTTGCATGCTAGTATTAAATGAGAACTATGAATTATAATATTGGTCCTCTTTCCATGTATATATACAGTATAACAGCAGAATTGGGAATATCGGTTAATTGAGATTTGTTGCCATCAATCACCAAATGCTAAACACAACGAATCTCTGGTTCTAATTAAAAAAATACATAATTAAAAATGGGATTCCGCAAATTAATATTTAAAATTAAATTATGTTCCTAATGCAAATTCGTTATCACATTTTGTAATATCACAATCCATCATTATCAATCTTTTAAAGTGGAATTTCAATTATGACAAGAGAAATACTACATAGCCTTGGCACTGATATTGTTTTGTGTTCAAAATCAACCGCAGCATTAACTTTATTGGTTACTTATGACATTCATTTACATTCCGTGGTCATCTCTATGCAGTGGTTGATTCGAATGCTTCCTGCGCTAATTCCTAGGTTAATATTTCAGCTGATACTGTACAATGAATCCCATGCGTGTGGTCAAAATTTAAATACCATAACTGAGGCTGAGTTGCTCGTAGAAAATTTTGGATAATAATGATATAAAAAATCGCAGAGCCAATTTTCATAGAAAGACAGGAAAGCACTGCATCAGTAAAGACATTCTCATTTCTCTGGACAAACTGCTTTCCAAACTAGAATAAATAAAATTAATGGGCATATTACTGCAGCATATACTGGGCTATATAATTCTAGCTAATATCACATATTTACTAACACTCTATTTCGAAGGACACTTGCTGTCATAAGTGTTATATATATTTTGAAGTCACATCTTGTTCCTTGTACTCTATATACGTCCAAGATATAGGATTTGTGTAGCTTTTACGTGAATGTGTAGTATGATGACCTCAAAGAAATCTTGTCATAAATGTTCTAAATGTTTTGGGTTTCTGGATTGTAGACTTGGGTAGATCTGGGTAGCAGCTTAACCGTTTAAGAATGTAGGTTTTATAAACATCACACTCAGTTTTACACAATGCAGCTTTCATTTGGCACAAGTCCCTTAAAATAACTTTAAACCTGAAAAGGAATAAGGAAATACATGGTCCCAGTTTGCATATATATTGTTCCAGCTTGTACCGCTCAGCAATGTGTTAGATAAGAACATGTATCCCTAATCTTGTATCTGTTCATTTAGAACAGATCAATTTAAAAATGTAATCATAGAGTTTCATGTGTGCTAACTCTGAATGTCATGTGTACAGATATTATTGAATTCTTCTCCGTTTTCTTCCCATGGTAGCTGACTACAACCACTCTATATGCAGTTCCACACTGATGTCCCTTGGTAACATTTACATCACCGTGTGTGAAAGTGTACCTGTGTCAATATGAGATCGATAAAACTAAAACTCTTACTCACAAAGGGTTTTTTTTTTTTCGTTCTGCTGATGGAATGAATTCCAAGACTCAAGCCATACATCTTGTGCTGGAATTATAAGACACACAAAGGTAAACCTCTATTCCTAAGGCACTCCTACTCTCAAGTGTATTAATTCTTAAGTGTAATTCTCAAGTGTATGTATGTATATATATATAGATAGATAGATAGATAGATAGATAGATAGATAGATAGATAGATAGATAGATAGATAGATAGATAGATCTATATATAGGTATATATCTATAGATATATAGATATATATAAATACACGGTATATATTCTGAAGATGTAGATCCTAGATTACCTGCTAGACTTGCAGATCAATAAGGAAAAACAACAGGAGCTCTGAAAAATGAATAAAAATATTTAAAGCTAATCAAAGCAGAAGAGATTGAAGCAGTGCTTCCCAGACTATCACTGTAAAGCTCGGCTAATGCATATTCTGCTCTCACGCTGTCATATTTTTACAGTCTGTTACCAAAGAAAGCATTTGTTAGCTGACTCTACTGTTTCTAGTGTAAACTATTTAAACAGGAACTACATGCAAATATTACAAACAATAAAACTAACATTCTTTCTACTGACATCAGGTGTAGATTGTGACATTGCCTATCTTAATGACTGGATGAATATCAAAGCCAATAAGAACTTCAATTCTTTCCTGTGACATCACATGAGATTTTGTGTTTGAATTTTGTTGGTTTTCTCACTCACGCTCTCTTTCTCACTGATACCCAGGCTCTCATTCACTCTCTCTCATACTCTCTCTGGATGTGTCCCTACCTTCTCTGCTGACCACTTCTGGGCCTCTGTCACCTTGTCCTGCAGCTTCGCTTCTTCTCTTGCATGTTCTTGGTTTTCTGTCTTCTTCCACTGCTCATCATGTCTTCTTTCTTTGTCCGCTTCTCTGTGGAAACTCCATGATTAAATTGTTTTTATGTGGACATAGCTCCTCCAAGAGCCTGAGACATTAAATGATAGTGTGAGAGAATGTGAATGAGAGTGTGATAGAGGGTGGGTGAGAGAATGTGAAGGAGCATGAGAGAGTGACAACAAATTTCATTTACAATTGTAAAAAGCCCTTTGATTTTTATCTGAACTGAAAGGGCAGGAAACAAAATTCGATGTTGAGCGCATGGCATTAGGTGAAAACTATGGAGGCACAGTCCTCCATAGTGTTAGTGGACCAGTTGTTTAGATCAGTGACCTTTTAGTGTCCCATAGAGCAGTTGCGCTACAGTGAGCCTGATCACCCTTAAGGGCAACAGGCATACCTGGGAACTTTCTGTCTCTGGCTACCTGGAGCCAACCTAGGGGGAAGAAGGCCAGTAGGCAGCCCTGCTGACTTTGCAGGACACACACAATTGTTGGAGAGGAAGTGAGTGGGAGCAGTGAGTGGAAACTCTGCTTCCATGACCCAGATATTCCTTGTACTGACAAGGAGACCCCAAGAACTTGGGCTTCACCCGGAGTCTCTGGGCAAAATCCGAATAGTTCCCAGGTATGGCAATAGGCTGCCTGTGAAGTGGCAGAGGGGCTACTGCCCCCTGGTCCTGCCACCAGAGCCTAGGCCAGAATATGCCACTAGTTCAAGATTCACATTCCAGAGTTAGATCTTGGACTGAAGAGATCTAAAAAGATTGAAGCAGCCAGTGCATAGGTGGAATGCTGTGCTCACAGGCTGTCTCTAAAACAGCATACGCTGTGGCTCTATGTGCACATCTGCTGGCTTAAGTGAATTTTATTTTGTTTGACCTTGATTTATTGTTATTATTATTATTATTATTTTATTGACAGCGTTTTCACACAGTGCAAATCTCCACGCATTATTTCCTTCAACTGGCACATGTCCTTTCATTAGTTGCTGTACTTTTTATGTCCAGTATCTGTCATGAGAGTGTTATAAAATAAATTTCCCCCCAGTGTAAAATTTAGGAAAATATAGTACTTTTCTTTTTATTATACTACAATGCAGGTATGAATGCCCGATAAAGGAGATTTAGGAAATTTTAGATTTCGAAGTTATAATAAAATTTAGGGCGCCACCTGACAATGGGTTACTGGAAAAAACTTAATACATTAAATTCAGAATAGAATTGTGTGTTTTTTTATTTTTTTAATCCCGTTTAAAATGCCTAAAAGCCGTTTGTTCCCCCAAGTGGCATTTAATAAATCTACTTTCTTGGCTTGATGCAAGGAGTTTGAAGAATCATAATCATACAAACCATTTTAAGTGTTACTAGAGCAGCAGCTACTACATATATCCAGGCTAACGTCCAAGAGATCAATATAATCAGAGAAAAGTCAAGATTATTTAATATCGTTTCAGAGTACTTGGAGACTTGCCTGGGATACTTAGCCGAGGAAATAAGCTACGATGACACTGTGTTACTAATGGCAAAGTAAAAAAGAAATGATGGTAATATTTTTTTTAAACAAATGTATCAAAGTCTAAGACTTTGTGTCTATCCACTGTTCTTAGCTTTTTTTTTTACAAACCTTTAATTGGCTTGCATTAAGTAAATCTATAAAAGAGGGCATAAAAAAATCTTTTATATGATGCTCTCATCACAGATCAACAGAACAGGCAAGAACATGGAAAATGAGATGCCGCATAAGCTGGTAAAGCAATGAACCTGTGGTTGAAAACCATTATACTTTGCAGCTTTATAATGAGCTAATCTTGTATTATTGCATTTCCTCCATGTTCCTTTCAACTTAATAGGAGTACATTGTGAAAAATGTTTGTTTTGTACTATAATGTTTATAATACTGTTATGTATTCTAACAATTAAAAAATGCCAGTTTTATTCTTTTTAATAGCATTATTAGCCTGGGATCTGTGCATTTATAAACTCTTCTGCATCTGGAATATCCTCCTCCCACCCCCTTTTCATGCTTCATAAAAACTCTGTAGTGTATAAATTAAAAGGGAAAGCTCCATGGAAAAAAATATCCTTGAACCTGTATACAGTTAGGTAGGTTACCATTGACGAAACCTGGCGTTATCTCATTTTGTTCTAGACCTGAAGGTTGCCATTGTTGTCAGTCATGTGATATTTTTGTGTGACTTTTCCTGTTCTAGCACCACACTGAGCTGATTCTTTATAGCAATGCTAATGAAGTCCTGCTTATACAATTCAATTCATTCCTCCATAGACTTTAATTAGCCAGAGTGTCAGACTGAGTGGTTGAGACTTAGCCTTTCTACTGTCTGCAGTAAAATAGGGAGTGAAGGTGTTTGTCTAGTAGATTAGATCTGGATTACAAAATTAGAACACCTAAAAAATGCTAATATACAAATTACTAAACATTACGTACCTCGTCGTGGGGTCCGCCACCCCGGAACGTAGTTCCCATCGGCCAGCCTCCGGACGGCGTGGTTGCACGGCCCCAAGGCTGTGCGACACGGCGAGTCCTGGGTCCCTCATCACTGGAACTGCCCTGCAGGATTACTACTCCTGCCCGCTAGTCTCCCAGTGCAGCCGCAGCACTGCTACATGGCGGGCCGCAACTCCGACCTCGCAGTCGGCGTGCACAACCTGTCTCACACGCACGCGTGCTCCAGACGAGGAGGGGGCATGGCTTAACCCCGGAAGGTGTGACCACCCTCTGGGTAGGACACCAGAGGGAAGGAGGAGAGGTGGAGTATTCCATTGCCACCTCCTCTCAGCTGGTTCAGGGGGAGGGGATCTGGTGATAGGGGGCGGAGTACACAAACCCTGCCCCTATATAAACCCCACAGACCTCTCTCCCAGTGCTTTTTAGTTAAGCTGTGTACTGTGAAGTACCAACTCTAGCTACCTAGCTCTCTGTTATGACTTCCCTGTTTTGCACTGATTCCTGGTTTTTGACTTTTGGCTTTGTGAACCGATATTGCTGCCTGCTACCTGCCTCGACCCCTGGCCCGTGACCCCGTTGACGTTTACCGCTGCCTGCCTTGACCTTTGGACCATGACCCCGACTATTCTCTTGGATTTGCCCTGGTATTCCCACGTTGCTGGACACTGTGTGGCGGCACCTGCGCTACGCTCCACTCCCCCAACCGGATACTTCCCTACGCTTGAGGCCAGTAGCACTTAGCTACCAAATAGCGAATGGACTGAGTGCCGTCCTCAAAATTTTTATAGAATGGGGAATTGTCCAACTGGAGAGTTTGAGTCATGACTACGACACATAACACACAGCAAGAAAATTGGTTATCTGCATGTTGGCATCATAGACCATCTGTGTGTTGATCGACTGCTGGTTCCTATCCAAGTAGACAGTTGGCTCATGGTGGGAGGTCTGACAGCCACATGTGTGCAGTCAGCAGCCCTCAGGACACTAGGTATTATCCTAGCCTAAAAAACACTTAATTTATCCATATCAGCTGTGACAAACCTGACACATATCCCTTAGTGGGCTGGAAGTATCCGCTGGCCAAAAAATGCATAGTTTAGACCTTTTTTGTGATCCCAGTGAAAGCATGCTTGTTCTTCACAATGGAATCAAAGCCTTGCCAAATTACTTCATAGAAATGTTGGAGGTCAACCTACATCAATCTTTAATCACCTCCTCAACCATTCCAATCTGTAAAATAGGTATAAACTTAGACTTGTGAGACATGTATGATTGGTTCTTATTAGTCATTAATGGGTATAATACAGACAAGAGTAACAACTGATTCCTTTAGCCTTCTGTTGGTTTGATGTGTTAATGATTTATGTCATTTGAAGGGTTAATAATGGCTTGCAGGTATTGATAGAGCACGTGCTTGTGAGATCCTTATATATGTTTAATGATTTTTACACCTGATTCACAAGTGAATTGGATCACTTCATACGAAAGTGATTTCTAAGTATTGCAACAAAACATCAATTCCAATCGGAGCTCGCATTGATTTCTATGGTCACCTTTACCTTATCGCATGTTTGCATTGCTGTTCATTTGCTATGGAAAAACAGAATGAGCACTTTAAACCATCAACAACATGTTTTTTGCTTCTGCGCTTAAATTGTGACAATACCAAATAGCTTCAACTTCTGAAATCCTTTGGATTTTAATTAGGGCATTTGTAGGAGCACTTAGTGGCCTCCCATATGGAGACACAACAGACTTATTTGTGATCAGCTATGAAAGAGTAATATTTGAAGCCTCCACGTACAAATATAACTACTAAAAGGAGTTAATGCATATGAAGTATATGTGAAGAATTTCTTCAGAAGTGATCACAAAACAAAGAGATGCCAATAATTATAATGAACTATTATGTTTTATTTTGTCTCATACAAAATATGTGATTCACTTACTTAGCACTATTAAACCGTGGGTTTCACCAACCAAGTCATAGTATCAGTTTTTAGCTGTTTGTTATCTAGATTGTGAAAAAAATCTTATTTTTGTTTGGGGGGTCAATTAAATTAATGCTTTTTTTTAAATATCTGCCCTAGGACAACTTTATTTTATCAGCGCTATATTAATTCATGGTTCATAATTCATTAAGGCTCATTTAAAATATAAAGTTTTAGTTTGCATTAGATAAATATGTGTAGGGTTTACCGATTCGCATTCTAAAACTAGAAGATAGCTATAAATTAGCATACCTCCAACATCTGGGTGTCCAAATCGGGACCCTTATGTTGAATGGTATGGCATGACACAAGAAGGGGCTGCATCCAGACCTCCGTTGATTGTAATACTCCTTGGGGAGATCAGAGAATATCCTCAACTAGTCCACAGTGGGACAGTGCCCCAAAATCAAGAATCTTTACGTATTAACCCATTGATGAACCCTTATGATGGCTCATCATAACGATTCTATGTACCCACCCCTCAAATGTGTTAACCAAATAGCTCTTATACCAGTCATTGTGCAAACCTTGACTTTATTATTTCAATAGATACTTAATTGAGTCACCTGCATTCAAGCAATGATATCAACCACAACATACTGGTAGTATGTTAAAAATGCACTAATTAGATATCATCAGATCAATGTAGAGTATAAGGGAGTCAGCTCCAGACTGTGTGACCTGAGAATCTGCCCCATCACTTTGAGCCAGTAAGAGGATTTTCAGCCACTATGGAGCTCCCTTTTCTGGAGCTCACTCAGCAGCAGAATCAGGGTTGGCCTTAGGTGTTCAGGCCCCTTGTGCAAGCCAAACCACTGTTTCTCCGGTCATTACCCCTAGAGTCCATTTGTCCATTGCAGTCACCTCTTTTTTTCTTCCTCCATGTAGTTCAGGTATAGATCAAATAAACAAAGTATACAAACTGCATATTTGCATGTATAGAGTAAGTAAGTAACACATGGGAACATAACATTGCAAGCATAGAGCAACTGAATAACCCACAAACCCAACCGTACAGGTATAGATCAACTGAAAACTCAGCATTGAAGGTATAGATCAAATAAATAGTGCATGGAAGCCCTAAATTGCAGGCATAGATCACAGCTTGTACACCTCGAAGGTCAGCTCTTGCACCCAGATTTCAAACAAAGGAAAAAAATGCTCCTTCGTTATAGTAATCAACAAAGAATATTTAGTATTGTTCATTATTTCTGGAGTTTTCTGTTATATGGCTTTTCACTAAGCTGCTTCCCTTATTCATTGGCTGTGTATACCAAGCCCTTAATTATGTGCCCAACACAGACAGCTGATATCATAAATCAGGAGTATGTTTGCAAGCCTTGAATTTATTTCTGGCCTCCTGTCCATTTTTTTCATTCCATTGCTTAATCATTTCAGCCAGAAAATGCAGATGAAAAATCAAAGCCAAGGCACAAGAGTCCTTTTTTATAATATCCTTTATATTCTACTATCCACTTCACTTCAAAGTGAAATAGATCTATAGATTATAACAATAAAATGTTTTATATATATATATATATATATATGTGTGTGTGTGTGTTAGCTATCTGGTTTTGCTAAAGTAGCATTACAAATGCACATATATTTCTCTTTAGCACACTGGGCTTTTAATTACTATGATTCTCAAGTGGCCTTCCCTATAAACACGCATAATTATGGAGCAGGAGACACTGTTTAAGTCATTTTAGTACCCCAATTTCTTCTTGTTTTTCTAACCCATCATCTAAATGTGTATGTGTCCAGGGGCTGCAAGGTTTGGTATATCATGGAAAGCCATGCCTATATAGCCATTGCTCTATCTTCCTTTGTGATCTAGTCAACACATTCCTATGTCATCAGAACTCAACACCTTCAATAATTACTTAATCAGTGGCATCCCTGCAGTAAAGAAGAGTCAGCTCAGGCATTGTCTAAAAGAAGGGCCCAACATATTGTGTTTTCTGGGAGAATCTGTTTCATGTTTCAACCAAATATATAATATGGCTCAAAAAAACTTTAGAATATTGTTCTATTCTTTTCATGTCTTGTTATGTGTTATGATTAATTCTGTTCTTTGATAATGTTACAGGGCATGCATATGTTCAGTTCCCTGGATCTGCATACCTATCCATGCCTCTCCATACGCCAACCTCCCTCATTACCAAAGAAAACCACAAAGAAACTCCATCTTTGGATAAGAATTTATCTTATAGCATTTACTAACTAGTTGAAAATAAGAACAGTGTTTATTATCCATTAACATGAATGCACAGACCACTTTAATATTTTACAATGTCCAAACGCTTTGCAATTTCCGAACATTTTAAAGCAAAATGCTTTTGCTTTAAAAACGTGGAACGATCTACACTTCTCTCTTAGACAACAGTGTTTTCCGAGCATCACCTGCCAAATAGAAAGGTGGATGGGAACATTGATTCTAAAGATGAGTTATAGAAAACGAACACTCAAGTTTTCATGCTATAAGTACTAATTTAATCCTCACTAGCTACAAATACGTATCTCACACTGTGTCCATCCGGTACATGTCGTGCAGCCCCTCTGCACAAGTTTTACTATGTCTCTGGGATGGGTTTTCCTGACAAGAGATGTTTTGCTTTGGTTCCCTAAAGAAAACTAACAAACAAAGGCAAGGAAAATATAACTAGCCCTAATAGCTTGACCATGTAGATGTCTTCGCTCTGTGCTTCCAAGTTATAGCTAAGAAAACCATTGGATTAAATATTGTGATTTTCATTAATGTATTTTTATGCAGTTAATGCATGGGTGTCCCAGTGGATGTTAGACTATTTGAATCTGCTTGCTAAATAAGTTGTTGATGTCAAATTGAGTGAGAGTTGGCCTAACTGAAGCAACTTCAGGATTCTCTAAAATCAGCTTGACTAAAACACGAACGGAGTTCCAGATGGAAGAAAGGAATCCTGTCAGGTACAGATAGACCCCTTTGAAAAAGAGGACAAAACGACTATTGCTTTAAAAAACCAACACATCTCCTCAGGAGAAGAGGGGTTGTACAAGAACTGCTCAAATTCTCAATTGTTTAATCTGACCATCTTGATCCTCAACTTGACTGCTGGTTGCTTTAGAGTCTTGACAATGAGTTAATTGCTGTTGAAGCCAACCCAACACAAAATGTTCACACTCAATGGCATTTAATTGACTTTACCAGCATCTCACCTGCTAAACTAGTCAAAATGGTGTTTGAGTTTTTGTTGGGTGCTGCTCTATAATTAAGCTGCTAGGTCAAATTCTACCCAGTATTCTGAAGAGTAGCTCTATGAACCATAGGAGACAGAAAAGGAAGGTTTGTCAGACAACTGTTATCTTTAGACCAACGGGAAGATAAAGGTTGTGATCAACTTTAACTTCCATTAAATTAAATTTTAATGTTATGCATGATCAATAAAACAAGTTGGAAAGTGTTATTTGCAATTAGGCTGCATTGTAAACTCATTAGGGCAAGGCCCTCTTCTCCGTCTGTCCCAGTATGTCTTAAGGGGTGTTCATTTTATTATCCATTTGTTGATGTTAGTTTTCACTTTCCTATAGAATCTACTGGTCCTCATTAAATAGGATGGAAAGTCATTAATGCTGACTTTTAAACAGGAGGCAGTCACTACTAGTGTCAAAGGCATTACTCCTGAACAGGCTTTTAAACCGGAAGCACTGGTTGTTAATGGTCTGTGCTGTTACGGTGACCTCTTAAGAAGCTCTTACGCTTCGAGAATAATTTTCTTTTTGATGTCAGTGCACTCAGCCCTGGTAATTACTTACATCACTACAAACACATGCTGTATGTAGCAAGGCCTGTGAGACTTTAAAAATAATGCTACATTAATCCTAGTGCCCTTTGGCTGATTTTAGCTCATAGTATCATCATGTTTTGATGAGTGATGTTGGTTAGGGGAAAGAACAAAATTATGTTGTTTGTTGCATGCAAAAAATATAGATATGACTGGGCAGGACATCAAAAAAACATAGGTCAACAATGAAAACACTTTTAGCAATGGCTTATACATTAATGTAAACTCATTTTAGAATGTATGGTAAATTCTACTACAGATCTGAATAAATCACTCCAGGCACTTAGCGAATTCTAATCTCATTCTATAGAAGTATGGTCTCTCTTCATCTCCTAAAAGCATAAATTTTCAAACAGTTCCATTTCAACGGTCTTATAAAGAATGCGCTTTGACATGTGTGAAAATTGTTAATCCTATACTGGCTCTCTTTACTGGGGTGTGAAAATGCCTGTCCTTTTATTACTCCACTCTATGGGAAACAATTCAAACTGGAATAATCCCTGTTTTTTGGAAATAAAATATAAAAGTATAAATTGTCCAAGTTTACGATCAATTTCTGCTCAACGAAGTTAATCCTCAAATTCCGTGTGTTTTCACGCAAGCACCGGCTTCTCAGAAAAATAAAACACAGGCTTAAGTTCATAGAAATGAGTCTTAAATAGGCACCATATAAGCAGCCATTTATATAATATATGCTGAAAAGTCACTGTATGCAGTACTCATTGGTTTCCACCTAATGCATCCCTATACACGATACCACACGCCAGAGGCTTAAATTTAACACAAAGACAGATTACTTCACTTAGAGGTTGGTGTATCAGAGCTGGAATAACCTACCAGCGTAGATGGTCCAGTTTAGTACAGCGAGGTGTTTTAGGAATGCAAGCCATAAGGTTATCCTGAACATATGAAATGCCGTAGGATCACATAAGGCCTGAGCTCTTAAAGCAGATAGTAAGATGGGCAGAGCGATTGGGCCAAGGTTCTACTAGAGAGTTATGTGTAAAAAGTAACATTTTAATAACTTATCTTTCCGCACAGTAACCAATAGAATTGTCCTATCAACAATTGGCTGCTTTGGTGCAACTCATTTTCCCACTTTGCCCCGAATCAATTTAATTTTTTTTTTTTAAAATAGAGTGTGGTAAACATTTTGCCACATCCACTTGTCTTTGCTCTCTAACTGAAGCACCAGAGCCCAAATAAAATAAAATGTGCTGACCCCGAGGCTCTAAAAATATTAACGTTTTAATAGCTTATTGTGCAGTTACTGACCAAATATGGTAATTAATGCCTCTAATACAGGTTCTCATGGAAATGTTGACTTGTTATTATTTAAAATTACAGCAGAGATATCAACCATAGTATACTGGTATAAAAAGCACAAATTGGGACTCTTAATATACTATATATATATATATATATATATCACAGCAGTATAGAATAGAAAAGAGTCAGCTCCCTGAGCATCTGCTCCTTCACCCTGAGACTCTGATATTGGGGTAAAACCCCCCGATTTCCCGGGTATGATCATTAAGCATTATGAAGTGTCAAGTTAGCCCTCCTTGTAGGAGAAGCTCACTGAGCATGGTCATAACACACAGTGACATCGAAAAGTTGAAGCGTTCAACTCTTCTGCAAACTCCCAGGTAAGACAATCCACCCCTAGCACTCGCTAATAAAATAAAAGTAAAGCTCTGTGGCAGACATTTTCCCCTTCACACACTGTAGAGTCACTTTTAGTAAACAAATAATCTGAACATACATAATCCAAACATTTGGCCTTCAAGCCAAAACGAGGACAAGCCAACTGGCTTAATCTTGATATGAATCTGATTTATTTATTTTATTGCTAACAACTGTTCAGTGTTCTGTTCTATGTACAACAATTGTTCTGGTACTAACAACACGTTTGTTTTTAATTCCTTCCTTTTGAATATACGTGCCATTTCTTTCGAGCTAGATGGAAAATTGGAAGAGGGACTAAAACCCTTTTTACCAAGAGTAATTTATTAAAATAGTTGAATTGAATTCTGTTGGGTTATTTATCAAGATTGTAGCTTATTGAGTTTATGCTGAAGGTAGGTATATCGCTGCCTATTGTGTTTTATTGTTGGTCACCAACACAGTGGAGATGTGGAAGTGTTAGATGCTCTCTTAGCCTTCTTGCTATGGGAGTTACATATCACACAGGCTCATGTAACCATACACACTTATAATTTTAATATATAAAATATATAATAATTCAGATCACTGGGCTTTTATGTGCAAAGTATATATTTCTGTTGATGTCCATCGAAAGAACAAGTGTTTCGTTTTTTAACCAACCCTACAGCTGGTTCTTTATGGCAATGCCAATGAAGTCTCTTCCTCCATAGACTTTTGTTAGAATGTCCGATTGGGCTATTAAGACTAAGTAGATTGAGGTAAAATATCAGAGCTGGAACACATACACACGGCTGTTGTTCAGCTGCCCAAAAACATTAAACTATGCAAAAAATAATACTAATTGTAAAAAAAAATGGCAGACTCTTTAATGAAAACTATATTGTGCTTTTAGTTCAACTAATTGGTAGATGACAGTTCCAACTTAATTTATTAGATTATATACATTTTTGCATGAGATTTTAAATGTTTTAAATTTTACATTTTGTGACGTATTTTGCAGCGCATCAGGCCTTCTGACAAGTGAGGTTTTGAGGGCATTCCTTCTTAGTTTAGCTCCTATGATTGATGTTTTGGTTTTGAGAATATGGTTTTGCTAGAAATGTTTAAGAATTCACTGACTTTAAGCTAGGCACAGAAAATGGCCCATTTTTTATTTTTATGGCTATTATTATTTGTAGCAGAAATTTTGTTTATACATCCCATAATTTGAAATAGTGTAAAGATTGTAATGTAAAAAAAGAAAAAATATATTTTTTTCCCTTTATTGTTTTTACGGATCTCTTGACTGACCAAAGAATATTTCAAGTAGAATTGAGGTTTATTGATCTGCTGTCAAAGCAAAATTGTACTCTCTTGGCAAAGCGCTTCTGAGCTTCAGCTAATGTACTTTGCTACGGCCTTTCAGCTTACCTATAAAGATACTTTTCTGTTGTTTTCTCATGAAAAACATAAGATGAAGCTGCAACACACTTTTTTGTGATTGTGCTGCGTAATGTAAATGCAAGCTGGCTCCATCAGTGATTCCATTTGTCAAAATTTGTCAAACAGAACAAAATAATGAAGTGGAGGATTATTTCGTTTCACTCCTCGTGATTACTTGCCATTCTACAACATGTGCCCTGGGGATCCAAATATTGTTTGCAAGTGTATAAATAAATAGGTTGCTGATATCTAATATGTAAGTTATTTGTTATAAACTGGCAGGTATATTCTGGGCAAGAATCCACACACATCCCCATCCAGGAAATTTGTCCTAGTTGGCTCATTTAAACGAATTGGGTGTAATTGGGGCGAGCAGACATTTTCATTAGGTATGATTATTTTGATTTCTAATATAATTTGCCAATATTTAACTTCAAGATCTAGCAAGCAATAATGAGTCTTTTGAAACACTAATTTAAAAGCTAATAAAATAACCTTTTAGTGTGGGTAACATATATATATATATATATATATATATATATATATATATATATGGGGAGAATTTTCTATTTTCTAATATACAGCATTGTAGTTTAAAACATTCAATGTATTTGAGCAGAAATATAAAAATCTATAGGTATGTACCGTCGGGTTCTTATCAATTGACATATCTGGCTATGACATTGACTCATCTATGGAGAGAATACACTTGGAATTTTTCATTGTGCTATTACTCCCCAGGTATTGTAAAAATTCTGAACAGATAATTTTTCAAACTAGTGATTGTCTTTCTCTAGGGCTGTTGAATATCTGCTGTTCGGAGAGCTGACTGTACAATTTCCCATGATTAAATCAGATTTTTATTTAAGTCGATACTGTAAAGATAGCGCTGAGCCCCCGTCTCCTCCCACTTCCAGCAATCAGACCTGATTCTATTGACTGCGATAAACAAAGTTCTATTCCTCAAGGAGGACCACGTGATATTCCTTGAAATTATATTCTATTGAAAGAGATTAGATGGTGAAAGAAGAGATTGATCATACATAGCAACAAGTTTGATAATATTAAAAATCATTTTCCTCTGGATGAAAATTGACAATCCAATCAAATTCTGGCCAGACCAGTAAGAATTTTGTATTTTATAGAGAAATAATTTCTTCATTAACTGGGATTCTAAAAATAGTAAAAAAGATGGTGGTAGATTAAACAGCTGCTAAAACTATTCAGCTTCCAGCATTGCAATAAAGTAACAACGTAACACATAAGGCGGGTTTGAATAACCTGTAATAAATAACAGAATTTACAATATGATTTATTAAAATATATTGCAACATACAGTATTCATTTAATTTAATAACACCAACACAAAAGGCAGCTTTATTGTTCTGGTAACAATGGGGTGGATTCAATGGAACAGCAATCATCCCATGGACTGTGATGGGAAAAGAAAGATAAAACCAAGTGCATTGTAAATAGGTTAATAAAGTTTTGTGTTTTTATCTCCATTTGTTTTCATTGCGGTTCATATTAGAATTGGTATTCGATTACTTGTGATAAATTGATTTATTGCAATTAAATCAGCCCAGTGTCTTCGTCGTTCGATGCGATGCGACACACCATTCCTGAGTGGTTCCTTTTTTAGAGATGATTATTTAATGTCAGCTGTCTTAATACACCATTTAATAATACTTGATGTTCTGCAGTCTTCCCACTGATTGAGGATATCCATTGTTAACATTCAAGGCATCTAATTATTTTTTGTCTCCCTAAGCATAACATACAGTGCTGTATACAGTCCTGTTGGAGAGCACTATAAAACCCGGCTTTATTTTATTTTGTACTATTAACTGATTTTACCATTAGAGATGGAGGCATAACACCAATATGCATTCTGTGGGTAATGTATAGAGCTAGAATTTTTCTCAAACCCTTTTTTCACAACTTCACCTGTTTGCTATAGATGGTGTTTTAAACTCTATTAATAAGTTCAAGGGCACTAATGCACTTTGTAAGATAAAACTTTTGTTAAATAAAGTAAATCCATTAAACACAATTATTCCTAAAACCTTCAGACAGAGGACGTCATCAGAAGCTCCACCATTTTGGCGCAAGTTCACACAAGCTTATCATATAGCGCAAAATGGCAGAGCTTATGGTGAGGTCATCTCCCTGATTCTCCAATCAGGAGAGAGGATGGCACCAGAAGCTCAGCCATTTTGGCAGAAGTTCACACTAGGTTATCATAGCATAAAATGGCAGAGCTTCAGGTAACATCCTCTTCCCGATTCTCCAATTGGAGGGAAAGGATATCACCAGAAGCTCTGCCATTTTGGTGGAAGCTTACGCAGGGTTATCAAAATTGCAGAGCTTCCAAGCTTCCTGTACTCTGACCCTCCAATCGGGGGAGAGGATGTCGCCGCTAACACCGTCAACTTGGGGGAAGTTCACCAGGAGGTTATTTCTGCGGAGATGTGGACGAAGAAAGAAGAGAGAAGAAAGTGAAGAACAAGAAGATGCGATACACGGAAGCAGAGATGTGAGACAGAAGTGGAGGTGGTCAGCAGAGACATTTAGAGAGTATAAAACAGTGAGATTGAAAGAGCCCACAAATCTCAGATGAAAATTTACAGCTTTTTTGCTTAGTTTTTGTTCGTTTTGTGGGGATCTAGCCTCATTTTCAGAGATTCATACGAATTGACAAAATTGGCAAATGTTGTAAATCCAAATGTCTATAGCATATCACCTACCAAGGACAATTTGGCAATCACACAGGTAAAAAGCACAGAAGCTTGTTTTGCGCAATTCTTTTTTATTTTTCCAATGAGCAAACATCTACAAATATAAGTCTAATTTGTAAGAACAAATAAGTACAGAGTTATTGCTGCCAATTTGGAAGAACTCGATCTGTTTCTGAAAGATGCTGACAGAGTGCTTTTCTGGAAACATTAAAGCTGTGCTCTTAATCTGAAACCAGCATTGTTCTTTTCTTTTGCAAAGCAACTTTGACTTAATTCCGAGCCAAGTCATCACACTTTCTATTATTGTATTTACAGTATTTAATTTCATCTGCATTTAGTCTAAGCTGGTAGAAAACATTGATATATAAATAGATAGGTAGATAGATAGATAGATTTTCTCTTCTTTGACTTTAGCAGTTGTGTAAGATTGTTTTAAATTTTATCCTTCACGAGAAAAAATATTATCACTTCTGAGATCTTAAAATATACCTTCTGTATTATATGTATTGATGCTATAATGTATTCTCCCATAACTCGCCTATAATTTTGTGAGTTACAGGCGAGAACATGAGAGTTAACATTGAGCTTGCATGCCCCCATCTGTAACTAGCAAAATTTCGCAGACACACGCAGATTAGCAAATTTGTGAGTTGTTCTGTGAATGTTAGCATGAGAGGGCAAGCAACTGAAGTCAGTTCTATTCACTCAAGGGAATGGAAATGACGGGAACACATATGATGTACTTAACCATTAGGTAACTTCCATTTCCTTCATGGCTGATGTTACTCACAAAAGCAATGAAAAAAATAAAAAAGCAAAGCAAATTAACCCCTTAATGACACAAATGCATTGTTTTCAATGGGTATAGGGACCGCCCATTGTCCTTAAGGGGTTAAAGGCAAACCGGGCTCATCACACAATATTGCATATAGAAAGTAATTATGATTCAGAAATATGCTTTTCTTATGCCACCAACTCAATTAACTCATTTGATAATTGTATTTCTGTTGAATAAATACAAATCGGTAGCTCTCCCAAAGCGGATTTACTTATGACGTGATCCATGCTGAACTCCAACACAGCCTTCTTTAACCAGTACTGAAATGAATCCATTTAATGTAGCCCTTTGAGAAATGTTTTCATTTATGGCTTTAATCGTAGTTGGTTATATCATCATGTTGCATTAAAAATATTTTTATTAGGGTTTGAACAGAATATGACTTGGGAATAATGCAATCTTTATTTATTCAAGCATTTATCATATATTTGAATATATTTTGCATATGATTAGTATGTTAAACTACCTCTTTTATTAAACATGAAATGTGATCCACAAAGACAAGCCAGTGTCTCCACCTTTCATGTTCTTTTTCGCATTATGATATGTGATGATTAATGAAATATAAAACCTCTCTTCAGACCCTAGGAATTTCTCTAGTAAATCACCTTACATGTTCAGTGATAAATGATCATAATGACTCAGTGGCGTCCTCTAAAGATGTTTAAGCCTGTGAATGGGTTATTTCTTAATGTTGATTAAATCAGTTATCTTGCTGCCACAGTTCTAGTAAATATTTGATGCCTAAAAACAAAGCCACAACACAATTATGTTAAAACTTTAGAAAAGGTAGATTGAAACAAGGGTGAACTCATTGGCCATGTTTTCCAGGACATACACAATTTTCACATATTGCTGACTGGCAGTAAAGTATAGCCCCCTGCAGTAGATTTACCTACCCATGGTATATAACGGTATGCTCTACGGTAAAGCAGTGTATAGAGCAGACCTATGCAATCCATACCCATGTATCACAATCAAAAAGTGTCATTCACTTGTGTCTTTGCATGTATTTCTAAGTATTAAACAATAGACATGTCCATGTAGGCATACTTTGTAAACTAGATAGAGGAATATATATTTTAACTCAGCCAAATGATGATCTGACCATGTATAATGATAAATGGTACCTGGACATATCATTCCATTCTATTTTTACAGTTTTGGAGCTTAGGTGGACAGCCACAATATATAAAGAATTTTGTCTATAGTACAGCTAATCCTGGATAGTGTGATTCATTCACTGATTCGTGGAATTATATAGCAAACAAACCTAGAATTCAAGTTTCCTGTCTTCTGGAGCAAATTTCTTGCTCATACCTTAACAACAGCTCATGTTTCATATTTAATCGTTTATGCTTGGTCTCCTGATCCCCTATTCTCCATCAGCCTGTCTCTAATTCTGAGTAATTCTTCTGCTCCCGACCAAACTTCTGATTGATATCCTTGTGTAACCTTGGCAGTTTTAGTGAGATGAAACATGTTCACCTTTGCCTTGAACTTGATTGTGTTGATATCTGTCTACACGGTCATTTGACCTGTTCCTGATGTGTTCTCTTTTTACACTAATAGTCTGACCTAACCAATGTATGACCGTTTTGGACAGAAATTACCTGTCATTTTTTAACATATAGTTGTCTAGGGGGATACATTGTATCTCCTTTTTGGACACAATAAAACCAGTCAACCATGCTTTCAATTTCATATCTCAAGTCCTGTCAGTAAGAGCTAAATTGCTTTTCCTGCAAATGGTTCAATATGTATACTATATATTCAATTAATTAAATATTCTGCTTTTTATGCTGTAACATTAGTAATGTATAGTAAAGAGTGATCTCGCCAAAAAGAAAATTGAAATTCTGCTTTAGCATAATCCGGGCCGGTTTGTTTTTATTGATATAGTCGGCAGGCTCTCTTCATAGACAAACAAACTCCGTGACCTCAATTATGTTAAATTGGTTTAACCAGCGGAGAATACATTTAAATTTAAATAACTCATTCTTGCTACAACAAAATATTTAAACACATAAAATTGAGTGTGAACAAAAGGTTTTAGTGACTTCCCTTACAGTTGCTATGGTATAGAGCACATAGGCCTATTCACTAAACTGCAAGTTCTTGCGAGGAGAAAAAACATGCGAGTTTGCAGCAGCAAATGTCCATGTGTTGCAGAAAAAAAACCTCAAAAAGGGCAAGCATTTCATTTGAATCCCATCCCACCAGGAACAGGAACTTTATTATTTTTTACACCCCCATCCTGATGAGCAGGGGATTGGGGTGAGGTGACATACATTTGGCCATTATTCCCCTATGTTGAAAGAAAATTATCAACACCACACCATCCATTCGGTAGGAAAAAGTGGGGATAAATAGTGGAGATAAATCATCACCTTCCTACTTAATAGGGGTTTATGGGGACACATATATATATATATATATATTTTTTTTTACAATGAATGTATTATTGTTTTTTAATAGTGTACTTCAGGAGAGAGTTTCAGGAACAAGCAACGTCTCAATAAACTTGGATGCCCTTGGCTGAAACGCACAAAATTTAAAGTCACAGGCACTTTCATGTCCTCGCAAACAACAAGCATTTTAGTCACTCTGCGAACTGTTTCAACCCTAGTGGGATCTGGTCAGCTGAATTAACCCTCATTCAAGTTCTTAGTGAATAGACGTAAACAGTTTTTTTAAAAGGACACTCCAGAGTTCCAGGCATAGTCTTCAGCAAATAATATATATTACAGCACTTTGTCCTACCCCATACTTTAGATCAGGACTTTTTAGTACAGATCTCAACTACCCTAAGGTAAACCTTTCAATTACATATCTCCAAAGTAACTAGAACTGTTGAACGAGTTCTCTAAAAAAGTTACTGACCCATATGCAATGTTGCCAGGAGCTTCTGTTTTAATGTTCCAGAGGCTGGATGTTTTGTCTAAGTGGAACAGCACCTCTAAGTAGCTTAACAAATGGTTATATTTTTCTGCTTCCTATTACTGATAGAGCTATGATAGTGATTGCCCAACTATGTAAATTTGGAGTCAATTCATTGCGATCACAAATAAAATATTGATTGCTATAAAGCAAAATATTGCAAACTACCCAAAAATAATGACTTTATCTTAAAAAATAATTCCAGCTCTAATAGAACTGACCCGCAAGTGGCATTTTCATATTGTTTGCAGGCACAGTGACTCTGATCGGCGTAGTTGCGTTAATCTCAATTATACAGAAATTGAGGGTGATCCATTGATAATGACCTAACGTCATCATGTAAAAAATATAATGTGCGCCAGCTTAAAATGGGAAATCGGTCAACACATGGATCAAATCAGTAAACCTGAGTTTACTGTGTGCAGTATCTACCGCATTCAGGCGTAAAAAACTTCTGTTAGGCATTGTGAGATCATGCAACCGAAAAAGAAAAAAATATTTAATTTTAGATTAAAAAAAAAACATATAAACTTGATTTTCCCCGATTTACTTTTGGTTTTTGAAGGAATAAAAGTGATTTCAAATAACAGAACTTTTTTTTTCATAATGTTGAGAAGCAACACACGCAATTCCATGGCATAAATTGTTCTACATCTCATCCAGGGTAATCTACGTAAACAAATATTTCATTGCAAAGATGTTGCTAAATGAGAAATGCCGAGCACAGACAGCTGCCTCGTTCTGTAAGTTCATCAGTTTCAGTAGATAAATGAAAACATTTGCTGGTTCAGTTTGAATGGATTGTTGAACATTTTTTCAGACAGAAAACATTTTAATAATGTATGAAATATCAAAGGCAAAAAACTTATGTCATATGTATTTAGATGTTTGTGAATATTTTGTAAAGTTTTTTTTTTGTGGCGTATGCATTTTATTGGAAACAATCTTCCTTTTCGCTTAATGAGGAATTAAGAACTGTCAAAGGTTTTAAGTGAAACAGATGGTATTGTTTGTAGTGTGAAACCAGCAAGAATAGCTTCAGACGCTAATTAAATAATAAAAAAAAAGAGATTAAGTAACAATTTCAACTATTATATCTTCGATTAGAGTAGAGAAACCAGGTAATGTGCGTACATGGAAATCTTCTAGGTATTCTGTCTGTACATATACAGCAGTGAAACGATATTGTAGTTGTGGAAAAAAAAAACTTGGCTCATAATTAATAGCCATTTGACAAAAAACTTTATGCAAGTAAAAACAGTATAACAAAGGCAAACCCAATAGCAATTTAACATATCCTGAAATAACATGGGCCAGTACCCTTAACCCCAAATCCGTACCTGTATACCTGCACATATCATTCCTCCCCTGTTCTATTACCGTTAGTACTTACTAAACCTCTGTGTTTATTGTCTAATTACTGCTCTTCATATGATTATTCTAATGTCTCTATAGGAGCTGTGCATCATCACAATGTCTAGATGGTTCTTGGCGGTTCTCTGACGTTTGTATACCTATATTATTTACTGTACCTCCAATGTCTGTACTACTACTCCCCTAACTGTGGCTCTCCTACTTACTACAGCTTTGCTATCCAGTGGCCACTTTTTAAGGTATTCTTATTTAGCATGGTGGTCTTCTGTTGCTATAGCCTACAAGGTTTGATGGTTTGTGCAATGGGAGATGTCTTTTCTGCACAATCTAGTTGTATATAAAGTGGCCACTGAGTGTAAATCTCATCTAATTACTTTATTACATTTACTTTATAGCACATATAGCTATTGTTTTTTGGACAAGGTCAAGTAACGAGCCACATGAAGGACACGATGAGGCTTGTTGATGGTAAGTGAGTTGTGTGTGACTGTGTGTGTCTAGGTATGTTAGTGTTGGTCTGATTATGTATGTATATATATATGGGTATGTTAGTATGTTAGTATATGTGTGTTTGAGTACTGTGTGTCATGTGACAGGGATCTCCCACCAAAATAATACCAAATGAGGCAAAGGTTTGAGTGATTAAAGAACTTTATCTGAAAAGGGTTTGGTCATTCATCGGTGTTAGGAATGATAGTTCTAGTGCTGCATTCATCTACTCATTCATTTTGTCAGGGGCAGGACAGGATTTCCCATAAACTTGTGCCATAGTTTTTGGGAAAATTGGATTATTCCTGCACCCTTTCAGTCATTTAGAGTCTCCTTGGGCTCAGAGCCAACATATTTTCTATGTCCTGTCTACAAAGCCTTTTTTGAAAAATTGCAGCAAGAACACAAGAAGTCTTTGTTTCTGGGTGCACGCCGGTCTGATAACCTCATAATTAAACTTTCCATAGATAATGTAATCAACTACTTCATCAAACTGAAAACCACGGAGCAAGTGGTACCCTTTATCAGCATTATTTATGTAGTATCTATTTGGAAAATGGCACACACTGTCAATCTGTCTCTATGGTGCTTTGTCTTTGCATATTATAGCAAATATTACATTTTTTTAAAAAAAAATGTAATTTAATCATTTTAAACGAGTACAGTCTGTTCTTAATTAGCGTTATGAATTAGGTCATTAATATGTTGGATGGAATATAGATTAAGGTGAGGAACATTTTTAATGTGGTGCCTCAACTAACGTTTATAACTTGCTTATGATCAAATATCTTTCTCCCTTTACTTGCAACGCAGATAGTGCTAGAATAGACTTCTAGTATGAAAATGAGATTCATAATTCTTAATTAGTGGACAGGCAATGAATTTTGCTTAAAGTGGAAAAACTGCTGGAACATGAATCCTGAGTCACTTTCGATTCTTTTTCTCTAAAAAGGTCACATTGGTGAGAAATGCAGACAATTTACATATTTCTGGAACCCAAATTAAATAGGTGGTTGTTGGGGGGGGTTGGGAGGGGTTCCCTTTTTAGTAGTATGAAATCTATTGGATTACCCAGATTTGCTTAACAGCTTTAGAAAAAACTTTGTATGTCTTATCAATTGTAGAGAAAGAGAATATAACTTGGTGCTTTAAGGTTATTGAAAGATCATATTTTCCCTACAGAGATAGTAAGTCTATAAGATCTAGGTTACAATATTCAAACCTAAAACAATAATAAAACAAAGAGTGCCAATACTATAACCCCATTTTCTTTCTCCAAAGTAAAAGACAATATTTCAGTATCTTAACCTATTCTTCCCTTCCTTCCAAAGTCTCTGAGATCCTGTGGTTCATACTTAGCTAGACGGCATCTCTGAGTGGAGGCATGCCTAGGCTGCTTTGCTAGAGGTTGGTGGCCATATTGGTTAACTGGACTCCTTAGTGCAGTTCCGTCTGTATACACCTCAATAGTATGTCTTCCATGATAAGGTGGGGACGGGATGTATTTGCATAAAGAAGAGGAAAGAGGACCCCCTCTGGGGGTATGCTGCCATGGGGCAGATCCAGCACCCCTTATAAATACTTTAGTAACCAAACTTCATCCCAAAGCTGAATTAATCCAATCGAGAGGCACCGAATAACGATTCGATGCAATATTCTTTACAACATACTAACACATCACATTTGAATGTGACTTAGATGTTACCACTTAATGGAAAATGTCAATCTTAATGGAAGGTGATTGCTGATGAGTTGCCAAACATATGAAATGTCAAGATTGCATGCATTTAATTAATGATGTTCATGAATATTAAAATGTTTACTGGGTCTAGAATGTACAGTGATGAACGGATTGAAAGGGAAAGAATTACCTGCTGAGAGTACAAGGTATGATTTAGTAATTGTCATTGCTCAATTAGAAGGTATCTTGAGCAAAAAAAAAAAAAAAAAGTGTTTTTATCTATTCCATAACAGCCCATGCAAAAGACGTGAACTTTATATGAATTGGTATATTTTTGATGATGTTGAATTTTACAAGTATCCGCGTCATAAAGTTTAGAGCTAATGGGAAGTGTCTGTTTGACATGGTATTCCAACAGGAGTAGTTAAGGCTAACATACATTTTAAATGTTTTAAAGCAGATTGCACATGTAAGCTCTCTTGTAAGCAATTCAACCCCCGAGGCACAAATCCATTAAAAAAAAAAAAAAGCAAAATGGTCCCTAATTGGTTGCTCGTTAATTCAGAACAAGGTGTCTCATGTATTTATCTCTAAGCCAATGTTCATCTAATAAGATCAAAACAGATCCAATGAGATCAAATTGATTATCAATTATATCTGTATTGGTATTTTTCTTTCTCCCTTAATTTGGTTAGCTAATAGATAACCAAAGCATTTCTAGGCCATCTGCCAAAAAAAGTATCATAAATAGTTTTCTTAATAAATTTATTTTGCTCGTTTATTTCTAAACATCTTTTACTGCACCCAATTCCTTATTGACGTAGACAGGGCAAAGGTGAGCGAAATCACCTCAAGGAAACGACAGAAAGTAATGCAATATCACATTAATATTACAGCCAGTTGATGACCTTAGACACAATGCCTCCTTTGGGACTCTAAACGGCAAAGCAGTTTTACAAATCACTCAAATAATGAAAATAATCAATAATGGGGAAAAAACACCGATGGAAAGATGACCTTGGGCAGTCAAGAGGTAGTAAATGCATATTCCTGGTTTAGCTTTATGATAATGGGTTTTGTTATCTGCTGAAACAGCTCAGTGGGATTTTATTTTTCCCGTTAACTATGTCCTCATTCATACGGAGAGAATGCTTTAAAAATTACATGGCTGTGGTGAAGACAAAAGCCAAAAACAGTGCGTACCCTACAGGAAAACCCATTTTGGGATTACTAATGACTTACGTGTTTCTGTATCTAGCTATGATGCTGAAGGGGCTAACATGACTTTGGATACACATAATTACATATTCCACATGTCAATAACTAAACACTATACAGTTCTGATAATATTGTTGGTCTGGTAGATCGATTCAAACTGTGAAGATATTAAGATGACAGCAGATTATACAACAGCTAAACATTTACATTTTTTGACAAGGGGCTCTCAAGTTAAAATAACCCATTCAGAAGTAGACATTTAAAGATGATCTTTCCCATAACTCCTTAAGATCTCTGGAAGCCATCATTTTGCCACATGCTACTGTACGTGCCAGACAAGCTTTACTGTGAATACCCTTAAAATATATGCAAGCCACCATCTTGCAACAGGCTCCAACCCACCATTTTCCCCACTCCCTCCATGTCTTCTGATCATTTTGTTTATAGATCCTGCACTCACCACTCACCCCTAATTGCTGCTACAGAGAGCTACCATTGCCTGTTTTCCCCTCCTTTAGATTCATTTAGATTGTAAAGTCGTGAGCAAGCCCTCATAAACCCAACATTCTAAGCAGGAACCAGGCCCGAACTGGCTATCGCACACCGTGCAAAAAAATCCTTAAAAAAAGAGCATTCAAATAACCGAAGAGTTAGTACTGCTCATGCCCACTAGGGACAAAGTCTTTAAGACCTCACTTGCGCATACCCGGTATGGACAGCAGTGCATCGTCGTGGAACACATATACTGCATATGCCATGATGGTGGATTGAGTATATGGCGGTTACCCTGGCACCTGCTGCAGAGGTAAATGCTCCTTGTAACTGTATCTTTGTTATCACCCCATATTTAAATATGTGCATAATAAACTATGAATAAGAAGTGTTTTGACCTTTATTCATATATATATATTTGCAGTGCAGGAAGTCCAGTAAAAACTACTACAAAAGTTCAACACTTAATGGCTTATGCAAATAGTTTTTGGTCTTTGCATGTGACTTAATATTATATAAATATATTAGTTAGTGTTACTATTTATCCAAGTTCTGTTTTGCCTTATGCTAGGATATACCATCTGGAAAATCTGAAATCAGAATACGAAGAGTCAGAAACCAAAATAAATAAATGTTCCAATTGCCTTCTACAGTCAACGTTACAGATCACAGTATGAAGACGTTTTAGCAGCGCTATCCGTATGAGCAGAACATCCATATCCTTCAAACATATGTTGCTTATTCTACCTAGTGACGTTTGGATGCAGAAGGTTCAAGACAGCACAACAAAGTTTCCCTAATTAAATGGTATTTTATTTAAAATTCTCATATCTGAGAAAATGGAGAAAATACAACAAAAATCACATTCAATTTGTTTCCATGGCGATTGCACCAGTTTACGACCTTGACTTGGAATTATCACAGCCAATGAGAATGGTGAGAACCTAAGCACCTGAAACCATTGTTTCTATTACTGTTATTACTTTAACGACACCTGGAAATAACACAAGGAGAACACTTGTGGGACCATCATTCTTCTAGTAGATAATCCTGGATCAGATAAAATATGCGGTATGTGTGCATTAAATTATGCACTTAACAACTGCATCAATAGATGTTCACAGTTAAAGTGAAAAAAATACATCAACTCATATATTCTAAGTGCTCCGAATTATCCACTTTCTCTCAAGACTGTTAAGCTGTGCTTAGATACTGTGATAGTAGAGACGTAAGAAATAGTGATTCAACGAGAACGACGAACATTAATTATTCTTGAATCCACATCATGTTTTACAAAATGCGCACCACCCCTGTGATTGTGTTGTGTAATGCATTAATTTAGTAGATGTGCTGAGCCTATTTTTCCAAAGAAAAATTAATTTTAAAACAACAGTGATCACTTGAGTAAACCACATTTGAATAATGCATCGGATCAGCTTTTTAGGACTCCAGCAGAGAATGTTACATATGCCCCCATCTGTGCTAATAGGCTGTTAAGAATGGATTATTTTTTCCAGTACAATCACTTTTTGTTGGTTTTATGTTTCCTAGATGATGTATATCAGACTTGCGCAAAGCAGCAGGGACCATATTCCTCCAGATAAAACAAAGGTGTACTGAACTGGGACGGGGTATAGCGCTACTCATAGGGATACAAAGTGTTTGGGGACTTTGTTTTCTACTTTTTTCTTTTTGACCATCTGGCACACCGGGTTGACAGAGCCACATACTCATCTAAACTGCTGCTCCAGCTGCAGATTGAGTGCTATAGCGCCCAGCTGGATATTCCCGGCGGCATGCTACATGAGATTAAAAACATATCATCATACCTGGGAACTCTCCGGGTTTGACCAGAAGATCTCCGGCTTAAGCACCGCTTCTCCGGTTATCCGGGTCAACACCCGAATCCCCCGGGTCGTGGGAAACGTTGTCTTGTCACACCCAGCTCCCCGGCTATTTCTCCTTTAAACGGGGGTGTTTAGTGAACGTCCACTGACATCAGCAGGAACGCCCCCAAAGTCAGCGGGACCGCCCACCGACATCAACGGGAATGCCCGGTGTGGGCAGCCCTGACCACATCCCGCAAATGAAGGCTCCGGGTTGCCGGAGCTATGAAGTTTCCAGGTATACATATCATTCCGCTGCGTATATCCAGACATTGGCCGCTGGAGACAAGTTGGAGACAAGTTCTGTCTGACATCTTTTGGAAGTGTGGTCCCCAAAGAAAAAGATTGGGGATCCCTCTCTTCCTCATGTGACGATGTGAAGCATGTTTTCAGATTACTATTACTAATAATTTTATGTATTGCTAATGTTTTCTTGCCAAATGCTAGTTGCGTTTTTGGGCACAAGAGCATCCCCGAGAGAAACTAGTCTTCAGGCCCGGAGTGGTCATCTGGCACATGGGGCAAATGCCTTGCCATATGCTTTTTGAGCAGCCATGCAACAAGATCGGGCAAAGAGGTCTGATGTGCGGCCACACATATCCAGCCTAAAGTGCCTGGCCATCGCCAGTCTGATAAAAGTATTATAACATGCTTTTTATAGTGTGTTACAGAAGGAGTTCGGTTCAGTAATGGGATATTAGAATTTCCTATTGCCAAAGATCTCATGCTTTTCAAATCTATTTTTATTTTCTTTAATTGATGATCACAGCAGGCGGGGGCTTAATAAGCACCTCTACTAGTTTATATTTCATGAGAAATTTAATAAGTACATATAATTATTCCCGCAACAATGTAGAAATAAAAGCGTTTGTGACACGTGAAACAATAAGAAAAATAAAACGGCATGGAGCTGATGACAATCGCATAGCTCACCTTAAAAAGAAAATTATAAGGACACAGAAGAGTGTTACACCCCCTTCTCAATTCAATGCCGCGGTCTTTAATGCTAGAGATAAAACTATCCAAGGATTTTGAATAGTAAACTTCCCACTGATGGCAAATAAGGAGAAAAAAAACAGTGATACATTACAGTTAATGAATATAGCCTAATAGAAACAGAGGCATAACTTAACCCCTTAAGGACAATGGGCGGTCCCTAAACCCATAGAAAACAATGCATTTTGAGCCCGTACATGTACGGGCTTTGTCATTAAGGGGATAAATACAAGTTTGAAGTGGTGTCGGGCCCCTACTACTTCACCCCCAAGTATTTAGCCCTTATACTGAAAAACAGGGGCAGATTGCCCTATTGGGTTGTGGTTGCATCTTTGATTTCCTCAACCATCTCCTTTGTACTGCGGAAGATTGTGTTGAGCTGACATAGCCTCCATAACACTCTTCTTTTTAATAGCTTACAGAAAGGTTTGCATGGATGTCTTTAGTTTCTTTCCCCCGGTGTGATTTAGAAGCAGTAAGGGTTCTCCGCAGTTGAGTTCCACTTTTCCTAGACAAATTAAGACACTAAAACACAGTATTACCCTGAGCTGATTTCCACAGTGCTGTGTAAAGCCAGACTATTGTCTCAAGCAAAGATCCATTTTTCTATATATAAGGCAAAACGTGGCTTGCGTAAAGACGTTTGACATCTTTGTATTAACGCAATTACTTTGTACCTTGCATCATGTGTGACACAATCAATACCATGCTCCGATCTTCAAGAGGCTTCCAGGTCATGAGATCATGGTAGGGGAGTTGTTGCATGGAACACCAAAATAAGTAGTATCATTACTATTTATAAGACAAATATTATATAAATATTCCTTACAACCATTGGCCAGTAGCTAAAGGATATACAAGTATAGTGGAAGCTCCCTTTGAAACATAAGCAGGGTTGGTGGTGATAAAGCACAAATCATGATCCGTACGACAGGGTGGGGTATCCTGAATTTTACACAGGTTCATTTAAGGAGTAAGGACCACTTAACGTCAGAAATGGCGTCACAGCCATAACGTATATAGAGTATTGCTAACATGGCATCCAGGGAAACTGTGCATCAACAAATGGATCAAAGGCATTAGAATGTTAGGTATGAAAGGCTACAAAAATGTTTTAAAATAACATACAATTCAAATTAAAGAAGTAGTTGGTAAATAAACCAAGTACAGTTTGCCAATGGATTTACATTTGTTTCATCCTCAGGTCTTTATGAAAAAAAAAGCTGTCCTTTTGGTTGGATATTTTGTAACATTACCACATTGTAAAAAATATGTAATGTTAAATGCATTACAAGGAGCTGGTTAGGAATGAACTTTGCGCTAAATGACAACGCTATCCAATACATTTAGAATAATTAATTATTCATACAGGTCATCGCAGTGACAGCAGCCATCGCTTTACTGTGTTTTAGAAATGGAGGCAAATGTGCATTATAATTGTTATATAATTATGAAAAATTGGGTTTTAGGATAACACTTTGCTAATGGAGTCTATAATTTACTGACCATTGAAGGTTATAATTTCAAGTAATCATAATCTATATTTTCCAAATTAAGTATAAGTTATTAAGAAAATAAATGACTTATAACATAAAAAGGTCAGAAGAAAATGAGACAATGAAATAACATTAACAGTTCAACATGCAATTACTATCCACTACATAGAGGCATTTATTTAAAATATAAAATAGAAATCAGGGGTTAAAAGTGCAGGTAGGTTCCAGTTTGATGCTGTAGGTTTTGTGATTTTAGCCACTAAGGATTAATCACTAAAATATAAGTTCATCTAAACTGGCGTAACACAAAGGGGTTAATTTACTAAAAGGAGAGTTGACATGAGAGTTGTGTTTTAGCTCCTTGACTTCGGTATACATTCAGTACACATTAGGAAGCTCCAGCCCCAATGGATTTCTAGTTGGTTGGCCCTGTATAATGTACAGTTAAATCAGTGAGATTTCTTCAAGGTCTCCTTAACCATTGAATTATGCATTATACAGGGCCCGCTCTTTCTAGAGAGAATTAGTTAAGTGCAGGAGAGTATTTAATTTTTAATTTTCTCAGAGCCCCCTGGTAACTTTTTCTCCAGGACTCAGGTATGTGCAAGGGTAATGAATTATAGGTGCCAGTTTTGCAGACAGATTCACCAGTGATCTGAAAAGGAACGCCTTGAACGTGCTTTATGAGAAATAATTACATGAATTGTGTATAAAGCAGATGTCATTAGTGCCAACCACTTGTGTGCCAATAAACCGATGGGGCTCCCCCTTCCTTGCACTGCAGGGACTATTGGGGCCTATGCTTCGTCCCTGGCACAGGCGTAGTCAGCATTTTGGAGAATTTATATCCCACCCAGGCCTAGTCTATGGCTGGCTTTTATAAAAGAAATTCTACCCACTATCTAAGCTACTGCATTTTAAATGAGATATGGAAATAAAAAAAAATAGTCAGTCGAAGGGTACAAGGGCCTTCTCCATCCACTTACCAACCCACCAAGTTTAGTGAAAACATGCCCAGTTACACAGAGAACCAAACTGAGAAGCCCTAAGAATACCTTGGACTTCATAGCCTACTCAGCTGTATAACCAAGGACCAAGTTTTCCCTCTCTCTTTCACAAGTACTATTAAGCCAAAATACCAATAAACCAGTGTTTTCTTTCAATTGCACCCATACCAACGTTGCTGAACGTCTTTTAGCTCATTTTTTTCAACCTCAAGGTATCTTCCCCTTACCTTTATACTCAAGACCAGCATACGTTTCCTCTCTAAACGTACAAAATAACAATTGTAAATAATGCCTTGTTGTAGGATATCATTGTAATAGCTTTACTGGAGAATCAAATTGTAAAATTGCAAAAATCGTTTGTTATACACCCGTCTGCCAAACCAGTGACGGTTGAGTCCAGGAAGTGTTTGACAACTACATACATGAGCTGAATAATAGGATCCCAATACAGTCTTCACTGAGGAATAATGGGAAATGAAAAAAAATGTTTCCTGACTAATTCCAACTATTTTGAAGCCCCTGGATTCTCTCCATAAAATAAAAGGATTAGGTCTGAGTTGGATTAAAATGTATCTTAATAGGGATAGGGCTAACAACAAAGAGGGGATAGAGATTAAAGATAATTGTCCATTACTGTTCCAGAGTAACAAAGAAATAAACGAAAAATAGGGTAGCAGCGCTTCACTTAGAGAGTTTCCAGGTGTACATTAATGCAAATAGCTATACAGAGGATAAAACGCTTGCTAATGAGTCCTCTGCTTAATGGGAAACTGGCCAGCAGGTGAAATATTTTACTTATCTACGTATATGTAATTTGCCTCGGCTCGTCGTATCGTCTGGGATAGTAAATTTGCCATTCCAGACCAGCAAAGGTGTGACTGAAGTAATTTTTTCATAGTATTTTCTGTATCAAGATCACTGGCCACCGTATTGCTATCTATAAAATGGGAAATGTCTACAATGATTTGATTTTAGTATCTGTTGCTGTGCGACTATAAAATGTCCATTTTCTATCCGTTCCCAACAATGCGTGAGAAAACCTTCTGCATACACCGAATTACCATTTGTGCCAGAGGCATTTCTATTCAAGTTAGTTAAAAATAGCCATGCTATGTGACATCAATAAAACACAAATATCAAGGGAATTTTATACAAAAACTCTGATTTTATACTGCAGTCTTCCATTGTTTATGAACAACAATATTTCATTTGGTGATCTTAAGCAGTGTAGATTGCCAAATAAGTTTATTTAAGTCAATAAAGTTATTTGTACGTTCCTTCTTCATAACCAGGTATTCCTAAAAACAAGCCTCAGGCCACTTTATCAAGACATTTCTGTTTGGCACCTAGGAATTATAATCACTTAAAACATGAATCATTCGGAAGCCGAATATTTGTTAATATCTAAATGGAATCTAAGTCTGCAAAATGTAGATTCTTTCTCTAGACCTGATATACTACTGTGGATCGATTTTGCTGTCGCAGGTTCATCATTTTTATTCGACACGCAACTAGATATCAAGATGTCTGATAAACTCCACTCTTGTATATAAAGGTCATAGGGCGCATGTCCAAATCCATGTCCAAATCCAAGCAAATCATAGCAAAAATTATGTTTACCCGTAATAGTTTAAATACTAATAATCATATATACTGGCACTATTTTTATGGTATTTTCAATGTATTAATAATATAAAAATATATTATATTTCTCGTTGTTGCCAATTTTTGCTAATACTTCACATGTTTTAAAATGGTTCATCGTCCCAAGGCATTTGAAAGTCAAAATGTTTGATTTTAGTCTAAACGTGTTCGTGTATCCAATGCTGCCATCAACGAGTACAACCGGTACCCATGTAAGAGGCCTGAGCAAGCATGGGCCCTCTTATCGCCTCTCCCAGATGGCTTCTTTCTAGATGTTAGGGCCTGGTTGGTCCATTGTGAGCATAAGGTGGTGAGGTGACTCTGGTTTCTACTGGGCTTCATGATTTCTGACGGCGGCCCTGTATCAATCCTGCGAAAGCCTCTATTTTAGTTGCATGCAAGCTTACATAGTGTTTTCTTACTGATCCAGGAAAGAAATGTACATTTCCGTTGGCGATAATGTACCTGTTTGAAATGCGCTTGCTTACTCATCCTGAATTCGTGCAGAAAAATATTCAAAAAAATAACAATGCTTTTGCAGACAGCAATGCTCAGTCATGAATAGTCATGAACATACCGGTATTAAAAGCTCAAGAATCACTGTCTTTAGAAATCGCTCGCATTGCATCTGGATGTATTGGAGCAATTTTCCCTACTGCACACCTTCTATAATGTCTCTTTATGTTTCCCTAAGTTTCATAAATAATTGACTTTAGCAGTGATCTCCTGGATCACTCATTATTATCAGTGAGTGAGTAAGGTGGAGTAAGGTGAGCCATACTTGGCTTGATGATGAGGATGAGTGCTAGAAAGTTAACATTATGCTCCTGTCATCAGGTTTATATAAAATAAATGTTAGCTCCGGGTTCAGTCCAGGATTATTCATTACTGGTCAACATTTAGAATTCTTCCTAACCAATTTTGAACTAGGATTTTTGCTGCAAGCTGATTAGATGCTACGCCTACTCCTTGGCAATGAACCAGATACATCTCGTGTTGGTTCAGATCAACAAGTATGAATTATTCTTTCTTTATCTGTTCTGTAGATTGGATTGATATAGATGTTTAAATATCTAGCTAAAACTGTTCAGTAATAACTTTGTGGGCATTGTTAGAGAGGGCTTGATTGCCAAATGCTGATGATACACAATTAAGATGACATGCTGTATAGTATCACACTGGTTGTTAAAATAATATTTGAGGTTATAGTGGAAAGCATACAGTGCAGGGACGCACAAACATAGTATCCAGGGATCAGTCAATCGGGTAAACAGTGGGTGCCACAAATGAAAAAGCAGAATGCAATACAAATCTAGACACCCTCCACTCAAGAGCTGCCCAACATACTGAATTTTTTTTTGGTGTTCCAATTTGAATTGCATATACATGAGAAACATTCAGTGTAGTGTCTAAATTATTAATTAAATAACCCCAGCTATATTATCTATCAACACAGCATTTATAAAAGTATTTCATTATAACATTTCGTTGCATTGATAATTGTGTTAGGGGCCTGAGGAAAAGAAAAATATGCCCCTGGTGGAAACTACTAAATAAAATACTATGTTTATGTCTATGTATGAAAATCTAATAGTTGTTTAATAGTATTTTTTTTTAATATGTAACAATTATTTTACTATCCACCTTTACTTTAATAATTTACTTTAATTTAATAATGTGTTAATGTATTGTTAAAACATAAAAAAATAATTAACATTTGATTAACATTCTGCAGGCATTATTTAAACTACATTTCAGAGTATTCCCAATCCCAATTTCCGTGATTATACACATGATTGAAACGGCTGTGTGTATATGGAATACTCAGGCTCATGCAGTTTCAAACCTGTGGTATGCTTAAAGTTATGTATGAAGTAGCAGACAAATCCAAATGAAGGAGCCCCTTGTAAAAGTGTTAGGAATCAAAAAATGACAGCCATTGTGTCTTTATCCGGATTTTCTCAGCCTAGAAAGTTCATAGTGCATTGAAAACGTTGTATATCTTGTGAATTCCCACAATTTCCCATTGTGCTGTATAAGAAAATTGCCATTTTGCTTTTATTTCACATGCTTTAAAGCGGTAAGTCTTCCTATGATAATAGGTTTATGGAGGACCTGCATAGTTGTATAGAACCTCTAGAACTAAAAACTCATGTTTAGTCTAACAAAAACAATGCGGGTAGAATCCAGGAAGTGTGTTAGAACTTCCTGTTTGTGCTAAAAGAAAGATTGTTGTAACAAGAAAAAAATGACATAAA
The DNA here is from genome assembly GCF_027358695.1 of Spea bombifrons. Taxonomy (NCBI): domain Eukaryota; kingdom Metazoa; phylum Chordata; class Amphibia; order Anura; family Pelobatidae; genus Spea; species Spea bombifrons. The sequence continues at coordinate 35,167,910 of NC_071094.1, forward strand.
ATGTCCTGGTTACTCATTTAGTGGGTACCAGAAAATAGTAATAGTATTTCGTGTTGGATTCATCAATGTCCCTATTTTGGGTGTGACGATACTTAAAAATTAATTTTCATTCATGTGGATTAAAATTATACTTAAATGGTAACATTCAAAAAGCAACATGGCTATCAGAAAATAATAGTGAGATATTTCTGTCTCCATAATATATCATACTAATGAACATTGATTGACTAAGGAGTCCAGAAAAGAGAAATATTACAGAAAATATTCTCCAAAAATATTTTCATTTCAATGCCACCATTTTGGAATACTGCTAGTAATAGATTTTTTTTTCTGGGGCATAATGTGAATAGATTCTGAATACACGATATATTATTTATGGCATGGTAATTAGTAACTTTTTGTATATGTAAACTCAATGACTGACCTGTTGTTTATAATATTTTAAATTCAAGATCAGTTTACTGTAGAACTACCCAATATCCTTGCTGTTAATTTAACCTAGCATGCACAAACTATTGTGATTTTATAACTTTTTGGAAAAAGAATTGAAACTCCTTCTCTGATGCCAGCATGAAAAAGATATTCAATTATGCTAAATGGTTAGTATGAAGAACCATGAATTCTATTTTTTTTTCTTTTAGTATTAAATCAAATGATAATATAACAAGGCATAAAATAGCAGTCTACAATTGGAAAATAGAAAATATCCATGTATGATTTATGGCAGAAATATCCACAAGCAATATAGTCAAACTTAATAAAATAAAAATAACAAAGTAAAAATTAAAAAAAATTGCTAATTCGGCATAAAATACATTTTCAAATGTTCAGTGTTCCAAAGTTTTAAATCCCACTTTAAATTTAAAATGTTATACAATTATTTCATCTCCTGCTAATTTAAGCACCTAGCGCAGCGTACAAGTGATTAACAGCACATTTTATGAAGCCCAAAGCTGATTTATCGCCAATCAAAAGGCAGCATTTAGCACTTATAATTCTAAATGGTTTAGCTGTCCATGTTATCTATCAAATCGTAAAAAAACTAGAATAAACTGAGAAATTAAATGGTTGTGTAAAAAAGGGACAAAATATAATGAAGATCTATTTAGACCAACTTCTGCACATATTGCCATTTCTATTTGGTGACCTTAAACACCAATACATTGTGAAAAATGACTGTGACATTACACAGTAAATCTGAAAATGGCAATTGTCATGGTTCAATCTATTAATTGTATCGTATGAAATTGTAACAGTAAACGCAAGAACTTCAGGGAAGATGGTGAGATAAAAAAAAAAAATATTTATCAGGATAGCCAAGTAAAATCTGAAATGATTGGGTAGGGAAGAATTATAAATAAATGTTATTGCTGCTATACCTTTTTAGAAAAATATGTTCCGCCATCTGTCTCGTAATCTGTTTTAACCCCTTCAGGACCGGCGTTATCGTACTGCGTCTTCGCTTGAAGCGATCACATGCACGGAATTGAGGGGTAGTGGCCTCTACGGATCGCTGGGGACACCCCGGTCTGTGGGTGACGCCCAACCAGGAAGTACCAGGTACGTTACCGGTACGGAAGGGGTTAAGGCTGTGCCTATGCCTCAAAAAAGTGAACCATATGAGGCAGAACACAAGACAAACTGGCACAAAGCCACCCTAGCCCAGGTAACCCAACCTGCGCATGGGTGAGATGCAGGGTCCTTTAGTTTCTTTCAGCAAGCATTTGACGACTCAAGGGAAGAAGTTGATTTCAGCTCCGGATAAAACAGCAAAAGGAGCTATTAGACTGAAAACTCCACTGGTTTACTGGCTGGCTTACACAAAATAATGCATAAAAATCTATGAAATTTAATGGCAAAATTAAATATATTTAAGAGGGCTATGCATGTTTTTCAAAGAGAAGTTTAGATTAAATGTATTGATCTGGAACATTTCCATTTTATTGTATTAATTTTATTATTGTTTATAGATTATAACTTAGACATTTGAATATGGGTATACAGCAATAGCTTTGCAATAATTGCACATCCTTCTGGAATTTTTGAGGTTAAACAAGGAAAATGATATATATTTGAATCGGTGTACACCATGCTAGAGCCTATCATAGGTTTGAAAACAAGAAGTAGGAATAAGATCCTACCTTGAAAAATATGGTAAAATTTGTCCTTGAAATCACATAGGAAAAAAAACCGTTAAGGATTGCCAACAAACACGCTGTGTAAAAACAACTTTGAAAAGAAATATTATAAATCAAATTAACAACCAGTGACCATTTTAATGCTGTTTGTCAGAATGAGCTATTTGTGGTTTGTCCAGGACGACATAAATTATTTGTAAGAGCTTCCTGGAGTAAGCACTTCTCACTTCCTGATCTTCCTTAACTATTGTTAACAAAAACCCTTTTGCATTTATTCTTTCAGCCCTGCGGACAGACACATTTTCTAGAATTCATTTGTCCAAAGTCTTCTAAATCATCTTTATCTTGTGTCCAAATAACAATTTAAGGATTACCTTTTTTTTATTTTTTTTCATAACGGTGAGTCATTGTTAACTTCTTTCTACAGCTTTTTTTTTTAAGTTTTCATGTAGAATTAGTTTAAAATACATCAAGGACTTTGTACTTGAAACTGTCCCCAGTTTTTCTAAATGGATACATAATAATACATAGAAATTTAGCAAAAGCGTCTAATTGTCCTTCACAGACAAGAGTCTGTAACACCACCAAAAGGTGTACAAAAAATCCAAGAACACATAGGTGAGGTAATATTACCTATTTTGAGGTTCAGTTATCAAAGAACATTCCATGTGTCTACTGTACATAATAAGGCATGTACCTCATAATGTGTTTTAGTGAAGCGGAGATTGATTTGAATTGTCCAAAGTGTGTGGCAGTAAGTCAAGATAGAAACACTCCGTTAATTCCTAGGATTTTTTTCTAACGCAGGATATTAAATATTTCCAAACAACCAGAATGAGGAATCTGCACACTCCAAAAGAACCCAGAGTTCCAACATCAGGCAGATTTATTGAGATAAAGAACAACGTTTCGGCCTCACAATGAGGTCTTTTTCAAGTTTGTTGAATATTTCCATGCATTCCTCAATTAAATTACTTAACAAGTTTGAAAACCCAGAGGCTAAATGCGTGCTGCTTAATAATACATGCAATGTTAACAAAACACGTAGAGAAGGCTAATCAGTGTCTTGGTGTGCACAGTTACAATTTGAGTTGATGTAAATGTTCCTCTTAACTGTTAAGTTGTCATTCTTGCTAAATAGTTTATGTTGGCTTTCAGCAGGAACCAAAAAGTTGACAGCAATAGCATCCATCCCATCTAGTCTGCCTATTTTTCGTCAGACCTCCTATATTGGTCCCATGATATTTAGATTGTAAGCTTGTTTGAGCAGAGCCATCCTGTCCTTTGGTTTCTGTAGTCCTGCATTGTAAGCTTGCGAGCAGGGCTCTCTCCACCTAATGTATCGGTTTATCTTAGTCTGTCAATTCTTTTCTTGTCTTACCCGTTGAATATATGTATTGTACTAAGTGCTGCGTAAACTGTTGGCGCTATATAAATTAAAGATAATAATAATTGTTATGTGACGCACTCCTTGTACAGTCTGTATTGTACGGCATAGCAGAACATGATGACGCTATTTATATCTAGGAACTCTGTGTGATTGACCCAGAACCTCCTGGTCACTCTTCTTTTTCTCTGGAGTAACCCTGTTATTGCTATATGGAGGTAGCCCCAGCCATCACTCTCCTTCATGTTGATAATCCCATCTCTCGTGAATGTTACTTGTTCCGTGTGCACCTGCCGTGGGAAGTTATCAGGTATGAAACTATAGAAATCAGTACCTGATAACAACGTTCAGATCTCTCTCACTTAATTAATAATAACTTATATCCATGACAAACTGGCCTCAACTAAGTTTTTGCATTTAGACAATAAAACTAAAACAATCAATACTTAAATGCTTAAATAAAAATGAAATCGCTAAAAAGCTTAGGTGGTAGAGGTATTTTTTTTTTCTTTTTTTCTGGAGCCTGAAAAAGATATTTCTATGGAGTAATATAAGAGCACAGAAAACCTTGGTGCAAGGTATAATAATTTGGAAATGTATGGCTCGCTGTTCCAGTTTTAGTATAAGACATATAGTCCTGCCTCTAGCACTGGGAATGTACGCTATATGACCACAGGCAGCCATCTCCATAGGCAGATTAATGGATCTTTTTGAAAAGCTCAGTGACTTTAAACTAATACATATGATCCGGGGGGTTGATCATAAAGTTAGACTCAAACCTGAAGAAAAATATGGAAGATAGTTTACCTAAGTTAAATAATATTTCGGTGGACACCAAGTTAATATTGGAAACATCAAATACCAGAGACGATAAAATGGAGAAAATAGAAGCAATTCTATCATTTATAAAAAAAAAAAAGTGATGCCATAGCAACCATAGAATGGGTATTAAATTCAAACATAACTAAAAATAAGACAATTAAGAAAATTATAGTTTTTTGTCACCTAAAGGAATCATCAGTGTGGATTATTATATAATATATAAGTACAGCAGGCAATTACTTTCAAGGGATCCATGTATAAAGTGGATATAGAGGCAAAAGGTGATCATTGTTGACCTTATTTGCATGCGCTTACCCAGAATCCCTTGTGGTTGTGGCAGCACCATGAGATTTCTGAGGGGGGAAAAAACAAGCCTTCTGGCTTGTCTGGTGTCTGTAGATGAGTGTTTAATAATACTTCCACTACCCCTTAAATTTAAGCGGAAGGGTTTCCCATCAACTTTTGTTGTGGCTTCCCCAAGCCTCAAGTATTAAGCTGGTATCACAACTTCATGCTGATGAGTCCCATTAAGGACAAAACAACTGTCCATGAGTGGTGATCTGGCTACGGCATCTCTTTCTGAGTTTTGTCTAAAGGCTGTCCTGTACAGCGGGCAATTACTTTCAAGGGATCCATGTATAAAGTGGATATAGAGGCAAAAGATGATCACTGTTGACCTTATTTGCATGTTGCTACCCAGAATCCCCTGTGGTTGTGGCAGCACCATGAGATTTCTGAGGGGAAAAAGTGTGAACGCTTGATTGCAATTATTATGTTGTGTGCTCTTTTGTTAATTAACTACACCAATAACAATAGTAAACAGAAATCATTTTATAAACTTGGATGTTTATAAAACTTTATAAAATCCAATAGCTTTACTTGGTATGAGAATATTTATTTTTCTTACAGTTATATATCTGTAAAAAAAGCCATCAGTCTAACCAGTTCAGTCCCCACTGTTGACCCAGAAGAAAGCAAAATACCACTGTGAGAAGAACAACCTGTTACCCGACTAGGTACACCCACTAGACAATCCTTCCTTCTCCCCATGGCCACCAAGAACACAAAACTTCAACCATCAGGCAGGACTAACAACAGAGACAGCAAGAATCGTAGCTTTTCAGAACCTTGGTAGCACTGTAATATACAGAAGCATACATAATACAGTGACTTACCCCAACAACAAGACAAAACTTGCACTGCAGTAAAAGAGGAACTCACTTTATTGAGGAAGCAATCTCCACCACCCTCCAAGAGCTTTTCAATAAGGTGGTGGTGAGCTATAACCAGCATGCATCACACCATATGTAAAACAATATGCAGATCATATGCAAATCAGTTATAACAGCACTCAAAAAGCACACAAACACAATCCTGCCATCATAACCAATAATACTGGCCAGACAGGCAGAAGGAAGGGTGAAACTGGGATCTAGAGAGCTCCGGCTCTCTCACTGTTGCCACCCTTACCACGATGCATAGAAGAGTCATTGGTTCATATTTTTAAGAGAAAACCACTTAAGAATTCTTCTTATTGTTGATATTTTATGGTTAACATATGCTCATATCTGACTCCTACATTCTGCAAAACACAGATGGGTTCCATGATAGCTCTTAATGCAAACGCAAAGTACACACTTGTGATGTCAGTATATACATTTTCATACTTAAAATATATCACATTTTTTACTCAACCATATGGTAAAGTGAATACATAAACAGCAAATCTTTTGTGTGAACTTGAATCAAATATAGTGTATACCTTAAAGCACTGCTGAACCATCACGCATCTGAAATTATTTAATAAACATGTTATCAATAACGTGCAAGATTTCATTGGATAATGAACTATAGCATCAAACCTGTTTTGAACTAATGTTGCATTCACAGCTAGATGAATTAATCAAAACTACCTATAGCTTTTGTTTTTTGTCAATCATTACATTTGTTACAGAAATTTGCACCTATGTTGTCTTCCCTGCCCCCCTTTCTTACAATGAAAGCCATGGCCTATCAGTAAATTATAGTAGAAGCCATTCAATAATTGTATACAGACTCTGAGAACAGGAACATAAGTCTGATTCCCATAATAAACACACTGAGAGGGGCGCACTTCAAGTTAATTGTGCAAAATGAGCTTTGAGACTAACAAAACCAAGAACAGCAACTTAATGGCCTGCCTGACGGCGCATCACTACTCAGGAACATCTCAAGTTATAGCTTACGTATGCTATTACAGAGAAAAAAGTCAAGTTTGGAATGAAAATGTGAGACAAAGCATACATTCTTCATCATCAGCAGGATACAGTTAGTTCACCACTATGAACAAATGAAGGAGGTGTACACTGGGTATACCATTATATACCATTATACACCTCCTAAACTGCACATAAACAGATATTAGACTAAATAACTACTACTATTAAAGGGCAGCGCACAAAGAAACTCTGTAGGGCCACAGAGAACATCATATCATCTTCTGAGACTACAGTCCATCAAGGCAGAGTTGGATCTAAGGAAATAGACAACTGAAGCCTATGGGAGCTAACACATCAACCTATCTCACCATCAAAAAGCCATGGTTAACCCTAGATACATGTGTTAACATTCCCAGACCACACCAGTAGAGTACAGCAGACTTGTGGTTCAAGTGAGCTGAACCAAAAAAATATTGCTAAAGATTTTTTTTTCCTCTCTAATGGTACAAGTGGACGAAACTTGAGACACCTCTGAGCGGAGAAGCAGGCTATTAAGTTGTTGTCTTGGTTTAATTTGTTTTATACTTCTTTGTAAGCAAAATCTCCTTTTGTGGGAACTCATGAGATTCACTCCAAGTGAAAAGGGGAGTCCAGATGTGGACCTCTTTGCTCACCTTGCCTTCAGATATTCTGGGTTTACTTTATTGTAAAGGCTGTCCATGTTTAGGTGTTGTATTAGAGCCTGTAACTATACAAAGGTTTATATTTCAGAATAAATACAATTTCTGTGTTATTGTGAATATATTTTAGTAGATGCCTATACTGTTATTTTGCAATTGAAGAATAATTCTAGACAGCTTTCTAAGAACACAGCATTAACCAATGGCCATTACATTTTTTGGGTTAAATGACTTTTTGATAATAATAATAATAAACGGGTAGGTGGATACATATAAGCTAATCTGGTTTTGCATCCTTAACTTTCATGAAAAATAATGATTAAGATTTATTCCTGCAGGCCATTCCCACAAAAAAGAGAATAACAGGATTAGTAATTTTACACCCAATCCCCTGGAATTCAATACTATTCCATGCTGTAAAATCATTAATCAAACCTTTGATTGAAAAATACTATATGGTTATGAACTTAGTAATTAAAGAAACAGCAAAGGTACGAAGACCTGGAAAACGTGCTGAAAAACAAATGTATATCTAACGTGAAAAGAGAGAAAGATTTAATGGTTTCGGCCGCCAAACATTCCTTTAGAGGATATTAAATATTACGTTAGTGCTTGTGTCAAGATGGTGGCTGGCAGAGAGCTTGTGATATTTCAGGAAAGCAATAAGAGGTGAAAGAGAGAAGGGAAAAAGTAAATTGCTAAAAAAGGGGATAAATTATTGCTGTTGGAAGCCAGACAGGGAGGCGATCAAGAGGAAAGTAATGTGCATTTAAAAAGGTAACATTTGGTCAAAATGAAACAATGTCCCCAAAACTCATATTTGGAACATATACAAAAAATAAACTTGCGTGTAGATCTGCCAAAGTGTTCCAAACTGAAGACTGAAAACCTGTTTCTATCTTGCAAGGGGCCTCTCTTGAGATGGGGGCTAGCAGCAGGCTTGTGGTGTTTCAACAAAGCTACAAGAGGAAACTTACTTACCTTACTTGTTTCCAAATACACAAGTACCTTGTCCATCCACTCATCTGATGATGATCTGATGACCTGCCTTCAGCTCAGTCTTCTACCTTTCATGCAAGTATACAATTCTGGTTGACAGCAGTCCATGTTCTTTGGAAAGCCCTGCTCTGGCATATCTAACCCTGTCCCGGCTAGTCATGAATATTTACTTCCCCGTTGTTCTTCAGAGTTGAAGAGAAATGTTCAAACCTATTGCATTAACATTTATTACTGACATCAACAGAAAACATTTCTCTGTTCTTTATTTTCTTCATACCTCATCTTGGAAATGTGTAGCTTTCCATTTATTTTTTTTTTATCATAAAATCTAAAACAAACTTGTTTTCTTGGGGCTCTTTTTTCATTTTTTTTTTTTTGCAGCAATTCTAGTCTGCATGTAAGGCAACTACTGACAGTTCAGTTGAGATGGTGTGCTATGAAGAACAGGACCATGCTGGTCTAACCCCTGGGTTCTACAAGTCACATTTTTCTAGGAACAGAAATTACTTGTTCTCTGGTAAGACGCAGGATTCCGTCTCTAGGCATTGTGTGGGTTTTTTCTTTAAGACAGCTGATAATGACAAGAAAGATAATTGCCATGGGTCCTAGATGAAGCCTCAGGATAAACAAATTATTTTAGGAATTAAACAAAAACACACGTTGTCTAGTTAGAAACAAGTATGACCTTTCTTTATCAATTAAAGAAAAATATACTGTGATCCAGTGTATTTATTTCAGTATTGTTTTCATCAAATGTATCAAATAAGTTTAACTTTCCAGATAAATCTGAAATGAATCTTAGTTCATAGGTCCAAGTGACACAAATGTCTGGAGGGAGAGCTAGCTTGGTGAACCAGTGCATGATGACCAACACATGCATAGAATAATGGGACACAAGAAATGCCTAGGCTTTCTTAGAAATGTTGGAATAGCCTTGGCTAGTTTAGGTCCCAGTACTGCAGCAATGTTAGCCAATGGCCAACAGTAGGTGGCTGGCATACAGACACATCCACCCATATGGTACAAGACTAATCCCCCAGAGTAAGGAAGGAGATAGAGGAGTAGCACAAGCAGTATTAAGACATTTGGCCTGGGCATGCACTAGCAGGTAGGCAAATGCAGCCCCTTGATGCACGACTGAAGTTCCCCAATATTAGAAAGTACAATAACTCATCCACCAAGAGTTTAAGCCACAGCATTAATAGAGGCTGAGCACAGCACGTGGCAGGCACAGGTAGACCGACATAAATAACTGAATAAATAAAAAATAAAATAATTGATCCCTGAGAGTAAGGAAGGAGATGGAGCCGCACCAGATGGTGCATAACTGAATTCCCCAAAAATGTAAAGAATTGTCAAGAATTGTAAAGAATTGATCTCTTAGAGTAAGGATGAGATTGAGCTGCAGCAGAAACAGACAGTGAAGGCTACATGACAGGCATGTGCAGACACATCCAGCTACTTGGTGCAGGACTGAATTTCCCCAATATGAGAAAAAATTACCACCCCAGAGTCAGAAAGGAGCCTGTCCTCCTGTGCTACTAAAGAGAAAAAATCTCCATCAATATATCAGTCTGATTCTGCCTCGAAGACAGTCTGCAAATCAAAAGGTTAGGCAAATCCCCCTTGCACAAGAAAGCCAACAACCTTAGACAGAGTTCGAGTTTTGTTCTCTGTAATAGTACAAGAAAGATACATTTTGAGATGCTTCAGAGTCAATCTCAATTTTATTTTGTATGATACTTGCGAGTGGAACAAAAACAACTCAAACAACTTTTACTGCCAACTACCAGTCATCCACAACCTGTATTACAGAGGTTGAGCGAAGATGAGAGGACTTATTGAACAGGCACACAAATTCCAAAACATTGGAGCTAAAGAAGAATTTGGCCCATTAGGTCTGCCCTTTTCCTGCTGTAAAGGCTCAAACCTTAATCAGTCCTTGGTATTGTCTTGGTATCAGGAGTTATATGCCTATTTCATGCATGTTTAAATTCCCTTTCGGTATTACCCTCTAAAATCTAATTCTGGTCTTTGAATGGCTACAGAACCAGCCCAATATTCTTTCTACAGCACTACAGAGCCCACACACCATTCATTTGGTATGTTTTGTTCTTTTCCACGTGTTCTAAAGGAGACCCAACCTTTTTTCCCTCAAGTTAGTGGTGTGGTTGTTATTGGCATTTTTTTTGGCTTTAATGTGAGCTGCCTCAGAACTAGACTGTTAGATCAGACATTACAAATAACTCACAATTCCCTTCTGGTCAAGTGCCAGGTCAACTGTAAGAAATACATCTAAGCAACACGTAACATCAGTCACATTTATATGGCCGTGGTCAGGAGAAAGAAAAATATTAGCTGCTGGTGTGATCTATATTATAATGATAATTATTTATCATTATTTGTTAATACTGCATTTGATCGCGCATATGTTTCGCCTCTGCACCATAATTTACCTTGAAAACATAAATGCGAACAGAAAAATCTACTTTAAAGAAATCGTCATTTAGTAATTCCATTCACAGAGAATGTAGAATAACATCTGCACGGCACCGTTCCACGAGCGTTTCCTTTTGTTAATTATATAGCGTTACTTCCAAGCACAACTGAGCTAACAAAGGTGAACAAAGGGCAATTGGACCACTAATATGGTGGTCAGTATATGCTTAAGGTAGCGCTGAGCTGACACAAGTAATTGTGGCCAATATACATTGGGACTATATGGCTTTACTGTTTATGGTAATATTATGACTGACATTTCATCACCCTGTAGCATAATAAAGCTTAATACTGAGAGTTAATGCAAATTTCTCTCCGCTCCAAGCAATTGCTAAATTTAATTAGTGGCAGCCATTAACACCTTGATGAGTATATCCCTCAGTTATATGTAAATCATCGTATCCTTCAATAGATGCTCTAATCTTAATTAATTGTTTTATGCTTTGATGCCGTCACCTAATATTATGTCTCAAATAAATTACAGCAATAAAAGGTGGACGTTTGTATGAAAATACTGTTTTTTTCATTTAGAAAATGTTTTATGTAAATGTCGTATGTAAATGTTGCGACTGACTAACAGTTAGTGCTAATCTTTTGTGTAGGCTTAGATGGATTTAATAGGGAAAGCAAACCACTCGTTTAGCACTTTAAAGAGGATCCAGCACACTTGGGATTATTCCTGATCCTAATTGTTACACCAATATATAACACGTTAATTATGTTTTAAGTATATTCATTTTTAATTTGACATGTAAAATATTAAACAAAACAAACAAAAAAGATTTGAGGCTTCTTCACTCAGGGCAGACAGTTGGTTTAATAGCGTGTCCTATGATGCATCTCCACTCAGGAGTATCTGGTAGCTCTCTTGGGTATAGAAGAAAAAAATATATATTAACATAACAGCCTGATTCTGCAACAAAACCAGGCTGAAACCAAAAAGTGAGCCCAAAAAGGTATCCCTTCAGGCACAAGAGAGTAAGAAGGGCAATGTCTGGACTTGCTTTTCCACTTGGGGCAGATTCGTTCTTATGATTTTATGTTTCTTACCTGAACATGTGAAAATCCATTTATTCAGCAAATAAGTTTGGCTCTACAAAACACCATTATTTTATCCAAGTTTAGCTATACCTCTGCTATGGACGTGATGTCACCCTGATATACACACTTGTATTCATTGTTCATAATGTTTTCCCTGGTAGCAATTGCCATCGTTCAGGTTTTTTATCAATAAACCTATTGATTTATTGTTTTACACAACAGAAAAATACATAAAATAGATGATAAATGAAATAGGAAGTAGTTGCACTCACAGATGGGTAGGAACCCAGCCAATATGAGGTGAGATGGAGTTTTTCCTGGATAGAACTCTTTCTTCTTCTTTAAGGAATACTTCAATTAAAATACAAAAACACCATCAATAGTGTATTGCCTATACCACAGGCATACCCCAACTAAAGTATACACTTACAGGAGCAACACTGAATAACTGTGAATAAAAGACAGGCGCATCTCTACATATTTCAACCACAAGAACAGGCTCTTTCAACAATGCATGATCTAGGAGAAACCATTACCTATTTATACCATAGTCATCAATCACTTCCCTATTTCACTTAGGGTGACGCACGGTGGCTTTGCTTTCGTTTTGTGGAGGTTGCAGATGTCAATAAGTCACTTCCGGTGAAAATGGAACAACACTTCCAATTTGGTTGATTCGCTGAAACTTGTATAAAACAACATAAACAGGGGAATGTAAAATCACACAGGGAGTGGCTATTCATAATTTATTCAAATCAAAGGGAGCAAACAGAGGGGCAGCAACAGAGGAGTGGTAATAAAATATAGAAATGGTCTGGTTAGATGACGAAATGATGTGGAAATGGGATAAATCAAATAAAAACACACATGAAAGTCAATGAAGATAAAAATAAGAGAAACAATGCACTCCCATTGTAAGTGTCTATTTCTCACTTGTGTATTATGGAGGGAAACGTCCTCCAAGTCTAAAACCAAGACACCAAAAGGCATGGCCAGAACCCATCCATTAATAAAGGAAACAGTCCCTGTAGAGCACCAGCGAATGAACGCAAAGGAATCAGATTCCGCATTTAAAGAACCCCTTAGGATTGGCACTTAAAAATTAGTAAGCTTTTCAGTTTAGACAGTAGGGGCGGCACTGAGACCCAATAACTGTTTTAAATTTTCTGCTTTTTTTTTTAAGGTGGTATCCCCTAAGGAATGGACCTTTCTCTAAAATAGGCCTCTCAATTCATGAGGTTTGGTGTTAAACTTAGTGATGAAGGAACAATCAGACATTGCGTTGTTTTATATTGTTTTTATTGTTTAGCAAGTAATCTCTATTAAGATTACTATTTTCCCGAAAACTACAATGTAAAAGTTTGGAAGGGTAACATTTCTCTCCAAAACAATTGTTTAAAAGCATTGCCTGATATTTAAAATCAGATTCCAGTATGAAATTCCTTCCCACACGCATTAATTGCCCTTTAGGGATGTTCTTCAACCAATAACCCTTATGACTACTATTAAAGTTGATAAGATCTTTACAATCTGTAGGCTTAAAAACTTAAACCTGGATTTCTCTTGCCTGCGTTTTATCCACACTTGTTTCAGCGTGGCTCACGTGAGTGTATGCTTTAGCTCGGGTATGCCTGTGGTTCTTAGATAATACACCTTCGGTGGTATTTTTGTGTTTTTATAGAAGTATTTATTAAAGAAGAAAAAAGAACTCTATCCAGGGCAGAGTTTAATCTCTTCTCATATTGTGTGCGTTCCTACCCATCCGTCTGTGAGTACAACTACTTCCTATTTCATTTATCATCTCTTTCTTTTACTTATTACACTATTGTGTATTATTTATTGTTTTTCAAGTTGCCTTGGTGTCCCTGTGTCACCCCCTTTCGGTTTTGTTTTCGCTGGTTATGGGAAGTGCATCAGTGGGAGGCTGCGGTTTACCAAGGAAGTATTTACATTTGTTACGTTTGATATTTGTGTTCATACTATCTTTGTACACGTTCGCTTTTGGTTTATTTATTGATTTATTATTTTTACTGCTGCTTGTTTAATATATTATTCATGCTTGTTATTAGTGAATATATAAATTACATTTCTAGTTTTCATCTTAAAATATTTGTTAAAGAAATTCAGTATACTAGTTGTTCTGCATTTTCTGTTTGTCCAGTTCTTCAACCACTGCATAAACCCATGATGTCTCTCTTTAGGGCAGTCTCTCTTTTATTGTATTGCTAATATAAATTGACCATAAAGCCACACAATAGGCCTTTGCAGCTCTACTCCCTATCAATGTTGCCTAAAACGTGCTTATGTTTAGGTCACGCCTATTCTACATCCACCGCATCGATGAAACGCTGTTTATAATGTCTTATACAGGCTAATAAATGTACCCTAAAAGTTTACTAGTTCACAAAAAGTTACTAATGGAGGGAAAATTGTTACCTTTTATAATGTGGCTGGGCTGCATTTTCTTGCTAATCACTGACAATAGTGGAAATTTCCATAATTTTGCACTTGGGCATATAATCGTTATTTGCTTATTTGATCACACAACAAAGTCATTTTATTTGCATCTAATCATAAATTCCAGTCAATGTTGTTTTTGTAACATCCTAGTGGAGATAACAGACAGTGTCGGTATAGGAATTTAGATAACACATTTTCAGATTTTTCCTACATTATTGTAATTATAGCTCTCTGCGTGCACAAGGACCTCTTAAAATATTCAGTAAATGTTGGAACTTCAATTGAATTTAGTGGTTCATTTCTACACCACTGTTTAATGCCATATAGAAGCCGGAATTTAAGAAGGAAAAAACAGCTAAAGTACATAAATCAAAATAGATGAAGAGGTATGATGAATATCAAAACTGTTACATAAAAAAAGTCAGCCCGTTCCCAAAAATGTACGTTAGCAGAAGATTCAACAGCAAACATTTTAGATGTGTAGCTATGCCATTGTCGTTCATTAGCAGTGTAAGGGAAAATTATACCCAAGATAACACTGCACTTAATTACCTTAACAATTTGTGTTGCCTTTTCAGCTACCATTTGTGTCCAAATTAAAAATGTGTTTGCCGTATCACCAAAATTAATCTGAAGGGAGCAGTCATTCTGCGTCCTTAGCTTGTGAAGCTTCAGTGATATCATGTAACGTGTCAGAATGTTGGCGGATTGTTGTTTGTAATTATACTACAGCTTATGTTTTGCAAGCAATGTTACGTTAAAGAGTTCGAGAGACTTATTGTTTACTGAATACAAAGGGGTCTGTTCACTTAAGAGAGAGTTTGAAGGAACATCTCAGATTCCCGATTTGTATATACATTATGAAGAACAAATGTCAGTGAACTTCTCCTGTCGGAAGGGCTAGGTTGGCCCTGTATAAGGTATAGCTAAATCAATGAGGACATTACCTATGCATTATGGATGGCCAACTCAGAATTTCTCGCAGGAGAACCGCGCTGGGGTTGGCCCTTCATAATACACAGTAATATCAAGGAGTTGATATCTGCAAATTCCCTGTTTAGAGAATAGACCCCAATGAGATTTTCTTCTAAAAATGGGGGAAAAAATGTAAGTTTTCTTAGCCATATTAAAACAACTTTAACTATTACCTTCAGAGAACAACTACAGAAAACGCTTGGAACTAAATGTGTTGTGTTTAGCTTCTAACCTACCAAGGTTGGCCAAAACCAAAATGGTAGCCGGACTTAAATAACAGCGGTCAATGCTTCTATGCTGAAGTTATACACATTAACCATACCTATGATTTGACAAATCAAGCTATTATTCTCAGTTCTGGACAACAAACATGCAAGCCTTGTGAGTATCTCTTTAAATAGCATGTAACCAGCAGACCTCAGGGATAAAGTATTACATGTTTTATTATTGGATTATATAATTGTGGTTTGCATTATAGCAGGTGGCTTGTCAGTATTGCTTCCCGTGCTGTCTCGTTCATATTGTAATTTGCATATAACCCATCAGGCGCATATTAAGCAAATTTACAAGCAACCCTTATCATCTGTGCCTTTTGCTAACAAAATATGCACCAACTCTACAACATGCCCTATGATATACCGTATATACCGCGGGAAAGGCAAGTCTATATAGTGACCAAGTGAGTAATAGACTTTTTCATGGTTTAAAATACAAAACAAAAGGCAAAGTAAATTTATCAAATGATAAATGTTTTCTCGTGTCGTATAAAAGGAGCTTGATGCTATATCGTTCAGCGGGGCTGATACATCAAGTAGGGCAATAGTGAAGACACCTTGATGAATCATTTCTCTGAATAAACACAGCATGAAGTCTTTCTCTTATGAGAACAGAAACACATTCTTCATCTACCGCGTCTATAAACTCTTTCTTATGGTTTAATTACAATCCTGATGTTACACCGGCGTGGAATTCATTTTGCTGCACAAAAATTAGTGCTGGCATACTGCACCGGCAATGTTTTTTGTGGTTGAACATGAGGCTTCTATCTAATATATAACATCTTCTCTGGCTTTTGAGAGTGACAGTGACAATAGTATATACCACACCAGATAAGCCAGAAACCTCATGGTACTACCACAACCACAAAGGATTCTGGGTAGGCACATGCAAATAAAGTCAACAATAATACCTCGTGCCTCAATATATGCTTTGTACATGGACATGGAAAGTAATTGCCCATTATACAAAACAGCCTTTAGACAAAACTCAGGTAAGAAATGCAGTAACCAGATCACCGCTCATAGACAGCTGTTTTGTCCTTAAATGGACTCATCAGCATGAGGTTGTGACATTAGCTTAATAGTTGAGGCTTGGGGTAGACATGAAATATCATTACATAAGTGAAACACCCTTCCACAGATGCCAGAAGGCTTGTTTTTCCCTCGGAAATCTCATGGTGCTTCCATGTATAAAGTGGATATAGAGGCAAAAGGTGATAATTGAAGCCTTATTTACATGTGCCTACCCAGAATCCATTGTGGTTGTGGAAGCACCATGAGATTTCTGAGGGAAAAACAAGCCTTCTGGTGTCTGTAGATGAATGTTTAATAATGCTTCTACTACCCCCCTTAATTTTATGGATGGTGGCCATGGAGGGGGCTGCTGGTGGTACTGTACTGGCTTAGGGCCCTACATAAATACATCCGTGCCTGCAGGATGGATCCCTCTTCATAGACTTTGGTTGTGTCTTTTATAGCCCCTATCTCTGGTCATAGATAGTTAAGTATAAATAGCAGAACAGCACTCTAATATTTCTGGTGCTTGAACTGAGCTCCACCAGCACCCCAAAATATCACAAATAAAGACGCTCAGTACTCCAGTAGTTCAGCGAGGTATATTTAATTCAGCAACACGGGCAACGTTTCGACCTTCCGAGTCTTTATCGACAAAGACGTGTTGCTGAATTAAATATAACTCACTGAACTACTGGAGTGCTGAGCGACTTTTATTTGTGGTCATAGATAGTTTGATGAGGAAACCAGGTCTGTAGAGCCCTGTTTCCTGACATCAAAGTGAGATGCAGGGGAATAAAAGTTTCCTCCCCCAGCAAAAAAATATATGTGTTACTAAATAAAGTAGAACAAAAACAAGAAATGTCAAGAATGCTAAAGAGTAAAAGAAAGTCCACAAATTATCTTGTACCCAGCCCTGAAATTTGATGATATCGCCCAGTCGGAGCTTAACCTCTGGACATTCTGTCCACACGTTCCAATTTGAATAGCCTCACCTTTTAAAATGTATTCTTTTATATTTTAGACATTACTAGTGTTCTGTAAGGAGTGTGAGATTAAAACTATTTGATCAATTCTTAAACCTCATTTAAAAAGTCCCTATACTCAGCATAGTGCCAGTGCCATTAATCATAACAAGAATATTTCATTAAGAGCAGACTTCATGCATCAAAATAAAGTGCCGCATGGATTATAGTATATTTGATTACGTATTAATCCCTTCTTAATCTAATACTGAATGTTTTGGGAAATCATAGAAATCACTAACGTATAATTCTGATTTTCCTTCAGTTATATTCAATCATTTCTAAATTACGCGCATAGATTAAAAGTTTATTGACGACAGATTAATAAAATGTAAAATAATGTTATAATGGCAATATGTGCAAGTGTTTGTGAAATCGTTCCAGGATTCTCTGAGCAGCTGCATGCATGGTTTATTATCAGCTTTCAATCCATCGGGGTTTACAGGGTTTACACAATGTAACATTTACCAAAAAAAAAAAGGGGGGCAGGGTAAGAAAGAATACAATTTAACCTTATTAGATCATTAACTATGTTACAGCTTTCAGTAATTTCAGGATGTCAAAAAATGCCATTCGCTGACTGTAGAGTTTGCTAAGATTTATTCATTCATCATTCAAATCTAAAATTTGTGAAAAGGTTTTTCTTGTTATACTACTAATATTGTTACACTATCTTGCCTTTTTTATATATATGACTTGCTTTCATTAAGCTTCAAATATTAAGCTAATTTTAAAAAATAGAGTTATTGATTTTACCACAGTCTTCTCTCTATGTAAAATAGAGCATCCGAAATTATAAATAAAATAAATACATCAAACAATCAAATAAAATATATTAGGGTGCTCTCATTGCCGTCAGTAGCTGCTTGGTCAAATAATTATTTGTACTACTTTTAACTATTGGGTTTTAGGAAAATAATGTACAATATTGCACGTTGTTTTCATTTATTTTGACATGTTACAGAACATTGTCCCACACCTGAGGAAAGATTTCAGTGAAAAAATAGATCTGGTATAGTAAAAAAAAATAATACAATGCATAAATTACCATATGCAAATTACTTGTTCCTTGTATGCATTTTGTCAAAACAAGAAAAAAGTAAAATGTTGAAAAATTGTTTTGAGTGTAGATAAACTCCTCTGGGCATCCACACGCCAAATACATTTTTTTTTTTAAAAAAAATGTGTCAGTTTATATTTCATAAAATATTTGTATTGGTTTATGAATCAAAAATAAAAGTATGTGTTTCCTTTTTGTTTAAAAAAAAAAAAAGGATCCAACCACCTTAACTGGATATTGAATATTCTAAAAATTAATTGGCAAATGAAGCAATTACAATATAGGTTTTTCGAAAAATTAAGCATGTGTTTAATATGCACCCATAATTCCAGCTTCACATACACACACTTATGCATACTCACACTCACACTCACATAGTGAGTGAAAGAGAAGCCCTCTCCATCAAGTCACCGAAGACTGAAGACCAGTCATGCTTTTCATTTTTTTTGGACTCAGAGTACCGTTGGTTTTAGGTTCGGAGTGAGTTAAGTACCATTGGGTCACTTAAAGTCACAGTAAAGCTGAGCCCCCGAAGACTCAGTTCAGTATTGGTGGGGGGAGTGGTGTGTGTGCCTTCTTCATGTATGGGAGGATGCGAAGACTTCAGTGGATCTCCTTTTGGGGACAGCCTAGGAGATCTGGCCCACCCATGGTTTCTGCCTGGGTGGGAAGGAAGGGGATGCATATCCTTTCGGGGAGTGCATGCTCCAGAAGATGAAGATTAGGGACTCGGCTCCACTGTGGATTCCGCGGTTTTGGATCAATGTAGCACTTTTTTCTTCACTCAGTTTGTTGTATGAAGACATCGATTGAAGAGCACGACCTCAGGCTCTCAAAGAAAGAAAAAAAAGGAGATCAGCCCCAGGGTTTCAGTCATGTGTTTTATACTAAATGCTCAGGTATAATACATTACTCCCTTTTCAAGACTCTTGAAAAATGGTTGAATTGTGTGAATTATACCTGAGATTATATGTTAAGTACACGCTATGCCTTCTTCTTACAATGTCAGATTGCCATCAAAGACTGTAACTAATAAGAAAGCAAAATTCTGTTAAAGTCTACCATGATGTAATTTGAGATGAGTTCTAAAATGAAAGCTTGAAATAAGTTGACATGTAACGAGTACTGCCTGTGGTGTACGAGTTATAAAAGCCACTTAACATTCGGTCATTTAAATTTACAATGTCTGTCATTCAACACCATAGAACTGAGATGAAGTGCAACCTCTGAAATGGGCCAAAGAACACAATAAAGAACCTTTTCAAAAACTTAGGTCGGGGGGGTGTCAAAGATTTGTGTTTTAGGTGGAGAATGAAAGATGGAACAGATAAAAGACATTTTTATAGTCACAAAAAGTGGCCACAAATAAATCACATTGAGTCTATAAGGAATGCTTAGCTTCCTTCTTAGAATGTTTAAGTTAAAATTGATTTGTATTTGGTGGTCATAAATACTTCATTTCATCCCCTGGCGTTATTTATAATATGATTGATAAATACAGTACAAATATCATGTCTTTAAATCAGATAATGTGAAAATGGAGAGAAAAAAAGGCAATCATAGGAATCGGAACTGTAGATTGAGTGCACAAATTCCTGGCTGCAAGGCCAGGGCATGTCACACCAATCATCACCTATGATTTTCTCAACGTCTGCAGTAAATTGCCCTGAACTTGAGAAGAGTGTTCAGGGGAAAGGTGGTTTATTACATGAAGAACCAACTTCTGCTACACCATGATCTTTGTGACACTCTGCATCATATCGTGTTGGGTACTGCCACAGGTATATAAAATGTACCCTACAATCTGGCATATTGATTAGACCTTTAGTATAACTTAAATACATCATAGCTAAATACACATAACATTTGTAAGAGTGCAGAGGTTGCCTAGTAACAAGGCACACTCTCTGTCCTAAGCGCTAAGTTTATTGCCAAAACCATGGATCCTGGGAAATGAATGGAAAAGGGAAGGGAAGAAGGCCTGAAATGTATGTATGGGTGGAGTGTATAGAGTGTGTACAGCAATAGTAAAGTACAATCTGTGCTGTGGCTTAGTATGGGTTTGTAGGACATTAGACATACTCTATTAATAATGAATTTGCAGAATTTTACCAAATTAAATAGACTTAGGCATATGGACCAAAAAATGACTCAGGCAGATGAAATTTAGAGGGCTTTTTCTATTTGGAAATGAAATTTGTTGTCAATCACCCACACCCTCACTCTCTCACACTCCCTTGCCGCTCTCACTCAATGTTTCCCTACCTTCTATGACGATCGCTTCTGTATCTTTGTCTCCTCTTCTGCAGCCCTGCTTCTTCCATTGCCTCTTCTTGTTCTTATCCCACTCTCAGACACTCTCAGGCTCCCTTGTGCTCTCTCTGACTTGCATACTCTTATCCACTCTCTCTCACAATATCTCTAAATGTCTTCCTACGTTCTCCATCGATTGCTTGTAGCAGAAACAATGTCAGTACAAGCCAAAGAACAACCATACTAAGTGAAAAACAAGCGGAGAGTTCATGCCAGAGGTTACAACCAGGATCTAAGAAGTTCAAGCTGACATTAAAAGTCAAGCCATGTGTCCAAAATTTAAGGAGCATCCAAGAGAATAATCAGAAGCCAATAATCGGGTAAAATCAGGAAGGCAAGATAACATTCGTGATCCGCAGAGATAACACACCTAAACACCTGCAGATGCTGATCGGAGGAATTCTTAACCAGGTAAGACACACTGCTAGCACCTCCTCCCACAGCATGGTGACATTCAGAGGTGTCCTTCAATATAGTGTTTGCATGTTAGGCTTTACAGCTCCTTGAATGCCTGCTTTTGCCAAACTAAGCGCTTGTGCAGTGGGTAGAGCAATGAAGGAATGCATGTAGCCAGACCTGGATGCCCACAACAGGGAGTGGTGGGGATTCCTACAACATGGGACTCACATGGAAGGTAAGTGACAGATCCATTTATGAGTTATTGATCTCATCCTAGATTCAGGATACCTTTTCCTACCCCATGCATGTTTAAATTCTCTCGTTGTATTAACCTCTACCACTAATGAAGCTGGTCTATAAATCGATACTAGGTATGCAAGTTAAACAGGCACTGCAAAAGAGATTCATTATTTAATGACGGCTGCCCGTTAATGGTCCTCTACAGAATACATAGTACCCATCTTCCATGTTTCCTATATATCACACTATATGGTGATAAATTGCTTAGCAAACCAAAATAACCTAACTTGGTGTGTCTAACCCAGGCTTCATCTGGCTGTACTTTTTACTATTAAACCAAGTCAGTAATACTAACGCAAACATTGTGAGACTCTTTTGCACTTTCTTTTTATATAAAACTCTATTAAACGTCTTTCTAGAATACTTTACAGGTAGTATTATTATAAGTGATTTATTTTCCGCTTAAGATATTATCTTCCAAACCCCTAGCCACAGAGGTTATGTTGAGAAAACAAAATATCTCTTCTCCCAAATCTTATTTTAGCCGTTGAACAAAGAAAAGGCAGAAAATTGCAATACAGCAGAACAAAGCAGATGGTAACAAAAGGCAATAAATTTGTTGCTTGAAGGTAATCAAATCTAACTTGTTTTACTGTATAATTCCTTTCAAAGAGATTTTCAGTAAACAGTTTTCAATAGTCATTAAAATCGCAGAAATTTAAAATGTTTGCATCAAAATGTGCTGTCGAATACCAAATCCTTTGGTGATTTGGAGCCATACGTGTTGTCCCAAATTTATATTCAATATTTTCTTACTATTTTGTGATATTTGAATTTATCTCTAAAAAATACAAAAATAATTTGAAAAAAATACAAAATAAAAAAAATTATGTTGTGACGTGCAAATTATGTCAAATAGATTGGTTTCAAACACTAGATCACGAAAGAAACCATAAATTCACTTCCGCTGCAATTGTCCATCAAGGTGATTGCCATTTCTTTTCCCATTATTGGACTCAGGCATTAGCATACATTAAGTTGACGTATTTCACTTATTATTCACAGTACATTTAATTTGCTTTTCAATAAAACTATACAAATAGTGCATGATAATAAAATTATATCCACCATTCTATTTTTGAATTGGTAAACATTATTATAGATTTGCTTTTTACTAATATTTTTGTGTGTTTTGCTTTGCTTCTCTTGATTTGGCAAGTGACCATTTTTAGTTTGATATTGCTGACGATAGAAAAGCTCCCACTGAAGATTCTTGAAATAGAATTGTCCTCATTGTCCTCAATTGGGTTGTAAGTCATTCTTGTGACCAAAGGTCTCTCTTCCATTTTCTTTTTGATTTATATGAGCTGTCCATCACTTTTTTTTCCCCATTCAATTTCTCTGGCTATTTGGGGAATGGAATAACCTACGTCAACTTGCCGATTGCTGTCAATGGCAGCCTCAAAGCGGATTTTGCTTTATTGGTATGTAATGCTTCTGACATTCTCGAATACTTGGGTTCATTTGTGGAAAATCTACAGAAATGCTAGACATACTATATATATATATATATATATATATATATATATATATATATATATGCTAGACATACATCTGGATAGACCCTCTGTTGACAGTTGGCGCCGCCATCTTGTGAGTGGTGGCAATGCCAATCACTGATGGCGCTTGTAGTTGCTCTTCGGAGCAATCACAAGGCAATCGGGGTAGGGGGCTTGTGTTGCTGAATGCCTCGATATCGAGGCATGTCAGCAACACTGATTATGCTTAGGAAGCGATTGCTCATCGCTTCCTAAGCTCTGCTTTAACTGGCTGCAGGGGCGATGCAGGTATTTAACAGCAGCCCGTAGATATACAGCCTTTGTCGCAAATTGATTGCATCGTGTGGGGCTTTGTCGTGAAGGGGTTAAATAAATGATTTTAGACAAGAAAATCTCAAACGTTTATATTTACAAGTTTATATAATATATATTTAGCTTTTTTGTGGATAACGATAACATTGATAAATTAGTTGAGATTGCAGAGAAATACTGTTAATTTAGCTTTCTGCAATAATTGCATTTTATCCATGAAATTTTTTAAAGTGCCCTCTTAGGTTTTGAGTGCCCTCTTCACCAAAAACAGCAAGTTGTCACCTTCTAGGACACGTAATATCACCTGTTAATCACTTTGGAAGATACTTAACAGAAGAAAATTATTCTAAGTGAAGCTTTAAGATATAAAGACTACAAGTTGGTTATAGTCTTAAACTGGCTTAGATGTAATGTAAGGAAATCCCCCGTCAGAAGTGAGGGAATTTAAACATGCATGGGACAGACATAGAGTGATCCCCACTATTGGATATAACCAAGGATTGATGGGCCGAATGGTTCTTATCTCCAGTCAAACTCTATGTTTCTAATTAACAATGCGGGAACGAGCAATGAGATTGCAGTCTGGAGCACCCAGGCCACAACTAAATGTCTCGTAGAAGTCTAATACGAACTAAAACTTTCCTTTTAATAAAAATCTTCCTGTAATGAAAATTCTATATTCCACAACCCAAAAAGAAAAGCTCTCGGTAAGAAACAATATCTTGTCTGCCATCAATAGTAAAGTTCTAACTATATGATTTTTACCTTTGCAGTTAATTCATTCTTACACTAAATGGTCACTGGGAACCTTTCCACCGAGTTGATTCTATCTGTCGTATATTATGCTGCGTATCTGAGGTACACAGAACGTCCAATACATTATTGATGAAATATCCTTGGAGGCTGCTAGACCAGGAAACTGTTCATTCACCCTTATGACCCCAGCCAACGTGCTCGATGATAAGAAGGACGTGTTTGCAGGCTTACAGAATGACAACAAAAAACATTTAGCGGAACACTAATCATTCTCAGTGCTATTACAATAGCCCTTGTAAAAGCAGCTTTTACATTAAGAACTGAAATCCAGTCTCTTTTGTCAGGCTTTTAACACATCAAGTGTTGTCTGTCAGCGCGATTTAAATAACTCACGCGTGGAATGGCTGCAGAGGACATGCTCAGCATCTCTAAAAAGGAAATTGGCTGTGTATTGAAATGTAAAAATGGTTCACCTGTAAGAAGTGGCATTTGTTAAAAAAAATACATGCGCGTATGTTCTTTTCATGGAACTTCAGTACTTTTCTGATCTATCGGTGCACAGTCAATTTAGTAATTTTTAGAATTAACACCGTCCCGTTAATAATGTTCTAAAGCAACAATTACTTCTACTGAAAAGCCGACAAAAAACTGCTGATGATATGGCGAGACTGCTTTATGTGTGACCTTTTATAAAAGGAGAGTGGGTCTCTGATTATTTGCCTTGGATATGTAATACTAGGGAGAGTTCAGACCTTGGATGCTATTCATAAAAATCTTATACTACACTTCTCAAACAGCGCTTCTCCCAGAGTTCTTCAGGCCAAACCAGGTCAGTTCCCCAGCATGCATGTGAGGATTATCTTATGTTCACCCTACAGGCTTCACAATCAGATTTATAACTATATACTATAATTTATAAGATCTTGTCCTGTATAACAAAGACTTTAGCCAGCACTTACATGATGACTGGATCCTTTTGTGCATACATTCACTTTGGTAAACATATTTTAGACCAGTTTGGTACTTGCCTATTTGACTGTCCTTTTGAATGTTGCCATACCTCCTCTGCTTGTTGGCCACAAATGCTTAACACAGGGGTGTAGCATTGGACTAAGGAGGTATTACCCTCTGAGGCAGCCCCCAGTTTGTATTAATTTATAAGACATTTGCATTGTTTTATTTTTTTACGATTACGCCATAATTAATAATTGATTATTTTCATTATTACTCAAGGGATCTGTTGCATGTTACAGCTTGCACGTTACAGCTTAATATTGACTGTTAACCCTAAATATGCCTTAGTTGGTATTATTTTTCCTGTTTCATAGCACAGATAGCAAGAATGACCTACTTCCAATATTTTGCCACCCGCTGTGGGATGAGAGGAGTTCAGAAAGGCCTTGCTCAGCAACACTCCACCGCCATAAAGGAAGGATAAGCATCTCAAGCCATGATAAAGCACATGAAGGACATTATGCGTTGTTGGTGATATGGTTCCTATTGCTCCCCTTTGGAATGGTGGAGAATTTATGACTGTGGAGTTGTAACAATTCTGTGTCAAACCTGAATAATTCTGTTCGGCGGGGTTCTTTTATGAGCGATGGGTACACAATGTGCCAGGAGTGACATTGTAAATCATCGTTTACATTTTCCCTTCTTTCTGTCTTTCTCTTTTTTTGGTGTTTCAGACATTCATGGTCTGTCCATTCCCTGTTCCCCAGACTCCATATTCTCTTCCACTCTGATGCATTGTGAGAATTTAAAGCTGTCAGGCTTAACATATTATGAAAATGTCAGGATCCTGAATATACAAAAAGACAATCTGGTTGCTGTATTTTTATTTCATTATAAGCCATTTGAAGTGAAGTAAAGTTATTGCGTTGTGTCAGTGTGTCCTCTTGGGTCCATGCACAATAGCAATATATTCAAGTAAGTAAATGTCATAGAGAGATCAAATATGTCCCTTGTCTCTATTTAGACTGTTTGCTCTTAACACTTTTATAGTCAATTGTTTTCAGTATGATGACATATTTAGAACATGTCTTTTTTGGCATATTTACGCCCAAATTATTCTTATTAAAGAAGTTGGTCGTGGTACCAGCACCACTAAATGAGCCTCCACGTTTATAATGGTAAATGGAAATTAGTATCTAATTGCCAAAAAATGTTTTTTTCCGCAAATGTACTTAAAGTGCAATGAAATATATTTCAGCTTTAATGATAATAAATATCTGTTCAGGAATATTAATGTTAGTTATTAATTGAGTGTGTATAGATTGCCTTAGGTTTGCAGACCTTTGGTAGGATCACCCACAAGCAACTGAATGTGTCTCCCGGAAGTCTGATATGAAATAATACTTTTAATATAAACTAATAAAATATTCTATATTCCACAACCCAAAAAGAAAAGCTATTGGTAAGAAGCAATTTAAAATACAAGTGCGCTCAGCTGTTAAATAAGACTGAGCATATTGCAACTAACAAAATCCCCTACCTGAATCACTGTACTGAATGGCAGCAATTGCTCACCCTAGCACCAGAATTCCCTAAAATAGTCATTATATGCCAACGTCCGCCCAATTAAAGTAGACCAAACGATATTTTAGGAGAAAAAAACCCATACACCCAATGCACGCATCATCAGTTTATGCAGGGGCAAAAAAGTGTGTAGTGACACTTTGGTTGGAAGTGTTATGGCTTCTTGCTTGAGGGGATGGAGAGATAATTGCCCCATTGAAGTACTCAGGGGTGTAACACAAAATGCTACCCTTTGTAATCACACTAAGATGCCATTTCCTAACATTCTATGGATTTATGTTTTTTTCTGAATGCAATATAAAAAATGATCATTATTATATCATGCATATATTATAATGATAGATTAGAATTGGTAAGTGACAAAGCAAGCATTATGGGGCCCCCTTAGGACAAAAAGTTCTGAGAAGCTCTACACTCATGTTAAACTACTTCTTAGCCTTCATCACAGCGCTATGTGGTGTTGTAGAGATACACAGAACGTGGTATGGACACAGTGAGTTGGTAGGTGGATAAGTGTAGAGTATTTTCTTAAAATGTCTGTTCAGGAGCGTTAATCAGTATACTTGAGGTTTTCTCATAGGTCTTATAAAATAGGCTATTCTGGTAACCTGACCAGCAAGACATTCAGAAGCGACCCCTCTATAATTCTATGACATTCACAAACAGTTTAACAAAAAGACCGGCGTTGACTCATCACGGCCTAATACAGGCGTGGGTAGTGCGAGAAAGAAGAAGAAGAAATAGTGGACGTCAATAATATTTATGTTCCATTTACAATATAATTTTTCCTCCTAATTCCTGTTATAGCTTTGTATGGCAGAATCAAGTGTTAAGACCTATTGTTCAACAATTTAAGAACATAAAAAAAAACAGAAAAAAAGATTTAAAGCTCTGCTCCTTTCAAAGAGTCATTCCTTTCAGTTTGAAAGAGTTGCTGGTGAGTCATTTTTTTATGATTAGCTTGTTTTCACTAGCTGTGCTCCGTATGCAGTAAACACACGATGAATCAGATAATATCACACATGAGGTCACCTTTATCAGCTATTGAAGTAAGAGCTCAGACAAAAAGTTGACACAATTCACAGATATTTTTTTTTGTAGACTGCTGTGCAAATGCACAACATGTCAGCATACGAAGTCCAAAGAGGGACAAGGAATCAACTATTTTTTTCTGCTTATAAGTGTTTTTTTATGTTGAAATACGCTGTGTCTCTACAAAACTCCCAAAGTAAAGTTGAAAATACTATTAGCTTTTTTCATATCTTTTATATAAAAAATGTGCGTGGTAATTGTGTGATACTCTTTATGACAATGGAAGCAAGTACGCTGCCTACTATATTAGATTAATTTGTATTTTTTACAGTCATATGGACACATAGCATGTAATGACGCATGGCATGGCCAGATGAGCTTTATGGGGTGTCTGGTGCTGTTTTGGACAAGTTCACCAGCTGCCATTACGTTTATATTGGCGTTTATAAAGATGGCTATGGAAACATGTCATCTGTGTCCACTACTGAAGTCGTGATGGCCACATCTGTATAGTATATATACTTATACAGGGCCGGCCCTACAATGGAGCCGACTGGGGCAATTGCCCCAGGCGGCACTTTAGAAGGGGCGGCACTTTGCTGCCCCAAGCGGTTTTTTTTGGTTGTTTGTTTTGTAGCGGAGGAGAGAGAGGGGCGACGAGTAGTTTTCGCTTACCCGCTCGGCGCCCCTCTCTCTCTCCTCTGCGGCGAGTCTCCCTGTTCAGTCTCGGTGCCGGCTTGTAATGATGAGCGCCGGAAGTGGCGTCAATTTCCGGCGCTCAGCATTACAAGCCGGCACCGTGGCAGAGCAGGGAGACTCGCCGGCAGGACTCTTTAAAGGTAAGTACCGGGGGGGGGAAATAATGGCGTCAGCGAAGTTTAAAATGCCGGACGCCCCCCCGCGTCGTTTTATATACTATACTTGAAAGAAAATATTGTAATCTTCTAACCAGCATGAGGATCACAATTTACAAAGAAACGGTTAACATGAATCCGCACATAGGAATCACGTGGGAATTAGTTTCAATATTTTTTTTACTTAAAAAGCACATACCCTTAATGCATTAATCAAAGGTTCAATCTTGCTGTCTGTGCATGAAGTCTGCTTTAGAATTGATGTGAAATGGAAGAAATTCCGATGTGGTGTTTTAAAGACCAGATGTAAAGTGGTGTACATTATCTAAGTCTTTTGTGATCTGAGCTAATGAATATAAAAGGAGAGGACTATATGTAGAAAATGATACTTCATACAGAATATCATGATGGGTTTTCTTATTGTGTTAGATAATTGCTCCATACTTGATAATAAAAGTTGGGGAAAAACTAAAAGAAATGTATTTGATAGACAAAGTATAAGGAAAGAACATGGAGTGCTATTTTAATAATATGTTTAACAAGAAAATGGTCTCGTTAAGAGCATTTGAGATATTACTGCAACGCTGTTAACTGAATTGATACCCCAAAATATGTACTGTTGTAATAGGATATGTCACACCAGCCATTATAAGCACCTTATCGCATATAATAATGTTCATACGGGGGATTCTGCAGAATCCAGGGGGTCTAACGGGTCTTCGCATACAGAAAGTAGTCTTATTGACTTCAATGAGAGTGCTTCCCTGCCGCTGATTAGCTACTCCAACCAGCCAACAGAGATGCAAAAAGGGACAATGGTGGTAAGGGACAATGGAGATAACACCTAGGTACATTTACTTTCTGCAACAGGCTAGTAAGTTAAATATTGGTTAAGTAGAATGATATCCAGAACACGAATAACGATTGAGTGTTCAGTGTACCGCTGCTTGGACTGGTGAAAATGGAGAAGGACACGCTGGAAGGAGCGGTTCTTAGTCCTTTACTCCCTATAGATGTACATATATGGCCTCAACAGTAGTGCCATAATACCCATTAGGAGATATACTATATACTTTATATAAATTGCAGCAGCAGGAATATATCCATGCCATTGCACGGGATATCCGGCTGTCTAATGGCCCTGAAGGGGTTAATTGTCAGAACCTGAAACTCTTTGTTAGTACAAAAGCATAGCTTGTTAACTGAGCTTATAAGAACTATCATAGGTAAAATTCCCGCAAGCTATATAAGACTCCATCTTCTCTAGCAGAATTCATATAACAATAACCCCAGTCCATATGACCTCCATTGTCTTGCCATCTGCCAAACAATTATCCCAGTTCCCACATTATAACAGCTCATAGCTGCTGCCTTTGGTTCTAAATCTCTAATGTGAAACCAATGCCATGACCTTAACCTGTATATTACACTCCTATTTCGCCCCAATTCATATGAGACCAAGCTTCTCCTTACCTGTAGGTCATTAATTGGTTAGCTTCACATCTTTTATCTCTTCACCATCTCTCATTTCTTCTCTCTCTATTTTTTACATCTCCTTGCGCTTCTTCCTCTCTGATTCCCTTTCTTATGATTTACTTTAAATGATCACTGACACAATGTATGCATATTCTCTAATTCTGCATAGTATTCCCCATATCACACAAAACTCTATTATTTAGTACCCCATAAAGCGCCATAGCCAAAAGATAATATCTCTGTCACATAATGAATCGCTAAAGTAAAACCGTCTAAAATATATTTAAGAGCGTGGTGTTCAGCGTTACACTGTGGCTCTATTTCTTTCGAAGATTTTTCCAGGGTTTTATTTATTTGATGCTTGAGTGGCTTCAGATTGAATTCACAATTGGAAACATCAGGATATATTTGCTGGCAGACAAATTCATTTTAATTGAGCAGGCATAGCCCTTTTTTAAGATTAAGCTAACTTTTGAGAGTCAATCTATATATCTCCTCCTATATCCAAAAAAATAAAGACTAATAATCTCATTCTAGCGCATTCCTGATTCACATCCCTTCATGTTTCTTGATTTTCTTCATGAACTCTAAATTTTAATTATAGCAAGCCAAAGGGTCTATTTAGTAAAAATAGTTGTGGATAACTGAACTAACACTAACACACTTTCATGCTACAACTCGCTAAAATATACTTATTAACCTATGTCGTGAAGGGGTTAATATATGATGTTGGAAGCTGCAGTCAAGTTCATGCAAGATATCTTAAAATTACCCTCCACTTAGTGGCTGACTATCCCAGGCCTAGGGCAGCAGGTCCAGGAGGCGGCACAATGGGCCATTTACAAGAAAGATATTTTATCTCCCCAGCTGGCCTATTTACATTATGGAGGCACATTGCATGCCTTCAAAATATGGTGCACGGGGATATGACATTATATCAAAGCTCTCTGTTTCTTAAGGGACCGCAGTACCTTTTTTTGTATTGGAGACGCCAACGACAAGAGACTGGAGGAGGTGACTGGGGGCACTGCCATAGGTTGGGTCAAGTGATGCCCCAAAGGTAAGTACAACACTGACTCCACAAACACACATAGTAAAAAGTACTTATAACCAATAAATTAAACATAAAATACATAAATTCCCCTCTGGGGAGCCTATCATTAATTGGTTAACATGTATTGAAATAATATATTGCCTGTATTGCTTCTCCATTCACTTCAATGGCCCCTGAGACTTGCACGTTTCATTCCATCCTTTTTTTCTCTTTTCTTTACTTTTCTCTCATCTCCTTCTTCACTCTTCCTGTTTCTCTCCTCTCAACGTTCAGTTTTCTCACCATCTCTTCTGGGCAGCTTTGAGGCATGCAGCAACGTTGCATTGCCCCGTCCCTGTGCTTTTATGGTAACCCATGCCATACTCTAAAAGTTGTGCCATTATTTCTCTTTTTTCTTCATTCATATTGTTAGATACAAAATGAAATGTATCTTACAATGAATCCAGTTTAAATGTTTACTTGCTACGTATATGTCTGATTTCTTCCTTAAAAAAATCTAGAACGTGTGGAATCCTTATAAAACTGTTGTTTTATATTCTGAGAATATCTGAAATGTACTGATTTTGTGCGTGGAAGAGGAAATGGTGCAAAGTTGTAGCTCCAATGAAGAAATACAGAATATTTGAATGCTCATGCACAATACAAGGTAAAAATGCATGACTATGTTATAGAGCATCGGCACAAAACAACTACCTTTTGCAGAGGCCAACTTTGAATATTGCATTTAAATAATGTAAATGGCTCCAGGTTACTAAAAAGTTATTAGAGATATTATGGGAAGTTCATATGTCAAATACTCTAGAGTTAGAGTTTTAAACATTCTTGAAAGTGGAACTGTCGGCAATGCATAGCAATATAACACTATAACTCAGCCACAAGGTTCACTTTAATGTAGGGCAAAAGGGGCAGATGCCCTGAGCCCAGGCTTACCCAATGGGCCCATGGCAGCTGTCCCTTGGACCCCATAATAACCATCGTAGCCTGAAGGTGGAGGTCTGTATACCACCAGGGCCCTCCTTAACACTAAACAAAAGGGGCAGCTGCTCTGAGCACATACTTACCCTTTAACCACCACCATAGTGCTTTCTCCCTCATGTCTGCATTGTGATAGAGAAAGACCTTCCACAAGTGGCTACAAAGACATCATATTCCAGCGCTCAACATGAAATGCCGGCACCACGGCAGCGCAGGAAGACGGATGCCTCCTGCTCCCACTGCAGGATTCCGGCAACAAGGTAAGTGAGGACAATCAGAAGTAGGGAGAGGGAGTAGATAGTTAGAAAGGGCAGAGGGGCAGAGGGGGGGATAGTGGGAAGGGGACACCAGGGGAGTAGGCCAAACAGAGCACCAGAACACTCAACGCCAGCTCTGATTACAACTCCTGAAGATTGCTATGAAGCCCTATGGTTTGGTCTGCCCGGCATACTTGGTGTGTGTAGTTGCACAGGCTGATAAGGGCACCATAGTTGAAAAATCTAAACAAAAAGATTTATGTGTATGTTTTTGATATCTGACCATGCTACCATGCATTTAAAGGTACGCATAGGCAACCAGAAATAAACTGTGAAAACGCTTCATAACAAATTGAATGTCACCGGGCATTTAATGAGATCCCTAACTAAGTGCAATTCATTTGATCTTTTACTCAGTTTGCATATGCAAAACCACAAGTGTGTCTACAGAGATATGGAACTATAAGAAAGGCATCTGTTCATTAATTACACTTGCAAGTATATCAGCCCTCAATAGAGTTTTCTGTGTCTTGAAATTAACCGATATTAATTTAAATGACAAAAAAGGAAGTGGAAACAAAGGTTGTGGGGCCAGAGATAACGTCACAACTTGAATGCACTTGCTCAGCAAACATTGACCAGAATTCTAAATGATTCTACATGTAATGGGATGTATGACGTTCTTGAATAACTGTACTGGAGTTTAGAAAGACACTCTGTCACTGAATGTAGTGTATTTTATAACCTTGTTTTAAACACAGATGAAGTCTTCGGATGTATTTTTTAACTGGTGATTTTTTTTAACCCCTACATGTACGGGCTCAAAATGCATTATTTTCAATAGGGACTACCCATTGTCCTTAAGGGGTTAAAGGAGCACAGTAACATAGTAATCTAGGCTGAACACAAGTCAATCAAGTTCAGCCTCATTGTTGATCCAGAAGAATGAAGAAAATCCCTAATGGAAGCAAAGAGAAATAACAGAACCAAATGCAAAATATATAGAGAGAAATAATACTCCCCTAATTATATCTCTGCAAGCACTCAGATCCCAAAGCACGCTGTAGTAGAAATCCACAATGTTTTTGGACTCTAGTACTTGAATTTTGCAATGACGGAATTGCTGTCAAAACCAAATAACAATAGCTGACAATTTGTCTGTAATACATCATTACTCATTAAGGTGATACAGTTCCTAACTACACCAATGAAGAACTGCCCACCCTTTAAATACCCTTAACTCTAAAATATTCTATTAAAAATAATATAGGCACCATTGTAAAAAAAAAAACAAAAAAAAAAACTATGGCGCCACAGACGTGGCATTTTAACCTAGCATATACAGGGATGATTGTATGCTTTTTTGGATAGCGCTGACATACAAATTCAGCAAACATCAATCCAAGGAAATGATGTGGAAATAAATTGACAGTGAGTTAGCAATTCAACTGAGAGGAGACAATTTTGTAAAAGAACGACATTACCAAAGCATGAGTAGAGAGCTCTCATCACATTCTGCTTCCTCAGCTGGAATTCCCAATTTCGAAACATTTCCAGCGGTGCCGTTCGAAGTCCGCGAGACACGTGGAAATATTCCTGTTCTATTAAATAATTAAAAAAAAAAAATTTAAAAAAATAATTTTCAATTTCAAAGTTCATAGGAAAACATTGAGCCACTGCAAAAAAAAAAATAATAATAATGCTGTTGTCTGTGGTCTTATAAACTATAGATCTTAGTCAGCAGGCAACTAAAAAAAAAATATTTGAATGGCAGATGATGCAAAGTGTACTATATGACCAAAATCATTGAGTTTAGGTATTTTACCTATACCCATTGCTAAGAGGTGTATAAAATCAGGCACACAGGCATGCCATCTCTATCGACAACCATTGGAAATAGGATGGGTTGTATCAAACGTGGCGGTACCATAGAATACCATGAGTCCGTTCATAACATTTCTATGATACATGATCTGCCCCGGACCACTGTAAGTGCCATTATTGTGAAGTGGAAGCATCTAGGAGTAATAACAGCTCAGCCATGAGAAGATAGACCATGCGCACCCACAGAAGGGGCTAAAATGTTGACGTGTGTAGCGCGTAAAAATCGCCTGTATTGTGTAGCACAAGCACTATCAATCAGGAGCTTCATGAAATGGGTTTCCATGGCCGAGCAGCTGCACCCAAGGCGAAGATCACTATGTGCAATTCCAAGCTTCGGCTGGAGTGATGAAAAGCACAGCGCCACTGGACTCTGGGGAGTGGAAACGTGTTCTCTGGAGTGATGAATCACGCTTCGCTATCTGGAAGTCTAATAGACGAATATGGGTTTGGCGGATGCCTTGGAATGAGATGTTCAACATGATGTGATCATCAGGTGTCCACATACTTTTCATCATATAGTGTGTATATTGTTCTAATGCAATACGTATTGATATTTTGATATTGTCTTTACATTTTAATAAAATAACCATTCTTAATTGTCATTTTTGATATGCTTCTCCACCAGCTGATCACAGTAATAATCATATCATATGCTCCAGGGTCAGCTGTACTATGTAGACTGGTGACTGGTTACTGCTGCCTGGTCCTCTCTGATACACCCAGACATTTTCATATTTTAAGCAAAACACAGTAGCCGGGTTAGTCAGGGTCAATGCCACGTGAAATATCCAAGCAATTGCATCCTGATTTTCAATATTTGCTACAGTGCCAAGAAACCCTTATCTTGGCAGCTTGCCTTGAAAAACATACCACATTCTCCTGCTGATTCTTGCAGTTTTATTCCAGTTGCAGTTAGCTGACACCTAAATATTGACATCGCCTTTCACTTATATTGGATGTTAGTAACAACATTATTGATTTTGTAATGAATTTTTCTATTGTGATGCCTGCAGAATTCTGATACTACATTTCAAAAATATTTTTTAGCATTTATTTGAGGCTCTGATAATGGTAAATATGACTACTTATTTATCTGCCGTTGCAATATACTATATGTATATATATATATATATATATATATATATAGTGATGTTATGTTGTTGTTTAATGTCCCTATTGTCACTGTTATTCTTATAATCATTGTTGCCAAGAGATGAAGCACTTTCACACAGTGGGAGTTTAATTAACACTTTGTCAGTAATTAGCTACAGCAGCTTATGTGCTTATTGCAAGGCACACATCTTTAAAGGTAAAGTCCCGAGCCTCTTTTGCAGTCTTCTGGTCGTGGCACATTGTTGTTAGTGAATGGAAGTAGTGTGCAATTTAAAGTTACAGTGAGCTAGATGATGGGAAGTATGCAAGCAGAACTCCCATTGCTGAGGAAAGCTTAATTTGCTTTCAAGTATGAAGGTGAAGCTGTCAGGCACAGGGTGCTTCACATCAGGCCAAGAGGCAGGTAATGGTTGGGATCCTGCAAGTAGAGTCAGGTGCCAGATAGCTGAGCCTATGTAAGTGAGGGTAAAAGAGTCAT
Source organism: Spea bombifrons (assembly GCF_027358695.1). Taxonomy (NCBI): domain Eukaryota; kingdom Metazoa; phylum Chordata; class Amphibia; order Anura; family Pelobatidae; genus Spea; species Spea bombifrons. Next base: position 35,203,726 of record NC_071094.1, read on the forward strand.
GTAAGTGTTTTTTTAGACTCTGTGTATAATGTTATTATTATTATCAGGGGGACCTCAAAAGCGACATGCCTAGGCATTGATAAAATTAAATTGTGCCCTGCTCTAGGCATCACCCCCGTCACTCCCTCCACAGAGAGCATCCTTACTGTTGAACACAGAGACATGACCAAACCTGGGAGACTCCTGGTGAAGTTTTGCCTCTCCAGGTCACTGTAGTGAAACTCCGGGTCGCGGGAGTGGTGTTGCGGCACGCCCCACTCCCATCCACTAACCTCCAAAAGCAGTGTATGTCCCGTGATGCTAGCAGGACCACCCGCAATGTCATTGGGACCTCCCACTGATGTCAGCAGGACCTCTTACGCACATCCTGCAACGGGGGCTTCGGTTAGCCAGAGCCAGAGAGTTCTCAGGTATCGACATGTCATTGTATTCTGGCACTCGGCTTCTTAAGGATGAGAAAAGGGTTGCAAAAGGGGTACTGCTTTGCCCTCCCTGGACTTGACCCTCTAGGCCTAGTAAACCTAGACCATAATGTGCCATTCTACCAAGGGGCCCTAGAGGCAGTTCTGTATTCTGGTCTAGGCTGACTAACCCTAGGGCAGCAGCTCCAGGGAGAATTCAGGGTGCTCCAGCTCCCCAGAGCACCGCTGCTCCATGGCCAGCTGGGGAGGTCAGAGATCTCCCTTGTAATTGGCCCATATAGGCTATGTATCACTGTGCCTAGCCAGTACAGCCTCCTTAGTGACTGTACTCCATACCGCGCATGCCGCTTACCCAAATATGGACAGTGGCTGTTGAGGTTGGGCCCTGCCTTGGGCAGCACCAAGCCAAGATACTTATCTACCTGGAGGCTATTAACATGCGATATCACCAATACTTTATATCCTTACTCTCGAACCGTTTGCCACAAAAATACGTACTAATCAACACATAACAGGCATTAAAATAGATAAAGATGAATTTAAAATATCGATGTACGCAGACGACGTTATAATTACGTTAACCGACCCATTTACTTCAATGAATTATTTTTTAAAGGAAGTCGAAAATTATAGTCTAATTTCGAATTATAAACTTAATTTCGATAAAACCATTGTACAAGCTAAAAATATCAGTGCCCAAGATAGACTGAATTTATCTAATCATTATTCCTTAACTATAAAAGTACAGGAGTTTGAACATCTAGGGATTATCATTCCTGAGAAAATCGCTAATATTGTAGAAATAAATTTTCTTCGTCTGCTAAGATTGTCAAATACACTCATAAAGGAGTGGAGGAAAATCGAACTGTCTTGGTGGGGTCGAGTTAATGCTCTAAATTTCTATTTGATGCCAAGATGGTGCTACCTATTTCGTATGTTACCTTTAAAATTTCCAAGCTGTTGGCTTGCTATAATTCATACTTCTTTCTTAAATTTTGTGTGGAAGGGGAAGACCCCTAGGACCAATGCTAATCTTATGAGCGCACGAGCCAAAGATGGAGGCATGAATTTTCCATTGGTTAATCAATATTATAAAACCAGTATACTGTACCATACTGCTAAAACCTACTATGAGACATCTGAACAAGAAGTATGGTACAAGATAGAACGCAAAGCATGCGAGGCAAGTAGTTTAAATAAATTTATCTGGTCCTTAAAAGACAGAATTATAATAAATAAATTTAAAAATAAAAATATGATTTTAGAGAACATTATACCAGAATGGTTAAATATTAAAAAAAAATTGGGATGTAAAGATAAACTAATTGACACACTAAAGTTCAATATTTTAGAACAACTCATTGACAATATCTCACTTGATCACTGGCAACATGCAGGAGTCAATTCTATATCAGATATAATGTCACACGGAGAGATACTTTCTTTCCCTTCTATTTTATCTAAATTTAAATCGATAAAACTATCCGTCTTCAATTATCTACGAATAAAGAATTGTATCAATAAACATGTATTAGTCCCTCAAGATATATATATTAAGAAACTTGCCCAAATCTTCAGTCCAAAAAAACAAACGAAACTCTTTTCTAAATGTGCTGAGATAATAAGGCTAAAAGAGGGAAATACTCCTATTATGAGAATAATCTCTGCCTGGGAGAGAGAATTTAACACCTCAATTTCGGTTGAAGAATGGCTAAAACAGACTAAGAACTGTATTTTAAGGATACATGATCTCTCCCTATTAGAGACGCAATTTAAAGTTATAAATAAATGGTACCTCGTTCCAACCCGTATTGCTAGGATGTTTCCACCGAGTTCTAACATTTGCTGGCGGTGCGAGCACGATGTTGGAACTTATATTCATATCTGGTGGTCTTGTCCTAAAGTTATTATTTTTTGGAAAGAAATTCTCGCCTTTCTAAAGAAAATAGATAACATAATAATTCCAGACACCCCGACATCTCTAATCTTACATCTAGGATGGCCCCCTTTAACTCAGATCCAACTAACTATAACCATCCATACCTGTTTAGCAGTTAAGAAAATAATCGCCAGAGAGTGGAAACAAAATGGCAACTTCAATATATCTCAGGTGATAAATCAAATTAAATATCAGCTTACAATGGAGAGACATGTATCATATATAAACCACATATCCTTTAAAAAAACTCAAATATGGGATACATGCCTTAAAATGGTCAACGGTATAAGTCTATTTAGCAGTAATAACCAATAGTCCTGTCTCGAACCCCCTCCCCTGCTCTATCTCGATATTTTATTGTACATTATGTATTATTTATTTATTTATCTATTTATGTTATTACAATTTTTTTTTTTTTTTAGTTATTTTTTTTTTTATATAATTTTTTTTCTCTATGTTTGATGTTTGATGTTTCTATGATATCTTAAGTATGTTTATTTCTAATTAAAACGTAAATAAAGATTTAAAAAAAAAAAAAAAACATGCGATAAAGGTGTTTTGCCGCAACACGGTTGTCATAATATGGGAGTATTTGATAGAAAAGTAACTGTCTTTACAAAATATATAGAAAAAAAAAGTGACAGGCTTAAATTAGTGGGTGGAATTTATCTGAGCAAAACTCAAATTTTCATGCTATGTTCAGATAACTGTAGAAGCGAGTGTTTGGAATCGCATTCTCTTTTCTTATCACTAAGAAAGGGACATTGTTTGTTTCTTATTTGTACTTATAAATATCTACTCGTAATCACCAGATGCCTTCTCAGTCTTAATTTTGTTTCAGCAGAGTGTCTTAGCTTTAAAACACATTTGTGAATTACATGTACAAGACTTACATTTACAGATGCAACAAATTCACAGTATAAGATGACACTGGAGCTTGTATGAAGAATACATACACACCCACGTGTACAGTATATATCAATGGACACAAACATACATACATAGACACATAATGCACACACACAATATATATATATACAGATTATGATAAAGTTTCATATGGCTTTGTGTGCAAAAATGATATAAACGTTTGGGATTTTGTTTTTATGAACTGCATTACAGAATGCATTATTTGGATTAAAGTAACATGGAAGGGAATGTATGATCATATATCATTGATACAGACTCCATCAATGAAAGGCTGTCAAGGGGTTTAGAGGCTCAGCTGCCTGCTGGGTTGGTCCTCTGGAGAATGGTGGCCACCGGCAGCAGCAATTATTATTGCAGCTGCCAAATGTAACAAAACAAGAAAAGCAACAGACATTTATAAAGGATACGATATTGGCGCAAAGATAAATCCACTAAATTGAAGACAGCAAAAGAAAATAACAGTTTGCCAAATTATGGTATTCAAGTACATTTTATCAGATGACGCAATAAAATTTAGGCAGGTTACTTCCGCCTCTACAACAGTTGCATACATTAAAAAGTAGAGTGTTAAGGGAAAAGGGTGCATGCACGCAAAATAAAAGGTTTGTAAGTCTGTAAAAATGACAATGTATTTATGTAGTGATTGTGTATATGTGACAAAAATATAAACTTACAGTGAAAAACAACTATAATTGTGTCCATATAATAAATAATGATGACACACAGTATATCGTCCTGTTATTTTTTGTGTATTATATAGTACAGAATTATAAATGGGCTCTTTTAAGTAATCCCACCTCTAATCCAATGATTAGATCAATGAATGCTAAGCAGTAATATGTATTCATAGTTCATGCTAGTGTAGAAGGGGTTAAGCACCTATCCTATGCTGATGATTATAAAAGTAAAAAAGTTAAGGAGACTGATTTAGAAGCTAATGTCTGTATAGAGACATCAGATATGCACCTTCCCTACATCTGCAAGAAGTGATTAAATTGATCCCAAGCATAAAAATGTACTGAGAGTTAGATGGATCACTAACAGGGGTGAGCTGGCCCAGAGAGTAAGGGGGCAATTGTTTAAAAAGTAGTTGCAGAGGTAGGAACTCGACGCAGTAAAGCGTGGCTGCTTGCACAGTGTAAACACAAAAGAGAAAAAGGTGTACTTAAGTGCAAACAAAATATTTTAAACATAAAACAAACACAGTAACACTTCGCACACAATGTTTAGAAACTATTTGTATGCAGTAGTGTAAAGTAGTGCACAGTGTGCAAGCTTTAGTGTGTGTAAGTAAGTAGTGTGAGTGTAAATGTGTATCCCAGTGCATATGTTAATTACTGCAGGGGGGGCAAATGGGCTGATGGGGCCACTTTGCCTTATCTGCCGCCTGGACCAGAAGGTTTCTGCCCTCCCCTCATTACTACTAAATGCCGGCATGTGATTCTTACATTTACTTATTAGTTAATGCTAGCCATATAATATATCAGGTAGTGTATTGGGAAAGCACCGTTGAAAGCATTAGCTAGTCAGTACAAGTCACACATTAATTCTACATTTTTTATTCTTGATTAATATTTAAATGAAACAGGCAAGAAGATAGAGTATGCATTAGTTTTCTTTTGCTAAATAGCATTTGGATTGAACAAACTAGGTGATGATAGAAACAGCTTTACAATTTACTACATGATTATGTTTGAGTATTTAGAGCATTTCTAATTTAAAATGTCTCTAGTCGCTAAATTTTCAGTATCCCATTAAGAAAGTTCTTCATTATCAATTGAGCTGCATAAAGTAAAAGAAAGACAAACAAGACAAATGGAAAATATGCCCAATGCATTTCATTAGATAACCTTCTACCTCCCCGAGAGCTAAGGAAAAATAAATCTCTATTAGATGTAGTACATAAAAAAAGGATAATAAATATAGATGCAAGTAAAACCATAATACTAAAGCAATAAACTCCACTGAATAGTTTAAACGTCCCCCAACATATGTTTCTCAAATTACTTGGCACTCATTAAATTACTTGTCATAATGAACAAACCATTATATTATACCATAAAAAAAGACAAAAAAAAAACAGATCAATTATCGAAAATCCAAATTCATTCTAATCATGTTTTGAAATAAACACATATAAATAATATTTAATAACACATAAATAAATGCATTAATGTACTTTTTTTTGTATGTCAACAAATCATTTTTAACTGGGAATAACTGGTTTGAACGTAATCCCTTTGTTAAGCCTTTTAGGGTTTTGGGATTAAGCGTTATATCCGGTACAAGTCCCTCTGCAGGATCCACCCCGACATATTTTCATTAGTTTAGTTGGATTCTGATAACGCTGAAAGATATGTCTACTAATTAGAATGTCCTTTCCATTAATTACACTTAATTAATAGGGAGAACTACTGGGGACTTACCATAGGACACACTACATTATATTAAATTATAAAGCACCAGCAGATTCCACGGTGCTCTAAAAATGGAGGAGAACGAACATTAATAATGTCATCAAAACGGACATTATACAACAAATTCACAGTAACATCAGCACATGTTAAGAGATATTGGAACAGAAGCTCACAATCTACTAAGAGTTTGAGGAAGATTGAAGGTGAGGGACACTTGGGGGGGGCACATTAGTGTTCTGTGAGTAAATGCAAAAGCAAAGTATGAGGTATAAGTAAAACTCGTAATGCAGTGAAAGGCTCCCTTTCACAACTTTCTTTGAACCTACTTAAAACTGTTCTTGCATTGTCCATACACTTTTTTTTTTACACTGTTTGTAGAGGTTTCGCTGTGTCTTTGTAAACAGTGTCCTGAATGAAACTAATAGAACCGAACACTGCACTTCACCGAACAAAAAAGCTTTTCCACAGTAAGTCCAAAAAAGTTAGTAATCCTATATTTCACTCTAATCTTCTTACCTACAAGCTTTTAAAACCTCAAAGCCACAGAGACCTATAAGAGGAACTCTCTTGCTGCAATAGTCCTTCCTTCGGAACTCGAGTGCTATATTGACCTAATGATAACTTAAAGACTATCTACTCTTTTCAACACTGAAAAATTACTTAAGAGACAAACAGCAAGTGAGTTTCATAATATTTTAGCATATGCAGCCAAGTGATAGTACAGGCTCAACGCTGAAAAACATGAATCCGTCAACAAGAAATTCTCACCAGATCATTAGCAACAAATGTTTCCTCAAAGCCAAAAGAATCAATATAATCTGTCTTTTCATGCTCTGCAGGTTCCTTGGGAATAAGTCAGACTCATCCGTCTCTGTTTTCACTCTCTAATCTCTTTAAAGCACTGACAACTTTCCAAATTGATTAAAACCCGTGCTTCTCCCAAGTTAAAAGTCTATTTGGGTATGTTTTCTGACCTTTTGGTTGGCCATGGGTCAGTGCAGTAACTGAATGTACAGTATGGGAATGGCTTGAAACGCTTGTGCGTTGTCTAATGTTGATATAAGCAAAGACATTATCTCTAGAAAGCAGAAAACTGTAAAACACTGTTACTTTTATTTCAGATAATTAAAATTATGCAGATAGCTTTTTTCACATTTGCTTTTTTTTTTAGGAATATCAAAAAATGCAGTATTTGAAAAGAATAAACATTCCAAAATAATAACCTGCTTGTAGCTCGCTTGAGTAGATGGAACTCAAGTGCATGTTAGGGTTAGCAGTGAAAAATGGAAACCATCTGGGAGTCGGTGGGAAAAGACAGCAAAAAGGAATCAAGAAAAAGTCAGGCCACTAGTACAATACCAAAGGTCAACCCAGAATCATGAACAAGTTACTGAGAAGATTCCAAATAAGTTAAGTGGCATCTCTAGCTTTCATATTTAGGGGGACACAGAAACCAAAGAAGGAGGGCAATTATGAAATGCTACATATAAACTATATATATATATATATATATATATATATATATATATATATATATATATATATATGGATGTATGTATATATATATATGTGTGTATATATATATATTAACTACAAAATATGTACTTATCTCTTTGAAGTAAATACTGTGATTGAAATAACAGCTGAACTGGCAAGTATAGGTCAACACATTAACACACAAACCCAGCATTGCAGGTATAGATCAACTGGGAAACACATGTAAACTCGGCACGGAAGGTATAGATTTAATAAACAACAACACATGGAAACAGCACTGCAGGTATTGATCAATTAGACATACAAACCCTGTATTTGCAGGTTTATATAAATAATGTATGGAAACATAGTAAAGCAGATATAGATCAACAAAAACCCAGCTTTGCAGGTATGGATCAATTGGAATTCACATAAAAACTCTGCATTAAAGGTATAGATAAACTCCCTAAATTACAGGCATAGATCACAGGTTGCACACCCCAAAGGCCAGCCCTGCATGTCATCCACACTGCCCACATAGAACCTCACCAGCACCTAAATTACACAAATAGGACATGCCATCTTTGTCCCCAAACAGCCCAGCGTACCACATCTTTGTCCCCAAACAGCCTCCCTGTGCCATCTTGGTCCCCAAGGCTTAAACACCCAAGGTTGTCAGAACAAATCAGCTGCCGACAAAAGAGGTGCTATATTGTAACAACAGGGAAGGGATAAAGCAGAGGAAAAATCGTATACATTTTTGTTTTAATCTATAAAAAAGATTACGTAGTTTATTAGTGTACTGAAGGTTAAAATGTTGAGAACAATGACAGATCAATTTTAATGTCAGCTTTTGAGTTATAAAACAGTTTATGTGGCCCAGCATGTGCTGAAAGTGTCATTTAAGAGAAGTGGACCTCTACATAAAATCATTAAATGATTAAAAAAACACCATTACAACCCATTGTGTGGTAATAACAGGGACTTAAAATGTGATAATAATTAGAAAAAAATTACAGAAAGGTGCACACCTACATAACATTGAACAGATTTTCTTTAAGCCATTCATAAAAGGCTCTACAGTGGGTAATGCAGATATTTCATCCTGTGTGTTTGGCTTTCTGAACCAGCAGTAATATCTGTGCAATATTTGTCACTTCAGTTACATAATTACAAAAACTGGAACAATGACAGCGATTACAGTTTGATTAGTCTTCAAGATGAAAAACTAGTTTTGGAGTGCTAAATAAAATTAAGGCAGTAGTAGATACACTGCACAACTCATGGACAGCTGTTTTGTCCTTAACACGACTTGTACTTGAGGCTTGGGGTAGTACAAGAAATACCATTACATAAGTTATGGTGGGTAAAGGTGATGGAAAACCCTTCCACTTTAAATTAAGGGGATAGTAGAAGCATTACACTCATCTACAGACACCAGACAAGCCAGAAGGCTTGTTTTTCAGAAATCTCATGGTGCTGCCACAACCACAAGGGATTCTGGGTAGGCACATGTAAATAAGGTGAACAATAATCACCTTTTGCCTCTATATCCACTTTATACATGGATCTCTTGAAAGTGATTGCCCGTTGTACAAGACAGCGCTTAGACAAAACTCGGGTAAGAGGTGCAGTAGCCAGATCACCACTCATGGACAGGTTTTTTTTTTGGAAGCCCGAGGTGTCGTGCTTCTCATAATGTGCTCTGTGAATTCAGTTAAGAAACTGCAGCGAAGCTCCAATCCAATGTCAAACTGTTTGCCTGGCCACCCCATGGGGTACGCCAGGGCCTTTCCTTCCCACCCTGGCCAGAAGGCCTGCAGGAGGGTCAGATCTTCTTGGTTCCCTCCGAAGAGGAGAACCACTGTAAGGTAATGGTAGGGAGCCACAAGGCATCTCCTACCTCTCCCAACAAATAACTGGAATCCAGTCTTTACTGTGGTGCAGTGCTCCAAAAATGTCAAACTAAAACATGTCCAAATAAAATCTGTGTTTAGGACATGTTTCAAAACTCTGAATTCCATCCTAATTAATAAGTACTTGATCTTAGCCATAGACAGCTTTTTTCTCTGTAATCTCTTTTTACACTTCTTATTTTATACCAAGAAAGCTGTGCGTAATGGATCCCTTCAAGCTCTGCTTTCACCTCAGCCAGGAAGATGCAGCCTGGCTGAAGAGTCATTAGGTCCACAGCTTTGCCACAGATACCCATCCAGAGGGCATGGTTGAAGAGCTAAACACAGCAGTCCCTTAGAGGTTCCTGCTGATAGCAATCAGCCTGTTCCAGAGCCCAGAAGCATAGGGTTATGCATCCAGCCTAATACTTGAGGCTTGGTATAGCATGAGAAATACCATTTTATAAGTTATGGTGGGGAAAGGTGATGGAAAACCCTTCCCCTTAAAATTAAGGGGGTAGTAGAAGCATTATTAAACACTCTTCTACAGACACCAGACAAGCCAGAAAGTGTGTTTTTCAGTCAGAAACCTCATGGTGCTACCACAACCACAAAGGATTCTGGGTAGGCACATGCAAATAAGCTCAACAATAACCACCTTTGCCAAATATACACAGTGTCCATTCAGATTTCAGTTGGAAAAAATATTCCAATAAATAAATAACGAGTATTAAAAATTGAACTTAATTGTACCCCGTTCAATCTTTTCATAGGGTTCAGATTCTTGCCTGTGCCGGTCATAGCCAGCTCCTGTATTGTTGGAGAGCAACCATAAACAGCAGAGCAAGAGTGCGCATGAGGAAGAAGACGATGGTGTCTTAGTTTTCTCTAAGTGAGTAAATGATTGTGCAAACATTACTTTTAATATAAATAAGATATGCTTAATAGTTTTTTGTGAGAAAAAAATCTTCAAAAGCCAATGAAATTTGAGAAACGTTCACCTGATGAGATTTGTTAAAGGGGCACAACAAGACTACCATGAGCTAAAATGAAAAAAAAATCACGTCTGCAGAATGCGTCTGGTATATTTATTAGAGGCAGATTGCTCAGTTCCCACTGAGTAATTCCATCATGAAGGAAGATTTTCTTTTTATCTACTATTGCAAGTGTCTTTCTTACCTGCCACAAATGTATTAACATAATAACCATTATTATTGATCTTTTTATTATATTTGATTTATACTGATATTATATTTATTGCATTGATTACATTGAGTAGTCCTGAATAGACAGGATATATTTTTAAATATATTTATGATAAATGTGTATGCAAGACAGGCTACCAGACCCTTCCATTCGTTGTTCTTTTTTTTAAACATCGGGTTTGCTAACCTAGAGAGTGATCAAGTAAGATCAGCAACATTTGTTCAATATTATTTCTATTACTAACCAAGCCAATTGGTCTTCCTGTGCTGTGAGTTTAAGACTCAAATGTGTGTGTGTCAGAGAAATTGTGCGGTTGTGTGAATCAGTCTGCTACAGATCAGTTGTCATAAAGATAATCCTCACATCTGTATGTATCACACATACTGCAGAACAAGAGACAAATATTTATGGGTCCTATGGCAGCCAGCTCTGCCGAACAGAAGCTTCGGTAATAACATTACACAGAGATCCTTAACTAGATGCAATCACGCCACATATATTTCCCTACCCATTATTATTTGAAGACTATCTCTAACGCATTGTATGCCATTGTAACAGATAGAGAAATCTAAGACAATACGGTTAAGGATGGTAGATCCCATTTTCCGAGAAATTGCACAACAACAGAGAAAGAATTCATTTAATGCTTGTAAAATGCCATTTCCAGCAGGGATTCTTCACTCCTGAAGAGTACAGCATTTGCTCCATCGGGGTATACAGAAATCTATGCAAAGCCTCAGTCTAAACAATTCCTGCCTATCACATAATATTCTCTAGTGAAAAACCATGGTGAGATTCCTGATCCGTGAATAGTGATTTTCTGATTTGTTACACATATTTTAATGAAATTAGAAGAATTACATATATTCAGTCTGTTAATGTGAGAGTACAAATGCATGTCGGATATTGGAGTCTCATAAGTTACATTTTACATTTATTTATATATATCTGTATGCATTTAAGAAGTATTAAGGAATAAATAGACACAATTCTGTTTATATATGTTTTTTTCATGTCCTTTTTTTGACCATGTTTCCGGTGTAAAATGGTACATCTAATTCGTGGAACGATACCTAAATAAACAGAGCTAATGTATATAGAATTTGACGGCAGATGAGAACCATTCATCGCGTCTAGTCGGTACATCATATTCCGCTGTAAAATCCTCAAACCTTATTTGGTCCTTGGTCTTGTGTCATATACAGTAAGCCCCCATAAATAAAGCTTGTTTTTTTTTTCATTGAACCTGTGGAATGCAATCCATATCCTTTCCGAACCATGCACCATTGAACCTTTAAGGAATACTTACATCCAGTTTGCTGTTTGCATAACAGCAATACGATGTGTATGATAAATGTGTAGTAAATGTATAATGTATAATAAAAGCATATACTCATGCTTGAGATACATTGAGTAGCATTGTTCCATATGCTGGAAATCCAAAGTTATTATGCTACTCAATGTATCTTACCAATAGATGGCAGCATTCTGCCCGAAGATATATTAGCCAAATATGGTAGTGTGTTCATTTGCATTTATTCAAATAAAATATATTCCCATGATCCTTTCATCTAACAGTTTAATACAAAAAAAAAAAATACAAAAAAAAAAATAGAAAAAAAATTCGACATAATTAATGTCCGCGAGTGCGGACATTTAACTGTTGCAGTGGGGAGACCAGCGGTGTCCCCGCTGTGTCAGTTAAATGTCCGTACCTGCGACTTTGTTGGTCGCTGGTATGGACATTTAACTGTTGTAGCAGGCTTCCGGGTTGTTTTATTTCTTTCTTTCTACAACAAGTGGTAAGGGGCTGTGTGAGTGAGCCTATCGGTCACTTGCACTGCCCTTTAACCTACGGATTTCTGCTCCTATTATATAATGCATTGGTTGATGCCAGAGGAGGTCCCTCCAGGCGACCATGGTCACTCGCGCTGCCCTGTAACTCCTGGCGGCGAACCTGCGGATTTCTGCTTCCATCAACTCCTGCAATGCTGCGAAGATAAGGTAGGCTAGATGAAGAAGGGACCAGGGAGATTAGTAGACAAAGCACATTCACGAAGATTCTTTGAGTGTCTTCGTCTATGTTTTACCACCGCTCTCTTCTCTTCTTTGTGTACACAAGTCTAGCTAATACCATATACAATAAACAAGAATTTGAGGGCAGATAAGAACAATTCGGCCTTTTAGTAGACTTGTGCATTCGTCTTTGCGCGAACATGAAAATGAACACGAAGCGTGCGTTTTCGTTCCGATGACGATAGAAGAGAAGACAGTGCCGGTAAAACGTAGGCGAAGATGAAGACTCACACACGAAGAATCTTCACCTTCGTCTACAAGTCTCCCCGGTCCCTTCACCATCTAGCCTACCTTATCTTCACGGCATCGCAGGAGTTGACTGAAGCGGAAATCCGCAGGTTCGTCGTCAGGGGTTACAGGGCAGTGCGAGTGAGCCTATTGGTCACCTGCAGGGTCTTCCTCTGGCATCAGCCAATGGAGAAAGACCCTGCAGGTGGCCAATAGGCTCACTCACACGGCCTTTTTAACTCCTGATTTCCGCTCCCGTTAACCCCTGCGATGCTGCGTTGGATAACGGGAGCAGAAATCCGTAGGGTAAAGGGCTGTGCAAGCGCCCAATAGGCTCACTCGCACGGCCCCTTACCACTAGTTGCTATGCAGAAAAGAAAAGAAAAAAAACCTGGGACCCTGCTGCAACAGTTAAAAGTCCATGCCAGCGACCAACAAAGTCGCTGGTACGGACATTTAACTTAGCATAATAACTTATTATAACTTTGGACAGAATACTGCCCTCTATTGGTTAGATACATTGAGTAGCATAATAAGTTATTATGCTACTCAATGTAAAACCAACAGAGGGCAGCATTCTGTCCGACGATATATTAGCCATATGTGGTAGTGTGCTCATTTTCATTTATTCATTATTTAAATAAAATATATTCCCATGATCCGCTGGTCTCCCTGCTGCAACAATTAAATGTCTGCACTCGCGGACATTAATTCTGTCGAACTTGCAAACTCTTTTTTTCTATTTATTTTGTTTTTTTTTGTATTAAACCATTACACGGAAGGATCATGGGAATATATTTTATTTGAATAAATGCAAATGAGCACACTGCCATATATGGCTAATATATGTTCGGACAGAATGCTGCCCTCTGTTGGTTTCACATTAGGTAGCATAATAAATAACTGGATTTCAAGCATATGGAACAATGCTACTTAATGTACGCACATTTAAACTACTGGCGCCAGAGCTGCTGCGGTACGCGTTAACGCCATATTAACCCCTTAACCAGAAAAAACGAAGAAAAAATGAATATTCCCCCGAAGAGAAGACAGGAACAGGCGAATATTTGCGGAATACGAAGATTTTTTTTTTTTTACGAAGACGAGCGCGAAGATGAAGAGCCCCCTGGTGCCCAAGTCTACCTTTTAGCCTATCCATTTTTCTCCTCTAGTTTTGGATTATGACCTCTTGCTCTATCACTTCTGCTCATTTGAACCAAACTTTCCTCTTATACTTTGTTTTATTATTTTTATCCCTCTTTCGCTTCTCTTCTCCAAGCTGTACATATTCATACAGTTTGTCCCGATTGAACATTGTGAAAATAACTTTAGATTCTCAGATAAACCCGACTTTATTCTTAACTTATAATGAGATTTTAAAACCAACACAAACAAAACCCAGTTATTGTGTTATGTTATCCTGTGTTCAGTCAATTAAACCTTGAAAGGTTTAAACATGTATGAAAGCTTAGTACGCATATAGCCACTTCCACAGATATTAATGTAGCATATATTCCCCGGTGTCCATCATTGGCACTAATTAGCTATTTGCATTAGATGACCTTTTTATAAATTATTATTGCCATTAACATAATTATAGGCAAGCATTATTGTGTTCTACATCACACAAAAATAGTATTTTCATTCGCATACCATTCTCTAAATTTAAATATAACAATCCCGTTACAAAATAATGACAATTTAAGCAAGCTTTTAAAGATGCAATTCTCATTTTACCTTTTTAAAGGCAAGACATACAAATGAAATCATCAGTTAATCCTTAAAAAAAAAAGATTTTCATTTCAGCAGAGAAAGTTAATCCTGTAATTGTCTATCTTTAAATAATTGAATGCCTTTACTAACTCATACTTTGAGTTACCACTGTGATATTATTGCGGGAAAAGACTGAACATTGTGGTTAAAAATTATAGCTATTCTCCGTGCGTCGCTTTTATTATTAATCAATTTGAAATGAATGTGACAAGATGTTGCTGTCTTATGTGAATCATAGAAACATTAGACTGTCAGATGAAGATGCCGCACGTAACTTTGTAATTACATTTTAAAATGTTTTTCTAAATGTCTTTCACCTAACTCAAACTTGTTCAATAAAAAGGTTTTAAAGCCGGTAAGAGTCCAGGATGTTAAGGAGGTATATACTGTAGCTCTCCGCATTCTATACCCAAATGCATCGATTCTCCACCCAGATATGCCTTCTCTTGTCCTTCTTCAGCTAGATCCTAGCTAAGCTCTTCTCACCAGGAATGGCCATAACTTTCAAGGTGCAAAAGATGGCACCACATGGTAAGAAGCATGACTGAGCCGCCCGGTGGAGTGACCCTGTGTCCCCTGACCACAACTTTGCCCCATGTGCTGAAAGCCCTTAGTTATGGCTCTACCAGAAACGATCACGTCATCTCCATGTTTTATTATTGAAAGGAAGAAGGAATTTATAAATTAAACAAGCGGTTTAATTATTTTTTTCCCATAAAAATGTTATGTAACATATAAAGAGCCGCTGTGTAACATTATACTGGCAAACATGAATTACTGTAAAAGAAGCCCCTCGCTGACCATGTTCATCAAAAAAACATCATAGAAGGTCATATGAGGCCAGTTTTCCAATAGTTTAGTAAAGTAGGTTGAGAAAAGACTTCAGTCCTTCAAGTCCATCAAGTTCAACCTTTCACAATACATTATTAAATTAAAATTGGAAGCCCAGAAGAGCAGGACCTGTACCCTGTGTATCCATATGTCTTAACATGTGCTGGTATTATTGTTATTTTTGTGTACTATAAGTTTTAATGTTATTGCTAATGTTTACTCTCCAATATTTTAATAGGACTATGGAATTTCCTAAATAATTTGCAATGTTAAAAAGCCGATGGTGCTGTTTTCCTGTAATATATCCTATGCTGATGGGGTCTCTGAGCTTCATGCCATAGTCCCCCTAGACTGATGCAGTTTTAGAAAACCCTGCAAAGAGTGTTTCAACCGGCACAACTTTAATACACTTACTTCTGTAGGCAGGAGCAAATTCAAGTGGTACCATTTGGCAAATATACTCCAATTGTTGCCTTGTCTTTAAAGTTTATAAAACTTTTCAAACTTTTCAAAGCATATATTAATTTCAGCCATGTACTTTCTGGTCTTCACTAGTTTTGATTTGTGTGAATTGATTGCCTTTAAAAATCATAAATTGGATTGTCGGAGTTTAGGAGGGCGAACGGCAATAAGACAACCCTTTAATGACCCTACAGTAAAAAAAAAGATCAAAAGAAATAATGTGTAATATCAAAATATAACACAATCACGATAGAGGTTTCTCACATTTGCAGTTTATGGAGGTCATTTTGTATTAATATGCAGTTCAGTGTCACATAAACAAAACCTATTTATTTTGAAGAGCTCTGTTCATTTCCCTGGTGTTTTAAACCAGACAGCTTGAAATCAGATAAGCTGAACATTAAAGTACTTAAGCACATAAAACTACTTGGGTTAAAAATGAAGATTTCCATCAATGTTTGTATTTTTCAGCTTCATTTTTAAAGGGAAATAACCTCATACAAGGGAGATCACTTTCAAAGGATGCACGGGCAGCATATAAAGTCCATAGAGATCGCTGCTGCCATATGATACAGACACCATAACCATTATTAAAAAGGACGTTTAACGGGAAAAATATACTTTTCTGTGTGAGTATAAAATCCAGTGCTGTATACAGTAATGTAGGTCGGCATTGACAGAAACCCGCTTTTTTCTCACTTTGTTCCAATTAACTTCCTTCATCTGCAGACCCGAAGGCTGCCATTGCTGTCACTACCTGCTCAAACGCCAATGCTAAAGTCCATTCATCCATAGACTTTCATTAGTCAGAGTATCCAGCTGAGTGATTTAGCCTTAGCCATTCTATTTTTTTTTTATACCACAGGCAATGTGATAAGGAAGTGTTTGTCTAGTAGATTTGGCCAGAACACTTTATAAATGGCTAATATGCCTAAAACAATATATTATGCAAAATCTAGAACAATTTGAAGAAATGACAACAGCTAATACAAGTAATAAAAATGGGTGGAATTTCCACTTTAATGATATGTCAATAACAACCCTGGAATACTGTATGAGGGTAAATTTGAGGGGCAAAATGACCCACTTTGCTATAGCTTAAGGAATATTGTTTAGCATTAACCAATCTTTTCTATGTTAAAACAGTACATATGCTAGAATTGGAGAAAAAAAAACATACCAATTAATTATTATTATTTTCAATTCATTCCAATATCTCTTAAAAACAGCTATTTCTTTTATTTCTGTTTTAAATATAAAAACTTTTTAAAATTGATGATCCTCCCTCCACTTTATATACACATTCTGTAGACGAAATCTAACCCATCTCTGCTAAATTATACCTAAAACATTATACACAGGGCCGGCCGAAGACTTAACGCCGCCTGGGGCGAAGTTTAAAACGCCGTACCCCCCGGTACTTAACCTTTAAACAGTCCTGCGGCGAGTCTCCCTGCTCTGCCACGGTGCTGGCTTGTAATGCTGAGCGCCGGAAATTGACGTCACTTCCGGCGCTCTGCATTACAAGTCGGCACCGGGACCGAACAGGGAGACTCGCCGCAGAGGAGAGAGAGGGGGGCGCCGAGCGGGTAAGCGAAAACCACTCGGCGCCCCTCTCTCTCTCCTCCGCTTCAAAAAAAAAGGCAATTGCCCCAGTCTGCCCCATTATAGGGCCGGCCCTGATTATACATGATGTCATTTTGGAGAGATACCTCACATACTTACTTTGTAATAGGGTATAATTTTATGAATTAATCATTGTCCTGCTTGATGGTTTCTCTGATGCACGTTCAGTGTCAGATTGTAGTAATTTGTATGTTTTAATGCTATCTATGTATTATCAGTAGACAAAGAAACTGCATATCCCATAAATAGAAAGAATATATTTTAGTATACAAAGCTTTAGATGTGTATGCCGACACTGTTTCCACATCTCATTCTCATTCTCATTAAGGGAGCAGATTGTCTGTAGATGATATGAGAATTTAGCTAGTAAATGCTACTTTCGGTTGTCACAAATTGCATGTTTTCTACCTTCTGTTTAAGAATATGGCAAGACGCTCAGGATGAAAACAGTAAGTAAGCGTCTATAATGGAAAGAGCTTTAATTAAATTGTGCACCTCAAAATTCGCATTGTACGGGGTAATGTGCTGAAAGGGGTATGATCATGTGGGAGTTAAAGAGAAGTACGGGCAAGATCAGCTTTGTTTTTTATAAAACAATACTAGCTTTCAAATACTGAAATACATGCGCAATGTATGTCTAAAAATACCACTAATGGTATCTTATTCCTCCTCAACCTCCTATTAAATTATAAGCGTGCCCTACTCTCCTTCTGCTCAAGTATGCCTTAATGTGTGTTACTCTTATTGTCATTGTATTTTGTCAGTTTTAATGTTAGTGTTAGTTCTCGCCGTCCACCTATAGTAATAGCGCTACGGAATCTGCTGGCGCTCTATTAACAAAGATAATGTAAAGTATCCAAAAAGCGGCTCATGCATTCCACAAAACAGAATTTGTGTTGATATTTTAGTGACATCTACACTTAAACAAGCACAGTAAGAGAGAAATTGTAATAACCGCTGCTTAATAGTGTCACATGCATTTTTATAATGTCAAAGAATGATTTCCATAATAATTATTGAGATAACTGATAAACAAAACACAGCAAGCGGTTTCCTGACTAGTGTTACGGTTCAGCGTTTGTGCCTCCAGCTGGGTTAAGGATTAGTAATTTATTTGCCAGAGAAACAGCAGGGTTTTATATCCATCCATGGAACACTGAAAGAGTTAATTTTGCGACATTAGAGTTGTGTTCAGGTGGGCCATGCAGTGTTAAAACTAATGCCACACAATGCCCATTCCATACACTTAAATATATTTATATATATATATATATATATATATATATATATATATATATATACGGTATATATCATGTATCTATATATATATATATATATATATATATATATATAATTTATACAATGTTGTTTTATAGTGTTTTATTTTTTTCTATGTACTGTTTTCCCTGCAAATGCACTTTATGCCACTGAATATTTATTTATAATAAATGTATTTATTGTGTACCAAGCAAACCACATTGCATTCTCTCTCAACAGAGAAATTTTGCCCTGGAGGTTAATTAAAAAATAAGCATTTATGCACAGTTTAGAACAAGTGACAATAAAAAAAGTATTAGCACTCATAAACAGTTGTATCCCATTTTAAATAACAGGATATAGCAGGTTCGGTCATCTTTACAAGTAACGTTTGTGAAAATATTCCCTGTAAAGTTATGCTGGGTCAATTTGTGTCACAACTATTGCTACTACTTACAATATATCTCAAAAATGTTATTACATTTATCAGATAATAGCAGTAGTGATATTCCCCAATAACGTGTTTAATGTAAAAATATTTATTAGTTTAAGTGACTTTTGTGATTGCTAAGTCTGGGGAAATGATTAGCTCCTCTAGGTAAAGAGGAATATAGAGCTCCTCAAAATTAAAGACAATAAATAGCTTAGTAGATGAGGTATAAGGATAAAATGGATGACTTGCATTAAGTGGGCAGTCAGGTAACAATGGATGGATGGAGCTTGGACTGGAGTGTGAGTGTGTGTGAGTGTGTGTGTGAGAGTGTGTGAGAGAGTGTGTGTGTGAGAGAGTGTGTGTGTGAGAGAGTGTGTGTGTGTGAGAGAGAGTGTGAGTGAGTGTGAGTGTGTGAGTGTGAGTGTGAGTGTGTGTGTGTGTAAAAATGCCATTGTGAAAAATATGTGTTGGTGAAAAGCTGGTTTATTCAACCACAGTGACTCCTTCTGAAGCCATGGTGAGTGCAAAAGAGAAAAGAGACAACCAGGTTCACCCAACACATCCAAAACAGCACTTATGACATATATGTCATAAGTGCTGTTTCCCTGGGGTAAAAAGTGCTGCTTGTCACCTATTTGGGTCGGTTTTGACAACACAAAGTGTTTTTCAAATTTCTAGTAGCCATTCCAACACTTATTCAGTTACTGATAATGTGGCTATGGGTAAGGTCCATGTGCCTGAATTGGAATTAAGTAGATGTTGATGAAACATTTTAAAAAAAGATAAGCTCAGTTCCTTGTATTAGAAATAAAGCGAGAAAATATCGGTACTTGACATATTGACATTTTCCTCATCAAGCTATTCCTGTCGCATTTTTAGCTATTGTTTTAAATAACCTCTCTACATAATAATTATGCTGGCAAGAGTAAAAAAAAAAATGCCAAATTTGACATAAAGCACTTTGATTTATTAACGCATACTTAATGGAGTAATTGAAAAGAAAACTTTTACTTCCATAGGCTATGGTGTTTTAATCCAAAGACATTACTGTATAAACATTTACATTCTAGTAACAGAGATCTAGATTTTGGATGAATGTGTCATTATGTTAAGACTCTTTAAATACGCTGTAACCTGAAAGCTAAAATTAAACGTACTGTAACATCCAAAATCTGGAAATGTATGTTAATTAAAATCAAGACTAGAAACTAATAAGCAGCATCTTTCTAAAAGAGTTATATTTAAGCATAGCTCATGCATTCGTAGACATATTAATTCATAATATTTTTTCACTTAAAGATAATATTAAGAGAACTGATTTACAGGCTCTTAGTACCTGTACGTTAATTAACATTTCCTTAAGTTCCTCATCTTGTAATACCCCTCAGATCGTATCATACACAGTATGCTGTATAGTATTTGCTGTATAGTATTTTTGTCCCGTTAGTAAATTCCCCACGGATTTTCATTTTCCCACTCCTGGGTGGTCCCACTCCTCCATACTTCCAGTCATACCCCCAACAAAGGTGTCCTGATCTGGACATTTGAAATTCTAGAGGGTATGAAATACTTTCTCAGTTGCCTATAAAATATGCCATTTTTACTCCAATTGTGTGATTTCTATAATAATCCAAATGTACCATTTTTTGGATGATTATAAAGTATGAATGCATTTAGTCAGTGTTTAATTTTTAAGAGTCATTTGAATTAAAGGTCATGGATGTTTCCAGTCAGAGGCTCTTTTAATATTTCTTCATACCACTCAATAGCCTGTGAAATGTACAGACAGTGTCACTTTTATTGATCACTTTAAGTAAGTATTACAAAAAATATCGTTCTCAGATTGCACACATAAGTGCTAAAATAAGGGTTTTCACCAAACTCCAGTGCTTGATACCCCTACATGGGAACTTCCCAGGCATGGTTGCTCAGAGCTCCCTTTTTGTGCTATTACTTTATTTTAGAGTTTACAGGTTCCATTTAACTCAAACTCAGGGTTATCTTTACCACAGGGCCAAAGGGGCAGCTGCCCAGCATCAAAACATCCTCCAGGACTCACTACTGCCTAATGTTTGTCTTTTTATGGCCTAGCTGTGGCTGTGGCTGTGAGTTAAGGTGTGATTAGAGGCAGATAAACTGCACTTTAAGTTAGGTAAAACTAAGAAGAATAAATTCCACCTCTCCCCACCTCAAGTGGTTTGTCCTATTGGTACTTCCTGCATGAACATAGAGTGCTTCCTGTCACAGGGTGTATAGGTCTCTCATTTGCTTTAGTCAGTCTGTCTACTCTATGGGCTGCCATTTTTGTGTGTATAAATACAGGTGGGCAAGTATGAGCCATATACTGTGAGTGAGTGAGTGAGTGAGTGAGTGAGTGAGTGAGTGAGTGAGTGAGGGCAGTATACTTGCTTTATTGTTAATTTGATTGATACTTTCCTGGATTTGGATTGTGATTCATCTATAATATATATCCTGTTTGGTACGTGTACAGGAAACAGAAATGTTTATTCCTATTCATCTGTAAATAATTCAGATATCATTAAATGCTATCAAAGATGTAGCTTAACTTTGTCCTTTGTCTAAAGAAAGTAATACTTTGTAAGATAGCTGCCTTTTATTATTTATTTTAAAAAAATATGCTAGATCTGATGCCATGTTTTAGCAGATCTGCCACTTTTCCAAATACTATATTTTGCAATGCACTATACTGAATAAAGCCAGGCAGCATTATATTCACTCTTAATTTCTTCAAGGAAACTTCAAGGAAATTATTTATTTTTATTGGGTACATTTTTCTCTAAAGGTGACATTTAAGAAAATTATATGTTCACGCTCACTGCCCTGTATTTTTTACCATTCATACGAGAACAGAATTGTTCACCAAGCATTAAGTAATTTTTATTGTTCTTGCTCATTTATATTTCCAAAAAGAGATTCTAAAATGCTATTGTATTTTCATGATAATAGGCTGCACCTCTTGTTTAAGGTGGGTACATTTTGGGAACTAGTGGGTCTGTAATCTGGCCAGCACAAAGGCTTATTGGTGCAGCTGGGGGGCACCCTGGGCTCTTTCCTCTCTCAGAAAAGGCTATTATGAATGTCTCCAAGCTCTCGGTGTGGTCTGTAGAGACCCTGACCATACCTCAAAGACTTTGTGAGGAAGTAGGAGACTCTTGTCCGCAGCTTTAATCAGTTTCTCATCCTCCTATATTAAAACCTACTTATGGACTGCCTTAAAGATATCCTGGGCACTTTGCCGGTGTACTGTTTGTAAAGTAAAATAACTAAAAGGGAGCATAAACAATCACTGGATGCATCAAATATGGTTTGACATATCAAGAATGGAGGAAATGCAGTGGAACTGCGGCATGGATGGGTGCTGGGTGTGAGTCTGGGACAAGGGAAATGAGGGGGGTTGAAGGTGTGAGTGGTGAGCAGTGACTGTTCATTATGAGAGTATTTCTTTAGCAGGCTATAGATGAACCTGTAGCAATATTAAACTGAAATCTGCTCCTGCCACAACAACACCAGACAATTCCTGACAAACCATAAACATTAGGTGTCAAACATCCTCAATGACGTCCTTGGTGCAATCCTCCTTCTCCACAATTCAAAGTGGGCAGTGTATATCTGATAATGTGATCAGATAAAAAGTGAGGATAAAAATATATAATTTAATCGTTAATAGTGAGGTTCGTGCTTTCTTGAAGTGAAGAACTCAGCTCAACTAGTATTTCTAGTGAGGACATGGTCTCCGTATATAAACTTAATCAAGCCTTCCAAGAAACAAAGTGCCAGGAATCATGGCTTTCATAAAAATGCTTCCACTACTGGATGACAAATATAAAAGGTGCAATAAAAGGGTCCAAGCATCCAAGGTGCACTTACCAGCCCAACCACACTGTGTGTCAAAAGCATAACCCTCACTCATAACGATGCATGCAGTTTCAGGTGTGCTGTTTGTTACTGACAGTATACAAATGGTAGAACTGTATGTACTTCAGTAAATTCACTAAATTCAATGAAACCAAATAGATAGCTGGTTGTTGGATTCTTTGCCGGGAGAAAGCATCCCCTACATTTGGTATTAAACTGTCTCGGTGGGTAGGATCAGACTGATGTGTTAATTAACATTTTTTTAATATAATTTAGTAATGCAATATTTTATATAGGGTGATGGATGAAAAATAGGAAGGATTTTATGTGTCCAGGGTCCTTAGGCCAAAGAAAGTTGCTACTAGTATATCCAATTACCAAGTGACAACCATAATAAAACACATATAGCGTCTAACTGACCCTCGTTAGATCACCAGAGACATGGATCACAGAAGCCCTCAAACAGGAAGTCAGTCGTAGCCTCGCTCCATGTAACCCCTATAGGTTTAACAGCTTTTCCTTTATAGCGTTTATGTATGTCTGAACTAACTATTGAACAATAATGTTTCTGTATGAGTTGGTCTTTTACTTGCTTAATCCCTTTTAGTCAGTTTCGCCCTTGTTTGAACTCCAATTACAGTCTGTTTAATGGAGATTGGGCTGCGTGTGGCAAGCTTGTGTTACTGCCTGCTTCATAAAGCTTACATCTGAGAGGTTTATTTTTCTCAGGATCTGCCATCTACAATCGCGCAGAATGCCTGTTTTTTATAGAGTACATCGTTTTAATGGAAATAGCAGATCTCTGTTGAATCAAGGCATTTGTATCAGGATTGTACAGATTACATGAGTAAAACAAAATAATGCAAATGAATTAATCTGGTAATCTAACGAGGGTCAGTTAGACGCTGCCATAACCCAGTACTCCCTATAATTCACCATTTGCTCAACTCTTAAGGTTTAACTTTTTTTTTACTTCCTTTTTTATAACCAGGGCCAATCTGGGGATGGCTAAGGAGCCCGGCTCTTTAAAGCCAGCAGCCAAAAGACAGCTGCACGCTATTTTTTTATACTCATGCAACGTACAGCCATGCGTATCCAGCCAGCGCCTCCTACTGGAAGGGGTAAGTGTGCCCATTGTGCCAAATAGCCGGGCCTGTTTATAAATGACAGAGCCGGTTACCATTCTAATTTATTACCCACTTTACCCACAGGTGTACTTAACTAAATCTTCTTCGCTTCTGACAGAATCGACAACTTAAACAAGCGCCTACAGTGCCATGGAGGAAATTACATATGGATTGTTTTTAGAGACGACTAGATATTCAATGTCATTTTAACACCGCCTTTCTTAGTATCTAAGATGTCTCGCTGACAAGACGTTTGATTTTCTTGAACTTTACCAGGTGACAAGACTGTTCAAAATCTGTTAACCCCAATGCAACTCAGATGGCTTGGCATTTGCATCATCACAGTTTATTTTGCCTTTGAAAAATGTATTAAGCCAGATAATAATTTTTTTCCCCCAGAACACATTAATTGAGAGTTTCCACAGAAATATATATATACTCCAACACGTCTTATTAACACATCTATTTTCAGTTTTTAGGAGGGTACGTTCAGTTTCTTGGCTGTTTGTCATACTATGTTGACAGACGATCAACGCTTTTCTTTAAATCTAAATGTCTGACTGTTCATTTGTTTTTGGAAAGCAATCCTGAAAAGCTATTGGCAACACAGAACATGAAAGTTTCCTACCACCCAAAATTCTTGGGAAGTAAAGCAAAACTATTAGCGTGTGGGTTTTGTCAACAAATGCAGGTACTATATCAGTTAGCTTTCTTTGCCTGGAGACCTAGGCAATAAATCAAATATAGCACAACACAGCCTGCTGTCCATTTAGGGTAGGTTAAGAAGTGAGCTTGCAGGGACACTTCATAGTATAATATAAATGTGCAACCAGATGGATTGTGCCTGTTTAATACCTTTAGGTTGCCTCTTTCTTGAGTAACAGCAAAAAGATGGGGGGAAAAAAAGGATTTCTGATAGCAGGGTTTAAGATTTCACTTTTATTTCACTGTTCTGTGATTGCCAATTTCCTAAGCATTTACAAAGCTAGAACTGAAGCAATCTGATTATGTTAAACTGTGAGGCTTTCTCAATTAATTCTGTAATACCTATCATATCCAAACAAAAAAAGGGTATTTCTGTTGTGTAAGACAATAACATATCCTATTGTTTAAAAAAGAACGGAGAAGGGAAAACTAGAGGGGAAACAAATAAGAAAGTAGACTTTTATATAAAATTGGAGCACTCAAAACAAAATGTCTAAATTTTTTTTCAATTAGTAAATATATATATACAACAAATATACATACAACAGGCTGTGCTAACAATGGCTCTTCATACGTATGTGAGTTGAGGCAACCAAATATGTGCTACTGAGTGGATCCAAACTGTTTTAATGCACATGGATTAAGGCTATCTCCAAAAGGCTAAATAGCCATGTGAGTTATGCTTCACATAAAATTTAGAAGATTATGTGTGTTTTGTTAGTATCGCCAGCTAAAATTCTACAATTTGAAGGACTTTGCAAGTAGAAAGTAGTTTAAGATAATTAGCCACTTAAACGCATTAATTTTTAATTAAAGCTTCTGTAGAGAAAAATGTAAATTGTATCTGCTTTGCATGTGTTCAGAAAGGGCTGTGTTCCTTTACGACTGTTTAATTTACTATGCCTTTTCGGTCCAGGCAAGCGGCAATCCCATAAAACGGAACATTTCTTAAGGTATCGGAGATTATTATTAATGCCCTTAATAAGAATGAACTGCGGGTATCAGTACCACAGGCTGCGTGATATAGTGTCCGTTACAAATCTTGTTTATTGAGTGTGATAGTTATACTATGCAGACTGTGATCCCACGTTACCTATCTCTTTTCTTCTGATACATTTTACTGCTTTCAAAACAATGTTACAAATAGACTATATCACCAAAAAGAAGGCAACATGGAGGAGGCTGGGTGCATCTGTTCAATATCCATTCCACCTTTTAGATTAAGGATATCATTCTTGTTCCAGACACCACCAATTGTTTCAGGGCTGACATCAAGGGGTGCAGTTAGTGCAACTGTATGGTTTCCAACCTCTCCAAGGTCCCACGCTAGTATATTCCACCTACATCCCTACCTTGAATATCCATGTATCTTTTCTGGGTAGAGAATTGTAACATGGATGGTCCAGAGGGTGAGTAGACTTTCTGAAATAAGTGTTACTTATGGTCCTACTATGGCGCCCATACTGTGAGTGCTGTCTGACAATCTTCGTTTATATCACAAATCATGCGCATAATTTGGTACAAAGTCTCAACATATTTTATCACCCACAAGTTTAATAGCAAGCGACTTCTCTTTAACTGAGCAAACTGACTGCGCCATGTGTTTTATTAATTCTCTCAGATTTATATAAAAAAGCGTTTTATTATAAAAATTGTCTTTCATGTAAAATTGTATTCATTATGCAATGAAAGAATTCATAATCATAGAAATGAAAAACTCCATGCTGCACAAAAAAGGAAAAATATATAAAAGACCCAAACAAAGGCATAAGGGAAAGAACAAGAACTAGTGTTCTTGTTATTTTTTTTTCTGAATTTGCATTAAAGTGGTATTACAAGATGTTCTTGTGTAAAAGTTACCAGAAGTTTAAAATTGTAAAATGAGGATACAGCAAGAAAATACAATGGATTTACCAACATGCTTGCACCAAAATTACAAGGTATGTCATTTCTGATTCCTTACCCATGATTATGTGGGTTCCCCCATTTGAATACATATATAGTTTTAGATACTGCTTTAGAGCACAGTATAGGGTTAAAAATACATGGGCGTGAGCTGTGATTTGCTGTCTTTACCCAGTGCCTGATGGCGACCAAAATCTTCAGATGTACACCTTGGCACAAATTGTTAAGCACATTAGTGGAAGGAATCTGGGGAATTGAGGTAGTGGAGTGGCGGGAGGTGAGACCAGGATAAGCCTGTTGCAGTTGGGCTGTGATCTCCTCCCTCCTCAATACTGGGTGGTTTCTGGCAAAGCATCCTTTATACACCACATGGAATGACAAGTGCCATCAAACCATTAATGGTGCCCCTGGTGTATGCAGTCCATATAGTACAGAGTAGTAGGACAGGTACTTTCCCTTGATAGAGTCCTTGAGTTCCAATCTAGGGGATCTGAACAAAGTCTGCGCAAACTGCCAGAATAAGTGATGGGCAGCTTCCTTCTCCAAAATGCACTGTGCGTAGTGCCTATATCAGCACAGCCCCGTCATGAACAAAGGTTCTTAGCAAGAGGTTCTTAGTAGACTTGGGCACCAGGGGGCTCTTCGTCTTCGTCAAAAAAAAATCTTTGTATTCCGCGAATATTCGCCCGTTCCTGTCTTCTCTTTGGACGAATATTCGTTTTTCCTTCGTTTTTTCCGGTAAAGGAGTTAATGCGGGGTTAACGCGTACCGCAGCAGCTCTGGCGCCAGTAGTTTAAATGTGCGTATCAGCAACTCTATTGGTCGCCTGCTGGCGACCAATGAGCACACTACCGTATATAGCTAATACATTCTCGGGCAGAATATTATGCTACTCAATGTAAAACCAACAGAGGGCAGCATTCTGTCTGATGATATATTAGCCATATGTGGTAGTGTGTTCATTTTCATTTATCAATTATTTAAATAAAATATATTCCCATGATTCGCTGGTCTCCCCGCTGCAACAGTTAAATGCCTGCACTCGCGGACATTAATTCTGTCGAACTTGCAAACTCCTTTTTTCTATTTATTTTGGGGGTTTTTTTGTATTAAACTGTTAGCCGAAAGGATCATGGGAATATATTTTATTTGAATAAATGCAAATGAGCACACTGCCACATATGGCTAATATATGTTCGGACAGAATGCTGCCCTCTGTTGGTTTTACATTAAGTAGCATTGTTCCATATGCTTGAAAGCCAAAGTTATTATGCTACTTAATGTATCTAACCAACAGAGGGCAGCATTCTGTCCGAACATATATTAGCCATATATGCTAGTGTGCTCATTTGCATTAATTCAAATAAAATATATTCCCATGATCCTTTCGTGTAATGGTTTGTTTTCATGTTTGCCCGAAGACGAATGCACAAGTCTAGGTCTCCTTGAACAGCGTGCTCTTTTGGTGCAGCATTCCCTGCTGTAAGGCAGCGGAAGCCTGATAAACTATTCTGCTTATCTCCGAAGGGATATTCCAGACAAAATTCCTTCCCTCCCCCATGGGAGGGCCGGATCTTCGGCTCAAACCCCGAAGGGTAAGACCCCTTTAATCTTCAGGTCGAACCCCGAAGGGGAAGACCCCTTTATGGACAGAGGTAAGGGGCCATAAGGCTCCCTATATCTCCACCAGCTAAATCAAGCTATCACTGCAGAGTGCGGTGTCCAAAAGTTCCAAATCATAATAAAAAAACAAGTGGTGGCCTCGCTGCGATTCAGTAACGTGAACTCAACGTCCAAGTTAATAGGCACACGTGAAAGGATAGTGTATAAATAAATACCCAGCCATTCCTGCCTGGAATCAAACTAATTGGCTTGACCCACAGGCCCATAAAGGTAAGGGGAATCAAGCATACATGGTAACAAAAAACTCCAGTATGTATCATGCACTCGCAATTTCCCAGTGGGGCATGCAGACTGTGAAAGGGTGTGACTCTGCCATTAGAGCAGGGTAATTAGGTTCCTTGCTACCCCAATTCTAAGGCCAGAAGATCAAGTGTTTCCCCCTCCCAATCTAGAGGTAATACAGTTGATCTTAACCAATAGCTCCAGAAGGACATGCTCTCTGATCAACAACATACATCATCCTCTCACAGGACTTGACCATATGGTACAGCTCTACATACAGTGAGCCAGGGACCCACCTCTGGGCACACCTTGAATAACCTATGGCGAGAAAAACAATATTCAGGTTTTTTTTAGGGTTGGAGAGCACACATGTTGATGAGGCATAACATCTAAGCCTAAATCAACCATACTTTATATATATATATAGTGAAAGGTAGTCTAGAAGCCCACAAGAATGATTATTCAAGGACATGCAGTAAAAGAGGAGCAGCATACTTAAAGAAGAATAGAAATAAACATGTGGAACTCAGGGATTTGCCTCTCTTTCATGTAAAATCTGAATATATAATTAACCACAGGTGTGTGACATTCAGCCTGGGCAACCCCTTTGGACACAGCCACAATTAGCTACAATTAGATGTTGAGTCTCTATTTATATACCTTACTCCTAGGTATCTAAATCAAATTGTTTCCCTAACTATAAACTTGGTTTGGAATGAAACCATTTGCTTTCTTAGTAACGGCACATAAATATTCTTAGTGTAGCTTTGGGCATACAGGTTAACCCTGCTGCACAACTTTGAATGTTTTTCATTGTTAGCATCAAGTAACCTTGTATGTGTATGCAAATGTATACTTATTCAATGTGCCAGAGTTCTTATGAATAAACATGTTCTAAAAATTATTAGTCGTGTTCATTACTATTTATACCAAGCAACCTGTCTATGAACTCTGTACAGTACGAACGGCATAAGTCAAAAGATTTTTAACACCTAGCAACAGACTTTACTGTTTGTGTATTTAATATGAGATTTTATTTTATTTTTTTAAAGTTTTTTTTTTCCACAGTAGGTAAGGTTATGTCTAGAATGTATTTAAACAAATGCAGATTTTTGTTCTAAAATCCTGAATGAAAACTGGTGATGCATGAAAAACTGTGATTACCGACTATGAAATATAAATAAGACCTCAATGTGCATATTATATAAATAGAAAAAGAGGGTTTCGTGATAAAAAAAAAGCTTTGAAGCCAACAGGAAGGGAATTCAATACATACTATAAATAATTTGACCCTGGCATTTTTATTTTTGCATCTGCTGTTTTGTAAATTATAGTCAGACGTGATTTTATTACACTGAAAACATACAATACACAGATCATGAGTCAGCTGCAACATATATGGAAACCTTTCATTTGTATGGTTTAGTGTTTGCAATTGATGGTATATTGATTGCATAAGTAGATTATATCTCAGAAAAATATGCATTTATTGGTGCTTTGAGATCATGTACTGGAACACAATTACTCCAGAAACAAAGGCAAGTACATGGACAGACGTATGTTCTATTAAAAACCCAATTCATTGCACTATGGCCAATTGGCACCCACCACGCCCCATTGGCACCTAAAATTCCTCTGATGATATCATGATTTGAAATAAAACTAATGGTTGTCAGCTTTTTTGGATTAGCCATACCGAAGGGTAACTCCTCAAGGGTGAGGTGTTGAAGTTCCTTGAACATTAGTTATGGTACCACTTCCCGAGAAAAAAAAAGTCTGAAATGACTCTCCCAGCTTCATTACATATCATATATTAAAAGACAATTAGACGACTGATTATTTCAAAAAGAGAGACATGAAAATGGGGTTACATGGGAGATAAGGAAGAATAAGTTATGGGTAGGACAGATAACTGTTATTGGAGAACATAATCAGTCACGATCAGGATGGTAGAAGGATCTGCCTAGTCTCAGGTGTTCTTAGGCAAGTACACAGGGTGCAAAGAGCCCAGATGCCAATATGATATAGCTGGCAGGTCCAGTTGGTTAGATCAGATACCGCTGTTGTTTGGCTGTACAAGCCTGGCTGTTGTGATAAAGATGCCCGTTATGTGCACAGCTAGGGTTGCCAAATAGGTAATTTTTCCCAGGACAGATATATGTTTCACAGGTCCCTGAATACACATGTACAGTGCTGCCCCCTGCTGCCTATGGATGGTATAGCTGAGTAACTGATTCTGAACTGTGAGTTAATACATTCAACAGACTGCATGGCAGACTGCTGATCACTAACATGGCAGGATATACTATGTACATACTACGCCAATGTATTAAGGAATAATGCTGAAACCTTAACTGGATTTAATGGAGATGAAAAGTATTGTTATCAATTCAATTGCCTGTCTAAAAACACATTTTCAGATGTACAATCTAGACAATGACTGCCAAAAAAAGCTGCAATGAAAATTAATGGGAATGTCTTCACCTGGATGCTACAATGAGGTCTGTATAAAATGAGCACATGAAATACTGAAGAAGAAAATACTAAAATGTATCAGTTTAAGACACTTTAACACAGAGAAATCAAAGCTTTATTTGTCATAGGAAATGTAATATGTGCCTGTGTTGTAACATAATACATACTGTATTTGTAAGAGTAATTTTTAAAACTTTTTTTTTATTATGATAGAATCTTTTTCTTTGCCCCTTTGTTGATGTCTGGGACATTACCAGCAATATTATTAGAATTAACCACATGGTAATTTTTTTTTATGGCACAACTTGCTACAATGTATCAATGTTAAGTACAAGATGACCAGACAGCTCATTGGATCAATTCCAATATGCATTAAGCGCATACTACAAGCATCTCATCCCAAAAAGAAGCAAACTATTCCAATGCCGAGATGTGGGTTATAATTAGTGGCTTGGTTAGTGAATTAAATACAATATGTAGCAACTCCTGCCATCAATGCTACTTCTGCCAGCTTGGGACATACCCCATCTGTTACCGCGCATTTTAATGCCTACAAACTCATGTTCCAACACAATTAAAGTGGGTATTTTGTATCCAACATTTTAAAATAAAAAGTCTCAGAATTAAAAAAAAAAAAAGCTTCAGATGATCGGTTTTGAATAGATTTACACGTCTCAAGAGGCAGGCTGGGAACCTTCATCTCTTTGTGTCGGCCAAGCCGAATTGCAGAGTTATTCTCCCGTAAGCTATAATTAACAACAGACATTCAAAACTTACAGTACTTCACTCATGAAAGTGTAACATAAAGAACCAATAGAGGAAGAGCAAAGGTTAAAGGGGAACAATCACATACGTAGCTTACGGCAAAATTAAATTTATTAAGTGCTTGTACTGCGCCCTTTCCTTTTTAATCACTATAATTGGTCCAAAGATACTTGATATTAGATTAAAAAAAACTATTTTACTTCAAGGAAGCTAAGATCTGAGTCAAAAAGATGGCCCAATTACCATATCCATCAATTTTCTCCTTTTACATGCACCCACTCACACAAAGAATATTCGATCTAATAAACAACAATTAGCAAATTAACATCAGGGGAGAGATAAGTTAATTGGAAAGGATAATCATGCAGAACCTGAGAACATGAGGTTAAGATGGCTGGTGTCATGGTGTGCACATATTGATAATTGATATTTTTAATCTGTAAACTATACTTCCAAAGTGTCCTCCTTGGGACCCTAGTCCTTCTGTACCTCTTTCCTCTCTCAATGCTCTTATTTTCTAGGAGCTCAGAATGTGTCCTGGGTAAGACGGTATAATAATGTTCTACAACCCTAAAAGTCACAATGGGGTTTATTCACTAAAGGCAGAGTTGTCAGGAGAACTTACAGAAGACTTGGACTTTGGCTTCTTGACTTTATCATACCTTATAATGTTCTCTAGACTGTAAGCTCGTTTGAGCAGGGCCCTCCTCACCTGTTGTCTCTGTTAGTCAATTTGTTATGTTACATACTACTTGTTATGTCCTGTCTACCCATTGTACAGCGCTACGGAATTTGATGGCGCTATATAAAACAATAAATAATAATAATAATAACTCCAATAAGCTTCCGCTGCAGGAAGAGCTTGGCTGGATAATGTATACATTGTACAGGGCCAGATCAGCATTTCTCTATGGAGAAACCTGCCAGTCTTTGCCCTTCATATGAGATGAGGGAGTTGAAACCACAACTCTCCTGCAAACTCTCGCTTTAGTGAATAGACCTTAAAGGGAGAGTTTGTGGTTCTAACACCCTCGTTTCACTATTCATTATGAAGCAACAGCGCTGGCAGGCTTCTCCAGCAAGAAGGGCCGAGCTGGCCCTGTGTAACTCCAATGTGAAAGGAGATTTTGATGAAATGCATGCATTATGCTGGGCCAGCCAGGTTCTTCCTGATGCCGAAGCTCACCAAGCACATTGGACTTCATAATATAAAGTGAAGTCAGGGAGTTGAAACCACAACTCTCCTGAAAAATCTCAGACCACTTCTCCTTTTAGTTAATAAACCTCAACATGAAATTGTGTTAATAAAATCTCAGTTCCATACATTGCTATCAATAGATCACAGTCACATAAAAGTCTAGCACTATAGACTTAAAAGGTGCACTTAACTGTATAGAAACATCTATTTCTGATAATAAATATAGCACATAAAAGTTCCAATTTCTGTAATGTTAGAGGTTCTAGGAAAAAATACCTTAAACCAATAGATTACTCTTTTCCATCAACAGACTCTATTTTCTACTTTAAAAAATGTTCTCAAATAGATGACACAGATTGACGTTGAGCAAATGAGAGAATCCTACACATTTATATTTGTCTCAAAGCATAAGGGAATTTGAGACAGAGAAAACAACGTAGCACTCACAGGAAGAGGTAATATGCAGAAAACTCTCATAGGGCATGTACCTTTTAGTTGAGAAAAAAACGTAGACTCTACATTTAGTGACTACTAGCAATGCTATTCAGTTCTGTTATATTGAGTGATTGGCTGAAAAGTTT
Source organism: Spea bombifrons (assembly GCF_027358695.1). Taxonomy (NCBI): domain Eukaryota; kingdom Metazoa; phylum Chordata; class Amphibia; order Anura; family Pelobatidae; genus Spea; species Spea bombifrons. The sequence continues at coordinate 35,237,234 of NC_071094.1, forward strand.
AAACTTAATCGTAGACTTGACTGGGGACCATTAAAGCCAATGAAGGATGCAATACAGTCTCCAACCACTGGAGAGCGCTGTTGCACAAGTGTATATATATATATATATATATATATGCAGGTTTTTTCTCCACACATTTTCAAGTTTTCATATGGTGGACAGTAATTATTGAGTGTTAGCATACAAGGGCATACAATCTCAGTCGAGTCTGGCCAGTTCAATTAACCCTTAATTCAATTGACCTCTCAACGTTTTAGTAAACAGACCAAAAAGTAATCAATAAACACCTAACATAGACAGAACACAAATTGAACAAGCAAATTACCTTGAACTATTACAGTTTACATTAGCAAAGAGCAAAGTGAATGAATAAAAATGAATAAATACGCAGTTTGGAGAAGTGAATGTGCCTCCCACAAGAAGATTTCTTTCATATTTTGCTTTTCTTCTTTTCCTATTGTAATGCTTCTTGGCGAACACTAATAATACTTGAGTATAATTGATAGCTTACTTTTAACTTCTCAGAAATACCTCATTTTATTAAGATTCCCTGATCGCTTCTTTTATTATTCAAACTTGCTCTGAAACAGGTGAAACATTAAGTTTCTGTATATTTTGTGTATCTAGCAAATTCCGGAAGATGAAACTACAACTTTCCTCCCAACTATTTCTTTAGTATGAAAGTGATGTTTGTTTGAATGGGTGACCAACAACTCCCATTACTTAGTGAAGATTAGGGAGATCTAAACATAGAAACCTTGGTTAAGCGTTTGTACAGAGTGGATGCATCTGACTATTTTTCAGTATTATATAATGTTTAACGCGGATTGCAAAGTTATTAACTCTCTGTTGACCTTCCAATCTGGTGCAGCTGTAGGTTTTCTATAAAACATAGGAAAAGTAACTTAAGTATGTTTTACCCTTTCTTTGTTGAGCTGGTGCGTACTGTACATGACTAATGACTATTCTCCTTGCTATTGTCATATGTTTTACCGCTTTACAGACACATATCCTTCACCGTCCACAAACTGCAATGAAGAGAAATCACTGCACTTTATCGATCTTTGCGGGGTGTTTCCGTAATGCTCTTTATTTTGTACATGGGATTAATATCAGGAGCTCTTGCTAGAGTGTTTAAGTGCATTAGAAAGAGTACTAAGCCATGAAAATAACGAGAAGATGGACTAATAATGAAGTTACGCTCCGCGATCGGGGCATTTTCTGTCTGCATTACACTGCTATTAACACTTTAAGTGCGAGGGTAGAGGCCACGGCTGGTAATGATTTAAAAGGAAACTACCCTGTGAATAAAAAAGTTTTGTCTGAATGCAAGTATACAGTGATATTTTGTACTACATTTGCTGAGTTGTATTTATATTTGGTTTAAGTTTATATGTAGATACTTTACCTTGTTTATAAACTCATATTTTACATGAGTGGGTCCGGACTGGTCATCCGGCATATGCCCGATGGGCCGCTGGCCGACGGGCAGACGGTGGCCTTAAAGTGCCATGGTCGTCCATCATCACCAGTCCAGCCCTGCTACAATATTACTACAATATTTAAAGTTACTTTAAAAAGCCTTTCAACCAAAAAGTCAAACATTCGTACATTGCTGCTGCTGCACATGTGTTTGGTTTCACATTAGTGTCTTTGTTTAGCCTGCCACGGACAATTCGGTTATTGCCCCTAGTGCCACAGTAACATATAATTATTATTTTTTCTTTGTTTCTCCATGGACACATCATATATTTTGCTTTATACTCCTATCATGCTCTAGTAGAACCAGCAGACTCAAGACGAATGCAGATGATCAACTTAGATCCTTTTCTTTTCCAATTTGTGAGGCCATTACAGAACAGACACTTGTAATTACCAAACAGAACACCACGATGAATGATAAATGAGCCAGCAGAAAAATATTTAGTATCTGATCGGTTCCACATTACTATGATTAGAATCATTCTAAAGATATCCATCACAATCCATTAGAGCAATGTCCAACTATTCCAATGGAGACAGCTGAATATAATATTAAACAATGATATGACAAAAGAAAACCTTCATGTTTTTTCAGACACATTTGGAGCAAACACATTTATAGGGCTCTATATTTGCTAGGTAACCTTTAATTTACCTTGGGACAGCCATCTGGCCATGATGTCATACATCACTTGGCCCAGGTTATGGAAGCAGCCGTGTATTATGACAGGCTCTGCATCATTTTGACAGTTGGTACACTGGTTGGGACAGCATGCATACAAGACAACTGTATCTTTACCATAATAGTCAAACTTGTTCCATCTGGCATTTCACCCTTCTGGGATTTCTTGAGGAACACCTAAAGTGCAAAGGTGGGTCCAGATGTGGACCTCCTTGCTCTCTTGTGCCTAGAGGTGATACCATCTGGACTTCAGTGATGAGGCCCATGAAGGCGGAAATGTAGATCTGGGTCCTTGTTCCCTTGTGCTGGGAAAAATTGCTTCACATTTCAGTTCTATACTGCCCCGGGGCAGGATCAGACTGATACATTGATGGAGATTTTCTCTCTGTAATACCACAAGAGGGCTAAAATTTGGGATGCTCCCAAGCTGGGACGTGCCATAGAGCAGGCGAATAAAATATTCCCTACAGTCAATCACAGTGTATTTTCTTGCACCGGATCGTCTGCTTTGTCCCATTTACCTTATTGGGTCACTGTGTCATATGATGACACAGAAGCGCTTCATATTTCCACTTTTTGAACTACTTGGAGCCCAACTGGGGAGCCAGCTTTACTGTAGCTCTGGGTGTGCTGCACGTTTGTTGTTTTGATTCCTGGTGTATGATGTTGGGTTTGCTATGTTTACAGACTTACTTTTTCCGCTAATTTTTGATGTTTTGGCTGCCACCTCCATGTTTGACCCTGGCTATCTTTGACTACAAATACCTCTTGAACCCACAGCCATTTCTACCCAATACCACAACCTGAATATAAGATCCTGTGCCACATGTCTCTGTTCCTATCCATCCCCTGTCACCGTACCTCCTCCAACTGCCCCATTGAGACTTACACTACAAAACATCACTAAGTGGAAGACATTTGGTAATATTTTGCAGGGTCAAACCCTGTGAGTTTCACCTTCAACACAGGCTGAGTTACCTACAACAATAGTCAACACAAGTTTTACTCTGGTAAGATGTAATTGAACGTTCTGCTAGACAGAAGGAAGCAGTTTGGTTCATGGAAGAATTCTGACAAGATGATGTCACATAGTCACATGGCTGCTTCCAGCACCAGCCATTATGTCATAAAAATTGTAATTAAAACAACAGTATTCTAGTTTTTTTTTCCCCCAAAACAGAAGTCCAGCACAAACGCAATCCTCAATCATACACAGCTTTTTTGTACAATCCAGACAGGTGCTGTCTTATCACAGTGGGATCTTTATCTGGCCACATGTTTCTAAATAAAACACTGCTCATTTTGCTAAAATACAGGGGCGATTAGAAAAATTCTCCGCCCACCATATGCACATTAATGCATATGATGTCTGTCCTCTTATACTTTACCTTTTCCAGCCAGATGTATAGAGAGATTCATCAGAATCACCTTGGTCTGTGTCCTCGCCCCCTGTTTATTCTCTTGTCCCTGTAAGATGGGCTGGTACAATGGGGTAAAATAATGAAAAGTTTATTTTTACTCAATAAAATAAGTTGCTGACCAATTTACACATTTGGAGAGAAAAAAAAAGGTAACCTATTTTAATAATCTATACAATATTTGGAATAAACAACTAGATTCAAAGGATTTATTAGGGAAGTCAGAAAGTGTACATTCATGATTTATAGGGTCATTTTTCAACTCAGTTTAACAAGCTAAAGATAATTGTGAATGGTAATTCTTGTTTAGTTTTTTTTGTGTGCATAAAAACAGCGGTGACTCTTGTCATGTAGTAATTCGAATGGAAACACACAGATTAAAATGTCAAACGTGTCAACAAGGCTGACTTGATGACTGAATTAAAAAATGTGAATGCTATTAATTTTAACTGCCAATTATATTATGGAATTAAAAGTGTGAGGGTTATGTATAAAAAGTAACTCAGCTGTAAAGTAGCAAAAGTGGTCCTATTACCATAGCAACGGATGGAATAAGCCGATCAGCAATGTATTAGTTGCTACGGTGATAAGACCACTTTTCGAACTATGAACCCAAATCACTTTTTATGCACAAGTATATAGGAGTCTGTCTCTCTCTATCTACACTACGGTGATGAGACTACTATGAACCAGAATCACTTTTTATAGTTTATAGGAGTATCTTTTTCTCTCACTCGCATTTTCACAATGTCATCTACCTATAATTCAGGACTCCAAAATTAATACATCTGTGTACAGGTGATAAGACTTTCTTATGCTCCGTCTGCTGAAACCTCCAAACTGAAATATATAAATTAATGGTTACAAAGCATGACTATAACAGTGCAGAAATATCAGCCACGACATAAATATAATGGTATGTGTGTGATAAGGCCATTCTTCCGCTTGGAACATTTACATTCATATGTTTTCCAGTATTTAATGCATTTTAACATAACCACAACCACTGCATTTGCTGTACCTGCCCCAAACCTTTTGCAGTGGAATAGTGTCAGTCCTATACTGCCACCTAGTGGTCATCACTACACCACATCACCTTTGCACGTATAAGGCGATCGCTTTTTTCACAGCTTATAAATATTGAGGTTTGAAAATGGGTGAAATTATTTCTGTATCTGTGACCTGCAAGACAGAGAGGTCTGGGTTTTCAAACAGTGGGACGTATCTGTTAGTCTGTTAGTGACAAGATTTCGAGTATTCGTTCAGGTAGATCCATGAGCACAGCATGTCTTCAAATGTAGTATTGTCGCTTCTGTCATTGGCATGGGCTTGCCATGCAACCAGCAGCTAGTGGTTTACAATCATGTGGATCATCAGTAGAATAATCTGGTTCCTATTTGAACAAGAGGCTCTTACACAGTTACAGTGGAGGCTCTTAAATAGTTACAAGAGTCTCTCACACAGTTGTCCAGAGAGGGTCAATTTTGTTTCAGCTGGTGCAGTTAAAGGCATGGCTGGTGGTGGACTTTAAGAAGACTTTGTGTATATGACTTTGAGACCTATCACAAACATTGATGTGGTGTAGGCCTACCACTTCAGTGACTGGCTTAGTATATAGTAGGGATGCACTGAAATGTAAATTCTTGACCGAAACTGAAAATTCAGCATTCATTTGGCCAAAACCGAAAAAAACAAAACCAAAAAAAGACAACTACTTTAAAAATAACACCAAAATTAGACAGAAAAATCAATAACAAAATTAATATTAATTGTTCTAGCATGTACTGGCTGACTTAGCATGATAGCTGTTAGTAATTATGTATATATATATATATATATATATATATATATATATATATTAATACTGTTATTTAATTTTTCGGTCCAATTTTGGTGTGTTATTTTCTTTTAATAAAAGTGTTGTTAACACACCAAAATTGGACAAAAAATATATAATTGATAGCAGCAATCACACTCTTATCATGCCCAGGCAGCCAGTGCATGTTGGAACCTGCGCATGATAGGAATGTGATTGCAGCCACCCTATGCCATGCTACCCCCCACACACTTACACATCCATGCTATCTCAAACCCTCATTCACAAACATTCAGCATAAACTACAGTATAACACCCATTACTCTTACACACTTACTAATCCACTCTCCCTAAATATTTTCCTACCTTTCCTCTGTCACTGTCACTTTTCCTCCTCCTCTTTGTTCTTCCTCTTCTTCTTCTGTGTCCTGTCCTTCTGGTGCAGTGAGCGCAGTCTAAGTTTTTTCACATTTTCAGCCATATCTGGTGTCCAATGTAGCTTCCAAAGCAGGCCTCCAATACCATTCCTTTTAACTAGGATGTTATGTGGGATGCTAAAGGAATTATTTCCTAAAGTTTTAAGTTTTTTCACATTTTGAGCCATATCTGGTGTCCCATGTAGCAGGCCTCCAATACCATTCCTTTTAACTAGGATGTTATGTGGATAGCCAATAGGGGCGGGATAAGGCATCTCTGGGGCAGAGTGGTAAATAGGGGGGTATAAGGCATATATCGTGGGCACAGTGGCAAATAGGGGGTATAAGGCATGTAGGGGGTAGAGAGTGGCATATCAGGGGGTGGCATATAGAGGGGTATAAGGCATGCCTGGGGGCAGAGTAGCAAGCAGTGGGGCAGATGTGCATAACTGAGTGGCAGGTTGGGAATTAAAAGGAAATAAAAACAAAAATTTGCGGACAGTCCTAATTTTTGGGCACTGCAATGCTGTCCCGAGAAACTATCCCATTTGGGCAGGCAGTGGGGATCATGAGTTAGTTGAGAAGATCCTCTGATCTCTCCAGGGATCTGTAAAATCAAATCAAATGCATACAGTTTAAAACCAAAGCAGCCCTGTATGATGCACTTTATTTGAGTCCCTATTTAAAGGGTCCATCTGCTTGCCTTACATTTGTAACAGTTCTACTGCACCACAGATGAGCGTGTGCTATAATTGAAATCATTCCTACAGAGTGCCTATAATGTATGCATATAGATTGGGCTATAAATAGCACAGCAATTCTGCTGCAGCACAAACACATAATACAGACGAGTGTGTTTATGACTCTATCAGAGAGATAGAACAACGTTTACACCAACAATAGATACCATGTGCAAACACTCGGATAATCTGGAACATCTGGAGAGAATACATTGTATCAGAACATTGTATTGTTCTACCGATTGGGATAAGAAGAGTCTGGTTCCCGTTCTCCGACGGTATGCAAAACCAGGTTTCCAAGACACATTCAGCCCAAGAAAGCCCAGAAATAATAAAACCCAGAAAGTTTGCGACCCTTGCTGATAGGCTTGGAAACTACTAGATAAGGTTTTTATTTTGTTTTACTTTTTTATTCATTAAAACATATTACAAAACAATCACAAAAACATTGAAGACAAAATGATAAAATATGTTTCTTTTATTTCATACCGTTAACATGTGGAGTAGGGTTGACCAAAAAAAATAGTTTGTTTTTTTTTTTCTATTAAAATCTCATGGTGCTGCCACAACCACAAGGAATTCTGGGTAGGCGCATGCAAATAAGGTCACCAATGATCACCTTTTGCTTCTATATCCACTTTATATATAAGTTTAACATTACTTTCAAGGGTTCCATATATAAAGTGGACATAGAGGCATAAGGTGATCATTGTTGACCTTATTTTCATGCGCCTACCCAGAATCCCTTGTGGTTGCGGCAGCACCATGAGATTTCTGCAAAAACACAACATTCCAGAAATTTTAATTGGAAAAACTGTTTTTTTTTTTATTGTTCATTAAACCTATTCAAAAAAATGAAAAGTAATATACCTTTAATGCATTGGCATTACAGAATTGTTCCCTGGTATTCAAAGGTTAATCAATCTCTGATTTTGATTCAAATGGAAGATTCAGTTCTAATCAATAAAAAAAAAAAAGTTTGTTTACTGAAACAATGGTCAGAAGGGGATCTCTTGTTTTGCAAGAAGCATTTTAGTTTGATAAGAGACTTGGTTCTTCTGCCTTGGGGCAAAAATGACCTTTGAAGTAATTGATTTCATTTCTGGTCCAAGAAGATGTTCTCACTTGTGAAGAAGTATAATGAGTTTGTTCTGCCTATTTGTCCAGAACTAAGACGGCCTGTCGGGTCACTAATGAACTGGATCAGACTCTGTCCAACAGTCTGATGTCTGTCTGAGGCATCTCAGAGAGAATTCATGGCCCGATGAATCGTCTGCAGCTCGGATGGTAACTGGAGGAGATCCAAATGTATTCTTTGCATGTAGAGTGGCAAAATATTTCATTTAAACCACCAAACAAATGTTCTCAATACATCAGTCTGTGAACGATGAACAAAGAAACAAAAAGCTAATATTTAGGGAAACATTAAAAAAAAAAATTTGTTGGCATAATGTATATTTTTAATGCAACAAACTAAACAGCTTTTTAAGGATAAAAAGACACTAAGGAAACTTGTTTCAACTGGGGCTGTTTTATTCATTTCAGTACATTTTCTGTGGATGCTTGGTGAGATAAAGAGGTCTATTCCCTAAAGAGAGAGTTGACCTAGAGAGTTGAGGTTTCAGCTCCCTGACTTTACTATACATTATGAAGGGCCAACCCCATTGCGATAACCCCCCCCCCCCCTTTAAAGAAAAAACAGGCAAACTAGATGGGCTGAAGGATTCTAACCCGCCATAAAATTGAATGATTCTTGTGTGTTAACTTCCAAATTCCTTAATTGTTCAAAGATGAAAATATACATGTAATAAAAATCCACCTTTTATGTACACCAGGGGGAAATATACCTTAATGTCCTTTTGTCAGGATCTGAATGATAAAACATGGTTCTACAAGACAATGCGAATGCGTGCAATGGCAATATCAGATAAATGAAAATACACTAGCTAAAACCAACTCTAGATATTGTAGTGTATGTTTAATATATGTTTAACATTCCATTAAGCATTTGAATTATATGTTTATCAGAGACCAATGAATCATTTTAATAATGGCTTTTAAATTTTGCCTACAACTGTATACACGGCAGCAATTCTCACTAGTATCTCATTAGCAACACATGCACTAGCTTTCATTTTGTACCTTTTATGTAAATTGACTAATTTAATGGTATCATAAAGTACTTACAATATAGCAAGTCAATAGATCTATTCACGAAAGGGAGAGTTGCGGTTTTACCACTTGACCCCACTATCCAAAAATCTCATTTGAGCAGGGCCCTCCTTACCTTTTGTCACACACATTGCTGTTGTATAGGACGGTGCAATATAAAACAACTATGATGGCAAGCCAACCCTGGTGCAGGAATGTACCCATCACTATACAGATAAGAAAAGTAGGAAAAAGAGACCATGCCGTAGACATTGTGTATTTGCCTGGTTTTATTTCTTCTCACATTTCTGAGGCTTAAAAAAGTGGTGTCCTTCAGAGAACTGCTGTATTTAGTATTGTTATATGGAAAATCCCAGCTGAGCCCTTTGATGTTTAAGGAAACGCAAGGTCTGCAATCCCTAAACCTGCCACTAGGAGAAAGGCGTTGGTAGAGTACAAAATCTGCAGCACCCTCCCAACGCCACAAATTGTGTTGAGAAAGTATGGCGACTGACCTACTGCTGCTTACTTTTGTCAATCCACTGCATGTCCCATTACATTTGCCAGCTATTTAAAGTTTTGTTCAGTGGAGATCAAAAGCATTTAACAAATTTGTACTGTAATGTAGTGAAACACTAAGGATGCCTGCCACTGGGATTTCAAAATACAACCATGCAAAAAGTTCAAAATAAGAACATAATTTCTGTATAAATTCTATTTCATTTCCATAAACCAAGCAGCAATATTAAAGTATATACAAAAAAAAACTGAGTTGCACGGATCCTTAATTATTTTAGAATTCCCCACGATGGGGGATTTGAAAAGAGAGAAAAAAAAAACAATACAAATTTTACACAAACAAAAGTAAATTCAGTTGAAGGGACAATTCGGCCATCATGTGATCACTATTTGGTCCCTGCAGAACCCATTAAGCTATATTTTGTGTATGAGATGTATTAACCTGACCACATCTCCAGACATGCAATAACTGCTGCCAGTCAGCTCCAGGACTAAGCGCTGGTAATTGGTGGCAAGAATCATCAGACCACAGAGGGCGGCAGCTGAAGCTTCTAACGTTTTTCTATTTTTGAAGAAAGCATATTAAAGTACTTTAATATGCATTATTGATTAGTGGGGCAGTCAGGGACAAACATACAAGCCCTGAGGCAACTTTAAACATGGTCCATAAAGAAACTGTCCAAATCTGCAAAAGAAGCCTTCTTCACATGGCGTCATAGTCTTCGTCATCTTCATGTTTTCGCTTCATGGAGTTGGACTCGGTTGTTGTATTCTGCGAGGACACCATGTTGGTTGTAATGAGAATGTTTTTTGAACCGATTAACGAAGGATTGATGAGGACATTCTGAACTGTGGGAGTAGATGTAGGGGCTGGAAGACAAAGATGGTTCATGCTGGTTAAAATGTTAAACTAAAGTGATCAGTACATAAAATCATGTTTAGATGTGTTTCTACTACACAGGATATAAACTGTATATTGAAATAGTCGATCAACATTTCTTAGAAGTTAAATAAATAGATCAGGGACAACCCAACATGTCTGTTAACCGCATATGTGAGGCGAAACCTTTAAATTAATTTAAGCAAAAAACATTCTGTTACTGCATAGCGTATTGTTTTCCCTACATAAGGACAATTACATTATTAATATATACTATAGTAAAGGCATTAAGTATACTCATGCCCCTTTCTCTCATGTCCCAAAAGGAGACTTATGCATTTTTAAAAATATTTTTGTACCTAAAATGAAATATTACTAACCTGTTTTCACGGTCTGTGAGGTTGGGATCTGAACCGTGAAACGTTGTCCTGTCAGAGATACCGGTGTCCCTACTTTGGAAACAGATACTGTCTGTGCAGATGGGGTCCCTAAAAGCAACACAGGGAGGAACATATAACTTCAATGAAAAATTAGAAGCCTATTAAATATGGTGCTCACATGACTACCCAAAGACCTGATGATTTCAAATAAACAAATGCTTATGTCAAATTAGACTATAAATGAAAATCTGATTTTTCCTTTTTGCAGCCCGACACATTTGTAGCCAGTCTAATTGGCCTGGGCTTTAAAAAAAAAAAAAAAAAAAAAAAAAAAAAAGTCAGGTATATTCTGAGCTTTTTGACAAAATCAGTGTTGTTTCATAAATGGTTTTAAACTTCAGACACTTGAAGATCAGTAGTTGGTGGTCTTCAAAAGCCAGGAAACGTAACTTTTTATCATACCAGTGTGTCCTCCAGGATTTAGTCTCTAAAAAGCCTCCACTGTTCTGGACTTTTTAGAATAATGCACTCACATACAGTAGGGATTTTTTAATCAATGAACACACAGAAACATAAGACTGTACAACTACTATGCAGGACAACCTGCTTCCAGGAATGTGCCCATCACTTTATATACAGATAATACAAGTAGGGAAAAGTGAATGTGCTGTATATGTTGTGTAATTGCCTGTAATGCTAGAGCCTACAGGTATGATCAGGGATCACTGTTAACAGATGACATTATTCAAAACAGATACAAAGAATTATTAAGAGGTGCTTTACATGAACCCTCGCTTACCTAGTGTGGGAGTGCTGGGCCTGCTAGTCACTGCACCTACACTTAGCCTCGGCACAGTAATTCGTCCAGCTGAAGACGAAATCTTGAAGAAAAAGAATAGTTTTAAATATGAAAACAAATACAGTACAAAATATAAGCCAATATATAGATCAGATAATTCCATAAAGCTACTGTAATAAACACACATCAAGACATACTGGTACAGAAGAAGAGACCTGCTCAGGATATTGCCATTTGTTAAGAGATGGGGCTACTAAACCAGATATGTCAGGGACCAACTATAATGTCATATTGCCTAAAGAGGCAGCCAAACGTATAAAATGCAAAATCTATTTCAGAGCTCAGGGAAATAACAGCGCAGAATCCTTGTGTTTTGCATGGAAACACAGATCCAATTACTAAGAAATTACATTGAGCTCTGGCAGGTGCATTCATACTACTAAATAAAACACGACTAATCCACTAAGCCAAAACGAAAAGTATTAGCAGCGAGGTGCTGCAACAACACACAATGGAATCCCATAGAATGAGCTGAAGGCGCGCATAAAGTAATACCAGTATTGACTCCTTGACCAAGTACTTCAAATCACATATAATAGGCAAGGCTTTATTAGATGATGTACATCCTTTTAACAGATGTTACTAACAAGTTAGCTTCACTTACCTTCTTCTGTAAAGCTTTAAGCCGATAGTTGGGAGCAGTCAAGCAGTATCTGTCTGGTGGCAACCTGGGCCCAGCGTACGGTTTGATTAAAGGCAAAGGTGTCTGGTTCTTTTGTCTCGCAATATCTAGGAGAAACTACGGGACCCTTCATATTAGTTTCACAGAGTAAAAGAAATCTCAAAAGTTAATACCACCCTAATCACCCCCCCCCTCCAGTATGTCCATCGAGCAAAGAAAGAAGCTATGAAAAAATGTAGCTCATAGCTTGGAGGCAACCCTTTCTGCAGGCCTGTAAGTGTTAAAATTCAGCAGATTGTTGTGGACATTTGGACCTTACAAGCCTTCAACTTTCTCTACTACTTAGGAAGTATGAATTTGGTGAAATTACATCAAAGGCTTATATGACATCATGCTCAGTTGCTACCTGGATCTGATTTAGTAAGACACTGAAAATCAATCTGCACCTTTACTAGCTGCTAAGATTAGGTCTACTTGCTCATTGCAGAGCTGCACAACTCACAAGAATTACTTTTAGTTATGTTTGTGTAGGGACATATTCTGCCCAATTTGGTGACAAAAACATGCTCATTAAATGTATTAGTGATTGTTCCACATACTGGATATGATTCACAGAACAGCTCATTTTAACATCTACCTCTATGACTTATTAACCACCATATAATGGAGTGCGAGTCAAACTGCTGCCGGGTCAAATCAAAGCAGGAAGAATAATAAAAGTGAAAGTGCCCATCACACCTGATTTAATTATATATATATATATATATATATATATATATATATATATTGGCAATAAAGAAACCTGCAGCTATGGATGAACCCATCAATGGATTATGGGACCAAGGAAACAAATGAAAACACTTTAACAAAGAAGCTAAAAATTCTTCAAACAGGCGCTGCTTCCATTTTTGTATAGGACCTGAGCAGAAACTTTTCAGAACTAAAGAACAGCGCAAAATAAACTAAAAAATTGGAATGCTTTGTTCTGAAATCCTTACATTTACACATTTTTCCTGATCACTGATACTTTATCCCAAACCAAGTTCAAATGCAGAACGCGAAAAACCATAAGTCAATGTAGAGATCAAAAGAAAGTTTTCAAATATCTCTGCCACTTCTGCAATATCTCCAGTATTTCATATTAGAAGGAAATGTACAAAGATAAACTCACATCTCTGGGGGGAGGAGACGTGAAAGACTGGTCCGTCCGGCACTGAATCGCGAGTCTGACATCATCTGCATCTATGTTGTTTTTCTTCGCATGACTTGAGTATATTTTTGCATCTTCAAGTATTGTCGTCACATATCCTAACATACAAAACATTACAGAAACCATGTTTAAATTGTATTTAACAAAAAGCAGGGAAGGAGGAAAGGATTTTGTCTCATCCGTGGATTTTTTCTGAACCTTGCTTTCTTTGGAAATATATCACTTTGAGGTTTAAACTGCTTTCTCAGTAAATTATATATGGAGGTGACATAGCTAATGCATCCCGGGTTTTGGAGCTCATGCTGTCTTTAACAGAAAACATTAAAGAGAAGTCACAGAGATAGACTGAACCTTAACATGAAGTTATGCACTTCTATCATATAGGATACAAAATAACAGTCTAAGAGCGAGTAACGTGCATCCATTGCTTTGTGTGATTGTAATATTTATCTAATCTATATAAAAATGTGTAGTAAATGTTTTGGTGTTCCTATGGCAACAGAGCAGCTATAAACCAATTACAAATAATGGCATAGAAATAAGTCTATAGGTTCTGTTCTCAAACTATTGTTTGCCGGTGGTTTTATTTTACGAATTACGACCCGCTTTGCACTTACGGTATGTGAATTCCAGCATTTGGTTAATCACTCTAGGTTCGTATTCAGTAATTCCCATGTCCTTCAGGATCTGAGCCATAACCTGAAAAAGAAAGAAAACGACTTTCACGTCAGCTTGTTCTGTGTAGGGCCACAATGGTGTCGATTCACTAAAGGGAGAGCTGGCCGAAGGCTTGTGATTTTAACACTCTCAGTTCATTGTTTGTTCTAAAGGGCCAACGCTGACAGGTTCCACCAGCTATACAATATAATCGATTGGAGAAATATTGCTGATTTGATAATGCAGTATACAGGGCCAGCCTACTGTATAGGAGCCAAAACACAACTCAGCCTTTAGTGAATAGACCAAGTTGTCTGTCGTTCATCTTTAAGTTGGGACACTCACGACTGCAGTATCACTCATACACACACACACACACACACACACACACACACACACACGGCTGCGGTATCACTCATACTCACGGCTGCAGTATCACTCATACACACACACACACACACACACACACACACACACACACACACTAAGGCACTTTGCCTCAGTTACTCTTGCGCCATCTGTAAAGTTATTAAAAGACTGAGAACCAACTTTTAAACCAGACAGCCAAGTTTATTTGCACAGCGAGCCACTGCCTCAATGAATGACAGTACAGAGTGACAGCCACATAACACACACCGTGTGCAGCAGACTATTACCCGGGCGGGTATCCGGTGTAAACCTCACGCCAGCTCGGTTACGCACAGAATTCGCACATATAACCCCAAAAACATCACAATACCTGGGCATCCTTCGGCCCGCTTTTAGGAGACGCCATCTTCGCTTGCTCCATGGTATCCACCCCGTTCGAGCGACTTCCGGCTCCGCCAGGAAGGAACCAAAACAAAGGGGCGGCGCTACTCGGTGACTGTCGGCATGACGGATCTGCCATCTTGGTCGAGGAAAGTTTGCCAACCCTCTCCGAGCGTATCGCTATTCGCTTTAGTGCTGCTAAGAGAGCGATTGCTTCTGATATTTATTGACTTTCCCTCTTTTCCAGGACGGTTTATATTGCGCGTGAGCGAGTTCACACCGCGAATTCAATCAATCTTATTGACGGAGCTGCTCGCGTTACCAAAACGCGTCATCTTTCAACATCCGGCTGCTTGATTGGCTGCGAATTCTGTGCGCCTGCCCCCTGTGGGCGAATGAAAATGACTTAGTTACACCAACAGCATAAGGGCTTTTTAAGACTGTGGTTATGCAAACTGTGGTTCTGGGGAATGAGTAACCCATCCCCCAAAATCTAATTGATGCGTGGAGTACAAACCTATCCTTAGCCCAAGTTTACCTGCCAGTAGTCAGTATGTCCTCCTCTCACAGCTCTTTGTCTGTTGGGATAGAACCTTTACAAATTTTCTCTTACTTCACTATATCCATTCGTACAAATCCGATCCGTCACCGCTCGCTACGTTCACCGTCATTCACCAAAATGTGCAACGCAACAAATATACAGAAGCCCATACTTCATAATACTTATATCTTCGAATGGAATTTAACACGGATATCATCAAGGCTATAGACCCCTTGTGAATGATTATTTCTCACTATGTTCATATCAATGCTTTATTTAACCCCATTCAGTACCGAGGATTTTTCATACCCTAAATACCAAAGTTTTGAGGGTTTTGTGCCCTTTTTTACAATGATTCCCCTTTTCGATGTATCCACACAAGTTAGACATTTTTTATGTCTATTATGTTTATTAGTATATTATCGCTAGTATGAAAAAAATGGTACAAAAACATAGTTCTGTCATGTTGTAGAGGGCCGCATCCATCATTTATATAGTATCCTTTATTGATGGGGTTTCTTCTGGCTTAAAGGGGTTTGGAGGTTTTTTCTTAAAATGGTGGTGAGAAATAGTATTCGTTTATGTTTTTACCATTTTTCTTTTTTTCTTTTTTTTTTTTTTTTTTTGCAAAATTGATAGATATGCTTAGGGATCTGTCTCAAATCATGTTAATGCCAGTGTTCCTTCTCCTTCAATAAACCTGCCTGAGTGGAACCCTTGAGTGCCTGGAGCCTTTTTCTATAGTGTTCCTATAATGACATCTCTGGACTACCTAAAACATTTTTTGTAAACATTTTTCTCCCACTGATCTCCTCTGTACTAATCAGTCTGTGATCAGCAAGCATGGCTCCATAGCCTTGTATTGCTGATCACAATATATGTGTGATCAGCCAGCAGAGGAACAGAGATCCCAGCAAGGTCTGGACTGACTAGGTTTCCTTTCTCCTCCCAAGGCCTTAAAGGCAGGTCCCTACCAGGGGTGAATACGTGATCACACAATAGGGGGTTCGCAATGAGTTCCATTACATTGGATCTATGAACATGAATCCAGAAATGCTGTCTTTGCTGAAAGCTGAGCGTTAAGGCTGTTGTTAGCCTGATCTCCCATGCAGCAGCAGAGCGAAGTCCCCGCCACTGCAATAAATATCAGAATACTTCAAAAACTGATTAGTCAAAGGTTGCCAACAAAAGAGATGTCTTTTCAGCTGAGATGTAGCGATTTCGCAGAAGAAACAAAATATGGCATGGGCAGCATTAAAGGCACCCTTCCCAAATACTTGGTTACATAACATTTGGCAACAATCATAGCCTTCAAACATTTCTCGTAGCCATCTATTGGCAGTTCCTCCAAGTCATCGACTGCAATTTGTTAGCGCTGTTGCTGGATTGTTTTCACTGCAATTTCCCTGCATTGCCAAAGAGCTCTGCTTTGGTTTCATCTGTCTGTAGAAGACCTTCCTCAAATGTGGTTTTATCACAGTTCGCACCTACCTTAGACGACATCTTTGATCAATTGTCCTCTTGCCACCATGTCCCAGGAGGCTCTTGAGCGTTCTGTGAGCAGCAGACCTCCAAATAACATTGTGAACTGTTGAAACATCTCTAAAGATGGCCTTGGGCCCTTTAGAATTCTAATTTCTAATAATAATATATTCTGATGCTCTCAGACAACTCTTTTGTCTTCATTAAAAAGGAACAGGGACTAAAGTAGCCTTTTTATCAGTTAAAGCCCTACAACATACGCACTGGCACATTTTGAGCACCTGAAATGTTGGGGTGGGGGGGCACATGTATTACTAATATATTATGTAGAACGATAGCAAATGAGTGTAGCAATGAGCACACCATGAAAGACCACCAAAAAGTCTTTTTAAGGTGTACTTGCTTCTTAAATTGATGTTGAACATATGGATGAAAAGAGACAAGTAGGGGACATAATGCCGCTAGCTGCCACATAGCAGTAAGATTGATCACTATATCCACGTTTGTTTTTCATGCTTCAGTAAAAACGCATTGAAGATCACACAATTCTCTGTTCTCAAAAATTGTAGCAAATGTGATTTTTTTTTGGAGGTTAATGGACTGTTAAGGTACAAAGGACACATTTTGAATCTACTAATTGAACATTAAAACACATTACCATCGAACATGGTGACTTTGTGTAACCCATCACCATCGCTTAGAAACCTTTTTTAAGACAGTTTTGAATAATGATGCATATAATTAGGGTATTGCAAATCAATTAGCGCCACCTTTTTCTAAAACAAAACTTGCACTGGGCACCTCATGGAAATCGGTAGTTTCTCACAAGTCTCTTATGGAATAGGATACCCGCTCCTGCAGACAAAATTGCTAACATGATCGGAATTTTTTGATGGAGTATCTTCTAGCAGCCAGATAAGATGAGGGGTTTTTCGTAACATGGGAGAAATGGGTATCAATAAGACCGACAATAGGTCTGGGATCATGTCCGACTACCCTATGGACAATAAGGACAGCCTATTTGATATTCAGGTATTGATTCCAGTAACTATAATTTGTATTTTGCTGTTTCTGCTAGGAGTCACGGGAAACTTCATAACAATATTGATTTTCAAGAGGTACAAGGACATGAGGTCCACCGTTAATATGTATCTTTCCAGTATGGCAGTTTCCGACATCCTTATTTTCCTTGGTATGCCTTCAGATTTGTACAGAATTTGGAAATATAAACCATATATATTTGGGGACTTTGTCTGCAAATTTCTCGTTTACCTGAGCGAGATGTGCACGTACTGTACAATTCTTCACATTACCACTGTAAGTGTGGAAAGATACCTTGCCATATGTTTTCCTTTGAAAGCCAAGATTATGATAACCAAAAAAAGAGTGAAGGCCGTTATTATCCTTCTGTGGATTGTTTCCTTAATCACGGCTGGGCCAATATTGTTCCTTTTTGGGGTGGAAAATCCTTCTGGATCTCAAGAGGAAGAAACCATGGAGTGTAAATACGTGGAACAGTCAGCCCAAAGTGGACTTCTGCGCGTAATGACATGGGTTTCCACCATATACTTTATCATACCAATGTTCTTTTTGATGTTGTTGTATGGGCTCATCTGCAGAAAGCTTTGGAATACCAAGCATGAGAGCAGAGGACCATCTACTGTCAACAGAGGGAAACAGCACAAGCAAACAGTGAAAATGTTGGGTAAGATAATGAGATATCATTTGTATTGGGATACGTTGGAGGCTTTAGTTAAGTGCCGTAGGAATGCATCATTCATGTGAAGGAAAAAATTAGATCATGAGAACGTACATTTAAGACAAGATTGTAGGGCTTACAGATTTTGGAAGTATTAATTGATGCAGCTCAAGATGGAAGAATTAATTTGAAAGGTAACAGAGCATGCTGATACTACAAAATGCCATGGTTAGTCGGTATAATTAAAAGCTCTGTTCCAAGTTCTCTGCTGAATTTACGTTTTATAATTAAATCCAGACACATAATTCCTAGTGCTGTCGAATGTCCAAAGCCTTTACAGAAGTGACTCTTTAATCATGTCATTTTGCCTCATTAATGTTTTTAGGTAATGGTTGCGTTATTAATAATCTCATATAAATTTTAATGAAGGGATGCGACCCCTTATTTGGGGTCGGATCCTCAAATAAGTCTAAATGGAGACAAATAAGTTTTTGAGCTGCTACAAAACAAGTTGAAAGATTTCAAGTTACGTTATGATAAAGGGGTAGATTCACTGAAGAAAAAAAACATTTTTTTCCCCCGTGGGAAAAAAAGCATACAAGAATAACTAGGCTTTTTAAATTTGACATTATTTTCTTTGTAATAAATAAGACATTTATTCGTAATTTGGCCTTCTGTCTCTTACAGTGCTTGTAGTTCTGTCCTTCGTATTGTGTTGGCTGCCTTTCCACATTAGCCGCATCTTGTTTGCCTGGGCTGGCATCGGAGAACTCATGCTGTACGAACTCACACAGTATTTGAATCTGCTTTCGATGGTTCTTTTTTATCTAAGCGCCTCCATCAATCCCATGCTCTACAATATCATGTCCCAAAAATACAGGACAGCCATGAACAAGATTCTGAACCCACGTCAAGCCCTACAATCCAGGACCATTACACGAAGCGAGCAGTCTTCATTGGAAAGGACTGAGCTCAGTTCATTTCATTGACGGCTTCATTTAAATGACCATGGATCTGTATTTTAAATTTTTCTTTAGATGCAATTATTTCAATATTTCAGAATTTATCTTGGGGAAATTAAATGTTAAATGGTGATACATTTGTAACGCGTTAGATCTGAGCAAATGAGCTTTGGATATAGTCAAATTAAAAATATAGATATACTAGTTGGGCCAAATAGTTCTTCTTTGCAGTCATATTCTAGATGTTCTAGGAATACAAGGTTCAAGATTGCCATGCGAAGCAGGATAACAAGCCGCCAAGCCATGAAACCATTTAGTTACCTAGAAAACATATATATATATTTTTTTTAAGTTTCTTTAAAGTTTGTTTCTACAAATAAAGGAACAAAGGTTCCTGAGGCTGACAGGACCATTAACCCATGTTGAAAAGACCCCTTTTGTATCATTTATATTTTTTTAAAAAGTGAGGCATAAAAAAAATATAAAAATCTTTCATGTTGATTACTGTGTGTACGTTTTGTTTTTTTGCTACAATTAAAAAGAAAAAAAAAAAACAAAAACTAGAATCCAATAAACAAACTCCCCTTTGAACACGTTTATATTTTTTTATTGGACATTAAATATATTATCTATTTCATAGTAACAATTTAGTAATACATATGCAGGGTAATCTTATCGTACTGTAGATAACCTCATATTACAATGAAAATACAAAGCAACTTATTTTGTTTTAACAAGGACACCAACTAAATTACATAAATCTGGAATGTATAATAGTACGTACAAAAAAAATAAAATAATCACAAAGTCTATGAAGAAAAACTAGTATAAATGAATGGCAGTACACTAATCATTCAGTAAAGTATAATAGTTGTATTATGCTTATTTTTTGTGAGCTGTTATAATCCTGATTAGTACTAATCTTGAAGCCTGTAATGCGATTATTTTCTAAAATGAAAAATATGTACTTTAAAAAAAAATATTTTATATGTCTTCGTGTGAAATGTGGTTATTGAGAATAAAAATCCTTTGGCAATGAAGATAGTCTATTTCTTTAAAAAAAATGGGAAACAATATAAAGTAGCCAGATATAAAATAAATTGTAAACATGTCTGTAGCCTAGGGATACTAATGCGTGTACAAAAACATTTAGAGACATATACGCAGACACATAAAAACATTATTTTAACTTTTTCTCTGTGGGGGGGTATGCAAAGCATAGCAGTGTCGCAGAGAAAGGGTTAACAACGCTAGATTTTCTATTTTTTTCCGTCAGGAGACAATTATTTTCTGCTACAATTTGAACAATACATTCAAACCTTTTTTTTTCTTAATGTATTTAATCAAAATAAATATAACACGATTAAAAAAAAAAAGTATTTCTGGAAAAAAATGTACATTTTAGATTGCACGGTAAATCTACTGTAAAAAGGAATGGTAATATATAAAATATAAAATGAAATGATACGCAGGGAGATTATGATTGACATTGATGAGCAATATGTATTTTTTATGATGTATGTAGAGGTTCATACATATAAAAAAAATGCTCATTTTGCATAATGGCTGAGTATTTGATAATGAAAAATAATCTAAGAAATGGACACATTTCACATGACTTTAAAACACTACCACTTTGCTACTATTGTTTCATTTGTAAAAAAAAAAAATCTATTACAAAAGAGAGATCGCATCCGTACAATGGAGTCTTTTAGTTCTATGAGAAACAGTCTTTTTCAAATGGATGCAAAAAAAAAGGATTTGAAAGAACAATGACGTATCGTGAAAACAAAAAAAAAAAAACATCTCCAATATAAAGTGATGGAATGTATATTTATATATTTATATATATATATTATCAGCATGATAACTTTCTTACAAAAAACATCTTATATGTAAAAATATTTAGGTTAGTAGATAATACATCATATGGGCATATCTCACGTGCGATTTTAACTCTTAGATTACAGACAGTATAAAAACATTTGCTCAGTTTGAGCCAAATAGTGTAACATTTATAATAAATGCACTTTTTCTTTTTCCTCCGTAAAGACAAATCTGTGCTTGTTCAGAAAGTGCTGCAATGTTCTTGAGTAGCACAGAAAATTAAGATTTTTGTCTTCTAATATATAAATGAAATGCAAAGCAGGACGATATATGAATATGGAATTGCATACACAGTACAGGGTCGTAAGGCCTATTTAACCTGCAAAAGGCAGAATGGATATTGCAATGAAACGCTCGGAATAATAGCTAATGCTTTCAGGTACGCTATATAACTTAGGTTATCAGTAGGAAGCTTCAGGGTCATGCTATGCATCACTGGGGCTATTATAATTAGGATAATTATAATCCTAGCACCAAACTCCAGCAATGTATTTCTTTTGCTGGAGATGTGTCACTGTTATGATGACTTCACACGGCTGCATATCTGATTCACTCTACTAATGTCCTTCCTTCTTGTGCATGAACAGCCCGACTTTTATTATTATTTTTTAACAAAAACCTTACTATAAATAATTACTCCGCGTGTGTAAAATGATCTGATTACTGGGATAAGGTATTCACCGCAATCAGTAAATACACATTTCTTTTAGCGTGCGCACGTACACACTAGGTGGATTATGCAAGCACCTAATATCAGCTACTTAACAAAATTTCCAAAATGGCGTTCTTCATCTAGAGAACATTTCATCACTCAAAAAAAAGTGATCTTGTGCACCGTCAATTATGGCAAATGGGGAAACCATGTCAAACCGTGGGCTTCAACTGGACCAAATGACAGAGGACTTACGCCGTTTGGCAATGCAAACTTGGTGTGGAACCTGTTTCCACATCTCTGTTCTTCACTTTCCACTTACATCAATATAATATATATGCAGTAAATAACAGTGTGCTTCCCTATGATTTCCTAGAGCTTCCCTATCGTCTTCCGCCTCTACACTCTCTTTCGGCCAGTGTAAAAAGGTACACCAAGACTATTTCTTTTCTTCGTTAACAAGTCCTTTTTTAGCTACCACTTGCAAAAGCTTGAACATTTAAGGACACACTTTAAAAGCAGATGTTCTATATAAACAGCACCGTCTTGACATTGAAGAGTCTATATTAAGGCATATCACACCACAGTCCAGAAACAAAGGACTTAAATTCCCTTTCTAAGAATTTCATGATGTTTTATGGTTTTGCAGGTAGGGAGGATTGTGCTAATCCAGCCTCTCAATGAGTGAGCAGCAAGAATGGAAATGCACTTATATATAATACAATCATTTCCATCTATAAGTTTAATTAGAACAATTAAACATAAATATTGAAAGGAGAAACAAAAATAGTTGTACTGGTTATCTTGAGAATAAGCGACTAATGTCTACTTGATCACAAAGTACTGAATGACGACGGCAAACAGGAAAGCCACGACAGCAAATATCACGAGGAGCAAAATGGCGAACTGCTCGTCGGTGAGAGGTTTCCTCTTGGTCTTTGTGGCTTCCGTCGTAGCGTTAGCACACTGTAGGATCAATTCTTGTCTTTGAGATGAGAACGTGGTGCTTGGACTGTAAGGTCCATACACTTCCTGCAATCCCGTGGCATCTTGGAACTGACGTCCAGCGCAAACTCGAAACCGGTATTCACAGTTTGTTTGAAAGTTTGCAAAACTGAATGAGGTCTCCGGTCCTTTGTATACCTGTTTAAGAGGGAAGAAAAGTGCTGTGAGTTAATATCCCGAACATGCCGGCATGTATAGCTGAACTGGCCGACCAAAGAAGACAGAGAATGAAGAGGAGTGAGATGTCGGGATAAATAAAGGTGACCTGTAGAAACTATGAAAAACTTGGTAAAGTTGACACATTTCAAAGTGAACTGTATCAAAGTGCCAGGTACCTGTATCTTTTTCAAGCCTGAAAACGCAGATTTTATTAAACTTAATACTGGAAGATAGCATACTTCACACTTACATTACGTCTAATTACACATATAGGTAGCAGCGGAAGAAAAGAACCAATAGGCTCAACTGGTCTGCCATTTTTAATCACTATTTGACTTATTACTTCTTTAGGACAGCTTTATGCACAGCCCAAGCTTTCTTGAATTCATTTACTGTCCTACATCCACTGGAAGACTATACCAGGTATCCACTACCCTTTCTGTCCAGTAGTAAAGATGGCTACCTACTAATCCGTACACATACCTGATCAGTCTCTCTCCCATTGGTAAGTTGGAGGATGTAAACAATGGAATCCCCCCTCATCGGTGGCAAGGTTTCCCAGGTTACTTCACACAAGTTATCCTCGATCTGTTGCACTTTGGGTGCTGCAAAAAAAAAAAAAGGCATATACATAAAATAAATAAATAAATAAATAATATATATATATATATATATATATATATATATATTAATCTTCAATTCAGGGCTCCTGCAGACTAGATAGAGTCCTGATTTAGGAAATAACAATTATATACAGCACGAGGTAATTAGGTTACTCTAAGATCCTAAAGGATTAAGGGTGTAGGGAGGTTCTGGGTTCTGTGTTGTATTGAGCAGGGGTAGGTTTCTCTAACACTTCCTCCTTACAAGGGCTACATGGGCCAAGCCCATGGAATATGACATCATATTACAGCGCCTTCAGTCATGGCCAATAAGAAAAACCTGTAATAAGAGCCAGCAATGTCTCGACTATTTCACATGAGGTTACAATGCCAGCCTCTCTTTTGACTTGAGGGTCGACCTGCTGCTGCACCCTCTGTAATGCATTAATCTCTATTAATATTTGGTAGATCCACCTTTTACTGCAATAAAAGCTTTAAGTGATTTGGGGGTAACTATGCGTCCGTGTATATCCGATTCCAATATGTACTGATTTTTAGGACACCGTGTGGAATTCCTACCTTTTAATGCCGATGGTGGTGACTTGGTTGTTGCAAAACTGTAAACATCAGAAAACGGTCCCTCTCCTGCATCATTGTACGCTTGGATTCTGAAGTTATACGTGGTGGATTCGTTAAGCCTCTGAACCTTGTACGTGTGGCAGGGTCCATTGTAGATTGTAAAAAACCTACACGAGAAAACATCCCACTGTGAAACAAATCTCATTTAGCCATTTTCAGTTCTGCAGGTTCTGGATAGCCCTGGCTCAACTTAGCAGCCGGGGCTGCATGTGATTGTGGGGATAAGCGGTCAAATATAGGTCAGGCAGGTAAAGCAGGTTAGGGTCAAAAGTTCAGTGTTTATAATAAAAAAAAAAAAAAAAAAAAAAAAGGGGTAGAATGTTTTATTTACGCTTGCGCTACCAGCACTGCCAGCACTGCACTAATGTCTCGCACTGCGCAAAGGGCGGGAATTTGCGCTATAAATAGCACCACGTTTGAGGTGAGGTGCACTGCAAACTGTCTGCACTGACCTCGTAGGAGCATCTGCTGAGCAGCAGCATAGCAGGAGAGCCAAAGGTGGAAGATGGGAGAACTTTTTTTTTTAGGCGACCGCCCTCCCACCCAAAAAGAACTATTCTTTTAAATTGTCGTGGCTTTTATTGGGGTTAAGGTTTCCCTTTCTTAATAATAAAAAATAAAATTAAAAAAAAGGGTGGACTGGTGGTTCGGTGGGCCTTGTGGCTTTAGGGCGGATGGCCTGGAGTAGTGTTAAGGTTTGTTGCACTGGCGGGGGACATCTACGCAATACAACTTCCGGTGCCGGCACCGGAAGTTGTATTGCGTAGATGTCCCCCGCCGGCCCCGCAAGACACCCGGGAGTCTGCTCCGGTAAGTTGGGGGGGGGCAGAGGAGGACAGTGCCAGCGTATCTCGGGGAGGGGGGAGAGTGCCAGCGTATCTCGGGGAGGGAGGACAGTGCCAGCGTATCTCGGGGAGGGAGGACAGTGCCAGCGTATCTCGGGGAGGGAGGACAGTGCCAGCGTATCTCGGGGAGGGAGGACAGTGGCAGCGTATGTCGGGGAGGGAGGACAGTGGTAGCGTATCTCGGGGAGGGAGGACAGTGGCAGCGTATGTCGGGGAGGGAGGACAGTGGTAGCGTATTTCGGGGAGGGAGGACAGTGGTAGCGTATTTCGGGGAGGGAGGACAGTGGTAGCGTATCTCGGGGGGGGGGACAGAGTGGCAGCATGTTTTTTTGGTGCTTTTTTAAAGAAAAAAACTTTTTCTTTAAAAAAGCACCAAACTTTTAGGGTGCGGCCTATATACGGGGGCGGCCTATATCCGAGCCAATACGGTATTACTTGTGTTAGATCTACTTACACTGCTGAAAACAAAGTAAATGTAAAGTCTACTCAATATTATCACATACATTAAGTCTGCTACGGACTCAGTGTCCTCATTGGCTATAAGAGCAAGAAGCAGCATTAAACGGCCCCAAACCTTTCTGTAAGGATTGTATACCAGTTAAAAAACAAAACATTATTTGGCTAGGTGCAATTCCTCTGTTTCACAACACGAAAATGCCCAGTTCCAAGCTTCTGAAAGTAATGAGCAAACATAACCATGGATTCCCTAAAAGATTAATTAGTTGGTTTTATGCCCATTAAAAGGGAACATCTCTAATGTCTGGAAAACCAAACCTTGTCGCGTTAAGTATTAACCCTATTACTTTTAAGCAGCTAATGATCTATTAACATGCAGGAGACTAATGAATCACTCATTAATCCATCGACGGGACTCACTAGAGTGACTTACCTGCTGAGCTTATCCTCCATTTGTAAATTGAACTGGGAAGTCTCTGTTGCTAAAGCTTTGCTGGATCCATCACCCCATTTCAATTTAAGGCTCTGGGGGCTGAAAACCACGCATTCCAGATGAGGAGGGTTAGGCGGCGGTGGTTTTGTTTTGGCTTTAATAGATTGACTGAATGGACCCGCACCCAAGCTGTTTATGGCCTGGATTCGTATCCTGCGGGGGGAAAAAAGCAACAATGAGCCCTGTGTGGAACTTAAAGGGATTTACTAACAGCTGAAAATGCCAGCATTTTATAAACATGAACAATTTATTCAACAATAGTTTTAAACTCTATAACCCTATATCTACATGTATAATAAGCCATATTAATAAAAGTGAATGCTAGAATCCTAATCATCAAGAGACAAAAATGTTGAGCGCGTTACCTGTAGGCGCGGTCTGGGATCAGGTTTTCTAGAATGCAGCTCGTAACGCAGTCAACAGTTAGCTGCTGCTTTTCGCCGTATTCTATGTTGTACCCGGTGATATCAGATCCGTTACAGCATGGCTCTTTCCATGCAATAGCAAGGCACTCTGACGGTGAAGGAAGAGGAGTTTCCAAGAGATCTCCATCAAGCACATGTAAGGATGTCACGGCAGCCGGGACTGATGCTGGTGTGGTCACTACAGCGGTGTCTCCAAACAGTCCTGCACCTGCTGTATTTACTGCCTAGAAGATGTAAAAAAAATTTTTATCGGTCTTAGAAGGCAAGTTAGTGAACTAAATAATACGCAAGTCAATATCCTTTGAAAAATATGCAGTTCTGGTTCAAATATTTTGGTGCTATTATACCTGGACTCTGCAGTAATATGTTGTTGCGGCTGTAAGACCTTTGATTTCATAGCTTGGACAGGAGCCAGTATAAACGATCTGCATGCATCCTTCCATCCTGCCCCATTCTAACCTGTATTCAGTGATTTCCGAGCCATTACACATGGGAGCCTAAAACAGAAACAAGAATCTCAGCCTTAGACAGCACTGAAAACAAAATACCTCCCAGCAGCCTTCTCATATATCGTACATGCATACAGAAAGAGGTTTTCCTAAGCACCTATCACTTAGTACAGGTGCCTTTACACATACTGCCAGATTAACTGACAGACTTGGTCTCCTAGATCTGACAGCATTTACTACAAGTTTTTTTCTGCATTTGCCACTTCATCAGAAATGTGCACATTGGCCGCACTCTTTTTTCATTAAGCATGACTCCTTTCATTTGTATACTGAGCCAGACATTGATGGTGATACAGCATAACTCCCATTAACATTTTCGTTTGCATTTTGTTGCTGTTTAACACTCATTACAGAAATGGGGAGAGGCTGTCCTGGTTGCTCTGCCCTTTTGCAGAAGGGCTCGGGGAGGCCTGGTTCAGAGAGAAGTTAGCACTGCAGAGCTCATGTAGGATGCTCCTGATTTACTTAGTATTGAAAATTGCCTTAATGGCACTGGTCCATCCACTAAATGCCCCATTAGAAACATAATTCGTGGCATTATTAAATGCCTCAAATCCTTCCTAGAAATACTATATTAACAATGAAGTTGCCATGACAAAAATTATGTATGAAACAAAATTATACACAAATACAGTCATTCTCGTACAAACTGCAAAAGTGTCTTCTCCATACACAATACCTGTAACATCCAATAGATGGCAGCAAAATCAACAACTGAGTGTTTTATATAAAAAAATGACCATACCTCCCTGCTCCTGATACAGAATGAACTATTATTTAATCAGATCATCATTTACAAGCCTGACAAATCTTATTCATACTACAGAGTATTTACCATACTCTGTAGTATGAATACGATTTGTCAGGCTTGTAAATGATGTTAAAGGAACACTCTGAACACAAAGTTGAGGCCACACTCACCTCCCAGTTGGCTAGTATGCAGTTTGCACTCTTACAGCTCAACAGCGGCATCTTGCATCTTTCAGGAGGCCCTGGAGCTGTGCAGAATTCAGACTTCTCTGAGAAGGGTCCGCACTAGGAGAACACAAAAGCCCAAATGAGAAATTGTAAAGCACAAAGTAAGTATTACTCAAAGTAGTACCCACTAAGCGTACAAATACTGAAGAAAAAAAAAGCAATACGCAACAAGAAACAACAAGAATGATCACATATGTTTAGAGATACCATACCCCTGCTTTATTGGCGGCTTTGATCCAGAAGGAATAGGTCTGCCCTGGCAGCAGGTTGCTCACTGTGCACTCTAGCTCTGGACCTTGGTACACCGGCCCCCGATCCTCTTGGTCAGACTTTGCCATCTCTACAGTGTAACTCGTCACCGATGTGCCACCGTCAGAAGGAGGGTAAGCTACAAAAAAGAACACCCATCTCAGTTACATGAAGTCATGGTTTTTTTTTTTACGTTCACCATTTCACATGGAAAATGTTTAAGGTGGGACTGCCACCTACAAGTAAAAAAAGAGCTGCCCTACACATTTGCACCGTCCTTTTTCAATATGCAACGTGTCATGTCGAATTGTACATTTGTACATTGTTACCACATTGACAGCAGAACGTTAACTTAGAATATTGCCTAAAAATGCAGATATCAACACATTTATGGGTTGACAAGGTGCAGGACAGAACTGGGTGCACAGTAAGTGGAAACGTACCCCACTGTAAGCTTAAATCCCTGGGCCTGGCCTTCCCAGCCAAACGTGGAGGATGGCAAGGACCTGGCGGTACAACTGCTGTCTGAACTGTTAGGATGTCCGAAACCTAGAAACCACAAGGAAGAGAACATAAGACATTTGTACTGGAAAATCCACCTAGCAGGAAAAAAAAGATTATTGCACTAAGGCTAAACTTGAGACGGCTTGTTAGAAGAGCGGTAGAGCATAGCAAACATAGGTCATGGCCTAGTGAGACACCTCATTGATTTTTGTGGAAAGCATTAAATAACACTTCCTTATGTCAACAATGGTGGAGAACCTGAGAACCAGACGGTTTATAAAGTGTAAAGACATACAGTATATTCATTCACTGAACAACAACATTCCGCGCCTGAATAATCCTACAGATGTAATGGCAGCTTCCTATTTCCCACCAAAAGGTCTACAGTGGGTGCTTAGACACTAATATGTCAGGACACCATGGCAACCTGGCCTTTGTCTCACACGTGTTCAGTTTAGTGAGAAACCCAGGAGCTTTTTATTCACAATGTCTGAACAGGGTGCTCCATGGGAGAAATACCCTGTGACATCATAACGTGGTAGGAGTCACGTGTGATATCAGTTGTCACAATATCTTATGGAGAACATCAAAAAGGTGTTTGGTATGAAGACGTTTGAGCACAAAATGCTAAAAAAAAAGGATTAATGAACAAAAGGAAAATGTGCTGTAAAGATGACAAGTTTGTGTCGTAAGACAAAAGAGAATAATATCAGAACCCGGGCGAAATTTCCAAGCGTGAGACACAAACGTGCGTTTCTCATGCAGGAAATTACGTCGGTTTGTTACGTCACAGCCAGATATTAATAACCGAGTATAGAAGGACTAGCAATCGTATGTTCCTCATTTGATGTTTAGAGAAACGGTGTCTGTCCAAAGAGCAAATGCAAGTGCAACCTATGCAATGGAAAGCTCACCTGACTCGAGCCAACGGCATTGGCACAGTACAATCTTAATCTGTAGACAGTGCCAGGCTTAAGGTGGTCACATACGTGCTCTTTTGAAGATCCGCTGTATATAACGTCCCATCTATTCCCTATTTAAAAGGAATATGTATTAAAAATCCAGTCAACGAGGCGGAAAACATTTATTTTTCTTACGTGTCAATGTTCAAGTAACAAGTGCGCCATTATTGAGCATAACTTCAAGTTGGCTCTTTGCAGTCTTATCTCTCAAGTTCTACTGGGCAGAGGCCTTGTCTCCTAATGTATTCATATCGGTTGTATCTCATCCATAATGTCTGTAGGACCCCTTCTCTTCTTAAACAAATGCATGCACCTCCCCTTTATTATACTGTAAAGCGCTAAACGCATCTGTCATCGATACACAAATATATAGGAACATGTACGACCACAAGGCATGGCAGCAACAAAAAGATAGTTACAGCAAACCTAGTGTTCTTAATAGAAAACAGAGAAACTCTAGACAGTTACCATTTGAGGTTTCTGAGATTTCAAGGAAATATTTGGAGACCTCTGCCCCTCCGTTGTCTTTTGGTGCATCTAAAAGTTAAATAAAACAGGTTAGTAACAAAAATAAAATAAAAATGAAAAACATGTCATAAAAAAAAAAAACAAAACAAAACACAAAACCAGACTTACCCCAGGTTACTTTTACATTATGTGCATGGATTTTCCCCTTTACACTGAGTTTACACGGAGGGCCAGGTCTATCAGGAGAGGTTGCGTATTGTACGACGTTACTGGGGTTACTTCTGCCTTCACTGTTAAAAGCGAATACCTGTGCAATAAAATAAAAACAATAAGATTATTCACTAAAAAGTCCAATAAGGACATTTTAGAAATATTGATAACCTCTAAATATCTTAAAAGCAAAGACAGGACAGACACCCTTTATAGTAATAACAAAGATCACAATACCAAATAAAACATACAAACGCCAAACTTGAGCATACCCTAAACTTGTAAGAAGTGTTCCTTCTCAAGTTTTTTAAAGTGCATGTGAGTTCTTCACCGTTGTGTTTTGGCTTAAAACCGTAACCCTGCAGAAATCAAACACACAAATTCTTCATTCAGTTAATTGTTTCAAGTCAGACCCGAAAACAGCAGAACAGACGTATACATCAAATATAACATACGCAAAGCATGAAACAGGTGGTGAAAGCAGGCTCCTTCATTTCAGCTTCATTTTTATAAGCGCAATCTGAAGGTGGTGAGCCAAGAATGTGTGCCATCCCACCTAGTACTGTTAAACCCCCCCAAACCCACGCCATAAATAATTATTTAAATCGTAACAAAATTTAGATTTTTTTAGGGAATCCTAAATTATCATGCGATACAAAAAACAGACACTCCTCTGTTGCAACGGTAACTAAACCAACATTTTCATCCACACGGAGCAATGGATAATGTGTTTGGGATTATTACTTACAGAACCTTCCTCTTCCATTTCTAAGCAATAAGTTAGTGTCTCATCTGATGAATTGTCGTTGGGTGGGCTCCAT
The DNA here is from genome assembly GCF_027358695.1 of Spea bombifrons. Lineage (NCBI taxonomy): Eukaryota > Metazoa > Chordata > Amphibia > Anura > Pelobatidae > Spea > Spea bombifrons. The sequence continues at coordinate 35,268,364 of NC_071094.1, forward strand.
TCGAGAGACAGCCATGTGATGCCAGACTGCACAAGCCTGGGAGGCAGTGGTGTGGGTGGGACGCTTCCCGATGTATAGAAGACCACTGTTTCACTAAATCCACTGGAAAGAATGAACGAACGCAAAATGTATTAAGAGTAAACATAAGCACCCCTTCCCCTACCTAAAAACAGAAATAAATACATAAAGCGTGTATTCACGTACCTCATTCCCATGTCATTTTTGGCTGCCAGTCTGAAAGCATATTTTGTGGATGGGGTCAGCTTTGTAAGCTTGTATTGTTTGAAATATCCAGAGTAACACTCCTTAAACGGTCCTTGTTTACCCTTAAATAGAAGAAAAAAATATCGATATAATTTTACACGTAAGACGATATATACCATTATATACGGTTAGGTTTTCACTCTGATGAAGGGGAGCGAGAGGAGGCGATGAAGAGTTAAACAAAATTCTATCAATTTCTTTTCCTTTTTAAAGAGAAATATTAAAGCCCCCTCACTGTTGCCTGTGCCCCGGCACGGTGGTTCTAACAGAAAATGATGCATTTTGGGCAAACCGCACTCCTTTACCGACACTGCCAACCCAGGCATCTGAGCCAAGCTGTTGGGATCATTACTGTACCTGGGGGGGGGGGGTTGCACATGCGCGCTTAGACAACAAAGTCTATGGAATCAACTCAAAAACACACTTTTGTGATTGAGAAAAAAAAACCCAAAAGGGATTTTTATTTGGTATTAGGTAATTCACCAAATATAGTAACAATTACTACAGGCTGCCTTTTTAGATAAACCAAAAGAGTAAAGATATGAGGACAATCGTTGATATCACAACATCCTTGAAACTGTGAGATAAGAAACGGTTCTAGAGAATGCAGACATGCGCGGGTTATTACCTCGTCCCATTCCAGGAGGAAGCCGTTGATTTTCGAACCATTGTCACTGGCGGCCTGAAAATATTTGAGGAGGAAAAGTGAATTTCCATGTAAAGCTTCACTAATCTAACTGTCGTGTGGTCCAAATAACAGCTGAACGCGTGAGTATGTTGCTGGTTATCCCTGGCTCAACCGTTCACCATCATATTACCGACACGTAATTCGGGCACGTGGTATATTAACGATATATCTGTACAATCAGCCCAGGAAACTCACCTTCCACTGTAAGTTCAGCCAGGTCCGGCTTCGGTTGGTGAGTCTCGGTGCCGCCGGAGTGTCCGGCTCACAGCTCTGCGTAGTGAAACTCACTAATTCACAAATGGATCCCTCGAGAGGCGGACAAGTGGCGGAAACTCTGAAAAATCCACGAGCGAACTTTATTACCATAAGGTGACTTTAATCGCCCTGTGTATCTAGCTTACGATTTTGGTGGAAACCCCGTCCTCCCCTCTCACTCCTGTCTTTACTATAGAATGGACCCAACGGTCGTGCTTCAGGCTTCTTTTTCCTGTACCTGGTAGCCGGTTCCCTTACCTGACGTGGTAGTCTGTCGCTGGCCGCAGGTCGGTCAGGGAACACGATGCAGCTTCGCCTCTGTGAACAAGCAGCATGTTACCAAGTGGCACGTACGCTTTAATTATAACTCATACATGTGCCTTTATTGTTTAGACAACACTCTGCTTATACAACTCCCATCAGGCAGGTATCATAAGCAACAGCTGGCGAGTGAAAGGTGCCTGCGCCCAACTTATTATCTCAAATTACTATTGCCGTATTATTAATATTATTACCCCAAAGGAAAGACCACGGAGCGTGAAAACACTACTGTCCTAAACGAGTGCGGACGCGCATGCACGGACAGTACAGGGGCAGGCTGGAGGAGCTGCTTACGTGTACACTTGCTTGAAGTTTCCGTTCTTCCCGCCGTTGGAGACTGCCACCTCGTAGACCAACGGCCCGGGTAAGAGGCTCGCGGGACTCTCTTGGTTCGCTGTACCCATTCCAACACCCCACGACAGGCAAGCGGACCTGGCCTCCAACGCGGAGACCTAAGGAAAAGCAAACAGCGAGCGTCAGCTGCAAGGATTTTACACAGGTGGCGCAGAGACAACCTAAATGTTACCCCCCCAATTGCTGCGCTGCAGAGTATGTTGGTGCTACGTTCGTAATAAGCGGTTTCCTTCGTCTCTTTGAAGCAAATGCTATTAGTTGTATTTGTGAGCGATTTTGGTTCACGTGAGTAAGAGTGTAAACAGCAAAAAAAAATAAAAAAAAAAATGCAGCGGTTGCCATGACAATTGCAACATTCTGCATTCCACCTGAAGAAGAGACAACTGAGCTCCTGAAAGATCATTTAACGTTACATCTTTTTCAACACTGGCTATAAAACAAAAAAAGCGCCAACTTCGAGTAAGACTTTTCCCCGAATATACTCACAGCCGGTTTTGTCACGCTGACGTTAAAATCCTGCAGCTTTTTGGGCTCCGTTTCTCCATCTGGTAGAGAGAGAGATGGAAACATAAACATTGGGGTAAACTTTGCACCCGCGGGATGACTCGGCCCCGTAACGGCTGTGGCCCTTTATTTATTTTGTAAGACCTTCCACGGCACATCAGCCGGCATCGATTACGGCCGGGTTAGAAACGCACAGATTTTACTTTCTGCTGGAAATTAACATTTGCATGAAATTGATCAATTTTTCAATGCTACCCCTCCCCCACCCCCCAAAACACAGCGCCGCGGAATCTGCTGGCGCTATATAGGTAAACATCAATAAACGTTCACGCCGCACGTCCTTATCAACCTCCGCTATATTATTTATTGGCAGCGTCCTGGTGCACATCCTGGATTAGAGAGCACGCCACCAGCCGGAACAAACCTATTTTCCACTCACTGTAATCTACCGCCTTTGCGGGGTAGCGGGGCTTGATTTAACACTCCAGTTAAGAACCAACCGGCCAATATAATCTTTCCCATGTGTATCTAAAAAGCCACATTTTCTTCTTTGTATCTTCCCCCACTCATGCAGCATACCACCCCAGCTGCAAGGCAGGTCCATGCACCCAATACCATACAACGCCATGTTCTCTTTTGAAGGCACATGTTTAATGAATAAACATATTCTATGATATACGGGTACATTTCCCAGAAGTTGTCCTTCCTCTTTCCAAGCTACCAATGCTACATAAAAGCATTATCAATCAACGCGGCAACCGAGGGTAATCGAGACGCCAAAGAGAGGGCAGGTGTGATGGGACAGAGAGACAAAACGCAGCAATAAATAACCGCAAGAAGAGAGGTGTGACAAGCAAAGTGTACGTTTCCAAGAGCGTACGGATCTAGAGCAGCATAAAATGTTTTTCCACCCCACAAAACTAAGAATAGACAGAGACATCTCCGCGTGGCAGCTTTCTGCCTTTTAACGCCGGTGTAGAGCTATAAACCATGCTAAATTCTTAATTTTACGGGGCGGATTTGTGTTCCTAGTTTAGAGAACAGAAATGAATTCAAGCGATTAAAGAGAGCCAGGAGACTGGCTGCCGGTTGCCAGGTTGCCAATTGCATAAATATTTTATAGCTTAATTCAGGCCAATGTTCAAACCCGTTATACACATTTAACAATTTCTATTCTGTAAACACAGGAAAAAGTCATTTACAGACCTCAAGGCAGCAGAGCCGGCGGAAGCGAGCGTGTGTGTCACGTGTGAGTATGGGTGCAGTCGGTTACATCTTTACGGTAATGTAGGGAAGCAGTACGTACCGCCAGCTTCGTTATCCGCAGGCGGACTGCCTCGGCTCTTGGCCGCTTGCTTGAGTTTAATGGGCCCTCCTGGTAAATGCTGCCCCTTGGAGTAGCCATTCTGGATGTGCGCGTTGGCCGCCAGCTGGGCTTTGTGCGGAGAGGAAGGCGGGCTGTTCAGCTTATTATTATTGTGCCCAGTTATCTGTCTGTCTTTTAACCTCTTCCTAACCGGATCTGGCACTTTCATGGCTCGCTCCTCTCTCTGTATGAAGCTGCTCCTCCCGTGGGAACGCGGCTCTGGGAGGAGAAACGGTTAAACATCAAATATCAAAACTGGCTAAATAATAACAACTGACGCTATAAGCTAGCACTTCAATGCAATTCAACAGGTGGAATAATGTCAGGCTGAGAACAATACTGGTGTGTAGAACATTCGCCACCTTCAAACAGCCTTGAATATAAATACATCACATTATTTATTTTAATAAAATCAAGACATTTTCTGCTTCTAAAAACATTTTTTATTCCATAGCTGAATGATCCCCATATGATATTGTGGTCTGGCTCAAAATAGACAAGCTTCTCAGGTATGAAAATAAATATAGAGTATTTACATTGTGTTGTTTTTTTCCTTTTTTTATTACTTATTATTATTATTTATTTATGTTACTTATAAATGAAAAAAAGTTTAAAAAAGCACTTTAACTCGTGTTCTTAACGCAAGAAAAAAAATACAAGTCGTAAAATTAGATAAACAATTGGGAGTAAAAATAGAACGGGATATGACTAACATATTTCCTACAGCTAACAAAAATGTGTATTAAAAATAAATGGCGTTAGAACACTAACTTGTGTTATTAGTCTAATTGCCCTTTATAAATGGGAAGTAGAATAAATACATGAAAACTAATTATTTTAGTAACGGCAGCAACATAAATCCGTTCTCTAAACACCATAGCGCTTCATTTATTTTATCATCCCATTTGGGTTACAGTCGGAGTTTTGGAACTCCCAACGGAAGGCTTTAGAACCATTGACATTTTGTGGACTTTCCCGATGGGATGCATGTGATATAAAAGCACGATCAGGAAGATCGTCTAGTGAAGGTCCGTATTCTGGGCTCGGCCCCCCATCAAAGAACTGTTGAGACATCGGCGTTTGCAATGGCCGTACCTTGTTCTTGGTAGATATGGGGTGGGTGAGGAGGAGGCTGGTGCATAAACTGGGGCATCTCTCCCGTCCCGGGCACGGGGGAATAAACGGGATGAGCCGGATGGGGGAGCAGCGCGGGGTGATGGTGAATATAATGCGCAATGTGTGAAAGCTGAGGGTGCATCGCTTGGTGATAATCTGCTGAATGCGGCAGGACCAGCACTTTGCGCACGCCATTTTCTTCCACAACCTACGACGTAAAAGAGAAAGATCTGAAATTACCATCAGCAGATATTAAAGAATAAAAATGAAAGAATCCTGCACATTTCACCCAAAGATCCCCTAAAGTCTAGTTTATTTTTGCTGTTGGGTCTGCGCTGGGAAAGACAAAGAATGAATAGAAGAGCGAGTTGTGACCAAGTTTATTGCTACCGTATTTTCTTTGGCGGATTAAACTATTGTAGCATTTCCCCTACAGACGAACGCAGAATGACGGATGTGGAGACGCTATTTATGCCAAAAACAAGTTGGACTTCCCGTCAGCCAAAGATAAAAGCAAATGACCCAGTCACTGTCAGGAATATGTATCACGAGGCGAAAACAACTTTAGTAACCCGATGATACGAGTGAAAGGCGCATATTAATATCCGCACCGCAATGCCACCCACAACAGTCCGGGACGAAAACCAGAGCAAACAGAGCTCTACAGGACAGGAGGGAATTATTTCTCATATCACTGTGATGCCAGATGAAATACGGAACGAGGTACACACAGGAACTGGTAAAGTCCACCTATGGCTGCAGAGGTAATGTACTGAGGACTAGCCAGCCGTTACATAAACACACTGAATCTGGCAGCCAGTCGGCCCATCTTTTCCCCAACGTAAGAGAGTAGCCTTGATCAGTCATTGGTCTCCTCTTAGATTCAGGAGCCATATGCCTATCCCATGCATCCCTACTGTATTCACCTCTACCACATCTGCAGGGAGATGGTTCCATTCATCTACCACCCTCCAACTAAAGTAAAACTTTGCTGAATAAGATTGAATCCTTTAACCCTCTAGTTTTACATTATGACCTCATCAGACCGGATCCTCTTTGTGCTTCTTTTCCAGACCTGCTATGCGGTTACTTTTCAGGAATAGATGTGTTGTGATGGAACAGCTCACCCTATGCTGAATAAAGAATAGGATTCACATGATATATAGGTGATACACACCTGAGACATATAGCCAGGTGGCACAAATATGGGAGGCACTGAACCATTTGGTGAGACCATGGGAACGTGAGCAGGGCCTGTAAGAAGAAGAACGTGTTAGATATCTTAATCCTTATGGTTACTGTGTTCTAAATATTACTCTTCTTTGGAGTCACGTGGTTTTCCCCCCATTCTACAGAGCAAAAAATAAAATCTATAATTGCATATCTTTTGCTCTACGCGATATTCTTTAGGCATTTTTTAATAATTGTGTAAGAGGTGCCTGGAGTGTTCACCCGGCCTCGCCGATATCAATAAGTTCAGTATGTCAGATAAAACGATAACGTTGGTTACGTTACAGGAAGCCCTTTGCTAAGAGATCTTATGATGTTACAATGTGGTTTGTCTCGATATTTCACAGCCATCGTGATAACCCAGGAGGTCAATGCTTTGCATTAGTCTGCGTTCTCCTTACCTTGGATACATTGAATCTGCCCATCTTCTGTGCGGATCGTGAAGGTTTCTCCTGGATTCACCTGCACTAGTATGACCTGTAAGTAGAGAGGCTGTTTGGAAGAGTTCGGGTTTTACATGTGTAGTTGGAAGTGGATCCTTAAACTAAAACATGGAATCGCCAATAAACAATGCAGAATAAGCAGTCAACCTTAAAACAATTGTGTTAAATTAGCATCCACCTAGCATTCAATGGGTTAATACATAGCCTATTTTAATATCTAACTATGAGGGCTGACATTAACAGAGCTGCTCATTAAGAACAAAAAAAAAAAAAAAGAAGTGTTCTTTTGGTATTCCCCTTTTAAGAAGAGCAGTTCTGCAGTATGCCAAAAAGCGCTCGGAATCATTTAACTTGAAACAAAAGATCAAAGGGCCGACAGAGCACCCAGTCACTTCTGAGATCCACTGCCGGTATCATGGTCTGGTAGTTCTATCCCAGGAGTGGATTGTGAGCTCCGTGCCGACACCGTACGACCTCTCACCCCCCAGACTGCGGAGAATGCTTTGAGACTATAGAGGCTGTCTGAGCAATAGCATCGAATCACATGATATACCCCAGTGGGAACACCACACGGTCCAAAATAAAGGGCTAAAATATTTTATCCACACAGAACAGCGGGCAGTCCACATAACAGTAATAAAATAACTTAAAAAAATAATTATAAAGGGATAATGAGCACCGGCCGGACATAGAACAAGATGGCAGGTGAGAATCTTTCAGCCCATCCATTCTGCCCATTTTTCTTGATGTAAGAATGCAGATCTTACTCTTATGGAGAACTTACTAGATAGCATTATCACGTTCATTAACATTGTAAATTAAATAAGCCAGTCATAGATACACTTCATTACTTCAACAAGGTCTAAAGGGAAGCCAGCAGCTATGACAAGGGCACGCCAGTCCAACCTGGCCATCGTTGGTCACAATCCTACCAACTGTAGGATATCTGATTTACATCCAAGGAAACCATCAACGCACAATGTATTATGTTTCATCATGGAAACCGAATGTGCTTTAGCCCTGCGGGGTTGAGGTTGGAACTCAAGAGACGTGGACTATATAAGAGAGGGTGAGGTGATTTCAGTATATAGGATACACAAAAAAAGTCTTCGATATATTACATTAAAATATATCTATTAGGAAGGAGTATATTCTTTGTGGGGCTTAATGAAGCCAGCACTGAGTGGATGTCGTATGTTTGTAGTTGATAAGGGGTTTCATTTATATTTATGTAAATATGAGATAAAATCACAGATAATCAGTTGGTGAAGGCATTTATCAACCACCGAACAGTTGGCGACACCACTGTATATGTGCTAATGACACTGAGTTGCAATATAGTTTTGACATACTAAGAGCTGCAATTACCCGGCCCCCTGGATCCTTCATACATGCACCGGTGAAGGAAGTTATATTCTAAACTTTCCTGACTGGGAAGGTCTCCCAAGCTCTTAAGCACTTGAAAAGACTTTGGAGGTCCATGAGCAGAAACATTTGTAACATAAGGATAAAAAAGGACAGAGAGTATAATAAACGGGGGTCGATAAAGAAAAAACATTACGCTCCAGACAAAAATGCCTGCATTCCCGTTCTGCATTATGGAGAATGTTGTCTAAGCGTCTGTCCGAAAGACTTTTACAGTCAGTTTCCAGTAAGTTCAGGAAACCTCTCAGCTTTCCCTGGATACTGAATCCTCCTGGTACCTAAACCAAAGGCCATGATATGACCCTGCCGAATAACGGTCTGAACAAACCCATAAATTATCAGGAACCTCATCGAACTACCCCTGCCAAACAACCTGCGATTAAGAATTGGTCAAGAAGCAGTTATAGAGAAAGAAACGGTCGAGGGTTTGTGATCAATAGAATGATTGGGCAACTGGAGCATCTAACTGTAGCCTTCAAGCTACCAGCGCAAGGCTTACTTAACAAGAAATTAATTTCGGCCTAGAGATAAACCCCCAGCAAACTATGATACGACACACACATTTAAAATAAAAAAGTATAAAAGCTGCAAGTCAAGCAATAAATTCCAGCGGAGTTACTGGGAGATTAATTGCATTGTTCCTGGCTGCCAACAGAACCGGCAATTAGTGGCATGAAGTCATGGAAAATGAGGGGACAGAAGCCAATACCAGCAGCGAGAATATGCTTTTCAAGTCTTCAAATGAAATGTAACAACTGATCCAGATCAGACTTGGTGCAATGGCCAAAATGAAAAGCTTCATGTCTGGAGTGCCAGGGAAGAAAACCATAAGAAGTGGTTTCTCATGTTATATTAGAGAGGATAAACCGGGTTCTCGACCACGGTACGTCATTGCTTCAGTGATTAATAGAGCAAGGAAACGTGCTTGTTGCTCAACAATTTTCACATTTTAAAGGCACTTTCAGTTAACCCTTTCCAGTAGTTCTCTATGCACAACAGGAAACGCAGCATCAATAAATCAGAAGGTGCTGCTCAGCGTCTGTTGGATTTAGAGGACCTATTCCCCTATTGAAGCTTCGGCAGCGTCATAAAAACTGGTGGAAACGACTATTATTCATATTTCGAATATAAAACTGTTCAGTCGGGTTCTGATGACTGTGGCATTATATTAGTTGGAACAGACACCAATGTTTGCGCAATCTAAAGGTCAGAAATGTTCTTTGTATCGTCACAATCCATTATAACGTTCAAAAATCATGAGAAAAACATGCAGGAAGGGAAAAAAAAAAGAAATGAAAACCACAAATCATGGTTTTCAGACAAGAAACCCCTCTGATAGTCCTAAAATGTTTACTGCTCATCGTGGCTGGGAGTTTTATAAAAATGTCTCATGTTTATTATGCATTTGACCTCAATTCCAAAGAAACATCATATTTCTAAGAGCTCGGTTACAAAGTTGCCCGTAGTGGGTACAATACAGTAACGTTTGCAGATTTGAGGTTAGATGGGGCGTGGGAAAAAGTACGCATGACGTCATCCAACAAAATATCTTATGTAGACAACAGATTTCTACAGCATCTTCTGTTTAGTTAATACTATAACTAAACGTCTGTGGGTCTATATACCCAAATACCTGGCTCATAACAAGTGCCCCTCACTTGCCTCATAACACACGATTAGTAGCCTACAGACCTCCAGCAAAATGACTAATGGGCAGCGGGAAAGTCTGCAAGTTGCTTCTAATAGTCAATGGTTTGACCTGACTTGATGTGTTTCATGTATGTACAGAGACGGCCCATGCAGCCTAAATCCTAAATACATCACTCCACTGAACGGCCATACCAGCTCCAGGAACAAAAGCTACAAAGCGGCTACACAACGTCTTTCCATGGCTAATATTTTTCCTGTGTAAAAACAGAACCATATACTAAAACAGCTCTTTTGCTTAAAATTTCTTCTATAACGTGCCACACCTAAACAAAAACCCAATTTATGTTCAGCAGCATGATCAAGGGGCCGCATCCATGCTTTACATATTACCCCATATCACATATTCTTTAATACTATTGGCTTAGGGGGTTTGGGGGTAGTGTTTGGTTTCATTTTTTTTTACTTATAGTGATAGGGCTAAGGTGCACTTCATTTTATTATTTTCCCCCTTTTTCCCTTGTTCTTAGTGCAGTCTGACCCAAGATCCTCTTGGGGACCTCTCAAACTTATGATACCAATGATGTCACGGTGACATCACTGGTTTCTCAATAAATATTTTTTTTATTTCATTTTCCCACTCCATCTCTACTGCATTTGCCCCTATCCCCACCACTAGCCCTGAGACTTACAAGACATGCCCTCAGAGATGCTCTCATGCAAGAGTTCCAGAGGGTCTGCTTTTTTGTCACTTCAAACATGCAAAAGGGGCAAGGAAATGGGACCACAGAGGGGGCAGCGAGTTGCAGCTTCTTCTAAAAGTTAGTACCCTGATTAACCTTACTGGTTAATGAATACATTCTTTGGTGGGGCTATATGGGTCACTAGACTACTTTATCACTTTACAGCATATATAACTACAATAATACCTTTACGGTGCGCCATATACCCATGCTCTTCATGTTACAGCGCGGTGTGATTATAGGTTCCAAGAACAGCCATATCTTTGGTGCTAGACACTTTACTACTATTGGCCTCGCTGGGAAGCTACTCCTAACTAATATATACTATATAACTTAGTTCACCTTGCAATTACATCCATGCTGATACACTATCCTTCCCTTTATAGAACACACAATACAGTCACACCCAACAATCAACCTCTCCCAGTCAGTGCATTCCACGGTAATACCCTACAGCTAAATTCCAGCTGTTACAGCGTAGAATACCTTCCATGCGGCCGCAATCTACAGAGCGGTAACATTATGCCACCGGGGCGAACAACACTCATCAGCCAATAGCAACGTCTGAATTTGTAGGTTCCTGAATGATGTCTATGCTTTTTAATTAAGGTGTCTTCTACTGGTTTTGGCCATCCCAGCTTTCCCCAAACATGATGTGAAACATAGTACGCTACTGCAGGCAGAAATCCATTTACCTGTTGTGTGCTGTCCCCATTAACCATGTGAGGTAGAAGTGAAACTTCATTTAGTAAAGGTGTGGCTTCCAAAGGAGGAGGCTGGTCGGCCATCATAGCTGAAATGATCATTCATCGACGAATGTTCGCGTCCACGACCTGCCAACATGAAAAAAAGCAAAGTTACCTATTACTTGAAAGAATCTTTGTTGGTTACAGATAACAAAAAATTATCGCTTATGTGCATTTTCCAGAAATCATGTATTGGCCCTGCACTCATTTCAATATATATTATACATACGAACACCCCATCCTTCCGCCAATATGAATGATTCCTAACGTTCTATTCCGTCTCGTATATGTTTATAGGCAAACTCTCAAATCCATCAGGTCCCACCAGCATTCTGGGGTCTTTCTACGTAGGACAGGGCTTTCCTACTTGGTCATTAAATGTTAATCAGAAAAACCACACACACACCTCCAGACCGACGGTGGATTAGAACAATGAAATCCAGGAGCTAGAACTTACCACTACACTGTATCTAGAAAAAGAAAAAGGAAAAAAAAAAAAAGAAAAACTTTTGGCAGAGGATCAAGAAAGATTGGTTCCCCAGATTAAAAGCTTCTGGGCGGGCAACGCTTCTCCACCCATGATCTGCATCTAGCTTCCAACTTATCTGATGAGAAGGAATCATTTGGCGAATCCCTGTCTATGGCAGCATCCCATGAGATTAAAATTAAAATAAAAAAATGAAACGCGTCTGTGGGATTTCAATTTTCTCTAAATTCTTACGAAAAAAAAGTGAGATAACAGGATACAGGAAATTTGTCATACCATATTATGTTTATCTGGCAATTTCTCTCGCGCAGAAATAAAACAAAAGAGTTCTGTGTTTGAGACTTTGCGGCAATCGGTTCATAAATTCACGTTCCCAGTGGCAGCTATTTAGACGTGTTACTTCCAGGGCATGCGATGTTTGCTCTGGATTACGCTGGTTAATAGCAGGAAAGTGGAAAAAATGAATCAAAGGCTATATAGATACTGAACTAGCGACTGTTCGTGGAGTTTAACGATTGAACAGTGAATGATTGAACCGAGTTAACTTCCTGGTGTAACGCCACATCACATCCTCTGTGCCAATTCTGGCCAAAGCAGAGACGTCACGTCCGCTTACTACAACATGACACATTTCACCGCCACAGATGATGGTGTGGCTCCATCAAGGAAGAAGGGCTTTGTTTGAGCCTTTAATCAATATGCAGCATGCCACGGAATAGTGTATTAAAGATTCCGTGCCATCAACGGAAGCTATTAGACCCTACATACCCCTATAAACACACACAATGAGGCAGAACATAAAGTAATATCAGAAATAATATCATCCACACTGGATGAGTAAAATTGGCAGTAAGGCCGGTGGTATGGACTAAGCATTCAGACTAAAATATGGAAGACTGAAGCTCATGTTCCACCAAGCTGGACCAAGCTAGGTGCCGGCCTCAACCTCATTGCCAGCATAGGATGGACGAGACCAAGATTTTGTTACATCTCCTTTCTTTAAGGAACAGTCAAGCCATTTCAACGCAGTCTGTTAGAATAGACATACAGAGAGGGAAGTAGATACATGGAACAGCCTCCTACCAGAAGTGGTAGAGTTTAATACAGTGAGGGAATGTAAGCATGCATGGGACAGGCATACAGCTATACTGAATGAAAGACAAGCCCAATGACTGATAAAGGTCTGAGACTTCAGGAAAACTGGGCAGACGAGATGGGCTGAAAGGTTCTTATCTGATGTAAAATCCTGTTTCTTTATATAGATGTATCGGAGGTTAAGCAGACCCAAAAGAGCAGAGAGCCAATGATCTGCTTCAAATAAGTGACAGCTTTTAAAGATTACCTCGACAGCACAAATATGACGTCGTCGCCACATCTGTTAGAAAAAACAAAAAGTACTGAAGAAACCCCCACTTAGTTAATGCAGGGAAATGGTTTATTCCGAAATAGCAACTGAGAAACGGTGCAGCTGCGCTTCTGATACCTCTGTGTTTATTCATCTCAGTTTCTATGAAATACTCGTCTATAAATTCTGCGGTCGAGGAGTTTCAGGGAAGAACATAAGGTGTTCTGAGCAAAGGATGGTCTTTAAATAACAGTCTTAAAGGGCCCGTGTCACCTAAGCATGGGGCCAGCTCGCAAGGTTTAAATGCACAAGTGTCTCTGACACACTTATGTCTTATACAGACGTGCAGATGGCTGCTGTGTAGATTTAATAAGCTTCAGAGAACACTCCAGCCATTATGTGCACTTTAATGCGTATGATAGCTGTGTGGTCCCTTTAAATTTTTGTGGCGTGGCCTTTCACCCCAGTCCAAGCTATTTTCGGTGTAGGAGATGAGTACAGCCAACCACATCTCCACGCAGTTATACGCTTACTGACGGTTAACGCCAACACTGCCGAGACCCCCCCGTGAGCAGGCACGGAAAACCATCACAGCTTTGCTGCCACTGATTGGCTGCTTCAAGCAGTCAATCAGCGGCAGCGGGCGTCAGACCAAAGTGCAGCTGCAGATTGGAACTCAAGTACGGCAAACTGTCCCCTTGGGGGGAAAAAAATCTAAAAACCAAAAGAACGTCTCCTGTTGTATGAATTTCAACAATGTAACTTGCATTCTTTGCTGAACCCACTATCTGTATAAATATCAAACTACCTATAGGTTTCCATTGTTAAAAACTGCATACGCATATTGCCCCCTCCCTAACGGCCTCTTCTACACACACCGCTTGGTGCTGGGAATCTCCCAGTAGCAATGTCATTAGTGAATAACTCTGAATTCAAAGATTTAAGGAACTGGATAGGCTTTAAATACAGAGATTAGCCAGCACATGACAAGGATGTACAGAAAGTGTCCTTAAGAGGAAGATAATGAGCCTTCTCCTGGGTGGGGGATGGTCAGCCCACACACATACACAACATGAACTCATACAGGAAATCCTACAACACTATTTAAGGTCAAGAATGCGTCCAATAACCAACCCTATTTACTAAAAATACTCGTCAGACTGAACAGTACCATCAAGTTCAGATTCAATTGTTAAAAAAAGCTTTAGGAAACAAAAACCCTAAATATAACAGCCGACTTATGAGACGGTAACAGAGCTGTGATGCTGATGGTGGGTTTAGTCCAAAACAGAACATGCACATCATACAAAATTCATACTGTGATACAGCACAGAACACAGACATTAACTGCATTGCCAAGTATATAGAGACATAACATGTACAGTCATTGGTGCCCAAGTGCCGATTTGACTATATTGTATGTAACATTTTGCCAGCCAACTCCTTCTAGACAGGTTATGGTCCATCACTCTCGCTGGTAGGTAACTTGTGACATTGTAACTATGGGTGCAGCTATCATTCCCAACAGGATTTTGTGGTTGTCCCGCTTCCCTGGACCCAAAATACATCAGGTTACAAAATTCTACACACGTAAACTCTTCAGGTAGCTATGGCTTGGAACACAGTTGCAGAACTCATGCCAATCTTAGCAATAAGTGCTGGGAGAAGTTCCTATTGAGTTCACGTTAACCAAGCAGCTCATATCCAACATCACAACGAACAAGGCAGTGTCCAAGCCGCTTAAGAATCATATGGAGTTCAGCTTCCACGCATAGGATGGGTGCAATCCGGGAGAACATGCTCCAGGAGAAAGGCGCCCACCATCCCTTGCTCCCAATTTCAATTTAAGACAAGTAACACAGTAGTGTATGGCCAAGTATTTAGTAGAGCAGGACCTGACAGACTCAAATAAGTATTAGTATTCAGGAGTTCCTCAATTGAATAAGCAACATGGGGTGAAAAAGTTTTTCAATGCTTTAGGACCAGGCAGAAATATTTAAGGAACCAACTGGATTTTTAGGCACACTAAGAGGTAGCTTTATAAGATACTTTACAAGCCATGAGAACATTTTTGGAAGCCAAACATCTTTTTAAGTGGACAGCTTAATGATACATCTCCCAAAGACAAAAGAAATGCCTACCAGACTTAATGAGTTCAATATGAAACATAGTTTGGAAATCTAATCAACAAAGTGGAGTCTGAAACACACAAGTAACATCAACATCATCTGATGTGGATCATCAGCCAGAACTTTCAGATGTTGCGTAACACGTTAGGAGGAATAGCACGCAGCCCACATACTGCCTCTGTGCCCCTTGCGGAGTCTAGACTGATGCGTGTGTACAGAGAGGAAAAAACGTAGAACCGGTATCTTGGTCAGTTTACCAGACAGCATTTTCCTCCTTAAAAATAGTCAAGAAAAGGCTATGTGTATAAAAAAAAAAGGATAAGGATAGGTTTAAGAAGAGTTTTGAACTCAAACACCCCAAGGATAGATGTAACAAAAAGTTACATGATCCGAAGGATTCATTATTTTTCCAAGGGGGTTGGAGTAGAAATTAGGTACGTAAAGATAGAAAAAAGTGCGTATTGACCCATGAATACCCAAAATGTGCCAGGGATGAAAATTGATGAAAAATCAATTAAACAAAACTAGGTAACTTTACATAGTGACATAGTTGGAGGTGGTGAACATAGTTCTATGTAGCGCATACAGCAAGGCTTTAACAAGGTAATATACCAGGCCAGGTGCACGCGATACAGATGTCTGTTCGGCTGTCCAAGCTTCACCAGAGCGCTTCCGCAAAAGGTCGGAGAGTGCGCGCAGACGAAGAAGAACAAGAAGAGGCTGTGGAGCTGTGGAAAAGTAGACAGGGACATAGAAGCAGTCGCCAGAGAGGGTAGGGAGACATTGAGTATGAGTGTGTATGAGAGAGTGTGAGAGACTGAGTGAATTTTTTTGTATCAGTCCAAACCTTAATCCCTCAAACCTTACTCCATACACACCAGGGCACTTTACTTATGATTATAATGATCATCCATGCGCTCAGATCCAGTATACACAAACAACAAATATTTCATTAGCTATTCAAAAACATACAATGAGGAACTGCTCTATATTTGTAAAAAAAAAAAAAAAAAAACAACTCCTAAGATGTTCCTGTAGCCTGTCTGATTATCTAAAATGGTCTTCTATGGATATAACCCATAGTTTTAACAGATTTTTGACTTAACTTCTGTCGATCTCCTAGTTATGCTCTGTGTTTAATGCAGAACACTCCGAACTATCCGATATGCTTTAAATATCTATGCTGATTTCAGCATGTTATTACTCAATTTCATTTTCCCAGAGAATAGTTCATAAAAGGTGCCTTCTTTTTCCCATCTGTATCACTGGTGCCAGGAAGTCTCTATTCACAGAGCACTGGGCCAGCACGGACAGAGGGAATTGGCAAGATATTGGCGTGTTATTATGGACCATACCACAAACTGTTTTCCTTCCAGATGTTTTTATTCCAAACTCCACTGTCCCTTTTTAATTTTGTGTTCATTTGTTTAGCTCAATCACACTCAGCTAATGAGCAGAAGAAGATATTACATTCTTTAGAGAAGACATAAACTCTGTGAATTGTGAAACACTTATATTCAGGAGCGGTTTTCAAATTTTTCCCTTTTCTAATTCATGTGACTGCATTATGGGTTTCGCAGAGCTGTTGATTTTAACCTTTTATGTATTAGTAGTAAATATATATATAACCACAGTATACATAAACAAGCATTTTCAATCAGACAACAGATTCTTACTTTTAATTACAGAAAACACAAAGCTAGACGAGACAAAACAAAGCAATTTTCCTTTTTCCTTAAGAGAAGGAGAATGTACCAATGGAAATCCAAGCTGAGAATGCTACAACACTACTATTTTGCCCAGCATTGCCCCACCTGGGACCTATAGCCCAAGGGTCATAATCCCACCCAGGTCATTAGCAAAGCCGAGTGACCTCTGCGGAGCAGGATGCTGAATTTCAGATAGAGGTTAAAAATTTAGTTCAGGTGACAGCAGCAAATTTCACAAATTCCTTGCATTTTTCTAACTTGAGTGGCCGCAAGACATTTAGCAAACACAGCTCTGTTCCATTGCACCATTGATAAAACATACATCGGGGGACCCACTAGCCCATTATATGCAGTTTAATGCATAAAACAGCCAAGGGTCCCCTTTACATGTTATTTTATGTTTAATTAGAACCTTTATACATTTGCTTTCTTTTGTCAACTATTTGCCATGCAGGAGATGCATTCAGTCGAATGCATGTCTTTCTTAGCAAATGTGCAGGTAGCCAGCGCTAGCTCGTATGAGCGTTCCAGGGATCCTAAAGAGACCCCCCACGCAGATAGACACAAAGCACTCCCATCAATGTCACACGAGAGGGCTTTGTTGCTGGCGCCTGTCTACTTCATGCAGCCAAAGCGGCTGAGAAACGTGGGCATAGGATGGAGTTACGCTGCACAGCTTTAGTTGTATTTTTTTGGTCAAATAATGCAGATAGAATGGAGAAAGTATTACTGTGGTTATGGACTTGCTGATGAGTAGCAACTGAGCAAACCCTTTGTCCCATTGAGGTCAATGAGAGCTACTTCCAAATTCATTCCAAGCTGCATAGTTGACATCGTCAATGCATTCACTTCTCCAAATAAAGGATTCATAATCTCTTTTGTGCCAACTGATCTGAAATCCAAAAGGGGCTATGATGTTTCAATATTTTGGAAGCTCTTTGTTACATTTTAAAGAGAGTCATGGAAAAAATGTGCATCAAATTGTTTTCCTCAAATATCTTCAATCTAAAATCCATGTACAAAAAAATGCAGCCTTAAGGCAACAAAATGAAAAAAATAAATATGGAAAGAACGTAAAAAAAAGAAATTGGGATGAATGCCAGAAGTGAAAGTGATCAATATACAGGAAACCGCAAAATTAGACTAGGATCTGGAAACAGTTATAAAAACATTAACAAGTCGCAAAATGAAATGCAAAACAAAGCAATGGTAAAGCCAGCCAGCGCTCGCCCCCAATCTACAACAAAGAATTAACAAAGAACACTGCTGTTACAATAGCTCCAGGACTTTGTTTCCGGGCCTGTATTTGCACAGAAAAAGCAAAGGTCACTTTGACCCTTTTAGTTAAGTCTGAGAGATCCAGTGTCCCTGGGAATCTACACTGGCTGATTGTTTTTGATGCCGATGTGAACCTTGACAGAATGCAAAGCCTTTGTTATAAAGTAAACATTTGAGCAACTTGTCCTAGTAAAGATTCCCTGGTACGAGAGCCAGGGCACACCATGTGTGAGAAGTCAAAGACCTACACGGCATGGTAGGTATTCTGCATTAGAGACAAACTCTTGGGACCAAACGAACCTAAGGAGTTATGTAGAAAGTGGGAGTGACTCGCATTGAGGTTTGAGAAGTGGTCTACAGAAACCAGTGTAATGGTCTACTCATTTAACTCTTTACCAGTCACATCTTCGCAAGCAGGGCCTATCAGTTCGCCATACACACAGCTAAAATTGCCACAATCCATCAGCACCGATGGCAAGCTAACCTGCTAGACAGGCTTAAACGGGTCAAACGAGGAGAAGGTAAAACATTCCACTGGGGATGCAGGCAAGACTTCAATGGTTAGTTATATGAAGCAGATATGTTTTAAAAAATAATTTGGTAGTAGAAAACGCTACAAAGAGTTTTTTTTTTCTTTCTGGAGGCCATTCAGTCTTTATGGCTCTTTAGAACTTTATCTAATCTTCTCTGATAAGGCAAGCAACCTGCTAGAAAGCCTCCATCATTTCATTGTAAAGTGGTTAGAAGTTATGCCTACAAGATAACTATAAAATACTTAGACCTCTATCAATCACAGATATATGGCTCTGGGGCAATTAACCAACTATGAAGTGATCCATTTCATTCAAAAAGCCTGAAGATTCAGTGTCTGCATCCAGGAAGCCTTAGATTATCTGAGCTGGTTCTAAAGGCCTAGCAACCTTGTTTGTGTTCATGATCATAAAATAGACATGAAAAAAGAGCTGTATTAACATTAGTGGATTCTTCTGCTGTCCACCCTACATGGAGTAGGTCTCAGTGAGAAGAATCACTCCTTCCAAAATTCCTTTGATAAGACACTTGGCAACTGGGGTTTTGCACTTTTACATGGTATGGAAACTCAGATCTATGATTATTATAAATATCCCCAGGTATACAAGAGATTTGTAAGACTGGTGGATATTGATGGAGAATAGTTAATACCCAAAATACAATATCCATTTGGAACATCACGGACTGTGAACCGACATGGCAAGCTCACTATATGTTTAAATAATTCAATAAGTACTTATGTTTAAGCTAATATTTTCCTCCAATCTAATTAAGTACACCAGTGGAACAAAACAATCCTTCCGATCTACAGACGACTCCCCATCTCAAATATGGATCCCACAGTCCTGGGTCTTGATGAACATTCAGTCCAATCCCTACAAGGACGGTATTTTTACGATCATCTTACGGATACATATGAAACGGGCAGGGAGTACACTCTGTAACCTTTGGAACAGTATCCTCTGGAATAGTCTGTCCCACAGGCATAACCAAAGTTATGATGACTCAGTAACTTAAACGGAAATAGAGGCTGGTGATGCACAAAACCAGAAAGAAAGAGGAAATGAGCAGCGAGCAGGAGATTAAGTGAAATATTCTGAATGCAATTATCCATTTGCTCAGTGGGTGCCAACTGCCTACCAGTATACGGATGACGGATGGCACAGCCGGTAAAGGGCTTGGCATTTTTCATTACTCAGATATTTAACAGCCTTCCTAAAAAAAACAAATGTTATCTCTTATATTAACCCTTTTACTACATTGAAGGCATTTTGTTCATTTACGTTACCAGGGAACATCTTGAGAACCTTATTTACTTTCAGGACCAGAGATGGAGGCGGAAGGCTAAAGGGAAGCGGACACTGGAAGGGATATCAAAGCAGGGAGGGGGAAAACAGCTAAATTCTGATTTCAATGTAAAAAGGAGTACATTCAATTTACCTTAGTCGTTTAACCTCTTGAGCACCGGAGTGATGCACTGAAAGCCACGATAGCACTTAATAGGCTTCATCTAATTATAAAGTTGAGCAATAAAAGGGAAAAAACACAAGCTGGGGAAATCAGAATGTGGTTTCAGCAGAAGAAGTATTGCCGCCCTTGGCCGGTTTCTCTGATGAGGTCAACGCAACGCAGCTTCTGCAAACCCACCCACGACCCTTGGTTCATGCCCGTGTCCGGAGACATTCCACGCTTTAGCAGAGGTTGCTCTCCTTACAGACCTCAAGCAGAAGGAGTTAAAAACTATTTCACATCCCAGTCTGTTCTTTTTGTTTGCCCTTCTTTTTAGAGGTCTGATCCCAAGCGGTCAAAGCATGTGCTGGGTTTTTTTTTTTTTTAAACATTCCACTTTGTGTGTGGGCGGTAATGAAGGCAGAGAGGAAGAGCAGGAGGACAGGAAGCAAAGAAACAGAACCAGGAGTCATCCTAACCTCGGGGATCTAACAAGAAATGCAGATTTATATTATGGACACCAGTGCTGCGCTCAATAGGAACTCAATGACCAGCAGCGGCCCATTTCTCACTGTGTTTGCCGGCACACAGTGTCTTCTTAGCAGGTGTTACAACAGCTGCGCTAAACATTTGGTACATTTAAAACATAAGGAATTACAACAAAGAAGAACAATAGAGTGTGGAGACGTAGGTAACGGGACAGTTAAAGGGAAAGAAGAAGAGATGGGGTTAGTGGCAGTGCAATTCCCACATGCGCTTATACCGTAAAGATGACATTGCCTCGTAGGCTCTGGGCTGATGTAGGAGCAGGAAGAGATTTAGGGTTACCCGGCCTGGAAAAGCAACAGACCCAACGAAAGCACAAGGCATTGGGTGAAGGTGGTGCTGGGGTACAGGCGGGTGAAGGGTCAGAATGAAAGATGAATGGTGCTAGAGAAGTATCACAGAAGATGTGGACCACGCACAGAATATAGTCAGACCGGGGAAAAATGTGGCCCAGGCTACATTCTTACACTGTGCCGCGTTGGGGCACAGCGTGGGCCTGCTAGAAACCCAAGAGCAGGCCATGCTCATAAGGGGACTCTTGGACAGTAAAGTGGAGGAACTGAGCAGAAAGAGGAAAACATGTTACATGCTTAAAATGTATCTCTGGGATAGGTTTGGAAATTATGTATTAAGGAGAAGTTAGGGAAACAGCATTATTAAGAGGGCTCTGGGAGAAGCGGGTACACAGAAACAACTATTCAAAATTCACCAAAATATAAAAGATACTAGCAAGCAAGTAGAAGAAATGTAAAGGTTATCACATGCATCACTCTTAACATTTCTTTCAGGGTCACGTCCACCACAAACATCTCTGCATTTCCTTGCCAAGAAAACGCCATGCGAATCAGCTGCGCAGTATCACGACAATTAGCCTTAACGTTACACGAGGATGGGAAGCTACTATGAAACGTGAAATAAGATTCAACACACAGTAAACTCATTCATATAAACAAAGTGTGTACCGACCACAGGCAAAAAGACTAACTTGACTAAACTGCACAAAATCAATACATTCCACGGTAATTCTTTGAAGTAAATAGCATAAAATCAACAATTAGGAAGCTTGGTTAGCGACTCCCTGCAATTAATTTGTGGACTATGGGGGGGCAGCTCCCACGTGGCCCCCTTTATGAAGATATGCGGCTGAGCGCCAAGAGGTGGCTCTTCAGGTAAGGTGCTTCAGGTAAGCAGGTAAGCACCTGCTTCTGGCTCTTCTCTTACCACCCCCCGGTGTGAGAAACACATGGTAAATTTACACTGCAGAGTGAATTAAAAATGTTTCCTCCTATCAATGTGTCAGGAGGTAAAAGGGGCCACCAGACATAACCGAAACTTATGAGAAACCCAAGGAGATGAAATCTATTTTTCTATTTGTTTGTTTGATATGCCTAGAAAACATTTGCGAACAAGGAGGTATTGGCTTTCTGCAGCTGACGATAGAGCTATTTAACATCTTGTACAAACACACCGCTGTGCGTAACATTTACATCACTACTTTCGTTGTGTTGGACTTTGAGAATATGAACAATACACAAAGCGGCCAGGAGAAACGCTGACATTTATGGGGCCTGAGAGCAGAATGAGCTGCACCTGGACACCATGCGATTAATAAGGAATCCATCACCAAAATCTGATATTACTGCTTAAATGTGAAACGGATTATTCGGCCCTCTATGGGTTAGGCACAGCCTTAAAGGGATAGGAACACCATTTCTTGGACCAGTAAAGCAGACCATGAGATTCATATATCTAGAACATCAACTGCTGCATTCGTGAAAAGGAGAATGGTGGTGCTCTTCTTCCAACATCACTATAAGCAAATAAGCTTTAGTTCACAATTAAAGGGATACTACAGAATAGTGCATATTAAAGTACTATGCTCTTACCTGATACAGAAGATACTCTTCCACCACGGTCTGACTATTCTTGCCACTGACTGGCAGATGCAGGAAAGCATGCTTACTAAAATCAGTGATAGAGCTTTCTGCGCATGCACACAGAGGTCTGAACCAACACTCTCGCCCAGCTTTTTCCGAGCCAGCACTAGAGCCTCCTGGAGGTAAGTATATCATGTGTAGGGAGATGTGTTCGGCCCAACAAACCTTCTGCATGGCATTTAGATGGGGAGTGGGGAAAAGGGCAAATGCATATGGAGGGGATTCTGCTGATAATGCAACAATGTAAGAGGACTATGCAACTGTCACGGGCATTAAGGTGCATATGAAGTGTCCCTTTAAGTGACAAAACATACGGATAAGCCAAAATGTTGCTTCTGAATTATGTCCATGGGTTTTCCTAGGGTTCTTACTGTGTACGGTTCACTCTTCACTAAGACAACCCTTGATAAAGTGGACTCTCACAACTTTCCCAAACCACGGAGAGGTGAGGTTTACCTCCGGAACAATGAAATCCAAGGAATCTCATTGGTGGAAAGATTGCAAACACAGCTATCATTGGTAGTGTCACCTCTCCAAAGGCATTCACATGAGCCATAGACATATGCCGCTGGGACTCATGTACTGCCCGTTAACACTTAAAAGGATCGGAAACATTGTGTTTTGTATCTCATTTTGGTGAACATGCTGGCCTTTGTATCACTCCTCTATTTTACATTGGAAAAGCTTTCAATAAAACGTTAAAAAGAAGACTTGTTTCGGGAAAGGCTATAGGAGAATGCATATTAGGTATGCGCTGCTGCTGACAGGAGGTAAGCATTCTGTAGATCTCCTCCCATGCATTTGCAAGAGGGGCACCACAAAAAAATTAAAGGGACTACACAGCTATTGTATGCATTGAAGACCTTACGATGGCTGGAGTGTTCCTTTAAATGCAGCGGAGTGCGTAAAACATCATCGTTAGAATGTAAAAAGCCAGTGTGTTACTAAAAAGGGTTTTAAGCTACAGGCACAGATCGCTGCTGTAATGAGCAATATGAGCTGCCTGTAGCCGGAAGCGTTTCCAAGATCTCCGACACCACTGCATGCAGGAAATTACACAAACAACACACATTATTAATGATTTATAAGGCAATATGGAAATCCCCAAGTATAAGCAGATACAGGATTTAGCAAATAAATTATTAATGGCCTATCCACCTCGGTCAGAAGCCTCCCTACAGGAGACCATACTCATCGTGTGTATAAGGTCTTCAAGGGTTTATGGAAGTCCAACCGGTGGGTGTCACATCCTGTTGTTAATATGATGCCCCAACCTAGATGTGCGGCCACAGACTCTGCATAAACAAACACACATGGAGCTGTAGGACACGAACGTAAATAACGTTCAAAAGCTCCTCTGCGTGTTAGAAAGTAGGCTTTAATTAGCAGATGCAAGTAATTGCTCCATTGTCCTTTGTATTCATAACATTTAACCAACAAGAAAGTGAAGTGTCTGTATTTCTTCACAAACCATATAAGTTATTTCATTTTCGCTCAGGATTCCACAGACCACCAGATAATTCTCTGTGGAAATGCTTATATATCCTGTTGGGTGCATTTAGCCACACAGAAGGCTTTCGAGTGGAAGAAGAAGTTGACAATCTAAAACTAATTAAGGTTAAATAAACAAAAACATAAGGAACAATGAATGATACGCTGACATCCTACAGTGCTGGTGATCCAAGCAGGAACTCAATCCATAACCTTTCTAGATCCTGAAAGTTCACAGAGTTCTGGCTCCTGCTCCCACGCAACATCAAAAGGAGTGGAGATCTCTTTTTTTTTCCTACCCAAAGGCAATTTGCCTTTTCCAACCTTATGCAAACCAAACTCATTGCTGGCAGTAGGGCCGTACCAGCAAACACGAAGGAGCCTGTGATGTCACATGCAATTTCACGCTTCACGAACGTGAGGACATCAACAGGAATATTGAGGAACATGCCTGCTGGGTAGTGTTGTTAACATGAATAAAGTGGTTAAAGCAGTGTGAAAAGCAGCAAACATTTTATTTATTAAGCGGCGAGACATAAAGTAATAAAACAATCTTTAGAAGTTGTTCATTTCTATCTCACACACAACTGACACATGGATGATCTAACAATGATAAACCAGTTTTAACCCTGTCCTAGACTTACACAAGATGTCAGCTCCAGACCATGCTTTATGTCCATCTTGGCTACTTCTATATTACACGCACTCACCCCTCCTGACAGTTGTCGCTGCATTACCATACCATACTGCATTACCATACAGACAAACACCTTGCTGTTCCCGGCAGACGCAGCAAATACAGACCGGCCATTCATCTCTATGGTTTGTCTAGTACTTTCCGACAGCAAGGCCTCCAGAAGGAAATAGAAGCGCCGAGTATGTTTTATCTGCTACACTAGAGTGACAAGGAAACGGAATATAAAATAATATGAATATTTATTTATATAATATTTATTTAATAATTATTTTAGAAAATAAACAGGCATGATGATGAAAGGAGAAGACCCATGATTTTTTATTTATAATATTAGATTTGAAATAGGCTTTCAGCCATTTGTATGTATTCTGGCTCTGTTATTTTAACACAATCTACTAAAACAACCACCCGACTCCTCATCACGCTGCCTTGCGGTAAACAATAGAATAGCTCAGTCTTAATTCTAAACCGGGCCCTCTGGCCACAGCAAGTCTATGGTGGAACAGACTTCATTCGTATTGCCATAACGAATTAGCTCAGTGTGGGGTTTGAGCGGGGAAAGTCACTCAAAATATCGCAACCGACGGCAGCCTCCAGCCTTTCATGAGCAAGGAAAAAAAAATTCTCTTATGGGACTTTCCCTTTAAATGGTTATTTTTGACACAATCTGTTATACATACTAGAAATGCCTTACTATCTCTCCTCTGCCCTAAAGGTTTTACTAGAACTGGAAAGTTCACTGTGCCCTTTTCTTCCCATCAGGAATGCAAAATAGTAATACTTTTTTTTCTTAACAAAAGTAACAGTTATATACCAGCCGATGTGACCTTGGCTGATTTAGACAAAAACTTAGATTTTTCAGTCGGTTGCCGCCTACAACACACAGGCAAGGCAAGAAAACAAAGATAAATTCAAATACCAGAATACTTAGTCACTAACCCATGCATTCTCATGGGGACCCCCTCTGCCGGGACACTGGGAAACCTCCAGCGATGTAGTCCAGTAATGTTTTGGAATGTTGCTGAATGTCAATCACCAACTGGAGAATCCAGACTATATTTTGCCAGAAAAAGAAGGGGTCAGAAATGGTCCTTACCAGTAAATAGATGTACCCATCCAGAACTGTGAGAAAAGGGGAGGTGGACACACCCACGCACGACTATTGCGTCGGACAGAGTGGCGGTGATCTCTTGTCCGACATAAGGCATAAAGGCCTTCCCAGAGTCTACATATGTTGAGGTCCATTTGAGCCATGGCGCTATTACAAAATGAGAGGCTCGACCTTTAGAAAGAAAAATGGCCTATCCGTGAATACATTGATCTGTACAGTAAGGAGTGCAGTGTTTGGTGGGAAATACACAGCTGCCAACATTCCCAAATTGGAAGGCCCAATAAGTAGACACGTCAACACGTAAAAATACATTGTACAGGAATTGCATCTTTGCAAGCAGTGGAAAATGTGCTAAAAAGGGGCAAAATGTGAGTACTATTTGTGACATTTTATAGTAGGGTTTTCTCTTTAAAACGTTGTTTTCATTGCACATGATACGCCACTGCATTTCACAACCCAGCACCGCACAGAAACAGGCAGGAAACAATCTTGGTGTCACAAGAGCAGATGTCTTTCCCTCAGGAAGAAGACTACTTCTGAAGAGATGTTTTTACGAAGCGTGTTTGAGAGCGTTAGTGGGGAGTGCCAAGCTGTGTGAGTTCAAGCGGGCCACCGTCACAAGGGGTCTCTCCTGCACGTGTCTGAAAGGGGACGCGTACAAGCGTACAAAACTAATACTCGGCCAACCAAGCTGTGTCAACATCTCAGAATTCCCTTGTAGATGTCCCGGAACACGCAAAGTGAAAAAAATGACTCCTTCCTGCAAGAGACACCTTGTTATTGGGTCAACATAGAGATGTAGTCCCATACACTTTTGGGACCTCAGAGGACTCTCTTTTAGATGTTCTGCATTTCTCTAAAAAGGTACCAGCTTTGACTAAAAATTCCATTATAAAATGGGGCAACGCAACTAAAAACTCCCCAAGACCTTGTTACTTATATATCTTCAACAATGAACATAAAGCACACTTCTACAAAGCCAGAAATGTTGGCAACATCATCGTAACTCTAATTAGCCACCCTGACACCCAATTACGGCTGCCGTATCTTTATTACTGCAGTCCAAGTATCTAAACCTGGAGATGCCAAGATTCTTGTGAATTTCTGCCAATTATCTGTTAGATCAATCCCAAGGACACCATACTTTATTCCAAGCTTTCATATTTCTAATAAAGCAGAACTGTTTGTATGACAACTGAGCTGTTGATGTTGGCCCCAGGTCACCATACTTTTATTGAAGGTGTTAAAAAGAAGCAGCGAGCAAGTAAAATAAAACAATAAGCTTTCTTTTGACACAATCCTAACCTTTTAGCAAACTGCGGTACATTAGCCACATGAAACATATTTGGAAAGTGAATTTTGAATGAAATCTCACAGCTTCCATACAATGGAAGGTTCTGAGGATGGCATGGACCTCTAACGTAGATTGCAGCCAACGCTTCCAGAACATTATCCTAAATCAGGCTAAAACCAAATAAAAAGATGGGGTCCAGCAACTACTGAAGAAGAAGAAAGCCGTCAATAATAAACCTATATGCTTGAGAATGGAACATTGTCCTTATTCTATACATCATATATATATATATATATATATATATATATTTATATGTATCTTACAACTTTTTTTCCCATGTATGCCTCTTTCTTTGGGTCACGACAGGTGGCCTAGAAGCAGAATCATGAAATATCTTCATGTATTTTAGATTAGTGAGCAGCCATGTTTAAAATATGGTAAGTGATCTTGAACGGACTCAACAATAATCCCAGCTAAGGACCAGGTAATGCCCTGCTGATAACATCTAAAAAGGTGGACGAAAGAATGGTCATTACAAAAAAAAGCACCAAAGTAATTATTTTCGTTATTAGCCATTACCTTCCTAACATGAACAACCTTAGAGGCAAGAGGCTCCAAAATCATGTTTCACTGTTCCACATCATGAGCATCTCCGTGCCAGCCGGCCCTTTGCTCATTCCAGGCTGAAATAGTCTTATAAAAAGACAAAGCTCATCCTTGAAGATCACAATGAAAGGTAAAGGAGATCGGATATCACAGAGGTACTTAGATGGAACAAGGAAGTCACTGTTTGTCTATGGGAAAGAGAGAACATCTATATGGAGCGAGCAGAAAAGCAGGCCAACAGAGTATTAGCTTACTCATTTTTGAAAGGGCTATTTATAGTCAGGCAGAAGGTCTGCCAGAAAACACTTCTAGACATTCATTATTCAATGTCATTGCCAAGGTATTGCCTGAATACAACCTAGGCCAAATGCATTGGGAGGGGGCAGTAAACTTGTTACAACAATATATTATGTACAAACGTGTTCAGCTTGTGGTAGCTTGTTCCGGGGGAATAGTGTGCAAAAAAAAGTACTGATAAAGGAGAATCATAAGACAGCTACGTCCTACGGTGTTCCTCCGCTGCCTAAATTATACAAGTTGGGCTTTGATTCACTGCAAAGGAATGCGACTCTGAAGGCCTGGAGAAAGAAGGACGACCGGAGACTGAATCATATGGAGGAGAAAACCAGCCAATGGCACAGCTGTTCAACTGGAACAAGGTCCGCACCGGCCAGAGGTAATCTTGGAAGTGCTAGGACACAAATATCGTATCGTATGGAAATACTGCTGTATGATGCCAGACTCTTACCGACTCCGCGAGGAATGGCGAGATGGGGGGGTATGAAGTCACCTCTGATCCAACATAAATGCCACAAAAACTGGCGTGGGCACATATCCACGGATCAGGAACTAAACACCCCCCCACACACACACACACAAAAAATAATGGGAGTGGGGAATTTAAGGGAATTTCGCACCACAATGCTTGCATTGTACTTTCAGGCTTACATGTATCACCATCATATTCTGTAGCGCTGTACAATGGTAAACATGACTTTACAGGTGGAGCGTCATAAAAAAGAAACAAAAGTTGAGGAAGACCTTCCAAGGCGTTAAAATATATAACTCCGATGTATGTTCTTCCAAGTATTTCGTATTAACCCTTTAATCTAAAATGTGTTCTCTTATACTTGACCAGCAGATTTACGGGTCTATTCAGGTGTTAAAGCGACAGATTACAAGAATCGCCAACAAAGCCCCATTTGTGTATTAATGTATGGCCATTTAACCAATTATCCCATTAAAAAGAGATTTTCCAAAATATATCGGGGGTCCAGGGAGAGCCTCAACATTCCCCCCCACAAATTGTTTTATTTAACATTATTATTTTGTTAAACGGATAACGTGACATTAAGTTTATTGTACAGCACCCCGGGGTATGAGGGCACTATTTAAAACAATAAATAAAAATAATTAATGGTTAGATGACTGCACGTTACCCTTAATTAGATAGATTGCTTTAACCCATTCATGTCCTTGACATCACAAAAAAAAATTACGGCATATATATATATATACATATGTCAGACTCTGTTGCAGCAGATATTTAACCTCTCATTGTCAAG
Organism: Spea bombifrons; assembly: GCF_027358695.1. Lineage (NCBI taxonomy): Eukaryota > Metazoa > Chordata > Amphibia > Anura > Pelobatidae > Spea > Spea bombifrons. The sequence goes on from NC_071094.1 coordinate 35,297,641, forward strand.
CTACATTCCATTGGTACCCAGAGGGTTAAAACTGCTAAAGTGTTTGCTTAACAATGAGAAACTCAAACCAGGATAATCACATGCATGTTTAAATTCCTTCACGATATTAACCTTTATCACTTCTGCTGGGAGGATGCTCCACTAATCTACCACCCTCTCAGCAAAGTTAAACCCCCTGATGTTACATCTAAATTCCCTGGTTTGCAAACTTGTATCAAGTTTGTCTGGATGTTTCACAACACACCATGGAATTGCTCAGGGAGATGGGGCTGGGGTATGTTGGAGGAGGGGGACACAAACTATTGACAATCCAAAAGCTCCCTGGGACCCTGAATAGGAATAATCCCAGTCTAGGCTACCCCCTCGCCCCCCTCTTACTGACATCAGAGCCCGCCTGCAACAAGTAACTGTCCATGTGGATGACGTCACCCAAAAAGTCAATAGCCCTTTGTTATGACTTTGTAGGGGAGAAGGGGGTGAAGACTGTACCGCCTGGGGAGGGGATGAGGGGTTAATGAGCAAAACGGAAGGGAAAAGGTTAAAAAAGCAAACATTAAAAGAAACGAGATTTTGCGAAAGAATTTGAAGAGGGGGAACTAAAGGGAAAAGAAATGAGAGAAGGGAGAAAAAGAGGAGGAGGAGAGAAAAGTGAGCAGGGAGGGCGCAGGATCCTCTCCATCTGCAGTGACTGAAGCCTACGTGGCATTTCCAGGAGGCAAGGACAGGGGGGCAGTGGGGGCTGCAGACACCGGGGAGGGGGTAAGGGGCACCCGGGGCAACACCAACAGCACCCAAAGGCAAAGGGCAAGAGCTTGAAAGTTGTTAACCCTTCAGCCCCCGACTCCCTGCAGATGCTTACCCAGGCATTGCGCAACACAGCCCAGGGCTTGACCCCTTCGGGAGGGGGTATGCTTAATGTATGTGACATCCCAAGGGTTCTAAGCAATTACTTAACGCGTACTCGTCTCACCCCACTAGGGGGCAAGTTAAAAGTCTTTCGCAAGCCAAAATGAGTTTTTTTGTGTGGCCCATAGATAATAAAGCTAGCAAAGTTTTCATTAGGGGGCCAACGCTTGGGGGGTGCAGGCGATTAGAGCACTAAGTATCGGTGTCTGCTGCCTTCAAGATGTAGATAGTGGTGTCAGGGTAATTAAAATATTCTTGTTGGGGGGGTAAGCGGGTGCACCGGGTGCTAGCTGCGGTTTGAAATCACGACTTACCTGGGTGCTGCCGAGAGATGCTGAGGTGGGATCGGGACGCCCGGTGAGAGGCTTTCCTGCTCGTTTGTGTCCCCGGGGCCGCTGCAATCTCAGTGCGCAGCTCCTACACTGCCGGGCTGCAGCGCCATGCTGGAATGCGGCCACTGCGCATGTGCGGTGGGCTGGGCACAGGCGGCCAGACAGGAGCACCCCCTCCCTCGCTGTGCACACAGACAGACAGCTCGGGATACACACAGCCCGCCTTACTGTACACAGAGACAGCCTGGGACTGGCACACTGAGAGAGACAGCCTGGGACTGGCACACTGAGAGAGACAGCCTGGGATAGACACACAGCCCTCCTCAATGTACACAGAGACTGCCTGGGACTGGCACACTGAGAGAGACAGCCTGGGACTGGCACACTGAGAGAGACAGCCTGGGATAGACACACAGCCCTCCTCAATGTACACAAAGACTGCCTGGGACTGACACACAGACCCCCACAGAGTGCATATTTAATGCCTGGGACAGACACACACACAGAGACTGCTTGAGATAGACACACAACCCTACTGCACACAGAGACTGTCAATGCCTGGTAGAGACACAAAAATACTGCTTGTGGTAGACAGACAACCCTAGAGCTCTCTTTCCTACACACAGAGTCCAGGGTATTAGGATAGACAGGCGCACACACAGTCTCTCTCACTGGCCTACAGAGCGCCCGGGGTAGGCGTGCAGCTTCCCTCAGACTTCCTGGGCTAGGCACCGGGGTGACCACATCAGCCACATTTTCCAGGACATATACACATTTAACCTGTTACTGACCAGCTTGTGTAATGTGTGCGATACGTAAACCCCCAGAAGCGATTCAGTTAATACAGTCTATATAGAGACAGCGCTTTACATGTGCTGGTCAGCAGTATAGGAAACGTATATATCTTTCCTGGAAAACATGGCTGATGTGGTCACCCTGGTAGGCTCGTAGCCTTCCCCATTGTCACGGGGCCATACTTCAGCCCCGCTCGGTATAACAGAATGCTGGAGGAAGGCATGCGGACTCTTTCAGTGTGACAGACTGTCTCTTAGGGTGAAAGGCTGGGGTAGTCACGTAGCCTGACTTAGTGAGGTTTATTCACTAAAGGGATAATTGATGGGGTAATTTGCAGGAGAGTTGTACTTTGACACCAAGATGTATTATAAAAGTCCAACCCTAGTGAATGTCTATTGCTGGAAGAGCTTAGCTGGCCCTGTATAATGTATACTTATATCAGTGAGATTTTTTAATCTCTTGGCTCACTGAATTATGTATTATAAGGGGACAGCTCAGGCCTTCTTGCTTGAGAAGCTTGTGTTGGCCCTTTGTAATTAATAGTGAAGTCAGGGAGCTGAAACCAAGCTCTCCTGACCATCCTCCTTTAGCGAATAAGCCCTGGGTGAAGGTGTGCAGTCCCCTGGTGTAAAAGAGGGTTGGGGTAGGCATGCGGTCTCTTTCAATGACTGTATGAAGTAAGCCTGCAGGTTCACTTAGAGCAGCCTCTCGGTATGATAGACTGCTTGGTCTGGAAGCTTGTGCCTGGGATAAACATGCAGTTTGTCTCAAATGTGACAGACTGCCCAGGATAAATACACAGCCTATCTCAATATGAGACAGCCCACAATAAGCACCCAGTCTATCTCAATGTGACAGACTGCCCAGCGTAAGCATCCAGTCTCTTTCACTCGAGGAGACGTGCAGACTGTTCCACACAGACAAAATCACCTTTCACGAAACATCCACTGACTAAGAGGGAAATAGCCTCCCCCGGTGGAAAATCCAAGCAGACTGATAGCACATAGCTTACCGCTCATACACACACACAAACACACACTGACTAGTTACCAAGGATTTAAACACCACCACCCACATCGGACTGTACACTAGTACACACTGCATGGCTTATTCACAGAGCTGGCTTTGTCTAGATATAAATAAACCCCTTCATCATTGAGGTACACAAACCCTGTCACTTCAAGTATTAGTACTATCGTATTACATGGCTACTATGTATATATGTATGTGTGTGTGTATTTATATATATATATATATATATATATATATATATATATGTATATATAGATAGTAATGTGCAAAAGTTTAAAGCAGGTGTAAAAGATGCAGTAAAGTAAGCATGCTTTGAAAAAATAGACACGTTAATAGATTATTTTTATTATTTAAGAAAATGCAAAGTGAAGAGAAGAAAATGTGTGACCACCCAAAACAGCATCAATTCTTCACATGCACAAAGTCAAGTATGATTAACCCCTTAATGACAAAGCCCGTACATGTACTGGCTCAAAATGCATTGTTTTCAATGGGTTTGGGGACCGCCCATTGTCCTTAAGGGGTTAAATAATTATACCAAACAGGTGCTAATGATCATTTATTTAATATGTAGGTTGAAACACAATCATTAACTGAAACAGAAACGGCTATGTAGGAGGAATAAAAATGGATGGGGAACAGCCAAACTCCGTAACAAGGTAAGGTTAATGACAAAAGTCACACACCATGGTAACAGTCATAAGCCCACCTTTATCGGCAATAAGGGCATCAGACTGCTGCTTATGGTTATTGCTCAGTTTTTCACTACTCCTTAGAGGGATGTTGACCTACCTTTCCACAGAGAACTGCACTTGTGGATTTCCAAGAAGCGCTTCTTTCAGGTCCTGCCATATACTGTTAATAAGGCTTAGGTCTGAACTTTGATTAGGCCATTTTTATTCTTTCATTCTTTTGTTCTTCAGCCATTCTTCTATAGACTTGTTTGTGTGTTTTGGATCGTGACCCAGCTGTCCTTGACCTTCAGCAGACAGACGGATGGTCTGACATTCCCTGGCAAGCATATGCATAGCAGGATTCATGGTTCCTTCAAGGATGGCAAGCTGTCCAGGTCCTAATGTAGCAAACAATGAGACTGCCACCAAGTCCCATTCCCAACCACTGGTGTGAAGTTCTTAATATGAGATGTAGCATTTGCATTTCACCAGGTATGTTTCAAAAAAAAAAATGTCCTCTTTTGATTCATCACAGCATAGAACATTGTTCCATCTGACTTGAGAAACATCCTAGAGAGTGCTTTTACTATGTTACTAATCCTGTGTTTGTCTAGTGTCTTTTTGATGTTAGAGAGGCCTACATGTCCTTGGGTGTAGTTCTAGGGTCTTTTCTGACATCCTGGGTGATTTTCATACCTTGCTATTTATGAAAGTTTGGCAGGATGGCAACTGGATTGATTGACTACTGCCCCAAACCTTCTTTACGTAAAGCTTCAGGAAAAAAAGTGTAGCATGCTAGGTTATATAGAAAAAGTTGTGGGTAGCAGGAAAAAACAGTACAGGGACATATAGTGAAGGAATTAAAGAAAGCTATGGAGCGACATAATGGATAATGCCTTTCATTGGGCTGAGTTTACTTGGTTGGGGGTGGAAAAATATGTTTTTCCTACCTGGAGAAAATGTCTTACCAATCATTTTCATAGAATGTGTAACATAAATTGCATGTTGATACTTTGTGGTAACTAAGGCTCGAATAAATTTAATAGCAAAAAAAAGCCAAACTTGCCATTCCAAGTACCAGAGAGGAAGGCATTTTGATTTCAATACAGCCGGGGCAAAGAACCACAGGAATGGCTAGAGGCATCATTTGATGAGGTAACTGTTTTTGTGGATAGAATCCAGGGAAAACAAGGAAGATCCATTTGAACTTCAAATCACAATCTGTAATACAGTTTATGCGTCTAAATCAGGTTGATAACCGAGCAGTACATTTTCGAAGACCAATTAGCCGGTCTCAACTGTTTAAAACATGGGCTGTCTCAAGCGACCCTTTTAAAGACGATTCTATTGCTCGTCAGTGAAAAGCTAGTCTTCCAATCCCCGTAAACTAAATATTCAGAGTAACTGTGCCCTTCTTATCATCTTTCAAATTTCATGTTTTTTGGGGATAATCCGTGAGGTGTCTACAAATGATGTATGCCACAAGCCAAATATAATTATTTCCAGATAAAATAAATTACACAGCTAATTACATGCACCATTTTACAAGCATTTTTATCTCATAAAATTCCATTTAGGAAATTCGTGGCCCATGGGATCAAATTTCAGCCTATGCAATCCCTGTAGGATGTTCCTGTAATAAAAAATGTATAACCTGGGGTTATCGGCATGCTGATGTCATGTTCATGGAATTCTTGCTGAGCATTGTGGAAGGTCTTTTTATGGATTACTCCTCCTATTTTAAATGGTGTTGACACATTTCTTAGCGCCCACCCCTGGGAAATCTAGAACGCCTAATTAACTCTTTAAGTGTCCATTATTTTGATGATGAGAATCATGGGAACTGTAGTCCGGAGACTACCTCGCTCTTTTACTACGTCTTACTATAAGGTAGAATTTCAATGTAGAACGAGTTATAGCTTAATAAGGAGGTGTATTAAAAATAAAATAAATCAAAATATAATAAGTAGGCACAACAAGACACGTCAAGAGGAAGCTAGGCGCAATGTACACTGAGTATTGTAAAAAATATTCTAATTCTATTACTCGAAACATAAGCCGGGTAACATGCACCAACAGCCTTTGTTACCTTTTTATTTTCTGAAACATTTCAGTATTAGGGAAGTTATTTTCTTGTGTGGAATGACAATAGTTTAATTTGTAATTCACACACTGATTCATCAATGTTAAAGGAAACTTCAAATTATTTTATTACCAGTATCAAAACACCGGTAAGATAAGATAAAAAAAAGATAAACCAGTTTTTTTTATTAATGATTACCAAAATGACCGAATATACTGTTTAACTGTATTTCCCCATTAAGATAATTTGTCCACAAGTTGCTTAGCACTGTGGGGTTCCTAGAAAAATGTTCCCCTTTAGTTCAGCTAATGGCCGCTATTGAAAGCAAAAGAATGAGCAGCTCAAGAAAACTCAGACATGTTAAGCTAATAGCTAACTGATTAATGAAGTGACTTAACGTAAACCAAGTTGTGACCGAACCCATTTTTTTTTCACACAATAAAAAAACTAAAAAATAGATGGGTCCTTCCACTATGCCTTTACGGTGTGTAGTTGCCCGTACGATCATATGATTACCCGTTGCAGTGTTACACATTATAATGTACACATACACTAGCATTGTCCTCTGTATGTTAGGAAACGTGAACAATCACATGAAAAATGTTTCGGATTATTGAAATATAAATGTACATTGGACAGACACAATGGTCTTTGCTACCCCTGGTAATGCCACGCCACTTCTATCAGAAAAGTAATAATGGGAATATTGTGGTGTGAGTGGACAGGGTAACAAAAGAAAATCTTAAAAATGTCATAACATTATATAAAAATACTGGTAATAATGAAGAAAGCTAAATATTGTCAGTAGTTCATACAGCGATTAATATTAGATGTAATGGTTTTATGTGCATACTGAAATGCATTCAATGTATATATTTTTAGTCAGGAACACCAACTGCAATCCCCACTGATACACCAGTGCACGCCGCATAATGGAATTCAAACACTTGGAGATATCTTCATCTTCGCATGCTCTCCTTGGTTGCCCTGCATGTGCGTTAAACAGAAGCCAGATGCGCCAAGGAATGCGCCAAGTTTATTCAAACACTGCCCCAGCTTCCACAACCAGAGGGTTCAAGTATATGAAATACATAACCATATATTACAAATACAGACTTATTTAGGTTTCGAAAGAGTGAAATGTGTGATCTTTCAGCATGGACCATATGTTGGACCATGTATGCACTTAAAAGGTAAAGAATCAGCAAAGATCCATGATATTCTGTACTTGATTTGGCATGTTGATAATCACAGGCTAGCACTGAGCATCATTCTGTGTGCTACGTTTTAGCAGCAAGTGCAGTCACCCTCATGGAATAGAACAGAATTGTTTTGGTGCTTTTTGAGACACAGAGTTCTCGTGACTTCTCATCCAACTCCAAAAGGTTGGTCTACTTGGCTTACTCCGTGCTTGGCTGTTCTCCTTGTTTCCTTTTTCCTCCTGGCTATTATTGCTTGTATCAGGTTAATGATGTAAATAACAACTACTACTCAGCTGCCGATTCGGTTTATTCCATGAGCATGTGCTAAAAATCGCTTTGAGTCCCTCTGGGATATAAATACTAGGTCTTATGTAAGTTCAGGTGGGACATTTTAAGTGGGATCTATAAAAGAAACGTTATGGGGCAAAAATTAGGTGTGAGGTTTTTACAGCGGGAGAAATTGGCAAATTAGATGGACCAAATAGTTCTTATCTGCTCTTAAATTCTAGATTTCTATGCTGGTTCCATCTGGACTGGGCTTGGTCAATACTAGTGATTTGTGTCACAATGGCTCTCCCACGACTGATTCTAGCTGGACAGTTTAATTATACATCCCTGAATGTAAATGGGAAAAGGTGTCATAAAGTGGTTTAGTTTCAACTGTAAAAGGTCAAAAAAAAAAGAGAAAGCACTACAAAAAAAGTAAAGTTCTTTGTATGATTCATGAAATGCAGAAAGAAATTCACCAAACTGAAAACTGTTCAAGAACGGTAAAAAAAATGTCTTTGTGGAGCGGTAGAAGCAAGCTGGGTAGCTAATAACTGCACAGAAAGTTCCTCTGGGAAGCAGAATCTAACGAAGAATGCTTGGAATTTGCGCATAAAGAAGAGGGGGGCAAATTGTGTGACTCAGCTGTCCCTTGTCTCTCCTGCAGGAGACCACATGATGTCATAATCCTTTAACACTGCTAATCTTTCTCATAAATACTTCCAAAACAAGGCTGCAAAAAAAAGCCCCATAGAGGGACATTATTTTAATAGACAATTGACTTCAGCAAGTTATCCTTCCTTTATGGAAATGCCGGTTATACCAAGAATTGTAGTCCGTTATTACGGTTTATTTATTCAATGTCAATACCATTAGATTGCATAGCATCAAACAAATGGGCAACAAATTACAGGAGAAAATAATTAAGAATAATAACAGTATCACAGTCACGAGAAAATGTATTTTCACACTGGTCACCATTCTGCAATGGTGACCAGTTTTATTTGAATCTATCTCAGCGCTACGGAATGTGATGGCACTATATAAAACAATAAATAATAATAATAGGTGTCACATTAACCAGCATAGCAATAGATAATATCCCTAGTCTGATGTCTATATACTGTGTATATATATATATACACACATTCTTGATTAGAATTATAAATATATATATATATATATATTTATAATTCTAATCAAGAATGTATGTACCGTATATATATATATATATATATATATATAACATTTAATTATTTTTTGTGCAAAGTGGCATACAAAGATTCTGTTGAAGCCCTGCTGGAGATTAAGGCTGAGACCTTGCATGACCCATTCCAGCAGGGCTTTCCCAACATAGAGCCTCTTGAATTTAAATTAGGCTTTTCTAAAAATGTCTCAGGCAAACCGTACAGGATCAATGAGTAACAGAATTTGATGCTGTGAAACAAATACTTCACAGCCATGGAACGGTGTGACCTAAAACAAAGGGAAGGAGATTGTTAAAATGGCAGTCACTTGCAGTAGGTTTGGAAGTCACTTAAACAAAAGTCCTGCATGATCTTATTCCCAACCCAGGCTGTTTAGTGACACAATACAAAGCTAAAATGATTGCAGAGGAAAGGAACAACAAACAACAAAGCAAGGTCTCCTTAGCTTATACACCCTGGGAGACGGATGCCCTGAAAACCCGGCAGTGATGCATGCAACTGTTGCAACATCACTAGGGCCTTCAGCTATCTAAGCTTCAAAAGAGCCATCACTGATGTTCTGCTTTTCTGCTAGAGAACAGTAGGGCAGATTCACAAAACTGTAATTAGGAAAATGCAGAAATGATTTTCCTCAGAGCAGCAGGCCAATGATTTGTTCAAGGAAGCCGTATGTGAGTCTAAAATGTGTAGAGTTTTCTGGAGAAAAAAACTAAACAAAATTAACCTCCACATCCAAAGTAGCGTTATCACATCCAAAACAGCACTCTCTCACACCCTCTCTCCAAAAAATGCTCTCTCACACTCTCACTCATGCTCTCTTACACTCTCTAAGACAGAAGAACAAGAAGACAAGATGGAACTGTGGAGACGAAGACAGTGGAAGTGGTCTGCTGAGAAGGCAGAGAAACACTGAGAGATAGCATAAGAGTGAATGAGACTATGGAAGAGAGTGAATTAGGGCTGCAACTAACGATTATTTTAATAATCGATTAATCGGCCGATTATTTTTCGATTAATCGATTAGTCGGATAAAAAAAACAATATGCAAATTTTTCGTTTATTTAAAAGAATTTAATGAACTGGATGTTAAAAAACAACTTAAAATTTACATTAACATTCTTATTTTGTTATGATGTAATAAAAAACAATATTTTCAAAGTACAAGAACCCAAACACAATATTTATGAAACAAAATAACCCCAAACATTCTGAAAAGAGGTGGACTATTACTGTTCAAGAAACTTTGCCCCAGCACTTTGCACTTTGCACCCAGCACTTTGCACCCAGCACTTTGCACCCAGCCCTGGCACTTTGCCCCCAGCACTTTGCCCCAGCCCTGGCACTTTGCATCCAGCACTTTGCACCCAGCATTCAGCACTTTGCACCAGCACTTTGCACTTTGCACCCAGCCCTGGCACTTTGCACCCAGCACTTTGTACCCAGCACTTTGTACCCAGCACTTTGCCCCAGCCCTGGCACTTTGCACCCAGCACTTTGCACCCAGCCCTGGCACTTTGCACCCAGCACTGGCACTTTGCACCCAGCACTTTGTACTGTGCCCCTGCACCCAGTCTCCAACTCTGCCCTGCACCCAGCCCTGCCCCCACATTCTGCCCTGCCCCCACACTCACACTCTGCCCTGCACCCACTCTGCCCTGCACCCAGTCTCACAGCCTGCCCTGCATCCCCACTCTGCTCTGCACCCAGTCTCACACCCTGCCCTGCCCCCCCACCCCCACTCTACTCTGCACCCAGTCTCACACCCTGCCCTGCATCCCAACCCCCACTCTGCTCTGCACCCAGTCTGCCACCCTGCCCTCCCACCCCCACTCTGACCTGCATCCAGTCTCCTGGCCCCACTCTGCCCTGCACTCACATCCTGCCCTGCATCCCCTGCCCCCCCACCCCCTGTGCCGCGGACCCCCACCCCCTGTGCCGCGGACCCCCCACTGTGCAGCGCACCCCCCCCACTCACTGTGCAGCGCACCCCCCCACTCACTCTGCCGCGCACCCACACACACTCTGCCGCGCGCACACACGCACACACACACACACACACACACACACACACACACACACACACACACTCTGCCGCGCACCCAGTCTCGCACATAAACATTCGCACAGACAATAGACATAAAGAGTACTTACCTCCGCTACGAACTTGTTCCACTTCCAACTTGATAGTAGACGCGCGTCACATCCGTCGTCACGTAGCTTGAAGAAGGCGGAGACTGCAGAGCGTGGAGCAGAAGCGGGGAACGCTGGCGGAGGTAAGTAAAAGGAGCCTAGTGCTCCAACGACGAATCGATCACTCGATTCATCGATAACGGAAATCGTTATCGATGATTTCCGTTATCGATTATTATCGATTTTATCGATTCGTTGTTTCAGCTCTAGAGTGAATGCATGAGTGAGGGTAAGTGACAACGCATTTAGTTTCCGAATGGAAAAGGCCCTCCGAATTTCATCTGAACAGAAAGGGCAGGTGGGGGAAATCAAAGATCTTGCCCATTGTGCGGCAGGACATAGGGGGGTTTTAATTGCCCAAGAGGGAGAACTGTCACCTGTTCTGTTGACATGCCGCCCTAGACCTGGACCTAGTTGGCCTAGGCCATGATACATCACTGCATATACAGTATCTATACTGTATGTGTGTATCAATATATATATATATATATATATATATATATAATAGTATATAATAGTATATATATATATATACTCGTGTGTGTATATATACATACGATACCATTAAAAAGTTTGTGGTCACAAGCTGTTTTCATGAAGGACACATCTTGCAGTAACATAATTGCAAAATATTTTTCTAATGATCAATTAGCCTTTTAAACATGGTACCTTACCATAAAAAAGAACTTGACTGAATTTAATTATATAAATATATATTTTATATTTTTATCTATATCTTGTGCTGGTGACACAACCAGATAATGTATTCACTTATAGATAATTTCTGTAGTTCCCTCTGCTGTATTTCCTGTATTTATATGTCCGCCAACGGTTACCAAAATGTGCTTTTAGTCTTGCTTGTTAGTGGGCACCAGCTGGCAATGCCCTCAAAGGGACACTGCGGCCACCATATGCACTTAAATACACTAAAGGTCCACGCAGTACGTGTACTGTATAATACATATGTGTTGTAGCATATTTGATACCAAGGATTAAGATTTGGCTACTGATTTTCATAATCACCCTGTCTTAGATAAAAAGTATCAGCCTGCGTCTATCTCTGACAGCTTCAAACTGGAGAAAAAAGGAGAAATCGTCACTTTACAAAATGTTATAGTGACTGTTTTTTTTCTACAGCAAGAAACGATGCTGGAAAAAAGCCTTATTTCCCATAGTTTTTGTAATGGTTGATGAGTTACTTTTGTGACATAATGCCACTGTTTGAAATCCACAGTCCGAAGTGCAACTCTAAAGTGTAGCAAATATCTATATGTTAAGTGGCATTAATGCACTTTTTTTCTGGCACCTGCTAGACATACATAGCTGACTCTCTCTTTCATATGGTTGTCTTTAAATGTTATGAGATCTAACAGTATTCTCCATCTACTGACCATCTTTGCAATGTCCCACGGGACTGCATAAGGGGCGAGTTGTGGTTTCAGTTCCTCGATTTTACTAAAGACTAAAGGATCTCAATATGTATAGACTAGAGGAAAGAATAGAGAGGGGGTAATGTGAAACATTTAAGTACATACAGTGATAATAAAGTATAGCAGGGCCCAATGGTTCTTATCTGCCATCAAATTCTGTGTTTCTATAAAAGATAGCTGAATGCCAACTTCCTTTTGCATGTTCAGCGTAATTCTTACCCCCATTGAGTGATCTCTCTATGTTTAAGCTGCTGATCGCTGTTTATAGGTTCAGGCAGCCTTTCTAACGGTGGTTTTGGAGAAGACGACAACTTCAAAGAAGGAAATGGGTCAAACAGTGCTGGTGCGGCCAAAGATATTAGCTTCCCCAAAGCTAACCTTTAAATGTCTTACGTCATTGTTATTCAAGATTCTGGTTATGTTAAAAAAACTGTGATAGCAACTGCTCCTCTTAAAGCATGGTTAAGCATCAACCATTTTCTAGCTGCCGTTGCATTTGTTCTCCTTTTTATTAACTAGTTTCTCAAACGTTTCTCAGGCCAGAATCTGTCCACCGTCCACCGCACAACTAACCCATGCCTTATTATTAAGTGTGGAACTAGTACTTTAACCTCACTATGGCTAAAAGCCAGTTACAAAGTGATGGGATGTGGCCATGTTTCTATCTGCGAAACTCCCCAAAGTGATGAGTATGTTCTAGAAAGCACAGACAATATGAATGAAGAATCCTTATGATTGGCGGCTGGTCCTTGAGATCAAATGTAATTAAGTGCAGATCTCAACTTAAACAGTATCCCCATTTTTTTCAATAAAGGTCCCATTAAGCAAAGCATGGATTTGTAACAGTATATTTTAAACTGTTTCATTTTATCATTCCGTGGCAAACATCTGAATTTATTATGACATCAGAGATCTCTTCTAGAACTGTATGAATACAAATGACTCCCAGATTCTGCGTTATCGGAGCTACAATGCAAGAATACTTGACGCAACAATGCAGGCTACACTTTATTTGGTGAAAGCACATGCATTTCTAGGATATTTGTGCTAACTGCACAGGCTTGAAGAGGAACAAAGGCTGGTTAATGATATCATCTTGCAGGGAATTTCAGGAATCTCCACCACTGTTAGACAGGAATCTTGCAAATCCAAGCCTAAACTGGCCTTGCACCAGCGGCTCTGTTTGCTTTCTTCGCTGTTCTGTTTGCGTCTCCAAACATTCGCCAAACCTGTGTTAAAGTCACTCTCTACGCATTGCTGAAATCAGGCAGACGCTATTAAGTACAATGCTAACATTTCAGCTGCATTGCTTTTAGCTGCCTCATACCATGCCATAAAAAGTAAAAAAAGATAAAATAAAAAAGGGTGCCAACAGGTCGTCAGCTGATATATAGTTAGTTCAACTGACTGGCACACTGAAAACACTGTCTGATCCCTTCTGACATGCAGGGGGTCTATAATGGGGCAGCCACCCCCTCAACTGCAAATAAAATCAATAACTTAAATAAAAAAATTAAATAAGAAAAAAATCACCTTTTTTTTTTTTTTTTTTACAAATGGGTTGATGACTCTCTTGATTACAATTCCCATCACTCACAGCCAGGCTCATGGCAAGAGTGATTGGAGTTGTGGCCGATGGAAAGCGGGTCCACGAGAAAAGCAAAAGGTTGGCATACTTGTGAAAATGTATCTTTTTTATCTAAACTGTGTTTGTATAGTGTATTATAATTTAACCCTTTATGTTCTGTGTGCCTAGCCTGCCCTATTATGTGTGCTGTTGTGCAGTGAAATCAGCATGCCCTGTAGGTTAAAAAGAAAAACTTATACATGTGGGGTATTTCTGTAATCTGGAGATGCAGCTGGATGCATCTTGGTGGGGTTCTCTGTAGTTGCCTATAACATATGCAAACAATCCAAAGAAACATGGAAAGTTGCGTCTAGTGAAATACCCTGGATTGTCTTCTCTCCACAAATATATACTTTGTGGGGGTATTCTGAAATGATGGGCTACTAAAATGTCCAAATGAGACATAGGCTTCACAAAATAAAATTAGAAAATGTAAAATTTGGAAAAGAGAACAAAACAGCTTCAACCTTCCTTTTTGATACCAAAAAGCAAGCCTCCTGGTGGACTTTAGGTTACAGGCTGTAGTCACCTGTGCTCCTACCGGTCAATAGAAGATATAAAACCACAATATGACTCCACGCAACAATAAATGACACACTGGGCTTATGCCAAAAAACGTGCATTTATTTTCAGCACTTACAGGTGCCCTTGTCCCAGTGGAAAGAAACAATGCCTTACATGTTTCATTCCCGTGGGTCATCCTATGATTAAGCGCCAGAGGGCTTGAAACATGTAAGGCATTGTTTCTTTCCACCAGGACAAGAGCACCTGTAAGTGCTGAAAATAAATGTTCCATTCAGTGCCCCATAACTTCCAACAAAACCAAACAAAAAAAAAAAACATGAGGTTTTCTCAAATTCAAGACACTATTTTGTGGTAGTTTGGTCAACTGAACTGGTTTGGGGACAATCATCATAGTGAAATATAATCTGTTTTTTCATTATCCATATATTTTCATTATTTAATGTATTATCCATGCTAAATGATCCATTTGTATCTTTAACCCTCTAAATGAAAAGGACAACCAATAGAATACCTGGTGTTAACAATGCCATAAAACAGACACACAACTGAAAACAACAGATCATTTTTCTTTTGCTACAAAGATGTCCTCCTGAATAGCGCCATCTGCTGGTGACAGGAGATAATTCGGCTAGATCCAAGCCAATTGGAATTGCCACATCAGACTTTATATCATACCTGACTCCACCATCTGTTGATTGTGTTAATATTTTTATTTTAAGCTTCTTAGAGTTGTATTCTCAAAGCATTTCTGCTCCTAGTGAAGTTTTGTTATCATAAAATATAACTGCCGCATAACTAAACTCTAATGAAATATTCAGAGACACGGGTACTTCATTGTCCATAGTAGCAAATGCAGCTCATGACAACTTACAGCAAGGGGCAAAAAAAGCAGAATTGCAATAGGACGGACACCTACATACAACTTGACTGAGTTAATTCATGGACTAAACATACATTTCATATGCAACATACAGCTGTTGCAATCTCATAACACAGAATAGCAATAGCTGTGAATCTGACAGTTTCAGTATTCTTTATGGTGAGCAAAGGTTCCATGGTAAACCATTAGTGACTGGTTTAATAAGTCTGCCAACTGCCAGGACACTACGAAGCTCTTTTAATAACTTTGGGTTTTTCCCATCAGGTCCCATGGCTTTGTCTCTTTTTACTTTGGGGAGTTAAAGTACAACTTCTTCCTCTCTAAACACCCCTGTTTTACATGTCACCCTATTTCTCTTTGCCAACTTTACTGTTTCATTTATTTATTTTATTTTGACCTTTGAATGCATTGGATTTCCAGTAATTGTCTGCAGTTCCAGACATAGAGAGGAGTTAGTGATGGCTGGCAATGATAGACAGAATTCTGTTTCCATTGTTGGCATTGCTGATGGAGATCATAATATGCAGAGAACAAAAGTTCCTTGGAGGTGAATGCCTGGCATTCCTGACAGTGACTGGTGCACAGATACCAGGTCTTGCATTTACTTTACTTTCCCCCTCTCAATGGGGGGGGGTATAACTTTATATTCTGGGAAAGTGAAAACACTTACCTGGAAATTCACCTGCAATTTAAGTATCTGATTATGGGAACAGCTTAAACATGGCCTCATAGTTTTGTTTACCTGCTTTTTTAATTTAACCAAGAGGTCCAATGACTTTACCTAGCAGTTTGGATACTAAAGTACACAGCTAAAACTTGGGAGAAACTGGTTGTATGGCAGAACACAAATCTTCCCATCAATACCTTCTTGTTCCTACCCACCCACCTTGGTTTGCATCAACTGGCATTGGAGGTGGATTTGTAATGATCTAGATGTCTTTTGTGGCACATATCTTTACAGTACTATTTGTGTGCATCATACTTGTAATCAGGTGATTTTCAACTCACCAACTTTACTATGCATTATGAGGTGTTGGCCCCGGTCAGAAAAGTTTGGTAGACTCTGTATAATGTACAGTTCAACTGATTAAAGCTCGCTGATTTAATTCCCCCCCACACCCCACCCCACCCCAAGAAGCCTAGGGTGTCATGCTTCCAATTCTACCTTCAGCTGCCAGCCAGGGCAAGTGCCCAAAAACCAATAGTGTAGAAGAAGGGTCTATCTGTACTCTGTGCTCTTAACAGATAACATCAATAACAGCTCAGTGACGGGTGTACCCCTCACCATGTCACAAATGCATGGCTTCAAATTAACTTGACCTTAAACAAGAGGATCAAGTTTTCCACCTGACACAGGTACTCAGTTGATTTTAACCAAAAGGCCAACACATATTTTAGTGACTTCTGGGCTTTGTCAAGTAGATGTGATTGCTCACCAATTGTATTATGTATTGTGTGTGGCTAGTGCAGACAACACATTGGTTATGAAGAGTTGACTTTTCATAATGCACAGGGAAGTCAGTGATTCAGAACTGCAACCCACCTGGAAATTCACCTGCAGCATTCCCCTTTAGTGAAAAATCCCTTTGTTTGATCAGCAGTGGCACCACAATGCTATCTGCTCCGTAAGGTTCATTCTGTCGTATGAGGGACCCCTGGACGTACTTTGTGGAAAGAAAATGAAACACTTTTCAGACGTTGTTGATTAAAGATTCAAAGTCCTTGTGTGGCTTTTAGGCACCAGGTGGAGCACTTTCACGGAGTTCTTAGTTTTAAAACAAGTTCTATTTAGAGTTTTATTATATCAAGAAAATACATTTATTGTAAGCTGTCAGCAGCTTTAACAACATGAAGAAGTTATAATAAGAACACATACAAGTATATACAATATGATGACATTATATAGATTATCATTTATTATATATATTCCGCAGCACTGTCTAATGGATAAACAGACCGTTACAAGTGGTGCTTTATATAGCATTTACAGATACAGAAAATCAGCTCACACCAAATAATAGTGTTTAGGCTGAGTTTTCATGTTATTAAAAGAAAAAAACTTAAAAATACAAATATTTTTTTTCGGTGATGAATAGTTCTTTAGGTCATAGCTGGAGGAATACTACAAAGACAAAGATTTAGGATCTAATGCTCAATTTTGCCCATTTATACACAGTTTGGCACGGGAGCCACCTATAACACATACCATCCTTAAAACAAGCTATTCTAAACTATTAGCTTTCCTAATCTTTCAAGAGAGCTTCCCTAAAACTAGCAAAATTTTTCTTTAGTGGTAGCTGACTTGATTACTGGATGCATAGAGATTCTAAACCCTTTATTCTTATGGAGGCCTGTGATGGCTGATTTAAGCTCCTACTCAGCTGGAAAATACATTGATTGTTACCTTGCAATAGTACAAACAAGTAAAAATAATCTTCAATCATATACAAAATGAAGATCTGTTATAGGGCAAGCTCTCTATTTTTTATTTAGGATAGTCTCAGACTCATTTATTTTTTGTAGACTATTATGATATTACTTCTCACTTAAATTGCCCTAGCTGGTGGGTAGAGGATTTTTGTGATACCAGCCACGGGCTGGGGTCAGAGATGGCACCGTCACATTCAACTAGCATTCTTTTTGTGCATGTGTGATTTTGTTTTTATACAGTTTTGTTTTAAAAAAAAAAGTGGATCCCTGAAGAAAAACTGCAAACCCCCCCCAACCCATTGTGTTCTGTGAAAGGGTTAATAATGTGATGAAGGCATGTTTGTGTAAGGGTTATTATGCACTTTTTCAGTTATTCTTTGTATAAAAGCATAACAGGAACTTCAAATCAAAGTAATGTCATAGTTGAACATGTCCTTGTACCTAGGATGTTGGGAGTTTAAGGACAGGATTGGGAGTACGGCATGAAACTAACCACAAAATTACTGAACAAGTTAATGAGCATGACCATGTAGACCGATAGTTACATAGATTTCATTGTATTAATAAAAGATATAAAAGCGGGACCCGTCCTGCAATTAAGAGAGACTCCGTCACGGATTATTTTGTGATGTCATTTCATTGTTGAGCAAGAAAAACAGAATATTGAAAGTTAAATCCAATTCCTCTGTAATCCTAGTATCGCAGTGTGTCTCATCCACTGAACACACCAGCTCAGCCTATAAATTGACACATATACAATGCTAGAAAATCAGAATTCTGTAGTCTGTAAATTAAAACCAAGATCAAATACGTACTGCCATCCTCTGCTTTTCGCCCCCACTCAGTACATCCAGTCTTGAAGACTGTCCCAGCCGCCTTCACGTTCCAAAATCTAACCCAGCTGCACATTGTCAAGGTATTCCTTCAATACCTAGGGAGTGAATATAAAACAAAGATGAGTAGTTAAGCCACTTAACTAAATACAGCTAAGCAAGTCATTTCAGTGTGTAAGAAAATTAGAAGAGAAGTTTCAACATACCGGACCGTTTTTCTCGCCTTATCAGGAATACCTTTACGTTTCCAGTGTTCTGGAGTGTCTGGGTAAATGACTTGGTCCCGTAACGTTCCCAAAGTCATATGGTCTCTATGTAAGATATTGTCATTTCCCGTCCTGCGAGGACGATTCGTCCCAATGCCTGAGACATCCTCAGCAGCATTCTTCCACTCTGGTAATAATCCTTCAAGGCAAAGCATTAAACATTAAGAACATGCCCGGCTGCAGAGTATATCATCGTTTATCCCACCATTATTTCACTCACCTCAAGGAGCTCAGCTCAGTCCACGCGGGGTGGTTAGGGGTGAGGAACGGACTGCTGACAACCAGGTAACCAACCACAGTCTCTAGATCTGCAATAATCAAAAAGCACATCACAGACATTAAATGCCAGCATAGACACTGACCACTTAAAATCAATAAACAGTCTACTTTTTACACAGCTATATGCAGATGAAGCCATCTGAGAGACCCAGGCATACAGAGTGTCTCCCACTGCCTCAGCCTACCTATATCCCACAGTAAATAATAATAATGCTAAACTGTCACCATCTTCTATAGCAAACGTAAAAATATTACTAGTAATGACATGCAAATAATTCTTAAGAGTAACATTTTCTGATGGTCTCCTGTCTGGTGTGAGTAGCCAAAAACCACCATGTTCACATTGTAATGTTGCATCTCTTGGAAGCCCCATGGAGATTTATGCTCTAATAAAGCCGGATGCCCCACACCATTGCACAACAGACTGCCTTGAGTGAAACGCCAGTTACTAGCAAAATGGAGCCCTTTAGATAATATTATATAATATTAATACAATATATTAAAAGGTTACTTGAAAGAATAAAAAAATAATCAATATACCATAAAAAAAAAAAAAAAAATTCTACCATAAACTCTTAAAAGTAATCCATGTGCGTATAATATTGAGGCTTTGACTTGGATGCAACTAAAAAACAAAATATATCAGCATGTGAAGAATGATTTGTCCTGGCTGATTTTCTACATTATGAAAAATTCAGATAACATGGGGGGGGGGGGGTTGGGACCTGGTTATATCATGATGACCACAGCAGTAATAACCACAGTCAAATCTGTTCAATCTGACCGGGATTTTGGCCCTCTGCTCTTTGCACAATAGATGTAATTCATCAATATTTGTGACTTGTGTTGTTAAAGAAGCCCTAGTCACACAAAAACATACCTGAACGCCAAAAGCATTTGTCAGCTTGACGATATACAGAACGATATCCAAAAATGGCTGAAGAAAAAAAAATAACAAATGAAACTCACAATAAAACAACTCTATGTACCCGCAACAATAATGGGAAATATCTATAATATAGGAGAATAGGAAAGCAAGCCACTAGTTAACGTGGCAAATGATTACATGTTATTCACAAGAACAGCGTATGCATGTGTGTAAATTGTATTGATAAATAACAGCATAATAAAAGGGGAGGCATAATAAGTGTAGCCAAAAGATTGTCATCTTCGGTACCAGTATATTTAACGTATGTTCATTTGTAAGTTGCATTTACTTTTACGGTACCCTATCGTAACAGCTCTACCAAATCTGTTGGTGCTATATAAAATGTAAACGCAGTCATGAAAGTACAACAGTCTACAGACCACTTTATTGGGGTAAAATAGCTATGGATACATTTGTAAAGGAGGCCCCTGTCTGTAAATCTCACAGTGTAAGTAATACACCGGTAATATAAATGGCAGCTACATTAACTTTATAATTATTTTCCTTGTGAAAGGAATACAGTAAGAGCATAAAGGGCCATAGCCTATTTTTGAAGTACCCAGCACAAACTAAAAAAAAAAAAAAAAAAAAAAAAAAAGGTAACAAAACACTCACAACTAGAAGAGCCATGAGGAAACTCACCTTGCTTAAGTTTGAATACTGGTTCACCACGCTGTTACAAAACCTCTCAACATCTTGCGTGAGCAGCTGATCTGCATTTGCTGTCCTGTTGTCCAAGTTGCCCATTTTGTAATAGGTAAAGGATCTTAAATGGGGGAAAAAAGAACAATCTATGTGGGGAACGTATTATACATCTAATGGAACATTACTGAGAAGATAAGTAATTGTCTCTTAGGCTCAAAACATGGTTATATCACCACGATCACAGCAACAATAACCACAGTCAAACTCTTCCAGTAGTTATCAATCTGGCCGGGATTTTGTTCACCGGCACGTTGTAGAATTGATGTAATTCATCAATGTTTGTGGCTTGAAGTCCTAGTCATACAAAAACATACCCGAGCCCCAATAGCACTTACCAGCTTGACAATATACAGACAGACATAATCCTACAGAATTAGCTGCTAGACACGATTAATCCATCTTGTATGTCCAGTTATTTAGCCTTGTTCAAGACTATGTTAGCTGTAGCTAAAGTTTCCACACACACACACACACACACACCTACCTACAGTTTTTACCATCATTAAGCCATGGCAAAAATTGCCCATAGATCCTGCTTTGGATGATTTTGTTTTTTTGAAGATATAGGTTTTAAAAGGTGGCAAACACAGCAGAACAGATCTCTGCCTTGTAGGCCTCTATTGTTTTTCTCTTAGACAGCATGTCATGACCTACATGTACTTCCCAAAAGGGAGGCGGAATACCTTAAGGGGAGATGGTTCAGGACAACATGGCTACATATATATATATATATATATATATATATATATATATATATATATATATATATATATATATATATATATATATATATATATATACACACACACATTTACATATCATATATAAACACTTAAATGCAACATTCTCCTGAGCTTACAAACTCAGCGTCTCCTTGCACAAATATATCCACAGGCTAGAAGATAAAATAAAGTTAATATACGGACAGAATGTTTTAAGAGACGTGCATCTTCACTCATGCCATGCCACAGAGGCCAAAAGAAGAAAACAAACATAAAACAAACGTTTTAGCTTACTATAATAACTAGAAAAGCGTCTGGCAGCGAGCGGCTCTAGGAAATATAATCTGGTCGTGTGATATAGCCGCTACCAAGCACACACGTTTTAGCATGTCCCCCAATGTCTAATCTTTCGATTAAGTAGAAAAAAAGGCAACACAAGAATGCTTACGGCAGGCATGGTGGCTATAAAGTTGAAGAGGTTTCTGCTGCGGCCGATGATCGCACTGCAAACCACCACATCTATGTATGTATGTATGTTATAGCGCACTTTTCACAGAGGCACAAGATTCTTGAGAAAATCGGTGAAATGCAATATCCTCATACAAGGCTTTTGATGGATGCAGAACGGATTTAAAATAAAGCCACGTGGCAGAAATACGATACTGCACAGGCTGCGCGCAAATAGGTGACCGTCAAAACCGAGATTCTACCTGCTGACTGGCAGCTATATGGCGCCAAACCGGGAGTCGGCGCCAAACCGGAAGTGGCCATGGGAAGTCAGCGCATGCGCAGAACGGACCTGAAGCTAAACCGGAAGTGGGGCATCCACCTACTACGCATGCGCGAAATCGGAAGTTAGCGCATGCGCAGAACGGACCTGACGCTAAACCGGAAGTGGGGCATCCACCTACTGCGCATGCGCGAAATCGGAAGTCAGCGCATGCGCAGAACGGACCTGACACTAAACCGGAAGTAAGCGCCAAACCGGAAGTGGGGCATCCACCTACTGCGCATGCGCGAAACCGGAAGTTCGCGCATGCGCACAACGGGCCGGACTAAACCGGAAGTCGACCAAACCCGGAAGTGACCGTCTCCCTACTGCGCATGCGCCAAACTGGAAGCCCGCGCATGCGCACAACGGACCTGACCCCGACTTTTTAGCTGATGAAAGATTGAGACAGATCATTTCATTGATGAAGATGATCTGCAGCAGCATGGTAGCAGATTCTTTTCTAAACACACAGCTGTCAGCACAGGTTTCACATAGTCCTGTAATTGGATTCTATAATTTTACATTTTCTTGGTAAAAACACATTTAATCTTTAATGTTTGTATATGTATATATACACAGTATTTATGTTTTACAGCAATTATATTCACACACACACACGCATACACATTTGGCCCATCAAAATATCAACCAGATCAGAAATACAGAAAACAGCCTGCGGTCTGATGACACGTTGTTATCACTAATTCAAGTTTAAGTTTAAAAGGCTAATTGATTATTAGAAAACTCTTTTTGCTATATTACAGCTACAAATTTCCATGAAAACAGCTAGCAGACCCCAAACATTTAACTAACTGCAATATTTTAACACATGTTTGAGAAGTACCTGCCTCGAGCCCCGTATATATTTCCTGATCATTGCCTCTGGGTCTCGGCGCGTACGATTCTTCTCACCTGATGCGGCAGAGGTAGGTGGCAACACAAAAACTCACAACTATGGATAAATATCACTGTTCTGTTACTGCTTATCTTAAAGGGAAAATATAATGTCACAGACAGCTTCACAAAAAATCATGTTAAATATGCATTAATATGCATTCTTAAAAAAAAAAAAAAAAAAAGCAGCCAATGAGTGACAAGAAAGCCATGCATTTCCCTTGTTACAAGGAAATTTAGAATATGGCAGCAGCAGTATTGAGGTGCGTTCAAATAAAATAAGCAAAATACTTTATTATGCACAAAAGTGCTACTAGAGCATAAATTATAAAAAATCAATACATACATGGCAGAAGAGCAGATAATGTGGAAGATCCCCAACGTTTCCGCACAGCAGAACCGCCAAAGTCCATCGAGGCTGCCCGTGTGTCCTGAGACAGTTCTTGGTCTTGTTTTAGCTTCAAGGTGGCTTTATGCTTGTTCCATGTATGTTCCCTTAAAGAAGCAAATAACAGGAATAGGTTGCAGTAGTTATCTTAACCGAGCAGAAGGGGTTCTAAAACATTTGGTCCGTAGTGAGGTCACTTACCAACGGCTGTAGGTAACTCGCAGTCCGGTCACTCGGCAAGGGTAGCAGGCGAATTACACAGGAGTGGTGTCAGGTCACCAGAGAACAGGACTGGACAGCGGTCAGGTCGATGATTACAGCCAGATAACTGAAATAGGATTGGGTTTCTTGCCACGACTTTTAACAACAGATAAAGAGTCAGATTACGGAGTTGAAAGTCAATAAAAAGGAAGCCATGAGCACCGTAAGTGTAAGGTGTATGCGTGAGGCCTTACACGGCTATTACTGCTGGGCGTTAATTAGCACCATGTACCACAAAGAAATTGAATACGAATCAGTGCTGTCCGGAATTCAAAAACCTGCAGAGTTTCCAATGGAAGCAGAGACTTATGGATAAACACATATAATATGTATTAACTCCTTAATTCCCACTTTAGGGATTTGAGAGGTAGACAGTAGTTCATTTTTGGTTTCAGATCCACGTTGAGGACAGAATAGACTGTCCTTAAGTGTAGCGAGGATAAAATGTGTAATAATAGTAATGGAGATCTGTGTAGGGAGAGGAACAACCCAGGGCCACCAAGAGCTGTCTCTATTTAGCATGATTATAATGCTAGGAGGGTACAGGTAGGCATTTTCATTATGCGGTGCTGGCGAGTGTTACCGTCGGACAGCACCCAATATGAAGCCAACGCTTGCCCTTTGCCTACCCCTTTGTTCACCAAAAGAAATGCTCTCCACTCTTCAGTCCTTTTTCCCCAGTCTGTCTCTGGCGTGGTGCGGGTACTATAATACGTGACTGCCCATCAAAGCCGGCTTTTCCTCCCCATCCCCTGTGTCTTTTGATTGATTAAATATTAATTGCTTACCATTTGATGAATGCTCTCTTTTTCTGCCAATTGACAAATATGTTTTCTCGTGTTCAAGCTCCAAGAAAGGACCCATGCAAAAAACAAACAAACAAACAACAAAACAGTAAAATTTCAGATGAAGAAAAAAGCAAATAAAAAAGAAAAGATGCCAGAAAGACTCCTTCTGCATCAGAGGAAAACATTATGAAAACTGATAACTGGTTTCGCTTAATAAGTTATATTATAACATACATAACACATAACACCCTCAGCTTCATTAGGTTAACTGCAGCTCTAGTCTTATTATCATGAAGCCCAATGGAGTGATCCAGCTGATTATTGCTGTGGTTGCTTATAGCGATTAGACCATTTTTCAGCCAGCAGAATAGCTTTGTGTCTGAAATGCCGCCCCGACCCAGGAAAAAAAAAAAAAAAAAAAAAGAAAGAGGAATATGATACGATTGGAGTCCAAGACCTGCAGTAACTGTGCTAACTATGGCTGTATAAAATAGTTTTGTGTGTTTGGGTTTATCTTCAGCTCCGTAGTTGACTACAAAACCGAATGCGAAGCGCAGACTATTTTTATTATTTACTGTTTTATATCGCACCATCAAATTCCAGAGCGCTGTACAATGGGTAGACAGGACATAGCAAGTAGCGTGTAACATAACACATTGACTTACAGAAAAAACAGGTGAGGAGAGCCCTGCTCAAAGGAGCTTACAATCTAGAGGGATTTAGGATGTATTACACCATAGTTAAAAGGTGCCATTGTAAGGGATAGACTAGCCACACTAGTGTAAGTATTGCATTAGAGGGACTAGGAGAGATGAGCTAAGGGAATATGGGGGTTGTTAATGTGCAATATTATAAGCGTCCTTAAGGAAGTGGGTCTTGAGGGATCTTTTGAAGGACCGAAGGCAGTGGGGAGAAGGATAGACCGGGGGAGGGCATTCCAGAGGATAGGAGCAGCCCTGGAGAAATCTCGTAAGCGTGCATGAGAGCTAGAAATCAGAGGAGAGGATAGAAGGAAATCGTTGGATGAGCGGAGGGACCGGTGTGAAGTGTATTTAGAGAGATGAGCGAGGAGATGTAGGGAGGGGAAACGCTGTGAAGGGCTTTGAAAGAAAGAGTGAGGATTTTGAAATGAATCCTGAAGCGCACAGGCAGCCAGCGAAGAGACTGACAGAGGGGAGAGACGTTAGTATGCGACGGGAGAGGAAGATGAGTCTGGCAGCAGCATTCATGGTGGATTGTAGAGAGGTGAGACGGTTAAGAGGGAGACCAGCTAAGACAGAGTAACAGTAGCCAAGACGGGAGTGAGGGGAGGTGACGTTGAAAAGTGCTTGGGATGAGAGAAGGGGAGAAGAAAGTAGTCATGGTGCATTACAGACATAGTGTGGGGTTGCAGATGGCTGGAGAGAGATAATGATTTTACTAACAACAGAGGAAAGAGGAACAAGAGGATTGTGAACACGGTATGTGAAGGAAAATGGTGATGGGAATGGAATGGAGGTGGGGGAAACACAAAAAGCAGTAGGCAGCACTTGACAGTTCAGTGGAATATTGATTGCAGGGAGTCTCCCAGGCCTTCTCTGTCCTTCCTTGTTGTCCAACTTGGTGAACTCCCAGGTAGTGGCATCCGGTGATGGAAAGTGGCACATTCATTAAGATTTAAAAAATAGGGTACTTAACCTTAGGGGGCAGCGGCAGCTGTTCTCCTCCACTGCAGTCCAATCACTTTCCACGGGTTAGCTGCGTGAAATCAGGTGGAGCACTTTGCACACGCGCACACAATGTTCGCAGAGTCGGGGCTGGGGCAGTAAGTATATCACATGGCAGGAGATATAGAATGCACAGAAAATAGCTGGTGCCATTTCAGTGCGCCCAATAAAACCATATATTTTTGAAAACTAGACACCCCAGAGTGTTTTAAATGCTGGTATTTTAACTCTTTGCATGCACACATTTTACAGCAAGTTTGCAGTAGTATTTTTTTGTGTGTATTTTTCCCCCCACACACCTACTTTATGTATGAATTTACAGCTCCTGGTATATGCCGCTGTCACACGACACCCCAATATGTGTTCAGCAACATCTCCTGAGTCCAGTGGGGAACTAAAAGGCCACATTTGGGACGTGTGCATTTTTCTAATTGGAAATTAGATGTGTGGCCATCCTTCCCCCCGTGTTAATTGGGACATTGTTGAACCCGGCCAATTCAATTTACCCCATCAAATCATAAATTTGGGCATTTAATATGCCAGTATTTTAACTCTTTCCATGCGAGAATTGTTTTAAGCAAATGTGCAATTTTAGGACTTGCTCACAAAAATATATTTTTCATATATAAATTATTTTATTTATTTTTACATTTTTTTCCACTTGAAGGTTCCCCTGATAGTGACATCAGTGGGAAATTATTTTTACATTTTACTGTTTTTTTTTTTAAACTATTTTTTTTCTAATTGTTATTTTTAATTTAATTTTACTAATCACAGTGATTAGAAAGATGCGCTCCATTGACTTGCATGGTTGAATGCAGTACCTGTATTCAACCTGCAAGTGGAGCCAGAGTTCTCTAGAGGGTCTGGAGACCATCTAGCGAACTTTTTCAACTTGATTGCTTTTTACTTATTTTTTTTTTTACAGGGTGGCCACCGTCTTGCGGATGGCAAAGATCACTTGCAGCGGCGGCTGTGACCGCTCTCCGGAGCGGTCACAGCCCGTCCTGGGGTAAGTATTTGGTGTCGCTGAATGCCTCCTGATCGAGGCATTCCAGCGACACCATTTAAGTTTAGGAGGTGATCGTTGATCGCCTCCTAAACGCTTTTAAGACGGGCGTCCGCCGCCATACAAGGTATGGCGGAAGTTGACACCCCGGGGAGGGGCCACACATGGCCCCTAGTGCCGATCGTGGTGTTGCTGAATGCCTCGAGGTCGAGGCATTACAGCAACACCGTTTGGGTGCAGAAAGCGAACGTAGATCGCTTTCTGCACCCGCTTAGTCATGACGGTCCTGGCACGTCAATTGTCACTAACCTGATGTTAGTGCATGACGTGCCAGAACCGACAATTGTCATTAAGGGGTTAAAATATTTATGGATAGGGAAGGCTTCCCCACGACACTTACTCAAGCGCAGACCTGTATACCTTGCATTCTCGTCTTGGATAAGTGATGTAGTGTACAGTGACGTGATATTACACCCCGCGTGATGAGCCCGGTGATTTATGCCAGCAGAACAGTATCCTAGTAGCCGATACATACCTCCACCTTCATGCCACTTCATGGGTTGTATTTTGATAAATAAGGTGTATGAGTTTCTACGGGTAATGTATTATTTGCCATCAAGTTGAAGTTATTATTGGTTTAGTAAAAAAAAAAAAGGGTATGTTATATAATAAGGTATCGGAATGGTCTTACTTACATTCCTTCCGTCACTGCGGCCGCTGTAATCAGTCGTTTTAAGTAACAGTGATTTTGAACACAGGTGCAGATCTAAGATGCTGGCGTGCAAGCAGTTCTTCAGACGAGGGTACCGGTTTCCATGCAGTCTGCTTCTCCAGACGTGTTTTTTTTTTTTTTTTTTTTTGTGTCCGTTCACATCCAACCCTTATGTTTGTATTATATCGGAAGGTTTAAAGCCACCAAGCGGTGTAGACAATTTGTGTATTTATCATTATTAACCCACAACAACCTGTTTATTTAAATAAGCGGGAGGTACGGGGAACATTTGAAGGGAATACATCAATGTGTTGCCCACAAAGTATTAGAATCGGATATTGTGTAAGTGAGATTCCAACTACAAGAAGTGCATCATAGCATAGTATGGAACATAAGGAAATGCGAGTAAAATTAATGGGTCACCAACAATGGTCACTCGTAGTAATTTGAAGTTACAATTGACCAGGGAATTTGCTCATTTGAAATATATCTATTTCCGACGAGGCACTGAATCTCTCTATTAACTTTCCGACCAGAGAAACTTGAATACATTTGAAGATCAAAAGGAGGACTGTGCTGACCCGAGTGCTCTGTGTGGGAAAAACAAAACCGACGTCAAAGTACAAAAAGCCCAAAGTGCTTACTTTGCATCGAACCCAATCCGTGGCTACTCGATTAGGAAGTCATATTTATTGAGGAGTCTGTTTACATTATATGTGGAATATTATGCACTAAAGAAGTTAAACAAATTGTGGCAGATGTTTGGATTTCAGTTATGTAGACTACTTTAGTGATCAGTCATAGAAGTCATTTCCCCCCCCCCCGAGCACATAAATTGGATAATTTATGGTATTTCAGAAATCACTACTTGTGAAACGTCTGTGTGATTTTCCAACATATACTTCATTGCAGATTTCCATGGGATAATGATTAAGTATCCTATTACAGTGGGAAGGTAGGAGTGTATACTAGGGCATTCCTCATAGGATTTCATCCATGTAGTTTATGCAAGTTTACAGCTACCCGCTTCCTTACCGGTATAATATGGTGGTGGAGTGTTCAGGAGAAAAACATTTTTTGCACATTTTAATTACCTTGGCTGCCTTATAAATATCCACGGTGACACAGGTTACTTCAAAAGGTTTTAGCAATAATTGGGGGGAAAGCAGACCAAGGACCGTTTAAGGTCTGAGTCTCTACATCGCATGGCATGGGAAGTTTTCTATGGCCGCTGGTTAGAGCCAACCGTACGGATTTGTTCCAGCGAATGCAGTAAGTTTGTGGATCAAACTTTACCCAGATTGTTTACCATTTGCCAGGATGACATTAAGCACAGAGTAGAGACTTTGGGGAAGGATTCACACACATTCAATTTATTGCATACGTAGTGCATGCCTTCATCAAGCACATTTCTGTTACACGATTTGCTCAACCCCCCCAAAACACATATCTACAATACATGGTTTACGTTCCAGTAGAGACTGCTCCATTTAACAATGTAAAAAGTCATCCTACTAGTTTAAATTAATAGATTTTAAATCTTACTGGGAAGGACATGTAAATCTTTATCAGGGAACTGTATAAAATCTGACGACGTATGAATTCAGTCCAACCCGCACACGTAGTGAGACATACGAACCTGTCAACTGGCTCTATTTTGGGCCAAGTGCCAACGCTCAGGGATTTTACTCAACCGATTAGTCAGGTGCAAAAAAATTGAACCGGAGATTAATTTAAAAGGAAAACCGTTACAGCAGATGCAGCGTATCCCATCAGAGCCAGGTGCTTAGGGGATCCTCTAGTCTAGCCAGCGGTATCTAGTGCAAAACAAGAAGTGACACAATCATCTACGATCCTACGGCCATTCTTTGGTCAAAAAAAAAACCAAAAAGAAATTATAGCATTCGCTTCGGAACTAAACTTCAAGGAAAAAAAAAAAAAAAAAGTTACTTTCGAGTTCCAGTGTACACCGATATTTATCAGCATAAAACACTTAAGAGCTGAATTCAATGGCGTCATCTGTTATCTGCTGTTTCCTCTGCTGTCCATGTGGAGGTAGTACTGCGAGAGAGGGGAAACATGAATCAGTGACCTCAATATTACGGAGCAAAATAATAAAAATGTAGTTCTAATATTAGAAACACCACATGTATCACCAAAAAAAACAGATTTGCACATATACTGGTGGTGCGGCTGTGCCATCTTCAGACCTTAAGCCTGGCACTGGCATTACAACATAAGGCAAAGCACGCTTTCTTGGCAGAGGTAATTACGTCTCTTAAGAAGCGGCCTTTGCCTCATCAAACAAGAGTTGAGGTTCTCCCTAAACAGCGATCGACTGTCCCACTGACCACAAGGACACAGAATGAGGCCCAACTATGATTCAGTACCTGCCGCCTATTCCTATGAAAGGCGCCCACTCACTCGCATTGGCAAGGGTTGGGGTTTCAGCTTTCTCGCTTTACAATTCAGTTTGCCGGTTTGTCCAGCCTCAAGGGCTGAGCTGGCCCTGTATAATGCACAATGTGATAGGCGAAGAGACTTATTATTTATGTTTTATATAGCACCATCAGATTCTGTAGCGCTGGACAACGGGTAGACAGGACATAGCAAGTAGTATGTAACATAACAAATTGACTTACAGCAACAACAGGTGAGGAGGTCCCTGCGCAAAGGAGTTAACAATCTAGAGGGATTTAGTGCCATGGTATGGGATGGGGCAGCCACACTAGTGTAAGTACTGCATTAGAGAGACTAGGAGAGGTGAGCTAAGGGAATATGGGGGGGGTGTTAATGTGCAATATAAGCGCCCTTAAAGAAGTGGGGAAGAGGGATTTTTTGAAGGATCGAAGGCAGGGAGAGAGACGGATAGACTGGGGGAGGGCATTCCAGAGGATAGGGGCAGCCCTGGAGAAATCTTGTAAGCGTGCATGAGAGCTAGAAATCAGAGGAGAGAAGGAGATCATTGGATGAGCAGAGAGAGCGGCGTGGAGTGTATTTAGAGATGAACGAGGAGATGTAGGGAGGGGAACCGAAGGGCTTTGAAGGTAAGAGTAAGGATTTTGAAATGAATCCTGAGGCGCACAGGAAGCCAGTGAAGAGACTGACAGAGGGGAGAGATGTTAGTAAAGCGATGAGAGAGTAAGATAAGTCTGGCAGCAGCATTCATGGTGGATTGTAGAGCGGTGAAGCTGTTAAGACCAGCTTAGACAGAGTTACAGTAATCAAGATGGGAGACAATCAGGGCATGGACAAGAGCCTAAGTGGCATGCTGTGTTTGGAAGGGAGGGATGGATGCTGGCAATGTTTTTTAAGATGGGGACGGAGACAGACTGAATGTGGGGGGTGAACGAAAGGTCAGAGGTCAAGGGTGACACCAAGACTGCGTGTGCATGAGTAGACTGGGAGATGATGGCGCAATCAACAATGAGGGAAATTGATGGGGGAGTCTTAGCATCGGAAGGCGGGAAGATGAGAAGTCCTGTTTTGGAGAGGTTAAGTTTCAAGAAACATGTTGATATCCAGGTGGAGACAGATGCAAGGCAGTTAGTTACACGATCTAAGGCAGAGGGAGAGAGATCAGGGGAGGATAGATAGATCTGGGCTTCATCAGCATACAGGTGGTATTGAAAGCCTAAGGATGAGGGCAGGGCGGTGACTGTGCAGATATGTCATCTCTGATAGTTTTCATTTTATTATCGAAGTATGTGGCAAAGTCTGATGCATTAAGGTTAGTGGAAGGGGTCGTAGGGATCGGTTGAAGCAGGGAATTGAAAGCATTATTAGAGTCGTTTAGGGTTGTAAGACAGGGAGGAGATTGAAGGCAGAGTAGTAGGAACATAGCATTCATTTATAGCGCAGAAAGTCAGACATGGAATGAGGGGACTTTCGCCAACTACGTTGAGCGGTGCGGGAACATCGACGTAGGTGTTGGGGTTACAGTCATGTGCCAGGGTTGGAAGCGTGAACGTCGCGAGGAGCGAGTAGTAACTGGTGCTACATGATAGAGAGCAGATGCGAGAGTGGAGTTATAGACAGAGGTGGCGTTGTTAAGGGCATGTCATGTTTGAGATAGGAGAGAGAGTAAATTGATTGAGTTCTGAAGGTTAATAGAGCTGAGGTCTGTGCGGAGATCTGTGAGAGCCAGGGACACCTTTATCTAATCAGTATTCATGTCCTAAACCTTCTCCCCACCCACCCTTACAAATGAACAACGGCGTAAAGGTAACATAATGGTGAGGAATAATCATGTAGATTCAGTGAGAAGGAGAAGATAACCCCCAAGGGTATACACTTAAGGTGGGTTTGTAACATATATGCCTTGCTTATTTAATGCCTAAGCATAGTTACATATACGTATTTAGTGTAAAGAACTATAAATGCGGGTTTAGCAAAAGGGGCACATTAAGTCTCCAAGTAGTGGTAGTAGTAGAAGTTGTAGTGTGGTCAACAGGTGTATCTGTCTAGAAGGTTAATGAAGATACACAATGTCTTGAATAAACGCATGGTCTACCTTTTCTTTTCAGGCTAGGAGCCCTTTTCATAGCATTTTCTTTAGAGATGAAGGGAATTAAGATTTTTTTTTTTAAATACAATTCTGCAGACTCTGCAGTGCTTTCATGAAATGTTTAAAAGATTTACCTCGTGGTGCTTCCATAGGGACTTTCTGTGTGACACTGTGCTTCCTTTTCTTATCCTCTTAGGTTGGAATAGCTTTGTTCACAGTTGAAAGAGGCAACGTGCTGGAGACAACAGACGGCATTAGAAGACCAATGTATGAAAATCTGGAGCGTGTGTAAGACGACGTCTAAGCAACTGATTTTGGAACACACGCACAGCAAAAAGTTTCCACGATCGGATGGCTTCTGTGGATAAAATTCTGTCAACGGCAGAAAATGTCACAGAATTTATAAGGTCCACGCGCTAATGACATTTCTTTATAAACGTCAAACAATTATAAACTGCCTGCCGTCCTTCACCAGGAGCTCTGGGCGTATGCGGAATCCCAATCTGCACTGCTTGGGCACCGTGTGTTTAGTTTTATTAACTACAGGAGCGAAGCTTTGGTCGATTAGTTAGCACAGGGTTCCATAGGGATCTTCAACTGTCCATATTTACAGTTTTGTGCACATTGGTGTTATTGCCACAGCTGTAAGACTCTTGTGTATCGTAATCAAAGTCAATAATCCAAAGTGACTGATTTAGCATAGCCACAGTGAAAAATACTAATTTCAGAAAATGTGAATTTGAAGTTAGATTACCCAGACTTGCTTTTATTATAGACTTGCTTCTATTATAAAGTTTTACTATGTTTTTTTTCCCCATTTCATTTCATTGTTGAGCAAGTACAAATTGGAGATAGTTGGATGGATTTATTAGCTGTCAAAAACAGAATATTGAAAGTTAAATCCAATTCCTCTGTAATCCTAGTATCGCAGTGTGTCTCATCCACTGAACACACCAGCTCAGCCTATAAATTGACACATATACAATGCTAGAAAATCAGAATTCTGTAGTCTGTAAATTAAAACCAAGATCAAATACGTACTGCCATCCTCTGCTTTTCGCCCCCACTCAGTACATCCAGTCTTGAAGACTGTCCCAGCCGCCTTCACGTTCCAAAATCTAACCCAGCTGCACATTGTCAAGGTATTCCTTCAATACCTAGGGAGTGAATATAAAACAAAGATGAGTAGTTAAGCCACTTAACTAAATACAGCTAAGCAAGTCATTTCAGTGTGTAAGAAAATTAGAAGAGAAGTTTCAACATACCGGACCGTTTTTCTCGCCTTATCAGGAATACCTTTACGTTTCCAGTGTTCTGGAGTGTCTGGGTAAATGACTTGGTCCCGTAACGTTCCCAAAGTCATATGGTCTCTATGTAAGATATTGTCATTTCCCGTCCTGCGAGGACGATTCGTCCCAATGCCTGAGACATCCTCAGCAGCATTCTTCCACTCTGGTAATAATCCTTCAAGGCAAAGCATTAAACATTAAGAACATGCCCGGCTGCAGAGTATATCATCGTTTATCCCACCATTATTTCACTCACCTCAAGGAGCTCAGCTCAGTCCACGCAGGGTGGTTAGGGGTGAGGAACGGACTGCTGACAACCAGGTAACCAACCACAGTCTCTAGATCTGCAATAATCAAAAAGCACATCACAGACATTAAATGCCAGCATAGACACTGACCACTTAAAATCAATAAACAGTCTACTTTTTACACAGCTATATGCAGATGAAGCCATCTGAGAGACCCAGGCATACAGAGTGTCTCCCACTGCCTCAGCCTACCTATATCCCACAGTAAATAATAATAATGCTAAACTGTCACCATCTTCTATAGCAAACGTAAAAATATTACTAGTAATGACATGCAAATAATTCTTAAGAGTAACATTTTCTGATGGTCTCCTGTCTGGTGTGAGTAGCCAAAAACCACCATGTTCACATTGTAATGTTGCATCTCTTGGAAGCCCCATGGAGATTTATGCTCTAATAAAGCCGGATGCCCCACACCATTGCACAACAGACTGCCTTGAGTGAAACGCCAGTTACTAGCAAAATGGAGCCCTTTAGATAATATTATATAATATTAATACAATATATTAAAAGGTTACTTGAAAGAATAAAAAAATAATCAATATACCATAAAAAAAAAAAAAAAAAAATCTACCATAAAATCTTAAAAGTAATCCATGTGCGTATAATATTGAGGCTTTGACTTGGATGCAACTAAAAAACAAAATATATCAGCATGTGAAGAATGATTTGTCCTGGCTGATTTTCTACATTATGAAAAATTCAGATAACATGGGGGGGGGGGGGGGACCTGGTTATATCATGATGACCACAGCAGTAATAACCACAGTCAAATCTGTTCAATCTAACCGGGATTTTGGCCCTCTGCTCTTCGCACAATAGATGTAATTCATCAATATTTGTGACTTGTGTTGTTAAAGAAGCCCTAGTCACACAAAAACATACCTGAACGCCAAAAGCATTTGTCAGCTTGACGATATACAGAACGATATCCAAAAATGGCTGAAGAAAAAAAAATAACAAATGAAACTCACAATAAAACAACTCTATGTACCCGCAACAATAATGGGAAATATCTATAATATAGGAGAATAGGAAAGCAAGCCACTAGTTAACGTGGCAAATGATTACATGTTATTCACAAGAACAGCGTATGCATGTGTGTAAATTGTATTGATAAATAACAGCATAATAAAAGGGGAGGCATAATAAGTGTAGCCAAAAGATTGTCATCTTCGGTACCAGTATATTTAACGTATGTTCATTTGTAAGTTGCATTTACTTTTAGGGTACCCTATCGTAACAGCTCTACCAAATCTGTTGGTGCTATATAAAATGTAAACGCAGTCATGAAAGTACAACAGTCTACAGACCACTTTATTGGGGTAAAATAGCTATGGATACATTTGTAAAGGAGGCCCCTGTCTGTAAATCTCACAGTGTAAGTAATACACCGGTAATATAAATGGCAGCTACATTAACTTTATAATTATTTTCCTTGTGAAAGGAATACAGTAAGAGCATAAAGGGCCATAGCCTATTTTTGAAGTACCCAGCACAAACTAAAAAAAAAAAAAAAAAAAAAAAGGTAACAAAACACACAACTAGAAGAGCCATGAGGAAACTCACCTTGCTTCAGTTTGAATACTGGTTCACCACGCTGTTACAAAACCTCTCAACATCTTGCGTGAGCAGCTGATCTGCATTTGCTGTCCTGTTGTCCAAGTTGCCCATTTTGTAATAGGTAAAGGATCTTAAATGGGGGAAAAAAGAACAATCTATGTGGGGAACGTATTATACATCTAATGGAACATTACTGAGAAGATAAGTAATTGTCTCTTAGGCTCAAAACATGGTTATATCACCACGATCACAGCAACAATAACCACAGTCAAACTCTTCCAGTAGTTATCAATCTGGCCGGGATTTTGTTCACCGGCACGTTGTAGAATTGATGTAATTCATCAATGTTTGTGGCTTGAAGTCCTAGTCATACAAAAACATACCCGAGCCCCAATAGCACTTACCAGCTTGACAATATACAGACAGACATAATCCTACAGAATTAGCTGCTAGACACGATTAATCCATCTTGTATGTCCAGTTATTTAGCCTTGTTCAAGACTATGTTAGCTGTAGCTAAAGTTTCCACACACACACACACACAGCTACAGTTTTTACCATCATTAAGCCATGGCAAAAATTGCCCATAGATCCTGCTTTGGATGATTTTGTTTTTTTGAAGATATAGGTTTTAAAAGGTGGCAAACACAGCAGAACAGATCTCTGCCTTGTAGGCCTCTATTGTTTTTCTCTTAGACAGCATGTCATGACCTACATGTACTTCCCAAAAGGGAGGCGGAATACCTTAAGGGGAGATGGTTCAGGACAACATGGCTACATATATATATATATATATATATATATATATATATATATATATATATATATATATATATATATATACACACACACATTTACATATCATATATAAACACTTAAATGCAACATTCTCCTGAGCTTACAAACTCAGCGTCTCCTTGCACAAATATATCCACAGGCTAGAAGATAAAATAAAGTTAATATACGGACAGAATGTTTTAAGAGACGTGCATCTTCACTCATGCCATGCCACAGAGGCCAAAAGAAGAAAACAAACATAAAACAAACGTTTTAGCTTACTATAATAACTAGAAAAGCGTCTGGCAGCGAGCGGCTCTAGGAAATATAATCTGGTCGTGTGATATAGCCGCTACCAAGCACACACGTTTTAGCATGTCCCCCAATGTCTAATCTTTCGATTAAGTAGAAAAAAAGGCAACACAAGAATGCTTACGGCAGGCATGGTGGCTATAAAGTTGAAGAGGTTTCTGCTGCGGCCGATGATCGCACTGCAAACCACCACATCTATGTATGTATGTATGTTATAGCGCACTTTTCACAGAGGCACAAGATTCTTGAGAAAATCGGTGAAATGCAATATCCTTATACAAGGCTTTTGATGGATGCAGAACGGATTTAAAATAAAGCCACGTGGCAGAAATACGATACTGCACAGGCTGCGCGAAAATAGGTGACCGTCAAAACCGAGATTCTACCTGCTGACTGGCAGCTATATGGCGCCAAACCGGGAGTCGGCGCCAAACCGGAAGTGGCCATGGGAAGTCAGCGCATGCGCAGAACGGACCTGAAGCTAAACCGGAAGTGGGGCATCCACCTACTACGCATGCGCGAAATCGGAAGTCAGCGCATGCGCAGAACGGACCTGACGCTAAACCGGAAGTGGGGCATCCACCTACTGCGCATGCGCGAAATCGGAAGTCAGCGCATGCGCAGAACGGACCTGACGCTAAACCGGAAGTGGGGCATCCACCTACTGCGCATGCGCGAAATCGGAAGTCAGCGCATGCGCAGAACGGACCTGACGCTAAACCGGAAGTGGGGCATCCACCTACTGCGCATGCGCGAAA
Source organism: Spea bombifrons (assembly GCF_027358695.1). Taxonomy (NCBI): domain Eukaryota; kingdom Metazoa; phylum Chordata; class Amphibia; order Anura; family Pelobatidae; genus Spea; species Spea bombifrons. The sequence goes on from NC_071094.1 coordinate 35,334,999, forward strand.
TCGGAAGCCAGCGCATGCGCAGAACGGACCTGACGCTAAACCGGAAGTGGGGCATCCACCTACTGCGCATGCGCGAAATCGGAAGTCAGCGCATGCGCAGAACGGACCGGACCCTAAACCGGAAGTAAGCGCCAAACCGGAAGTGGGGCATCCACCTACTGCGCATGCGCGAAACCGGAAGTTCGCGCATGCGCACAACGGGCCGGACTAAACCGGAAGTCGACCAAACCCGGAAGTGACCGTCTCCCTACTGCGCATGCGCCAAACTGGAAGCCCGCGCATGCGCACAACGGACCTGACCCCGACTTTTTAGCTGATGAAAGATTGAGACAGATCATTTCATTGATGAAGATGATCTGCAGCAGCATGGTAGCAGATTCTTTTCTAAACACACAGCTGTCAGCACAGGTTTCACATAGTCCTGTAATTGGATTCTACAATTTTACATTTTCTTGGTAAAAACACATTTAATCTTTAATGTTTGTATATGTATATATACACAGTATTTATGTTTTACAGCAATTATATTCACACACACACACGCATACACATTTGGCCCATCAAAATATCAACCAGATCAGAAATACAGAAAACAGCCTGCGGTCTGATGACACGTTGTTATCACTAATTCAAGTTTAAGTTTAAAAGGCTAATTGATTATTAGAAAACTCTTTTTGCTATATTACAGCTACAAATTTCCATGAAAACAGCTAGCAGACCCCAAACATTTAACTAACTGCAATATTTTAACACATGTTTGAGAAGTACCTGCCTCGAGCCCCGTGTATATTTCCTGATCATTGCCTCTGGGTCTCGGCGCGTACGATTCTTCTCACCTGATGCGGCAGAGGTAGGTGGCAACACAAAAACTCACAACTATGGATAAATATCACTGTTCTGTTACTGCTTATCTTAAAGGGAAAATATAATGTCACAAACAGCTTCACAAAAAATCATGTTAAATATGCATTAATATGCATTCTTAAAAAAAAAAAAAAAGCAGCCAATGAGTGACAAGAAAGCCATGCATTTCCCTTGTTACAAGGAAATTTAGAATATTTAGAATATGGCAGCAGCAGCAGTATTGAGGTGCGTTCAAATAAAATAAGCAAAATACTTTATTATGCACAAAAGTGCTACTAGAGCATAAATTATAAAAAATCAATACATACATGGCAGAAGAGCAGATAATGTGGAAGATCCCCAACGTTTCCGCACAGCAGAACCGCCAAAGTCCATCGAGGCTGCCCGTGTGTCCTGAGACAGTTCTTGGTCTTGTTTTAGCTTCAAGGTGGCTTTATGCTTGTTCCATGTATGTTCCCTTAAAGAAGCAAATAACAGGAATAGGTTGCAGTAGTTATCTTAACCGAGCAGAAGGGGTTCTAAAACATTTGGTCCGTAGTGAGGTCACTTACCAACGGCTGTAGGTAACTCGCAGTCCGGTCACTCGGCAAGGGTAGCAGGCGAATTACACAGGAGTGGTGTCAGGTCACCAGAGAACAGGACTGGACAGCGGTCAGGTCGATGATTACAGCCAGATAACTGAAATAGGATTGGGTTTCTTGCCACGACTTTTAACAACAGATAAAGAGTCAGATTACGGAGTTGAAAGTCAATAAAAAGGAAGCCATGAGCACCGTAAGTGTAAGGTGTATGCGTGAGGCCTTACACGGCTATTACTGCTGGGCGTTAATTAGCACCATGTACCACAAAGAAATTGAATACGAATCAGTGCTGTCCGGAATTCAAAAACCTGCAGAGTTTCCAATGGAAGCAGAGACTTATGGATAAACACATATAATATGTATTAACTCCTTAATTCCCACTTTAGGGATTTGAGAGGTAGACAGTAGTTCATTTTTGGTTTCAGATCCACGTTGAGGACAGAATAGACTGTCCTTAAGTGTAGCGAGGATAAAATGTGTAATAATAGTAATGGAGATCTGTGTAGGGAGAGGAACAACCCAGGGCCACCAAGAGCTGTCTCTATTTAGCATGATTATAATGCTAGGAGGGTACAGATAGGCATTTTCATTATGCGGTGCTGGCGAGTGTTACCGTCGGACAGCACCCAATATGAAGCCAACGCTTGCCCTTTGCCTACCCCTTTGTTCACCAAAAGAAATGCTCTCCACTCTTCAGTCCTTTTTCCCAGTCTGTCTCTGGCGTGGTGCGGGTACTATAATACGTGACTGCCCATCAAAGCCGGCTTTTCCTCCCCATCCCCTGTGTCTTTTGATTGATTAAATATTAATTGCTTACCATTTGATGAATGCTCTCTTTTTCTGCCAATTGACAAATATGTTTTCTCGTGTTCAAGCTCCAAGAAAGGACCCATGCAAAAAACAAACAAACAAACAACAAAACAGTAAAATTTCAGATGAAGAAAAAAGCAAATAAAAAAGAAAAGATGCCAGAAAGACTCCTTCTGCATCAGAGGAAAACATTATGAAAACTGATAACTGGTTTCGCTTAATAAGTTATATTATAACATACATAACACATAACACCCTCAGCTTCATTAGGTTAACTGCAGCTCTAGTCTTATTATCATGAAGCCCAATGGAGTGATCCAGCTGATTATTGCTGTGGTTGCTTATAGCGATTAGACCATTTTTCAGCCAGCAGAATAGCTTTGTGTCTGAAATGCCGCCCCGACCCAGGAAAAAAAAAAAAAAAAAAAAAAAAAAAAAAGAAAGAGGAATATGATACGATTGGAGTCCAAGACCTGCAGTAACTGTGCTAACTATGGCTGTATAAAATAGTTTTGTGTGTTTGGGTTTATCTTCAGCTCCGTAGTTGACTACAAAACCGAATGCGAAGCGCAGACTATTTTTATTATTTACTGTTTTATATCGCACCATCAAATTCCAGAGCGCTGTACAATGGGTAGACAGGACATAGCAAGTAGCGTGTAACATAACACATTGACTTACAGAAAAAACAGGTGAGGAGAGCCCTGCTCAAAGGAGCTTACAATCTAGAGGGATTTAGGGTGTATTACACCATAGTTAAAAGGTGCCATTGTAAGGGATAGACTAGCCACACTAGTGTAAGTATTGCATTAGAGGGACTAGGAGAGATGAGCTAAGGGAATATGGGGGTTGTTAATGTGCAATATTATAAGCGTCCTTAAGGAAGTGGGTCTTGAGGGATCTTTTGAAGGACCGAAGGCAGTGGGGAGAAGGATAGACCGGGGGAGGGCATTCCAGAGGATAGGAGCAGCCCTGGAGAAATCTCGTAAGCGTGCATGAGAGCTAGAAATCAGAGGAGAGGATAGAAGGAAATCGTTGGATGAGCGGAGGGACCGGTGTGAAGTGTATTTAGAGAGATGAGCGAGGAGATGTAGGGAGGGGAAACGCTGTGAAGGGCTTTGAAAGAAAGAGTGAGGATTTTGAAATGAATCCTGAAGCGCACAGGCAGCCAGCGAAGAGACTGACAGAGGGGAGAGACGTTAGTATGCGACGGGAGAGGAAGATGAGTCTGGCAGCAGCATTCATGGTGGATTGTAGAGAGGTGAGACGGTTAAGAGGGAGACCAGCTAAGACAGAGTAACAGTAGCCAAGACGGGAGTGAGGGGAGGTGACGTTGAAAAGTGCTTGGGATGAGAGAAGGGGAGAAGAAAGTAGTCATGGTGCATTACAGACATAGTGTGGGGTTGCAGATGGCTGGAGAGAGATAATGATTTTACTAACAACAGAGGAAAGAGGAACAAGAGGATTGTGAACACGGTATGTGAAGGAAAATGGTGATGGGAATGGAATGGAGGTGGGGGAAACACAAAAAGCAGTAGGCAGCACTTGACAGTTCAGTGGAATATTGATTGCAGGGAGTCTCCCAGGCCTTCTCTGTCCTTCCTTGTTGTCCAACTTGGTGAACTCCCAGGTAGTGGCATCCGGTGATGGAAAGTGGCACATTCATTAAGATTTAAAAAATAGGGTACTTAACCTTAGGGGGCAGCGGCAGCTGCTCTCCTCCACTGCAGTCCAATCACTTTCCACGGGTTAGCTGCGTGAAATCAGGTGGAGCACTTTGCACACGCGCGCACAATGTTCGCAGAGTCGGGGCTGGGGCAGTAAGTATATCACATGGCAGGAGATATAGAATGCACAGAAAATAGCTGGTGCCATTTCAGTGCGCCCAATAAAACCATATATTTTTGAAAACTAGACACCCCAGAGTGTTTTAAATGCTGGTATTTTAACTCTTTGCATGCACACATTTTACAGCAAGTTTGCAGTAGTATTTTTTTGTGTGTATTTTTCCCCCCACACACCTACTTTATGTATGAATTTACAGCTCCTGGTATATGCCGCTGTCACACGACACCCCAATATGTGTTCAGCAACATCTCCTGAGTCCAGTGGGGAACTAGAATTAGAAATGGGGAAATTAGATGTGTGGCCATCCTTCCCCCCGTGTTAATTGGGACATTGTTGAACCCGGCCAATTCAATTTACCCCATCAAATCATAAATTTGGGCATTTAATATGCCAGTATTTTAACTCTTTCCATGCGAGAATTGTTTTAAGCAAATGTGCAATTTTAGGACTTGCTCACAAAAATATATTTTTCATATATAAATTATTTTATTTATTTTTACATTTTTTTCCACTTGAAGGTTCCCCTGATAGTGACATCAGTGGGAAATTATTTTTACATTTTACTGTTTTTTTTTTAAACTATTTTTTTTCTAATTGTTATTTTTAATTTAATTTTACTAATCACAGTGATTAGAAAGATGCGCTCCATTGACTTGCATGGTTGAATGCAGTACCTGTATTCAACCTGCAAGTGGAGCCAGAGTTCTCTAGAGGGTCTGGAGACCATCTAGCGAACTTTTTCAACTTGATTGCTTTTTACTTATTTTTTTTTTTACAGGGTGGCCACCGTCTTGCGGATGGCAAAGATCACTTGCAGCGGCGGCTGTGACCGCTCTCCGGAGCGGTCACAGCCCGTCCTGGGGTAAGTATTTGGTGTCGCTGAATGCCTCCTGATCGAGGCATTCCAGCGTCACTAACCTGATGTTAGTGCATGACGTGCCAGAACCGACAATTGTCATTAAGGGGTTAAAATATTTATGGATAGGGAAGGCTTCCCCATGACACTTACTCAAGCGCAGACCTGTATACCTTGCATTCTCGTCTTGGATAAGTGATGTAGTGTACAGTGACGTGATATTACACCCCGCGTGATGAGCCCGGTGATTTATGCCAGCAGAACAGTATCCTAGTAGCCGATACATACCTCCACCTTCATGCCACTTCATGGGTTGTATTTTGATAAATAAGGTGTATGAGTTTCTACGGGTAATGTATTATTTGCCATCAAGTTGAAGTTATTATTGGTTTAGTAAAAAAAAAAAAAGGGTATGTTATATAATAAGGTATCGGAATGGTCTTACTTACATTCCTTCCGTCACTGCGGCCGCTGTAATCAGTCGTTTTAAGTAACAGTGATTTTGAACACAGGTGCAGATCTAAGATGCTGGCGTGCAAGCAGTTCTTCAGACGAGGGTACCGGTTTCCATGCAGTCTGCTTCTCCAGACGTGTTTTTTTTTTTTTTTTTTTTTGTGTCCGTTCACATCCAACCCTTATGTTTGTATTATATCGGAAGGTTTAAAGCCACCAAGCGGTGTAGACAATTTGTGTATTTATCATTATTAACCCACAACAACCTGTTTATTTAAATAAGCGGGAGGTACGGGGAACATTTGAAGGGAATACATCAATGTGTTGCCCACAAAGTATTAGAATCGGATATTGTGTAAGTGAGATTCCAACTACAAGAAGTGCATCATAGCATAGTATGGAACATAAGGAAATGCGAGTAAAATTAATGGGTCACCAACAATGGTCACTCGTAGTAATTTGAAGTTACAATTGACCAGGGAATTTGCTCATTTGAAATATATCTATTTCCGACGAGGCACTGAATCTCTCTATTAACTTTCCGACCAGAGAAACTTGAATACATTTGAAGATCAAAAGGAGGACTGTGCTGACCCGAGTGCTCTGTGTGGGAAAAACAAAACCGACGTCAAAGTACAAAAAGCCCAAAGTGCTTACTTTGCATCGAACCCAATCCGTGGCTACTCGATTAGGAAGTCATATTTATTGAGGAGTCTGTTTACATTATATGTGGAATATTATGCACTAAAGAAGTTAAACGAATTGTGGCAGATGTTTGGATTTCAGTTATGTAGACTACTTTAGTGATCAGTCATAGAAGTCATCCCCCCCCCCCGAGCACATAAATTGGATAATTTATGGTATTTCAGAAATCACTACTTGTGAAACGTCTGTGTGATTTTCCAACATATACTTCATTGCAGATTTCCATGGGATAATGATTAAGTATCCTATTACAGTGGGAAGGTAGGAGTGTATACTAGGGCATTCCTCATAGGATTTCATCCATGTAGTTTATGCAAGTTTACAGCTACCCGCTTCCTTACCGGTATAATATGGTGGTGGAGTGTTCAGGAGAAAAACATTTTTTGCACATTTTAATTACCTTGGATGCCTTATAAATATCCACGGTGACACAGGTTACTTCAAAAGGTTTTAGCAATAATTGGGGGGAAAGCAGACCAAGGACCGTTTAAGGTCTGAGTCTCTACATCGCATGGCATGGGAAGTTTTCTATGGCCGCTGGTTAGAGCCAACCGTACGGATTTGTTCCAGCGAATGCAGTAAGTTTGTGGATCAAACTTTACCCAGATTGTTTACCATTTGCCAGGATGACATTAAGCACAGAGTAGAGACTTTGGGGAAGGATTCACACACATTCAATTTATTGCATACGTAGTGCATGCCTTCATCAAGCACATTTCTATGTTACACGATTTGCTCAACCCCCCCAAAACACATATCTACAATACATGGTTTACGTTCCAGTAGAGACTGCTCCATTTAACAATGTAAAAAGTCATCCTACTAGTTTAAATTAATAGATTTTAAATCTTACTGGGAAGGACATGTAAATCTTTATCAGGGAACTGTATAAAATCTGACGACGTATGAATTCAGTCCAACCCGCACACCTAGTGAGACATACGAACCTGTCAACTGGCTCTATTTTGGGCCAAGTGCCAACGCTCAGGGATTTTACTCAACCGATTAGTCAGGTGCAAAAAAATTGAACCGGAGATTAATTTAAAAGGAAAACCGTTACAGCAGATGCAGCGTATCCCATCAGAGCCAGGTGCTTAGGGGATCCTCTAGTCTAGCCAGCGGTATCTAGTGCAAAACAAGAAGTGACACAATCATCTACGATCCTACGGCCATTCTTTGGTCAAAAAAAAAACCAAAAAGAAATTATAGCATTCGCTTCGGAACTAAACTTCAAGGAATGGGGCGTGTCTGACCGCCGAGAGAGATGGCCGCATGAGCTAGTTGCTCCGCCGCCGCTCGCCTTCTATCCGACGACATCTGACCGCTACACCAGCATGGGGCGAAATAAGAAGACGGTCTCTGACCCCTCACCAGCTGGGGATCGCCGCAGGTCCACCTCGGCCTCTCTCCGTGAATATTTCAGCACCCCGGCGGACTTGGCGTCGCAGGCCTCAGAGGCCTCGGAGGACCACGTGGCTGTTTCTCCTGCAAGCTCTTCCTCGGCTGAGGAATCGGCTTCCACCACGCGCCTGCCTCCACCTTCTCATCCCCCAGAGGTTGTGCAGCTCTTCTCTTCGGCCCCGTGGAAGGCAGACTTTTCGCTCCTAATTGCCGAGCTCAAGCAGGTGGTCCGAGATGAGGTGTCGGCCCTGCGCACTGACCTGTCGGCCCTGGAGCAGCGGGTCCTGGCCCTGGAGGGCTCGGAGACCCAGAATAAACTCGCTCTCGCTACTACGCAACGCATGGGTGACCGCCACACTCATTACCTCAGGGAGCTGCGTCGGCGAGTTGAAGATATAGACAACCGCAGCCGGAGGCAGAATGTGCGGATCAGAGGGGTTCCCGAACCGGATGCGTCGGAGGATGTCTTTGGCCTTCTGGAGGAGATCTTCAACGGCCTTCTGGGGCGCCCGTTGGACACCCCCGTGCCCGCGGACAGGGCCCATCGCGCCCTGCGCCCTCGTGGAGATCCAGGGTCCCCTCCTCGGGACATAATTTGCCACCTAACAGACTTCCGCCTGAAAGAAAGCATCATGGCCCGCGCCAGGGAGGTTGGTGAGTGGTCCTTCCGAGGACACCCAATTTCCTTCTACCAGGACCTCTCTGACCTGACGCTTCAGGCGAGGCGGGCACTGCGTCCCTTACTAGCCGAGCTACGGCGGCTCCGCATCCCATACCGCTGGGGCTACCCGTTTGCCTTGGTTATCAGGCATGGCAACAGGTCCCTGACTATCACGCACCACCACGACATCCCTGAGGTGCTGCGCCTCTTGGCCCTGCCGGATCTCCAGATCTCTGACTGGGTGGATGTTGATGCCCTTTCTGGTCGTCCTCTCAACCCACTACCCGGGCCACGCAGACCTCGGCGCCCTGACCCTGTGAGACGACGATCTCCACCCGACCCTTCCACGCACTCTCCTGCTGTACTGGCCTCTCGCCGCTTAGGCCCTATTGAGGAGTAGAGGACTTTCACGCGCATTGCCTGCTCCGCCGTTATTAACGCCGTATATTCTTTCGTTTATTCCTTGATTTGTTTCGTTTTTGCCCTTGCTGTTTTCGTTTTTTTTTTTTTTTTTTTTTTTTTTTTTTTTTTTTTTTTTACATGCACGCACTTACTTGAACTCGCATTAGTCACAGCCACTGCGGCGCCTTGCTCGGGCTCTGTGTGCACTGGTTGCCTCCTCTCCTGCCTTTATGTCTAACTGTCTATGTATGTATTTATTTATTTATTTTTATTTTTAATTTTTTTTTTTTTTTTTTTTTTTTTTTTTTTTTTTTTATGACCTATGGGCCATACACGTCCCGCATCGCATCTCTCTGTTTTACTTTATCATCTGTTTATGATTTACTGTCTATGTATTTTATGTTTTGCACTGCTGATGTGGCTGGGGGGCACCTTGCTTTTGGTGCTGTCGGTTCCCCCGTCCTTGACGCCTCTGAGCGGGTGGCGACTCGGCCCCTCGCCTGGTTCTCCGGGCCATGCATGCACCACATCACGTCCATATGTATGCCTATACACGCTGTTCATATATGTCCCCCCCCCCACTTACTTATTATGATTTTTTTTTTTTTTTTTTTTTTTTTTTTTTTTACACTACGGCTGGGGGGCGCTATGCGTCTGGCGCTGCTACGTGCGCGCTGGTTACCTTTCCCCTACCGCCTCCGGGGGCGCCTTGCTCGGGCTACTATGTGTGCACTGGTTGCCTCATCTCCTGCCTGTCCCTGTGGGCCATACGCGCACCACATCACGTCTCTCTGTATTATTATTATTATTTTTTTTTTTTTTTTTTTTTTTTTTTTTTTTTTTTTTATCTCTTGTTTGTGATTACACTGCTGTTATGATTGCACTGCTGCTGTGGCTGGGGGGCACCTTGCCTTCGGTGTTGGTTCCCCCGTCCCTCTGAGCGGGTGACGACTCTGCCCCTCGCCTGGTTCTCCGGGCCATGCACGCACCACACCACGTCTATCTGTATGCCTATACACACTGTTTTTTTTTTTTTTTTTTTTTTTTTTTTACACTACGGCTGGGGGGCGCTATGCGTCTGGCGCTGCTACGTGCGCGCTGGTTACCTTTCCCCTACCGCCTCCGAGCAGGTGATGATTCTGTCCCTTGCCTGTACTTACGGGCCATGCGCACACCACATCACACTTATCTCTTTACCTATGCACAATGTATGTATATATATATACCTGTTTTATTTATTTACTCCCCATGACGTTCGGCCTCTCTATCCTACGCTGATACCGTTGGAGGCATTTTGTTTCTTTTCAATGGTTGGGTTCTGACTTGCACAGCGGTCCTCTGATTGTCGATATAGCTATTAATGTTTTATCTAGTAAAGAGTGGCGGGCGGCGGCCCGCACCTGGTTCACTCATTTTTGGTTTTGTGTTTCTTTTCTGTTCTGTTTTCGTATTTGGTGGTTCCACCTTTCTCGTGGTCTCGTCTGTTCCCCTACACAGAGACGCCCTGTTGTTGTCGGGTGTATAGTACCCGTCGGGCGTAGTTGGTGTTTTTCTTTATTTGTCCTTCACCTTACCAGGTCCCTCCGTTCTTTCTCCCTTTCTTCCTCCGCCTTGCTCCCGCTTCTTTTCTTCCCCCCCTCTACCCCTTTTTTTTTTTTTTTTTTTTTTTTTTTTTTTTTCTTCTCTCATGTCGTCTTCCCATACACGTGGGCTTAACCTTCTTTCGCTCAATGTCAAGGGTCTTAATACCCCTGAGAAACGCTCCTCCCTCTTCCGAGATCTCCGTAGGGGTCGGGTAGACATCGCCTTTATTCAGGAAACTCACTTCTTGGGGCCTCGTGCTCCCCGGCTCTCCTGCCGCTCCTACCCCACCAGTTTTTTCAGTAATAACCCGACGGCGAAGGCTAAGGGGGTAGCGATTATTTTTTCTGCCCAGGTCCCCTTCGAAGCTCTAGACGTTATAGCGGACTCCGAGGGGAGGTATTTACTGGTTAAGGGCACGATCGCGGATCAAACGTACACGTTGGTGAATGTCTACCTCCCTAACCGAGGCCAACATATCACTCTTCGTTCTGTCCTGCAAAAACTCACTGGCTTTCAGGAGGGGATTCTAGTCCTGGGGGGGGATTTTAATGTGGCGCTGTACCCGGCTTTAGACACCTCTTCCGGGTCCTCACGGACTCCTCGCCATGTCCTCCGCAGGATTCATTCCCTCCTTACTACGCACAGACTAGTCGACTGCTGGAGGGCTCTCCATCCTAATGTGCGGGACTACACTTTCTATTCCACGCCTCATAACTCATATTCCCGCATCGATTTCTTCTTTCTTCCTTGCCACTTTGCCACTCTTCTTCGCCGTTCTGCCATTGGGTCGGCTACCTGGTCGGACCATGCCCCTTTATCTCTTTCCCTGGCTTCCCCCCTGCCCCGTCCCACTGGGGGCTCATGGCGTCTCAATGAATCTGTTTTATCTGACGTGCTGGCCCGCTCTGAATCGCTCGAGGTCCTCCGCTGTTATTTTCGGGAGAACTTGCTCCAAGGTACCTCTGAATTAATGGTCTGGGAGGCGCACAAATGTGTAATTAGGGGACATTTTATCAAGGAGTGCTCTCGGCGCAAACGCGCTGAGCGGGAGAAGATAGACAAGCTCTATACTGATATAGCCTTGGCGGAGCAGGCGCACAAATCTTCCATGTCGGGAAGCGACCTGCAGCTCCTCTTGTCTCTTCGGGGTGAGCTGGCCTCGATTCTCAACCGCAGGTTGCACAACTCCTTTCTGAAAACCAAGGCACTATATTATGAACATGGCAATAAGCCAGGTAAACACCTGGCTCGGGCGCTACGGGCTGTACGGAAACCCACCTATGTACCCAAGATCCGCTCCTCGAGTGGTCTCCTTCACTCGCACCCGTCTGATATCTCTCGTTGCTTTCAGAGTTACTATGAGGGCCTCTACAATCTCCGCACGACCCCTCCGGGCCCCTCCCTTCCTAGTCAGTCAGCGGACGTTAGGTCCTATTTGGCTAAGACTATTAAGCGGACTATCTCGGCGGACGACGCAGCCACGCTAGACTCCCCAATCACGCTTCCTGAGTTTCTCTTGGCCCTTAAGTCTTCTCCGGCTGGGAAATGCCCCGGCCCAGATGGGCTTCCTCTGCGTTATTACTCGGAATTCAAGGACGTTTTGGGTCCTCACTTTGTGAGTGCCTTTAACTCCATCTTAACTGGCACTAGTATTCCGGATCATACTCTGTCGGCCTCGATTACCCTGATCCCTAAAGAGGGTAAAGACCCAGAACAATGCGGCAGCTATAGGCCAATCTCGCTTCTGAACGCAGATCTGAAACTGTTGGCCAAGATCCTGGCTAACCGTATTAAGCCCTTTATGTCCTCTCTGGTCCACCCGGACCAGACCGGCTTCATCCCTGGGCGTGAGGCTAGGGATAGCACTATTAGGGCCCTTACACTTATGCACTACGCCAAGCACACTGTCACTCCGACTATATTGCTTTCCACGGACGCAGAGAAGGCTTTCGACAGGGTGGACTGGCCTTTTATGCTGTCCACCCTGACGCACATGGGTTTCGGTCCTGGTCTGCTGACCTGGATTCGGTCCCTGTATTCTACCCCCTCGGCTTGTGTCCGTGTTAACGGCTCTCTTTCGGGTTCCTTTGCTATTCGGAACGGGACCCGGCAGGGCTGCCCGCTGTCCCCCCTGCTTTTTGTGCTTTCTGTTGAGCCCTTCCTCCAAGCTGTCCGGATGAACCCCGACATCTGTGGGTTACGGGTCGGGGGAACTGATCATAAGATTTTGGGTTACGCAGATGACCTCCTCTTCGTTATCACCCGCCCTCATGTCACTCTCCCGAACATCCTCCGGGAGTTTTCCATATACGGCGCCCTCACTAATTTTAAACTCAACGCCTCCAAGTCTGAAATACTGAACGTGAACCTGGCTCAAGAGGTGGTCTGTCCCCTGAAGGCCTCCTTCCCTTTTGCCTGGTGTAGCTCTAAGCTCAAGTACCTGGGGACTTGGTTGACGTCTGACTTCTCCCAACTGTTCCACTATAATTTCTCCCCTTTGCTGGCCACTGTCCGGTCTGATCTACTGTCCTGGAAGTCGTTGACGATCTCCTGGTTGGGTCGCATCAATGTGCTTAAAATGAACATCATGCCTCGTATTCTATACCTGTTTCAGACCCTCCCTGTTGCTATCCCTCCCTCTTTCTTTGCCTCTCTGCGTGCAGCTTTTCTGCGGTTTGTCTGGGGCTCTCGGGCCCCTAGGGTACGCCTGGCTACGCTGATTCTCCCCAAATCTAAAGGCGGTTTGGCGTTGCCCTGTCCCCGCACTTATTACAGGGCATGCCACTTGTTACGCGTTATGGAATGGTCCCATAGCCCTGCACATAAACAATGGGTGGCCGTGGATTCTGCTTTGCTAGGCCTTCCTGCGTCCTCTTTGCCGTGGCTCCTGTCTCCCACTGCTCGGGGTGTGGCTTTGCCCCATCCCTTCATACGGGCTACCCTTGCGGTCTGGTCCCAGGTTCTTAGGAGGACACGGCTATCCTCTGTGCCCTCGCCTCTGACACCAGTTAGGTATAACCCTGACTTCCCTCCTGGGATGAGTGGTGCCTTCCTTTCGCCTGTGTCTGGGGACGGGAGGTCGGAGATCCGCGCTTACCTCTCTGGGGCTGGCCTTAAGCCTCTGGATCAACTTTCTCGCCACACACCCCCTTCTCTTCTGGACGTGTTCCGTTATGCCCAACTCCGCAACTTTGTGCGGTCGTTACCCCGGAGGCACACTCTGTCGCGTGCACTCACTGTGTTTGAGGACCTCTGTGTTGCTGCTGAGCTCCCGCCCCATGGTGTTTCGCGGCTCTACGGTCTACTCCTTGAGGCGTCTAACCCGGTGCCTCCTACGTTTATGGGACGGTGGGAATCTGCGCTGCAGGTTGCCTTTACGGCGGAGCAATGGGACAAGATATGCGTCCTTACCCACTGTTGTTCCGTGAGTACTGCTGACCGGGAAATGTCTTACAAGCTCCTAGCTTTGTGGTACCGTCCCCCGGCATTGACATCCCTGTACCGCCCTGACGTGCCGAACAGGTGTTGGAGATGCGACGCCTCCCCGGGCTCTCTCCTGCACTTGTGGTGGCAGTGTCCTCGCATAGCTCCCTTCTGGAAATCCGTTCATGCCCAGTTGCGACGCCTTACAGACCGCGAGGTTCCATTCACCCCGGAGTTCTGCCTTCTTTTTCATACCTCCCTCTCGGAACGATGGTTCCGCAGGTCTATTACGCGCCATCTTCTCACGGCTGCTAAGGCACTCATCCCATTACACTGGGGTGACCCTGCTCCGCCTACCTTCAAGGAGTGGGTCCTCCGGGTTGAGCAAACGAGGGTCCTGGAGGAATTACGTTTACTCGCCACGGGTGCGGAGGCAAGATACCAGAAGACCTGGTTTTATTGGCTGGAGTTCGTCTCCGGCCCTGCTATTTGCCCCCTGTTGGATTAGTTGCACTGAGACGCTTTTCCCTGGGTTGGGTCGAGGTAGTTGAGAGGCGTGTATCTTATCTCCCTTGTCTTTCCCCCTCCTTATTTTTTTTTTTTTTTTTTTTTTTTTTATTTTTTTTTTTTTTTTTTTCTCTTTTTCCCTGGGTTCCTACCTTATCACGCAGCACCTCTATGGCGTACTATTCACCATTCTCCTATGTTCTGCTGTCTATGACTTCTTGTCTCGTGCCCTATGGCCTGTTGTGCACGTGGGTGCGCGGCTGTTCTGCGCCTTGTCCCTCGCCTGCTATCTTGTTTTGTGTCCCCTTGGGTCTCTCACTTTGATACCCCCCTTTTCGTCTTTCCCCTCTTTCCTTTTGGCCTTCATGCCTTCCCCTCTCTTCTCTTACCCGTCCTTGTCATTTTCCTCCCCTTGGGTGGCGTTCCCATGAGGGCTTCTTCCATAGCCTCCTTTGTGCTCGCACAGTGGGTTTTGCTGTATCCTGTGGTTCCAACAGTTATGTTTTATTGCACGTATTTCATTGCCCCTTGACGTGCAACTCTTCACTGTACCTATGTGAGCTGTTATCATGCACAATGTCTTTCATATGATGTGATGTGTTTCTTTAGGTCTCCCACCGCGATGCTCTCTTTCAGTTTTTGCCTCATGTCCCCCCTTTTCCTTCTGTACCCCCCTTTTTGTTTTTTTTTGTTATGTACTGAAAATTCAAAAATAAAGATTTTGATTTACCCTAAACTTCAAGGAAAAAAAAAAAAAAGTTACTTTCGAGTTCCAGTGTACACCGATATTTATCAGCATAAAACACTTAAGAGCTGAATTCAATGGCGTCATCTGTTATCTGCTGTTTCCTCTGCTGTCCATGTGGAGGTAGTACTGCGAGAGAGGGGAAACATGAATCAGTGACCTCAATATTACGGAGCAAAATAATAAAAATGTAGTTCTAATATTAGAAACACCACGTGTATCACCAAAAAAAACAGATTTGCACATATACTGGTGGTGCGGCTGTGCCATCTTCAGACCTTAAGCCTGGCACTGGCATTACAACATAAGGATCCCCTTAAAATGAGCAAGGCAAAGCACGCTTTCTTGGCAGAGGTAATTACGTCTCTTAAGAAGCGGCCTTTGCCTCATCAAACAAGAGTTGAGGTTCTCCCTAAACAGCGATCGACTGTCCCACTGACCACAAGGACACAGAATGAGGCCCAACTATGATTCAGTACCTGCCGCCTATTCCTATGAAAGGCGCCCACTCACTCGCATTGGCAAGGGTTGGGGTTTCAGCTTTCTCGCTTTACAATTCAGTTTGCCGGTTTGTCCAGCCTCAAGGGCTGAGCTGGCCCTGTATAATGCACAATGTGATAGGCGAAGAGACTTATTATTTATGTTTTATATAGCACCATCAGATTCTGTAGCGCTGGACAACGGGTAGACAGGACATAGCAAGTAGTATGTAACATAAATTGACTTACAGCAACAACAGGTGAGGAGGTCCCTGCGCAAAGGAGTTAACAATCTAGAGGGATTTAGTGCCATGGTAAGGGATGGGGCAGCCACACTAGTGTAAGTACTGCATTAGAGAGACTAGGAGAGGTGAGCTAAGGGAATATGGGGGGGGGGGTGTTAATGTGCAATATAAGCGCCCTTAAAGAAGTGGGGAAGAGGGATTTTTTGAAGGATCGAAGGCAGGGAGAGAGACGGATAGACTGGGGGAGGGCATTCCAGAGGATAGGGGCAGCCCTGGAGAAATCTTGTAAGCGTGCATGAGAGCTAGAAATCAGAGGAGAGAAGGAGATCATTGGATGAGCAGAGAGAGCGGCGTGGAGTGTATTTAGAGATGAACGAGGAGATGTAGGGAGGGGAACCGAAGGGCTTTGAAGGTAAGAGTAAGGATTTTGAAATGAATCCTGAGGCGCACAGGAAGCCAGTGAAGAGACTGACAGAGGGGAGAGATGTTAGTAAAGCGATGAGAGAGTAAGATAAGTCTGGCAGCAGCATTCATGGTGGATTGTAGAGCGGTGAAGCTGTTAAGACCAGCTTAGACAGAGTTACAGTAATCAAGATGGGAGACAATCAGGGCATGGACAAGAGCCTAAGTGGCATGCTGTGTTTGGAAGGGAGGGATGGATGCTGGCAATGTTTTTTAAGATGGGGACGGAGACAGACTGAATGTGGGGGGTGAACGAAAGGTCAGAGGTCAAGGGTGACACCAAGACTGCGTGTGCATGAGTAGACTGGGAGATGATGGCGCAATCAACAATGAGGGAAATTGATGGGGGAGTCTTAGCATCGGAAGGCGGGAAGATGAGAAGTCCTGTTTTGGAGAGGTTAAGTTTCAAGAAACATGTTGATATCCAGGTGGAGACAGATGCAAGGCAGTTAGTTACACGATCTAAGGCAGAGGGAGAGAGATCAGGGGAGGATAGATAGATCTGGGCTTCATCAGCATACAGGTGGTATTGAAAGCCTAAGGATGAGGGCAGGGCGGTGACTGTGCAGATATGTCATCTCTGATAGTTTTCATTTTATTATCGAAGTATGTGGCAAAGTCTGATGCATTAAGGTTAGTGGAAGGGGTCGTAGGGATCGGTTGAAGCAGGGAATTGAAAGCATTATTAGAGTCGTTTAGGGTTGTAAGACAGGGAGGAGATTGAAGGCAGAGTAGTAGGAACATAGCATTCATTTATAGCGCAGAAAGTCAGACATGGAATGAGGGGACTTTCGCCAACTACGTTGAGCGGTGCGGGAACATCGACGTAGGTGTTGGGGTTACAGTCATGTGCCAGGGTTGGAAGCGTGAACGTCGCGAGGAGCGAGTAGTAACTGGTGCTACATGATAGAGAGCAGATGCGAGAGTGGAGTTATAGACAGAGGTGGCGTTGTTAAGGGCATGTCATGTTTGAGATAGGAGAGAGAGTAAATTGATTGAGTTCTGAAGGTTAATAGAGCTGAGGTCTGTGCGGAGA
This sequence comes from Spea bombifrons, assembly GCF_027358695.1. Classification (NCBI taxonomy): domain Eukaryota; kingdom Metazoa; phylum Chordata; class Amphibia; order Anura; family Pelobatidae; genus Spea; species Spea bombifrons. The sequence continues at coordinate 35,352,061 of NC_071094.1, forward strand.
TCTGTGAGAGCCAGGGACACCTTTATCTAATCAGTATTCATGTCCTAAACCTTCTCCCCACCCACCCTTACAAATGAACAACGGCGTAAAGGTAACATAATGGTGAGGAATAATCATGTAGATTCAGTGAGAAGGAGAAGATAACCCCCAAGGGTATACACTTAAGGTGGGTTTGTAACATATATGCCTTGCTTATTAAATGCCTAAGCATAGTTACATATACGTATTTAGTGTAAAGAACTATAAATGCGGGTTTAGCAAAAGGGGCACATTAAGTCTCCAAGTAGTGGTAGTAGTAGAAGTTGTAGTGTGGTCAACAGGTGTATCTGTCTAGAAGGTTAATGAAGATACACAATGTCTTGAATAAACGCATGGTCTACCTTTTCTTTTCAGGCTAGGAGCCCTTTTCATAGCATTTTCTTTAGAGATGAAGGGAATTATGATTTTTTTTTTTTAAATACAATTATGCAGACTCTGCAGTGCTTTCATGAAATGTTTAAAAGATTTACCTCGTGGTGCTTCCATAGGGACTTTCTGTGTGACACTGTGCTTCCTTTTCTTATCCTCTTAGGTTGGAATAGCTTTGTTCACAGTTGAAAGAGGCAACGTGCTGGAGACAACAGACGGCATTAGAAGACCAATGTATGAAAATCTGGAGCGTGTGTAAGACGACGTCTAAGCAACTGATTTTGGAACACACGGACAGCAAAAAGTTTCCACGATCGGATGGCTTCTGTGGATAAAATTCTGTCAACGGCAGAAAATGTCACAGAATTTATAAGGTCCACGCGCTAATGACATTTCTTTATAAACGTCAAACAATTATAAACTGCCTGCCGTCCTTCACCAGGAGCTCTGGGCGTATGCGGAATCCCAATCTGCACTGCTTGGGCACCGTGTGTTTAGTTTTATTAACTACAGGAGCGAAGCTTTGGTCGATTAGTTAGCACAGGGTTCCATAGGGATCTTCAACTGTCCATATTTACAGTTTTGTGCACATTGGTGTTATTGCCACAGCTGTAAGACTCTTGTGTATCGTAATCAAAGTCAATAATTCAAAGTGACTGATTTAGCATAGCCACAGTGAAAAATACTAATTTCAGAAAATGTGAATTTGAAGTTAGATTACCCAGACTTGCTTTTATTATAGACTTGCTTCTATTATAAAGTTTTACTATGTTTTTTTTCCCCATTTCATTTCATTGTTGAGCAAGTACAAATTGGAGATAGTTGGATGGATTTATTAGCTGTCAAAAACAGAATATTGAAAGTTAAATCCAATTCCTCTGTAATCCTAGTATCGCAGTGTGTCTCATCCACTGAACACACCAGCTCAGCCTATAAATTGACACATATACAATGCTAGAAAATCAGAATTCTGTAGTCTGTAAATTAAAACCAAGATCAAATACGTACTGCCATCCTCTGCTTTTCGCCCCCACTCAGTACATCCAGTCTTGAAGACTGTCCCAGCCGCCTTCACGTTCCAAAATCTAACCCAGCTGCACATTGTCAAGGTATTCCTTCAATACCTAGGGAGTGAATATAAAACAAAGATGAGTAGTTAAGCCACTTAACTAAATACAGCTAAGCAAGTCATTTCAGTGTGTAAGAAAATTAGAAGAGAAGTTTCAACATACCGGACCGTTTTTCTCGCCTTATCAGGAATACCTTTACGTTTCCAGTGTTCTGGAGTGTCTGGGTAAATGACTTGGTCCCGTAACGTTCCCAAAGTCATATGGTCTCTATGTAAGATATTGTCATTTCCCGTCCTGCGAGGACGATTCGTCCCAATGCCTGAGACATCCTCAGCAGCATTCTTCCACTCTGGTAATAATCCTTCAAGGCAAAGCATTAAACATTAAGAACATGCCCGGCTGCAGAGTATATCATCGTTTATCCCACCATTATTTCACTCACCTCAAGGAGCTCAGCTCAGTCCACGCAGGGTGGTTAGGGGTGAGGAACGGACTGCTGACAACCAGGTAACCAACCACAGTCTCTAGATCTGCAATAATCAAAAAGCACATCACAGACATTAAATGCCAGCATAGACACTGACCACTTAAAATCAATAAACAGTCTACTTTTTACACAGCTATATGCAGATGAAGCCATCTGAGAGACCCAGGCATACAGAGTGTCTCCCACTGCCTCAGCCTACCTATATCCCACAGTAAATAATAATAATGCTAAACTGTCACCATCTTCTATAGCAAACGTAAAAATATTACTAGTAATGACATGCAAATAATTCTTAAGAGTAACATTTTCTGATGGTCTCCTGTCTGGTGTGAGTAGCCAAAAACCACCATGTTCACATTGTAACGTTGCATCTCTTGGAAGCCCCATGGAGATTTATGCTCTAATAAAGCCGGATGCTCCACACCATTGCACAACAGACTGCCTTGAGTGAAACGCCAGTTACTAGCAAAATGGAGCCCTTTAGATAATATTATATAATATTAATACAATATATTAAAAGGTTACTTGAAAGAATAAAAAAATAATCAATATACCATAAAAAAAAAAAAAAAAAAAATCTACCATAAACTCTTAAAAGTAATCCATGTGCGTATAATATTGAGGCTTTGACTTGGATGCAACTAAAAAACAAAATATATCAGCATGTGAAGAATGATTTGTCCTGGCTGATTTTCTACATTATGAAAAATTCAGATAACATGGGGGGGGGGGGTTGGGACCTGGTTATATCATGATGACCACAGCAGTAATAACCACAGTCAAATCTGTTCAATCTGACCGGGATTTTGGCCCTCTGCTCTTTGCACAATAGATGTAATTCATCAATATTTGTGACTTGTGTTGTTAAAGAAGCCCTAGTCACACAAAAACATACCTGAACGCCAAAAGCATTTGTCAGCTTGACGATATACAGAACGATATCCAAAAATGGCTGAAGAAAAAAAAATAACAAATGAAACTCACAATAAAACAACTCTATGTACCCGCAACAATAATGGGAAATATCTATAATATAGGAGAATAGGAAAGCAAGCCACTAGTTAACGTGGCAAATGATTACATGTTATTCACAAGAACAGCGTATGCATGTGTGTAAATTGTATTGATAAATAACAGCATAATAAAAGGGGAGGCATAATAAGTGTAGCCAAAAGATCGTCATCTTCGGTACCAGTATATTTAACGTATGTTCATTTGTAAGTTGCATTTACTTTTACGGTACCCTATCGTAACAGCTCTACCAAATCTGTTGGTGCTATATAAAATGTAAACGCAGTCATGAAAGTACAACAGTCTACAGACCACTTTATTGGGGTAAAATAGCTATGGATACATTTGTAAAGGAGGCCCCTGTCTGTAAATCTCACAGTGTAAGTAATACACCGGTAATATAAATGGCAGCTACATTAACTTTATAATTATTTTCCTTGTGAAAGGAATACAGTAAGAGCATAAAGGGCCATAGCCTATTTTTGAAGTACCCAGCACAAACTAAAAAAAAAAAAAAAAAAAAAACAAAGGTAACAAAACACTCACAACTAGAAGAGCCATGAGGAAACTCACCTTGCTTCAGTTTGAATACTGGTTCACCACGCTGTTACAAAACCTCTCAACATCTTGCGTGAGCAGCTGATCTGCATTTGCTGTCCTGTTGTCCAAGTTGCCCATTTTGTAATAGGTAAAGGATCTTAAATGGGGGAAAAAAGAACAATCTATGTGGGGAACGTATTATACATCTAATGGAACATTACTGAGAAGATAAGTAATTGTCTCTTAGGCTCAAAACATGGTTATATCACCACGATCACAGCAACAATAACCACAGTCAAACTCCTCCAGTAGTTATCAATCTGGCCGGGATTTTGTTCACCGGCACGTTGTAGAATTGATGTAATTCATCAATGTTTGTGGCTTGAAGTCCTAGTCATACAAAAACATACCCGAGCCCCAATAGCACTTACCAGCTTGACAATATACAGACAGACATAATCCTACAGAATTAGCTGCTAGACACGATTAATCCATCTTGTATGTCCAGTTATTTAGCCTTGTTCAAGACTATGTTAGCTGTAGCTAAAGTTTCCACACACACACACACAGCTACAGTTTTTACCATCATTAAGCCATGGCAAAAATTGCCCATAGATCCTGCTTTGGATGATTTTGTTTTTTTGAAGATATAGGTTTTAAAAGGTGGCAAACACAGCAGAACAGATCTCTGCCTTGTAGGCCTCTATTGTTTTTCTCTTAGACAGCATGTCATGACCTACATGTACTTCCCAAAAGGGAGGCGGAATACCTTAAGGGGAGATGGTTCAGGACAACATGGCTACATATATATATATATATATATATATATATATATATATATACACACACACACACACACACACACACACATTTACATATCATATATAAACACTTAAATGCAACATTCTCCTGAGCTTACAAACTCAGCGTCTCCTTGCACAAATATATCCACAGGCTAGAAGATAAAATAAAGTTAATATACGGACAGAATGTTTTAAGAGACGTGCATCTTCACTCATGCCATGCCACAGAGGCCAAAAGAAGAAAACAAACATAAAACAAACGTTTTAGCTTACTATAATAACTAGAAAAGCGTCTGGCAGCGAGCGGCTCTAGGAAATATAATCTGGTCGTGTGATATAGCCGCTACCAAGCACACACGTTTTAGCATGTCCCCCAATGTCTAATCTTTCGATTAAGTAGAAAAAAAGGCAACACAAGAATGCTTACGGCAGGCATGGTGGCTATAAAGTTGAAGAGGTTTCTGCTGCGGCCGATGATCGCACTGCAAACCACCACATGTATGTATGTATGTATGTATGTTATAGCGCACTTTTCACAGAGGCACAAGATTCTTGAGAAAATCGGTGAAATGCAATATCCTTATACAAGGCTTTTGATGGATGCAGAACGGATTTAAAATAAAGCCACGTGGCAGAAATACGATCCTGCACAGGCTGCGCGCAAATAGGTGACCGTCAAAACCGAGATTCTACCAGCTGACTGGCAGCTATATGGCGCCAAACCGGGAGTCGGCGCCAAACCGGAAGTGGCCATGGGAAGTCGGCGCATGCGCAGAACGGACCTGACGCTAAACCGGAAGTGGGGCATCCACCTACTGCGCATGCGCGAAATCGGAAGTCAGCGCATGCGCAGAACGGACCTGACGCTAAACCGGAAGTGGGGCATCCACCTACTGCGCATGCGCGAAATCGGAAGTCAGCGCATGCGCAGAACGGACCTGACGCTAAACCGGAAGTGGGGCATCCACCTACTGCGCATGCGCGAAATCGGAAGCCAGCGCATGCGCAGAACGGACCTGACGCTAAACCGGAAGTGGGGCATCCACCTACTGCGCATGCGCGAAATCGGAAGTCAGCGCATGCGCAGAACGGACCTGACCCTAAACCGGAAGTAAGCGCCAAACCGGAAGTGGGGCATCCACCTACTGCGCATGCGCGAAACCGGAAGTTCGCGCATGCGCACAACGGGCCGGACTAAACCGGAAGTCGACCAAACCCGGAAGTGACCGTCCCCCTACTGCGCATGCGCCAAACTGGAAGCCCGCGCATGCGCACAACGGACCTGACCCCGACTTTTTAGCTGATGAAAGATTGAGACAGATCATTTCATTGATGAAGATGATCTGCAGCAGCATGGTAGCAGATTCTTTTCTAAACACACAGCTGTCAGCACAGGTTTCACATAGTCCTGTAATTGGATTCTACAATTTTACATTTTCTTGGTAAAAACACATTTAATCTTTAATGTTTGTATATGTATATATACACAGTATTTATGTTTTACAGCAATTATATTCACACACACACACGCATACACATTTGGCCCATCAAAATATCAACCAGATCAGAAATACAGAAAACAGCCTGCGGTCTGATGACACGTTGTTATCACTAATTCAAGTTTAAGTTTAAAAGGCTAATTGATTATTAGAAAACTCTTTTTGCTATATTACAGCTACAAATTTCCATGAAAACAGCTAGCAGACCCCAAACATTTAACTAACTGCAATATTTTAACACATGTTTGAGAAGTACCTGCCTCGAGCCCCGTGTATATTTCCTGATCATTGCCTCTGGGTCTCGGCGCGTACGATTCTTCTCACCTGATGCGGCAGAGGTAGGTGGCAACACAAAAACTCACAACTATGGATAAATATCACTGTTCTGTTACTGCTTATCTTAAAGGGAAAATATAATGTCACAGACAGCTTCACAAAAAATCATGTTAAATATGCATTAATATGCATTCTTAAAAAAAAAAAAAAGCAGCCAATGAGTGACAAGAAAGCCATGCATTTCCCTTGTTACAAGGAAATTTAGAATATTTAGAATATGGCGGCAGCAGCAGTATTGAGGTGCGTTCAAATAAAATAAGCAAAATACTTTATTATGCACAAAAGTGCTACTAGAGCATAAATTATAAAAAATCAATACATACATGGCAGAAGAGCAGATAATGTGGAAGATCCCCAACGTTTCCGCACAGCAGAACCGCCAAAGTCCATCGAGGCTGCCCGTGTGTCCTGAGACAGTTCTTGGTCTTGTTTTAGCTTCAAGGTGGCTTTATGCTTGTTCCATGTATGTTCCCTTAAAGAAGCAAATAACAGGAATAGGTTGCAGTAGTTATCTTAACCGAGCAGAAGGGGTTCTAAAACATTTGGTCCGTAGTGAGGTCACTTACCAACGGCTGTAGGTAACTCGCAGTCCGGTCACTCGGCAAGGGTAGCAGGCGAATTACACAGGAGTGGTGTCAGGTCACCAGAGAACAGGACTGGACAGCGGTCAGGTCGATGATTACAGCCAGATAACTGAAATAGGATTGGGTTTCTTGCCACGACTTTTAACAACAGATAAAGAGTCAGATTGCGGAGTTGAAAGTCAATAAAAAGGAAGCCATGAGCACCGTAAGTGTAAGGTGTATGCGTGAGGCCTTACACGGCTATTACTGCTGGGCGTTAATTAGCACCATGTACCACAAAGAAATTGAATACGAATCAGTGCTGTCCGGAATTCAAAAACCTGCAGAGTTTCCAATGGAAGCAGAGACTTATGGATAAACACATATAATATGTATTAACTCCTTAATTCCCACTTTAGGGATTTGAGAGGTAGACAGTAGTTCATTTTTGGTTTCAGATCCACGTTGAGGACAGAATAGACTGTCCTTAAGTGTAGCGAGGATAAAATGTGTAATAATAGTAATGGAGATCTGTGTAGGGAGAGGAACAACCCAGGGCCACCAAGAGCTGTCTCTATTTAGCATGATTATAATGCTAGGAGGGTACAGGTAGGCATTTTCATTATGCGGTGCTGGCGAGTGTTACCGTCGGACAGCACCCAATATGAAGCCAAAGCTTGCCCTTTGCCTACCCCTTTGTTCACCAAAAGAAATGCTCTCCACTCTTCAGTCCTTTTTCCCAGTCTGTCTCTGGCGTGGTGCGGGTACTATAATACGTGACTGCCCATCAAAGCCGGCTTTTCCTCCCCATCCCCTGTGTCTTTTGATTGATTAAATATTAATTGCTTACCATTTGATGAATGCTCTCTTTTTCTGCCAATTGACAAATATGTTTTGTCGTGTTCAAGCTCCAAGAAAGGACCCGTGCAAAAAACAAACAAACAAACAACAAAACAGTAAAATTTCAGATGAAGAAAAAAGCAAATAAAAAAGAAAAGATGCCAGAAAGACTCCTTCTGCATCAGAGGAAAACATTATGAAAACTGATAACTGGTTTCGCTTAATAAGTTATATTATAACATACATAACACATAACACCCTCAGCTTCATTAGGTTAACTGCAGCTCTAGTCTTATTATCATGAAGCCCAATGGAGTGATCCAGCTGATTATTGCTGTGGTTGCTTATAGCGATTAGACCATTTTTCAGCCAGCAGAATAGCTTTGTGTCTGAAATGCCGCCCCGACCCAGGAAAAAAAAAAAAAAAAAAAGAAAGAGGAATATGATACGATTGGAGTCCAAGACCTGCAGTAACTGTGCTAACTATGGCTGTATAAAATAGTTTTGTGTGTTTGGGTTTATCTTCAGCTCCGTAGTTGACTACAAAACCGAATGCGAAGCGCAGACTATTTTTATTATTTACTGTTTTATATCGCACCATCAAATTCCAGAGCGCTGTACAATGGGTAGACAGGACATAGCAAGTAGCGTGTAACATAACACATTGACTTACAGAAAAAACAGATGAGGAGAGCCCTGCTCAAAGGAGCTTACAATCTAGAGGGATTTAGGGTGTATTACACCATAGTTAAAAGGTGCCATTGTAAGGGATAGACTAGCCACACTAGTGTAAGTATTGCATTAGAGGGACTAGGAGAGATGAGCTAAGGGAATATGGGGGTTGTTAATGTGCAATATTATAAGCGTCCTTAAGGAAGTGGGTCTTGAGGGATCTTTTGAAGGACCGAAGGCAGTGGGGAGAAGGATAGACCGGGGGAGGGCATTCCAGAGGATAGGAGCAGCCCTGGAGAAATCTCGTAAGCGTGCATGAGAGCTAGAAATCAGAGGAGAGGATAGAAGGAAATCGTTGGATGAGCGGAGGGACCGGTGTGAAGTGTATTTAGAGAGATGAGCGAGGAGATGTAGGGAGGGGAAACGCTGTGAAGGGCTTTGAAAGAAAGAGTGAGGATTTTGAAATGAATCCTGAAGCGCACAGGCAGCCAGCAAAGAGACTGACAGAGGGGAGAGACGTTAGTATGCGACGGGAGAGGAAGATGAGTCTGGCAGCAGCATTCATGGTGGATTGTAGAGAGGTGAGACGGTTAAGAGGGAGACCAGCTAAGACAGAGTAACAGTAGCCAAGACGGGAGTGAGGGGAGGTGACGTTGAAAAGTGCTTGGGATGAGAGAAGGGGAGAAGAAAGTAGTCATGGTGCATTACAGACATAGTGTGGGGTTGCAGATGGCTGGAGAGAGATAATGATTTTACTAACAACAGAGGAAAGAGGAACAAGAGGATTGTGAACACGGTATGTGAAGGAAAATGGTGATGGGAATGGAATGGAGGTGGGGGAAACACAAAAAGCAGTAGGCAGCACTTGACAGTTCAGTGGAATATTGATTGCAGGGAGTCTCCCAGGCCTTCTCTGTCCTTCCTTGTTGTCCAACTTGGTGAACTCCCAGGTAGTGGCATCCGGTGATGGAAAGTGGCACATTCATTAAGATTTAAAAAATAGGGTACTTAACCTTAGGGGGCAGCGGCAGCTGCTCTCCTCCACTGCAGTCCAATCACTTTCCACGGGTTAGCTGCGTGAAATCAGGTGGAGCACTTTGCACACGCGCACACAATGTTCGCAGAGTCGGGGCTGGGGCAGTAAGTATATCACATGGCAGGAGATATAGAATGCACAGAAAATAGCTGGTGCCATTTCAGTGCGCCCAATAAAACCATATATTTTTGAAAACTAGACACCCCAGAGTGTTTTAAATGCTGGTATTTTAACTCTTTGCATGCACACATTTTACAGCAAGTTTGCAGTAGTATTTTTTTGTGTGTATTTTTCCCCCCACACACCTACTTTACGTATGAATTTACAGCTCCTGGTATATGCCGCTGTCACACGACACCCCAATATGTGTTCAGCAACATCTCCTGAGTCCAGTGGGGAACTAAAAGGCCACATTTGGGACGTGTGCATTTTTCTAATTGGAAATTAGATGTGTGGCCATCCTTCCCCCCGTGTTAATTGGGACATTGTTGAACCCGGCCAATTCAATTTACCCCATCAAATCATAAATTTGGGCATTTAATATGCCAGTATTTTAACTCTTTCCATGCGAGAATTGTTTTAAGCAAATGTGCAATTTTAGGACTTGCTCACAAAAATATATTTTTCATATATAAATTATTTTATTTATTTTTACATTTTTTTCCACTTGAAGGTTCCCCTGATAGTGACATCAGTGGGAAATTATTTTTACATTTTACTGTTTTTTTTTTTAAACTATTTTTTTTCTAATTGTTATTTTTAATTTAATTTTACTAATCACAGTGATTAGAAAGATGCGCTCCATTGACTTGCATGGTTGAATGCAGTACCTGTATTCAACCTGCAAGTGGAGCCAGAGTTCTCTAGAGGGTCTGGAGACCATCTAGCGAACTTTTTCAACTTGATTGCTTTTTACTTATTTTTTTTTTTACAGGGTGGCCACCGTCTTGCGGATGGCAAAGATCACTTGCAGCGGCGGCTGTGACCGCTCTCCGGAGCGGTCACAGCCCGTCCTGGGGTAAGTATTTGGTGTCGCTGAATGCCTCCTGATCGAGGCATTCCAGCGACACCATTTAAGTTTAGGAGGTGATCGTTGATCGCCTCCTAAACGCTTTTAAGACGGGCGTCCGCCGCCATACAAGGTATGGCGGAAGTTGACACCCCGGGGAGGGGCCACACATGGCCCCTAGTGCCGATCGTGGTGTTGCTGAATGCCTCGAGGTCGAGGCATTACAGCAACACCGTTTGGGTGCAGAAAGCGAACGTAGATCGCTTTCTGCACCCGCTTAGTCATGACGGTCCTGGCACGTCAATTGTCACTAACCTGATGTTAGTGCATGACGTGCCAGAACCGACAATTGTCATTAAGGGGTTAAAATATTTATGGATAGGGAAGGCTTCCCCACGACACTTACTCAAGCGCAGACCTGTATACCTTGCATTCTCGTCTTGGATAAGTGATGTAGTGTACAGTGACGTGATATTACACCCCGCGTGATGAGCCCGGTGATTTATGCCAGCAGAACAGTATCCTAGTAGCCGATACATACCTCCACCTTCATGCCACTTCATGGGTTGTATTTTGATAAATAAGGTGTATGAGTTTCTACGGGTAATGTATTATTTGCCATCAAGTTGAAGTTATTATTGGTTTAGTAAAAAAAAAAAAGGGTATGTTATATAATAAGGTATCGGAATGGTCTTACTTACATTCCTTCCGTCACTGCGGCCGCTGTAATCAGTCGTTTTAAGTAACAGTGATTTTGAACACAGGTGCAGATCTAAGATGCTGGCGTGCAAGCAGTTCTTCAGACGAGGGTACCGGTTTCCATGCAGTCTGCTTCTCCAGACGTGTTTTTTTTTTTTTTTTTTTTTGTGTCCGTTCACATCCAACCCTTATGTTTGTATTATATCGGAAGGTTTAAAGCCACCAAGCGGTGTAGACAATTTGTGTATTTATCATTATTAACCCACAACAACCTGTTTATTTAAATAAGCGGGAGGTACGGGGAACATTTGAAGGGAATACATCAATGTGTTGCCCACAAAGTATTAGAATCGGATATTGTGTAAGTGAGATTCCAACTACAAGAAGTGCATCATAGCATAGTATGGAACATAAGGAAATGCGAGTAAAATTAATGGGTCACCAACAATGGTCACTCGTAGTAATTTGAAGTTACAATTGACCAGGGAATTTGCTCATTTGAAATATATCTATTTCCGACGAGGCACTGAATCTCTCTATTAACTTTCCGACCAGAGAAACTTGAATACATTTGAAGATCAAAAGGAGGACTGTGCTGACCCGAGTGCTCTGTGTGGGAAAAACAAAACCGACGTCAAAGTACAAAAAGCCCAAAGTGCTTACTTTGCATCGAACCCAATCCGTGGCTACTCGATTAGGAAGTCATATTTATTGAGGAGTCTGTTTACATTATATGTGGAATATTATGCACTAAAGAAGTTAAACGAATTGTGGCAGATGTTTGGATTTCAGTTATGTAGACTACTTTAGTGATCAGTCATAGAAGTCATTCCCCCCCCCCGAGCACATAAATTGGATAATTTATGGTATTTCAGAAATCACTACTTGTGAAACGTCTGTGTGATTTTCCAACATATACTTCATTGCAGATTTCCATGGGATAATGATTAAGTATCCTATTACAGTGGGAAGGTAGGAGTGTATACTAGGGCATTCCTCATAGGATTTCATCCATGTAGTTTATGCAAGTTTACAGCTACCCGCTTCCTTACCGGTATAATATGGTGGTGGAGTGTTCAGGAGAAAAACATTTTTTGCACATTTTAATTACCTTGGATGCCTTATAAATATCCACGGTGACACAGGTTACTTCAAAAGGTTTTAGCAATAATTGGGGGGAAAGCAGACCAAGGACCGTTTAAGGTCTGAGTCTCTACATCGCATGGCATGGGAAGTTTTCTATGGCCGCTGGTTAGAGCCAACCGTACGGATTTGTTCCAGCGAATGCAGTAAGTTTGTGGATCAAACTTTACCCAGATTGTTTACCATTTGCCAGGATGACATTAAGCACAGAGTAGAGACTTTGGGGAAGGATTCACACACATTCAATTTATTGCATACGTAGTGCATGCCTTCATCAAGCACATTTCTATGTTACACGATTTGCTCAACCCCCCCAAAACACATATCTACAATACATGGTTTACGTTCCAGTAGAGACTGCTCCATTTAACAATGTAAAAAGTCATCCTACTAGTTTAAATTAATAGATTTTAAATCTTACTGGGAAGGACATGTAAATCTTTATCAGGGAACTGTATAAAATCTGACGACGTATGAATTCAGTCCAACCCGCACACCTAGTGAGACATACGAACCTGTCAACTGGCTCTATTTTGGGCCAAGTGCCAACGCTCAGGGATTTTACTCAACCGATTAGTCAGGTGCAAAAAAATTGAACCGGAGATTAATTTAAAAGGAAAACCGTTACAGCAGATGCAGCGTATCCCATCAGAGCCAGGTGCTTAGGGGATCCTCTAGTCTAGCCAGCGGTATCTAGTGCAAAACAAGAAGTGACACAATCATCTACGATCCTACGGCCATTCTTTGGTCAAAAAAAAAACCAAAAAGAAATTATAGCATTCGCTTCGGAACTAAACTTCAAGGAAAAAAAAAAAAAAGTTACTTTCGAGTTCCAGTGTACACCGATATTTATCAGCATAAAACACTTAAGAGCTGAATTCAATGGCGTCATCTGTTATCTGCTGTTTCCTCTGCTGTCCATGTGGAGGTAGTACTGCGAGAGAGGGGAAACATGAATCAGTGACCTCAATACTACGGAGCAAAATAATAAAAATGTAGTTCTAATATTAGAAACACCACGTGTATCACCAAAAAAAACAGATTTGCACATATACTGGTGGTGCGGCTGTGCCATCTTCAGACCTTAAGCCTGGCACTGGCATTACAACATAAGGATCCCCTTAAAATGAGCAAGGCAAAGCACGCTTTCTTGGCAGAGGTAATTACGTCTCTTAAGAAGCGGCCTTTGCCTCATCAAACAAGAGTTGAGGTTCTCCCTAAACAGCGATCGACTGTCCCACTGACCACAAGGACACAGAATGAGGCCCAACTATGATTCAGTACCTGCCGCCTATTCCTATGAAAGGCGCCCACTCACTCGCATTGGCAAGGGTTGGGGTTTCAGCTTTCTCGCTTTACAATTCAGTTTGCCGGTTTGTCCAGCCTCAAGGGCTGAGCTGGCCCTGTATAATGCACAATGTGATAGGCGAAGAGACTTATTATTTATGTTTTATATAGCACCATCAGATTCTGTAGCGCTGGACAACGGGTAGACAGGACATAGCAAGTAGTATGTAACATAACAAATTGACTTACAGCAACAACAGGTGAGGAGGTCCCTGCGCAAAGGAGTTAACAATCTAGAGGGATTTAGTGCCATGGTATGGGATGGGGCAGCCACACTAGTGTAAGTACTGCATTAGAGAGACTAGGAGAGGTGAGCTAAGGGAATATGGGGGGGGGGGGTGTTAATGTGCAATATAAGCGCCCTTAAAGAAGTGGGGAAGAGGGATTTTTTGAAGGATCGAAGGCAGGGAGAGAGACGGATAGACTGGGGGAGGGCATTCCAGAGGATAGGGGCAGCCCTGGAGAAATCTTGTAAACGTGCATGAGAGCTAGAAATCAGAGGAGAGAAGGAGATCATTGGATGAGCGGAGAGAGCGGCGTGGAGTGTATTTAGAGATGAACGAGGAGATGTAGGGAGGGGAACCGAAGGGCTTTGAAGGTAAGAGTAAGGATTTTGAAATGAATCCTGAGGCGCACAGGAAGCCAGTGAAGAGACTGACAGAGGGGAGAGATGTTAGTAAAGCGATGAGAGAGTAAGATAAGTCTGGCAGCAGCATTCATGGTGGATTGTAGAGCGGTGAAGCTGTTAAGACCAGCTTAGACAGAGTTACAGTAATCAAGATGGGAGACAATCAGGGCATGGACAAGAGCCTAAGTGGCATGCTGTGTTTGGAAGGGAGGGATGGATGCTGGCAATGTTTTTTAAGATGGGGACGGAGACAGACTGAATGTGGGGGGTGAACGAAAGGTCAGAGGTCAAGGGTGACACCAAGACTGCGTGTGCATGAGTAGACTGGGAGATGATGGCGCAATCAACAATGAGGGAAATTGATGGGGGAGTCTTAGCATCGGAAGGCGGGAAGATGAGAAGTCCTGTTTTGGAGAGGTTAAGTTTCAAGAAACATGTTGATATCCAGGTGGAGACAGATGCAAGGCAGTTAGTTACACGATCTAAGGCAGAGGGAGAGAGATCAGGGGAGGATAGATAGATCTGGGCTTCATCAGCATACAGGTGGTATTGAAAGCCTAAGGATGAGGGCAGGGCGGTGACTGTGCAGATATGTCATCTCTGATAGTTTTCATTTTATTATCGAAGTATGTGGCAAAGTCTGATGCATTAAGGTTAGTGGAAGGGGTCGTAGGGATCGGTTGAAGCAGGGAATTGAAAGCATTATTAGAGTCGTTTAGGGTTGTAAGACAGGGAGGAGATTGAAGGCAGAGTAGTAGGAACATAGCATTCATTTATAGCGCAGAAAGTCAGACATGGAATGAGGGGACTTTCGCCAACTACGTTGAGCGGTGCGGGAACATCGACGTAGGTGTTGGGGTTACAGTCATGTGCCAGGGTTGGAAGCGTGAACGTCGCGAGGAGCGAGTAGTAACTGGTGCTACATGATAGAGAGCAGATGCGAGAGTGGAGTTATAGACAGAGGTGGCGTTGTTAAGGGCATGTCATGTTTGAGATAGGAGAGAGAGTAAATTGATTGAGTTCTGAAGGTTAATAGAGCTGAGGTCTGTGCGGAGATCTGTGAGAGCCAGGGACACCTTTATCTAATCAGTATTCATGTCCTAAACCTTCTCCCCACCCACCCTTACAAATGAACAACGGCGTAAAGGTAACATAATGGTGAGGAATAATCATGTAGATTCAGTGAGAAGGAGAAGATAACCCCCAAGGGTATACACTTAAGGTGGGTTTGTAACATATATGCCTTGCTTATTAAATGCCTAAGCATAGTTACATATACGTATTTAGTGTAAAGAACTATAAATGCGGGTTTAGCAAAAGGGGCACATTAAGTCTCCAAGTAGTGGTAGTAGTAGAAGTTGTAGTGTGGTCAACAGGTGTATCTGTCTAGAAGGTTAATGAAGATACACAATGTCTTGAATAAACGCATGGTCTACCTTTTCTTTTCAGGCTAGGAGCCCTTTTCATAGCATTTTCTTTAGAGATGAAGGGAATTATGATTTTTTTTTTTTTAAATACAATTATGCAGACTCTGCAGTGCTTTCATGAAATGTTTAAAAGATTTACCTCGTGGTGCTTCCATAGGGACTTTCTGTGTGACACTGTGCTTCCTTTTCTTATCCTCTTAGGTTGGAATAGCTTTGTTCACAGTTGAAAGAGGCAACGTGCTGGAGACAACAGACGGCATTAGAAGACCAATGTATGAAAATCTGGAGCGTGTGTAAGACGACGTCTAAGCAACTGATTTTGGAACACACGGACAGCAAAAAGTTTCCACGATCGGATGGCTTCTGTGGATAAAATTCTGTCAACGGCAGAAAATGTCACAGAATTTATAAGGTCCACGCGCTAATGACATTTCTTTATAAACGTCAAACAATTATAAACTGCCTGCCGTCCTTCACCAGGAGCTCTGGGCGTATGCGGAATCCCAATCTGCACTGCTTGGGCACCGTGTGTTTAGTTTTATTAACTACAGGAGCGAAGCTTTGGTCGATTAGTTAGCACAGGGTTCCATAGGGATCTTCAACTGTCCATATTTACAGTTTTGTGCACATTGGTGTTATTGCCACAGCTGTAAGACTCTTGTGTATCGTAATCAAAGTCAATAATCCAAAGTGACTGATTTAGCATAGCCACAGTGAAAAATACTAATTTCAGAAAATGTGAATTTGAAGTTAGATTACCCAGACTTGCTTTTATTATAGACTTGCTTCTATTATAAAGTTTTACTATGTTTTTTTTCCCCATTTCATTTCATTGTTGAGCAAGTACAAATTGGAGATAGTTGGATGGATTTATTAGCTGTCAAAAACAGAATATTGAAAGTTAAATCCAATTCCTCTGTAATCCTAGTATCGCAGTGTGTCTCATCCACTGAACACACCAGCTCAGCCTATAAATTGACACATATACAATGCTAGAAAATCAGAATTCTGTAGTCTGTAAATTAAAACCAAGATCAAATACGTACTGCCATCCTCTGCTTTTCGCCCCCACTCAGTACATCCAGTCTTGAAGACTGTCCCAGCCGCCTTCACGTTCCAAAATCTAACCCAGCTGCACATTGTCAAGGTATTCCTTCAATACCTAGGGAGTGAATATAAAACAAAGATGAGTAGTTAAGCCACTTAACTAAATACAGCTAAGCAAGTCATTTCAGTGTGTAAGAAAATTAGAAGAGAAGTTTCAACATACCGGACCGTTTTTCTCGCCTTATCAGGAATACCTTTACGTTTCCAGTGTTCTGGAGTGTCTGGGTAAATGACTTGGTCCCGTAACGTTCCCAAAGTCATATGGTCTCTATGTAAGATATTGTCATTTCCCGTCCTGCGAGGACGATTCGTCCCAATGCCTGAGACATCCTCAGCAGCATTCTTCCACTCTGGTAATAATCCTTCAAGGCAAAGCATTAAACATTAAGAACATGCCCGGCTGCAGAGTATATCATCGTTTATCCCACCATTATTTCACTCACCTCAAGGAGCTCAGCTCAGTCCACGCAGGGTGGTTAGGGGTGAGGAACGGACTGCTGACAACCAGGTAACCAACCACAGTCTCTAGATCTGCAATAATCAAAAAGCACATCACAGACATTAAATGCCAGCATAGACACTGACCACTTAAAATCAATAAACAGTCTACTTTTTACACAGCTATATGCAGATGAAGCCATCTGAGAGACCCAGGCATACAGAGTGTCTCCCACTGCCTCAGCCTACCTATATCCCACAGTAAATAATAATAATGCTAAACTGTCACCATCTTCTATAGCAAACGTAAAAATATTACTAGTAATGACATGCAAATAATTCTTAAGAGTAACATTTTCTGATGGTCTCCTGTCTGGTGTGAGTAGCCAAAAACCACCATGTTCACATTGTAACGTTGCATCTCTTGGAAGCCCCATGGAGATTTATGCTCTAATAAAGCCGGATGCTCCACACCATTGCACAACAGACTGCCTTGAGTGAAACGCCAGTTACTAGCAAAATGGAGCCCTTTAGATAATATTATATAATATTAATACAATATATTAAAAGGTTACTTGAAAGAATAAAAAAATAATCAATATACCATAAAAAAAAAAAAAAAAAAAATCTACCATAAACTCTTAAAAGTAATCCATGTGCGTATAATATTGAGGCTTTGACTTGGATGCAACTAAAAAACAAAATATATCAGCATGTGAAGAATGATTTGTCCTGGCTGATTTTCTACATTATGAAAAATTCAGATAACATGGGGGGGGGGGGTTGGGACCTGGTTATATCATGATGACCACAGCAGTAATAACCACAGTCAAATCTGTTCAATCTGACCGGGATTTTGGCCCTCTGCTCTTTGCACAATAGATGTAATTCATCAATATTTGTGACTTGTGTTGTTAAAGAAGCCCTAGTCACACAAAAACATACCTGAACGCCAAAAGCATTTGTCAGCTTGACGATATACAGAACGATATCCAAAAATGGCTGAAGAAAAAAAAATAACAAATGAAACTCACAATAAAACAACTCTATGTACCCGCAACAATAATGGGAAATATCTATAATATAGGAGAATAGGAAAGCAAGCCACTAGTTAACGTGGCAAATGATTACATGTTATTCACAAGAACAGCGTATGCATGTGTGTAAATTGTATTGATAAATAACAGCATAATAAAAGGGGAGGCATAATAAGTGTAGCCAAAAGATCGTCATCTTCGGTACCAGTATATTTAACGTATGTTCATTTGTAAGTTGCATTTACTTTTACGGTACCCTATCGTAACAGCTCTACCAAATCTGTTGGTGCTATATAAAATGTAAACGCAGTCATGAAAGTACAACAGTCTACAGACCACTTTATTGGGGTAAAATAGCTATGGATACATTTGTAAAGGAGGCCCCTGTCTGTAAATCTCACAGTGTAAGTAATACACCGGTAATATAAATGGCAGCTACATTAACTTTATAATTATTTTCCTTGTGAAAGGAATACAGTAAGAGCATAAAGGGCCATAGCCTATTTTTGAAGTACCCAGCACAAACTAAAAAAAAAAAAAAAAAAAAAACAAAGGTAACAAAACACTCACAACTAGAAGAGCCATGAGGAAACTCACCTTGCTTCAGTTTGAATACTGGTTCACCACGCTGTTACAAAACCTCTCAACATCTTGCGTGAGCAGCTGATCTGCATTTGCTGTCCTGTTGTCCAAGTTGCCCATTTTGTAATAGGTAAAGGATCTTAAATGGGGGAAAAAAGAACAATCTATGTGGGGAACGTATTATACATCTAATGGAACATTACTGAGAAGATAAGTAATTGTCTCTTAGGCTCAAAACATGGTTATATCACCACGATCACAGCAACAATAACCACAGTCAAACTCCTCCAGTAGTTATCAATCTGGCCGGGATTTTGTTCACCGGCACGTTGTAGAATTGATGTAATTCATCAATGTTTGTGGCTTGAAGTCCTAGTCATACAAAAACATACCCGAGCCCCAATAGCACTTACCAGCTTGACAATATACAGACAGACATAATCCTACAGAATTAGCTGCTAGACACGATTAATCCATCTTGTATGTCCAGTTATTTAGCCTTGTTCAAGACTATGTTAGCTGTAGCTAAAGTTTCCACACACACACACAGCTACAGTTTTTACCATCATTAAGCCATGGCAAAAATTGCCCATAGATCCTGCTTTGGATGATTTTGTTTTTTTGAAGATATAGGTTTTAAAAGGTGGCAAACACAGCAGAACAGATCTCTGCCTTGTAGGCCTCTATTGTTTTTCTCTTAGACAGCATGTCATGACCTACATGTACTTCCCAAAAGGGAGGCGGAATACCTTAAGGGGAGATGGTTCAGGACAACATGGCTACATATATATATATATATATATATATATATATATATATATACACACACACACACACACACACACACACATTTACATATCATATATAAACACTTAAATGCAACATTCTCCTGAGCTTACAAACTCAGCGTCTCCTTGCACAAATATATCCACAGGCTAGAAGATAAAATAAAGTTAATATACGGACAGAATGTTTTAAGAGACGTGCATCTTCACTCATGCCATGCCACAGAGGCCAAAAGAAGAAAACAAACATAAAACAAACGTTTTAGCTTACTATAATAACTAGAAAAGCGTCTGGCAGCGAGCGGCTCTAGGAAATATAATCTGGTCGTGTGATATAGCCGCTACCAAGCACACACGTTTTAGCATGTCCCCCAATGTCTAATCTTTCGATTAAGTAGAAAAAAAGGCAACACAAGAATGCTTACGGCAGGCATGGTGGCTATAAAGTTGAAGAGGTTTCTGCTGCGGCCGATGATCGCACTGCAAACCACCACATGTATGTATGTATGTATGTATGTTATAGCGCACTTTTCACAGAGGCACAAGATTCTTGAGAAAATCGGTGAAATGCAATATCCTTATACAAGGCTTTTGATGGATGCAGAACGGATTTAAAATAAAGCCACGTGGCAGAAATACGATCCTGCACAGGCTGCGCGCAAATAGGTGACCGTCAAAACCGAGATTCTACCAGCTGACTGGCAGCTATATGGCGCCAAACCGGGAGTCGGCGCCAAACCGGAAGTGGCCATGGGAAGTCGGCGCATGCGCAGAACGGACCTGACGCTAAACCGGAAGTGGGGCATCCACCTACTGCGCATGCGCGAAATCGGAAGTCAGCGCATGCGCAGAACGGACCTGACGCTAAACCGGAAGTGGGGCATCCACCTACTGCGCATGCGCGAAATCGGAAGTCAGCGCATGCGCAGAACGGACCTGACGCTAAACCGGAAGTGGGGCATCCACCTACTGCGCATGCGCGAAATCGGAAGCCAGCGCATGCGCAGAACGGACCTGACGCTAAACCGGAAGTGGGGCATCCACCTACTGCGCATGCGCGAAATCGGAAGTCAGCGCATGCGCAGAACGGACCTGACCCTAAACCGGAAGTAAGCGCCAAACCGGAAGTGGGGCATCCACCTACTGCGCATGCGCGAAACCGGAAGTTCGCGCATGCGCACAACGGGCCGGACTAAACCGGAAGTCGACCAAACCCGGAAGTGACCGTCCCCCTACTGCGCATGCGCCAAACTGGAAGCCCGCGCATGCGCACAACGGACCTGACCCCGACTTTTTAGCTGATGAAAGATTGAGACAGATCATTTCATTGATGAAGATGATCTGCAGCAGCATGGTAGCAGATTCTTTTCTAAACACACAGCTGTCAGCACAGGTTTCACATAGTCCTGTAATTGGATTCTACAATTTTACATTTTCTTGGTAAAAACACATTTAATCTTTAATGTTTGTATATGTATATATACACAGTATTTATGTTTTACAGCAATTATATTCACACACACACACGCATACACATTTGGCCCATCAAAATATCAACCAGATCAGAAATACAGAAAACAGCCTGCGGTCTGATGACACGTTGTTATCACTAATTCAAGTTTAAGTTTAAAAGGCTAATTGATTATTAGAAAACTCTTTTTGCTATATTACAGCTACAAATTTCCATGAAAACAGCTAGCAGACCCCAAACATTTAACTAACTGCAATATTTTAACACATGTTTGAGAAGTACCTGCCTCGAGCCCCGTGTATATTTCCTGATCATTGCCTCTGGGTCTCGGCGCGTACGATTCTTCTCACCTGATGCGGCAGAGGTAGGTGGCAACACAAAAACTCACAACTATGGATAAATATCACTGTTCTGTTACTGCTTATCTTAAAGGGAAAATATAATGTCACAGACAGCTTCACAAAAAATCATGTTAAATATGCATTAATATGCATTCTTAAAAAAAAAAAAAAGCAGCCAATGAGTGACAAGAAAGCCATGCATTTCCCTTGTTACAAGGAAATTTAGAATATTTAGAATATGGCGGCAGCAGCAGTATTGAGGTGCGTTCAAATAAAATAAGCAAAATACTTTATTATGCACAAAAGTGCTACTAGAGCATAAATTATAAAAAATCAATACATACATGGCAGAAGAGCAGATAATGTGGAAGATCCCCAACGTTTCCGCACAGCAGAACCGCCAAAGTCCATCGAGGCTGCCCGTGTGTCCTGAGACAGTTCTTGGTCTTGTTTTAGCTTCAAGGTGGCTTTATGCTTGTTCCATGTATGTTCCCTTAAAGAAGCAAATAACAGGAATAGGTTGCAGTAGTTATCTTAACCGAGCAGAAGGGGTTCTAAAACATTTGGTCCGTAGTGAGGTCACTTACCAACGGCTGTAGGTAACTCGCAGTCCGGTCACTCGGCAAGGGTAGCAGGCGAATTACACAGGAGTGGTGTCAGGTCACCAGAGAACAGGACTGGACAGCGGTCAGGTCGATGATTACAGCCAGATAACTGAAATAGGATTGGGTTTCTTGCCACGACTTTTAACAACAGATAAAGAGTCAGATTGCGGAGTTGAAAGTCAATAAAAAGGAAGCCATGAGCACCGTAAGTGTAAGGTGTATGCGTGAGGCCTTACACGGCTATTACTGCTGGGCGTTAATTAGCACCATGTACCACAAAGAAATTGAATACGAATCAGTGCTGTCCGGAATTCAAAAACCTGCAGAGTTTCCAATGGAAGCAGAGACTTATGGATAAACACATATAATATGTATTAACTCCTTAATTCCCACTTTAGGGATTTGAGAGGTAGACAGTAGTTCATTTTTGGTTTCAGATCCACGTTGAGGACAGAATAGACTGTCCTTAAGTGTAGCGAGGATAAAATGTGTAATAATAGTAATGGAGATCTGTGTAGGGAGAGGAACAACCCAGGGCCACCAAGAGCTGTCTCTATTTAGCATGATTATAATGCTAGGAGGGTACAGGTAGGCATTTTCATTATGCGGTGCTGGCGAGTGTTACCGTCGGACAGCACCCAATATGAAGCCAACGCTTGCCCTTTGCCTACCCCTTTGTTCACCAAAAGAAATGCTCTCCACTCTTCAGTCCTTTTTCCCAGTCTGTCTCTGGCGTGGTGCGGGTACTATAATACGTGACTGCCCATCAAAGCCGGCTTTTCCTCCCCATCCCCTGTGTCTTTTGATTGATTAAATATTAATTGCTTACCATTTGATGAATGCTCTCTTTTTCTGCCAATTGACAAATATGTTTTGTCGTGTTCAAGCTCCAAGAAAGGACCCGTGCAAAAAACAAACAAACAAACAACAAAACAGTAAAATTTCAGATGAAGAAAAAAGCAAATAAAAAAGAAAAGATGCCAGAAAGACTCCTTCTGCATCAGAGGAAAACATTATGAAAACTGATAACTGGTTTCGCTTAATAAGTTATATTATAACATACATAACACATAACACCCTCAGCTTCATTAGGTTAACTGCAGCTCTAGTCTTATTATCATGAAGCCCAATGGAGTGATCCAGCTGATTATTGCTGTGGTTGCTTATAGCGATTAGACCATTTTTCAGCCAGCAGAATAGCTTTGTGTCTGAAATGCCGCCCCGACCCAGGAAAAAAAAAAAAAAAAAAAGAAAGAGGAATATGATACGATTGGAGTCCAAGACCTGCAGTAACTGTGCTAACTATGGCTGTATAAAATAGTTTTGTGTGTTTGGGTTTATCTTCAGCTCCGTAGTTGACTACAAAACCGAATGCGAAGCGCAGACTATTTTTATTATTTACTGTTTTATATCGCACCATCAAATTCCAGAGCGCTGTACAATGGGTAGACAGGACATAGCAAGTAGCGTGTAACATAACACATTGACTTACAGAAAAAACAGGTGAGGAGAGCCCTGCTCAAAGGAGCTTACAATCTAGAGGGATTTAGGGTGTATTACACCATAGTTAAAAGGTGCCATTGTAAGGGATAGACTAGCCACACTAGTGTAAGTATTGCATTAGAGGGACTAGGAGAGATGAGCTAAGGGAATATGGGGGTTGTTAATGTGCAATATTATAAGCGTCCTTAAGGAAGTGGGTCTTGAGGGATCTTTTGAAGGACCGAAGGCAGTGGGGAGAAGGATAGACCGGGGGAGGGCATTCCAGAGGATAGGAGCAGCCCTGGAGAAATCTCGTAAGCGTGCATGAGAGCTAGAAATCAGAGGAGAGGATAGAAGGAAATCGTTGGATGAGCGGAGGGACCGGTGTGAAGTGTATTTAGAGAGATGAGCGAGGAGATGTAGGGAGGGGAAACGCTGTGAAGGGCTTTGAAAGAAAGAGTGAGGATTTTGAAATGAATCCTGAAGCGCACAGGCAGCCAGCAAAGAGACTGACAGAGGGGAGAGACGTTAGTATGCGACGGGAGAGGAAGATGAGTCTGGCAGCAGCATTCATGGTGGATTGTAGAGAGGTGAGACGGTTAAGAGGGAGACCAGCTAAGACAGAGTAACAGTAGCCAAGACGGGAGTGAGGGGAGGTGACGTTGAAAAGTGCTTGGGATGAGAGAAGGGGAGAAGAAAGTAGTCATGGTGCATTACAGACATAGTGTGGGGTTGCAGATGGCTGGAGAGAGATAATGATTTTACTAACAACAGAGGAAAGAGGAACAAGAGGATTGTGAACACGGTATGTGAAGGAAAATGGTGATGGGAATGGAATGGAGGTGGGGGAAACACAAAAAGCAGTAGGCAGCACTTGACAGTTCAGTGGAATATTGATTGCAGGGAGTCTCCCAGGCCTTCTCTGTCCTTCCTTGTTGTCCAACTTGGTGAACTCCCAGGTAGTGGCATCCGGTGATGGAAAGTGGCACATTCATTAAGATTTAAAAAATAGGGTACTTAACCTTAGGGGGCAGCGGCAGCTGCTCTCCTCCACTGCAGTCCAATCACTTTCCACGGGTTAGCTGCGTGAAATCAGGTGGAGCACTTTGCACACGCGCACACAATGTTCGCAGAGTCGGGGCTGGGGCAGTAAGTATATCACATGGCAGGAGATATAGAATGCACAGAAAATAGCTGGTGCCATTTCAGTGCGCCCAATAAAACCATATATTTTTGAAAACTAGACACCCCAGAGTGTTTTAAATGCTGGTATTTTAACTCTTTGCATGCACACATTTTACAGCAAGTTTGCAGTAGTATTTTTTTGTGTGTATTTTTCCCCCCACACACCTACTTTACGTATGAATTTACAGCTCCTGGTATATGCCGCTGTCACACGACACCCCAATATGTGTTCAGCAACATCTCCTGAGTCCAGTGGGGAACTAAAAGGCCACATTTGGGACGTGTGCATTTTTCTAATTGGAAATTAGATGTGTGGCCATCCTTCCCCCCGTGTTAATTGGGACATTGTTGAACCCGGCCAATTCAATTTACCCCATCAAATCATAAATTTGGGCATTTAATATGCCAGTATTTTAACTCTTTCCATGCGAGAATTGTTTTAAGCAAATGTGCAATTTTAGGACTTGCTCACAAAAATATATTTTTCATATATAAATTATTTTATTTATTTTTACATTTTTTTCCACTTGAAGGTTCCCCTGATAGTGACATCAGTGGGAAATTATTTTTACATTTTACTGTTTTTTTTTTTAAACTATTTTTTTTCTAATTGTTATTTTTAATTTAATTTTACTAATCACAGTGATTAGAAAGATGCGCTCCATTGACTTGCATGGTTGAATGCAGTACCTGTATTCAACCTGCAAGTGGAGCCAGAGTTCTCTAGAGGGTCTGGAGACCATCTAGCGAACTTTTTCAACTTGATTGCTTTTTACTTATTTTTTTTTTTACAGGGTGGCCACCGTCTTGCGGATGGCAAAGATCACTTGCAGCGGCGGCTGTGACCGCTCTCCGGAGCGGTCACAGCCCGTCCTGGGGTAAGTATTTGGTGTCGCTGAATGCCTCCTGATCGAGGCATTCCAGCGACACCATTTAAGTTTAGGAGGTGATCGTTGATCGCCTCCTAAACGCTTTTAAGACGGGCGTCCGCCGCCATACAAGGTATGGCGGAAGTTGACACCCCGGGGAGGGGCCACACATGGCCCCTAGTGCCGATCGTGGTGTTGCTGAATGCCTCGAGGTCGAGGCATTACAGCAACACCGTTTGGGTGCAGAAAGCGAACGTAGATCGCTTTCTGCACCCGCTTAGTCATGACGGTCCTGGCACGTCAATTGTCACTAACCTGATGTTAGTGCATGACGTGCCAGAACCGACAATTGTCATTAAGGGGTTAAAATATTTATGGATAGGGAAGGCTTCCCCACGACACTTACTCAAGCGCAGACCTGTATACCTTGCATTCTCGTCTTGGATAAGTGATGTAGTGTACAGTGACGTGATATTACACCCCGCGTGATGAGCCCGGTGATTTATGCCAGCAGAACAGTATCCTAGTAGCCGATACATACCTCCACCTTCATGCCACTTCATGGGTTGTATTTTGATAAATAAGGTGTATGAGTTTCTACGGGTAATGTATTATTTGCCATCAAGTTGAAGTTATTATTGGTTTAGTAAAAAAAAAAAAGGGTATGTTATATAATAAGGTATCGGAATGGTCTTACTTACATTCCTTCCGTCACTGCGGCCGCTGTAATCAGTCGTTTTAAGTAACAGTGATTTTGAACACAGGTGCAGATCTAAGATGCTGGCGTGCAAGCAGTTCTTCAGACGAGGGTACCGGTTTCCATGCAGTCTGCTTCTCCAGACGTGTTTTTTTTTTTTTTTTTTTTTGTGTCCGTTCACATCCAACCCTTATGTTTGTATTATATCGGAAGGTTTAAAGCCACCAAGCGGTGTAGACAATTTGTGTATTTATCATTATTAACCCACAACAACCTGTTTATTTAAATAAGCGGGAGGTACGGGGAACATTTGAAGGGAATACATCAATGTGTTGCCCACAAAGTATTAGAATCGGATATTGTGTAAGTGAGATTCCAACTACAAGAAGTGCATCATAGCATAGTATGGAACATAAGGAAATGCGAGTAAAATTAATGGGTCACCAACAATGGTCACTCGTAGTAATTTGAAGTTACAATTGACCAGGGAATTTGCTCATTTGAAATATATCTATTTCCGACGAGGCACTGAATCTCTCTATTAACTTTCCGACCAGAGAAACTTGAATACATTTGAAGATCAAAAGGAGGACTGTGCTGACCCGAGTGCTCTGTGTGGGAAAAACAAAACCGACGTCAAAGTACAAAAAGCCCAAAGTGCTTACTTTGCATCGAACCCAATCCGTGGCTACTCGATTAGGAAGTCATATTTATTGAGGAGTCTGTTTACATTATATGTGGAATATTATGCACTAAAGAAGTTAAACGAATTGTGGCAGATGTTTGGATTTCAGTTATGTAGACTACTTTAGTGATCAGTCATAGAAGTCATTCCCCCCCCCCGAGCACATAAATTGGATAATTTATGGTATTTCAGAAATCACTACTTGTGAAACGTCTGTGTGATTTTCCAACATATACTTCATTGCAGATTTCCATGGGATAATGATTAAGTATCCTATTACAGTGGGAAGGTAGGAGTGTATACTAGGGCATTCCTCATAGGATTTCATCCATGTAGTTTATGCAAGTTTACAGCTACCCGCTTCCTTACCGGTATAATATGGTGGTGGAGTGTTCAGGAGAAAAACATTTTTTGCACATTTTAATTACCTTGGATGCCTTATAAATATCCACGGTGACACAGGTTACTTCAAAAGGTTTTAGCAATAATTGGGGGGAAAGCAGACCAAGGACCGTTTAAGGTCTGAGTCTCTACATCGCATGGCATGGGAAGTTTTCTATGGCCGCTGGTTAGAGCCAACCGTACGGATTTGTTCCAGCGAATGCAGTAAGTTTGTGGATCAAACTTTACCCAGATTGTTTACCATTTGCCAGGATGACATTAAGCACAGAGTAGAGACTTTGGGGAAGGATTCACACACATTCAATTTATTGCATACGTAGTGCATGCCTTCATCAAGCACATTTCTATGTTACACGATTTGCTCAACCCCCCCAAAACACATATCTACAATACATGGTTTACGTTCCAGTAGAGACTGCTCCATTTAACAATGTAAAAAGTCATCCTACTAGTTTAAATTAATAGATTTTAAATCTTACTGGGAAGGACATGTAAATCTTTATCAGGGAACTGTATAAAATCTGACGACGTATGAATTCAGTCCAACCCGCACACCTAGTGAGACATACGAACCTGTCAACTGGCTCTATTTTGGGCCAAGTGCCAACGCTCAGGGATTTTACTCAACCGATTAGTCAGGTGCAAAAAAATTGAACCGGAGATTAATTTAAAAGGAAAACCGTTACAGCAGATGCAGCGTATCCCATCAGAGCCAGGTGCTTAGGGGATCCTCTAGTCTAGCCAGCGGTATCTAGTGCAAAACAAGAAGTGACACAATCATCTACGATCCTACGGCCATTCTTTGGTCAAAAAAAAAACCAAAAAGAAATTATAGCATTCGCTTCGGAACTAAACTTCAAGGAAAAAAAAAAAAAAGTTACTTTCGAGTTCCAGTGTACACCGATATTTATCAGCATAAAACACTTAAGAGCTGAATTCAATGGCGTCATCTGTTATCTGCTGTTTCCTCTGCTGTCCATGTGGAGGTAGTACTGCGAGAGAGGGGAAACATGAATCAGTGACCTCAATACTACGGAGCAAAATAATAAAAATGTAGTTCTAATATTAGAAACACCACGTGTATCACCAAAAAAAACAGATTTGCACATATACTGGTGGTGCGGCTGTGCCATCTTCAGACCTTAAGCCTGGCACTGGCATTACAACATAAGGATCCCCTTAAAATGAGCAAGGCAAAGCACGCTTTCTTGGCAGAGGTAATTACGTCTCTTAAGAAGCGGCCTTTGCCTCATCAAACAAGAGTTGAGGTTCTCCCTAAACAGCGATCGACTGTCCCACTGACCACAAGGACACAGAATGAGGCCCAACTATGATTCAGTACCTGCCGCCTATTCCTATGAAAGGCGCCCACTCACTCGCATTGGCAAGGGTTGGGGTTTCAGCTTTCTCGCTTTACAATTCAGTTTGCCGGTTTGTCCAGCCTCAAGGGCTGAGCTGGCCCTGTATAATGCACAATGTGATAGGCGAAGAGACTTATTATTTATGTTTTATATAGCACCATCAGATTCTGTAGCGCTGGACAACGGGTAGACAGGACATAGCAAGTAGTATGTAACATAACAAATTGACTTACAGCAACAACAGGTGAGGAGGTCCCTGCGCAAAGGAGTTAACAATCTAGAGGGATTTAGTGCCATGGTATGGGATGGGGCAGCCACACTAGTGTAAGTACTGCATTAGAGAGACTAGGAGAGGTGAGCTAAGGGAATATGGGGGGGGGGGGGTGTTAATGTGCAATATAAGCGCCCTTAAAGAAGTGGGGAAGAGGGATTTTTTGAAGGATCGAAGGCAGGGAGAGAGACGGATAGACTGGGGGAGGGCATTCCAGAGGATAGGGGCAGCCCTGGAGAAATCTTGTAAACGTGCATGAGAGCTAGAAATCAGAGGAGAGAAGGAGATCATTGGATGAGCGGAGAGAGCGGCGTGGAGTGTATTTAGAGATGAACGAGGAGATGTAGGGAGGGGAACCGAAGGGCTTTGAAGGTAAGAGTAAGGATTTTGAAATGAATCCTGAGGCGCACAGGAAGCCAGTGAAGAGACTGACAGAGGGGAGAGATGTTAGTAAAGCGATGAGAGAGTAAGATAAGTCTGGCAGCAGCATTCATGGTGGATTGTAGAGCGGTGAAGCTGTTAAGACCAGCTTAGACAGAGTTACAGTAATCAAGATGGGAGACAATCAGGGCATGGACAAGAGCCTAAGTGGCATGCTGTGTTTGGAAGGGAGGGATGGATGCTGGCAATGTTTTTTAAGATGGGGACGGAGACAGACTGAATGTGGGGGGTGAACGAAAGGTCAGAGGTCAAGGGTGACACCAAGACTGCGTGTGCATGAGTAGACTGGGAGATGATGGCGCAATCAACAATGAGGGAAATTGATGGGGGAGTCTTAGCATCGGAAGGCGGGAAGATGAGAAGTCCTGTTTTGGAGAGGTTAAGTTTCAAGAAACATGTTGATATCCAGGTGGAGACAGATGCAAGGCAGTTAGTTACACGATCTAAGGCAGAGGGAGAGAGATCAGGGGAGGATAGATAGATCTGGGCTTCATCAGCATACAGGTGGTATTGAAAGCCTAAGGATGAGGGCAGGGCGGTGACTGTGCAGATATGTCATCTCTGATAGTTTTCATTTTATTATCGAAGTATGTGGCAAAGTCTGATGCATTAAGGTTAGTGGAAGGGGTCGTAGGGATCGGTTGAAGCAGGGAATTGAAAGCATTATTAGAGTCGTTTAGGGTTGTAAGACAGGGAGGAGATTGAAGGCAGAGTAGTAGGAACATAGCATTCATTTATAGCGCAGAAAGTCAGACATGGAATGAGGGGACTTTCGCCAACTACGTTGAGCGGTGCGGGAACATCGACGTAGGTGTTGGGGTTACAGTCATGTGCCAGGGTTGGAAGCGTGAACGTCGCGAGGAGCGAGTAGTAACTGGTGCTACATGATAGAGAGCAGATGCGAGAGTGGAGTTATAGACAGAGGTGGCGTTGTTAAGGGCATGTCATGTTTGAGATAGGAGAGAGAGTAAATTGATTGAGTTCTGAAGGTTAATAGAGCTGAGGTCTGTGCGGAGATCTGTGAGAGCCAGGGACACCTTTATCTAATCAGTATTCATGTCCTAAACCTTCTCCCCACCCACCCTTACAAATGAACAACGGCGTAAAGGTAACATAATGGTGAGGAATAATCATGTAGATTCAGTGAGAAGGAGAAGATAACCCCCAAGGGTATACACTTAAGGTGGGTTTGTAACATATATGCCTTGCTTATTAAATGCCTAAGCATAGTTACATATACGTATTTAGTGTAAAGAACTATAAATGCGGGTTTAGCAAAAGGGGCACATTAAGTCTCCAAGTAGTGGTAGTAGTAGAAGTTGTAGTGTGGTCAACAGGTGTATCTGTCTAGAAGGTTAATGAAGATACACAATGTCTTGAATAAACGCATGGTCTACCTTTTCTTTTCAGGCTAGGAGCCCTTTTCATAGCATTTTCTTTAGAGATGAAGGGAATTATGATTTTTTTTTTTTTAAATACAATTATGCAGACTCTGCAGTGCTTTCATGAAATGTTTAAAAGATTTACCTCGTGGTGCTTCCATAGGGACTTTCTGTGTGACACTGTGCTTCCTTTTCTTATCCTCTTAGGTTGGAATAGCTTTGTTCACAGTTGAAAGAGGCAACGTGCTGGAGACAACAGACGGCATTAGAAGACCAATGTATGAAAATCTGGAGCGTGTGTAAGACGACGTCTAAGCAACTGATTTTGGAACACACGGACAGCAAAAAGTTTCCACGATCGGATGGCTTCTGTGGATAAAATTCTGTCAACGGCAGAAAATGTCACAGAATTTATAAGGTCCACGCGCTAATGACATTTCTTTATAAACGTCAAACAATTATAAACTGCCTGCCGTCCTTCACCAGGAGCTCTGGGCGTATGCGGAATCCCAATCTGCACTGCTTGGGCACCGTGTGTTTAGTTTTATTAACTACAGGAGCGAAGCTTTGGTCGATTAGTTAGCACAGGGTTCCATAGGGATCTTCAACTGTCCATATTTACAGTTTTGTGCACATTGGTGTTATTGCCACAGCTGTAAGACTCTTGTGTATCGTAATCAAAGTCAATAATCCAAAGTGACTGATTTAGCATAGCCACAGTGAAAAATACTAATTTCAGAAAATGTGAATTTGAAGTTAGATTACCCAGACTTGCTTTTATTATAGACTTGCTTCTATTATAAAGTTTTACTATGTTTTTTTTCCCCATTTCATTTCATTGTTGAGCAAGTACAAATTGGAGATAGTTGGATGGATTTATTAGCTGTCAAAAACAGAATATTGAAAGTTAAATCCAATTCCTCTGTAATCCTAGTATCGCAGTGTGTCTCATCCACTGAACACACCAGCTCAGCCTATAAATTGACACATATACAATGCTAGAAAATCAGAATTCTGTAGTCTGTAAATTAAAACCAAGATCAAATACGTACTGCCATCCTCTGCTTTTCGCCCCCACTCAGTACATCCAGTCTTGAAGACTGTCCCAGCCGCCTTCACGTTCCAAAATCTAACCCAGCTGCACATTGTCAAGGTATTCCTTCAATACCTAGGGAGTGAATATAAAACAAAGATGAGTAGTTAAGCCACTTAACTAAATACAGCTAAGCAAGTCATTTCAGTGTGTAAGAAAATTAGAAGAGAAGTTTCAACATACCGGACCGTTTTTCTCGCCTTATCAGGAATACCTTTACGTTTCCAGTGTTCTGGAGTGTCTGGGTAAATGACTTGGTCCCGTAACGTTCCCAAAGTCATATGGTCTCTATGTAAGATATTGTCATTTCCCGTCCTGCGAGGACGATTCGTCCCAATGCCTGAGACATCCTCAGCAGCATTCTTCCACTCTGGTAATAATCCTTCAAGGCAAAGCATTAAACATTAAGAACATGCCCGGCTGCAGAGTATATCATCGTTTATCCCACCATTATTTCACTCACCTCAAGGAGCTCAGCTCAGTCCACGCAGGGTGGTTAGGGGTGAGGAACGGACTGCTGACAACCAGGTAACCAACCACAGTCTCTAGATCTGCAATAATCAAAAAGCACATCACAGACATTAAATGCCAGCATAGACACTGACCACTTAAAATCAATAAACAGTCTACTTTTTACACAGCTATATGCAGATGAAGCCATCTGAGAGACCCAGGCATACAGAGTGTCTCCCACTGCCTCAGCCTACCTATATCCCACAGTAAATAATAATAATGCTAAACTGTCACCATCTTCTATAGCAAACGTAAAAATATTACTAGTAATGACATGCAAATAATTCTTAAGAGTAACATTTTCTGATGGTCTCCTGTCTGGTGTGAGTAGCCAAAAACCACCATGTTCACATTGTAATGTTGCATCTCTTGGAAGCCCCATGGAGATTTATGCTCTAATAAAGCCGGATGCCCCACACCATTGCACAACAGACTGCCTTGAGTGAAACGCCAGTTACTAGCAAAATGGAGCCCTTTAGATAATATTATATAATATTAATACAATATATTAAAAGGTTACTTGAAAGAATAAAAAAATAATCAATATACCATAAAAAAAAAAAAAAAAATCTACCATAAAATCTTAAAAGTAATCCATGTGCGTATAATATTGAGGCTTTGACTTGGATGCAACTAAAAAACAAAATATATCAGCATGTGAAGAATGATTTGTCCTGGCTGATTTTCTACATTATGAAAAATTCAGATAACATGGGGGGGGGGGGGACCTGGTTATATCATGATGACCACAGCAGTAATAACCACAGTCAAATCTGTTCAATCTAACCGGGATTTTGGCCCTCTGCTCTTCGCACAATAGATGTAATTCATCAATATTTGTGACTTGTGTTGTTAAAGAAGCCCTAGTCACACAAAAACATACCTGAACGCCAAAAGCATTTGTCAGCTTGACGATATACAGAACGATATCCAAAAATGGCTGAAGAAAAAAAAATAACAAATGAAACTCACAATAAAACAACTCTATGTACCCGCAACAATAATGGGAAATATCTATAATATAGGAGAATAGGAAAGCAAGCCACTAGTTAACGTGGCAAATGATTACATGTTATTCACAAGAACAGCGTATGCATGTGTGTAAATTGTATTGATAAATAACAGCATAATAAAAGGGGAGGCATAATAAGTGTAGCCAAAAGATTGTCATCTTCGGTACCAGTATATTTAACGTATGTTCATTTGTAAGTTGCATTTACTTTTAGGGTACCCTATCGTAACAGCTCTACCAAATCTGTTGGTGCTATATAAAATGTAAACGCAGTCATGAAAGTACAACAGTCTACAGACCACTTTATTGGGGTAAAATAGCTATGGATACATTTGTAAAGGAGGCCCCTGTCTGTAAATCTCACAGTGTAAGTAATACACCGGTAATATAAATGGCAGCTACATTAACTTTATAATTATTTTCCTTGTGAAAGGAATACAGTAAGAGCATAAAGGGCCATAGCCTATTTTTGAAGTACCCAGCACAAACTAAAAAAAAAAAAAAAAAAAAAAAGGTAACAAAACACAACTAGAAGAGCCATGAGGAAACTCACCTTGCTTCAGTTTGAATACTGGTTCACCACGCTGTTACAAAACCTCTCAACATCTTGCGTGAGCAGCTGATCTGCATTTGCTGTCCTGTTGTCCAAGTTGCCCATTTTGTAATAGGTAAAGGATCTTAAATGGGGGAAAAAAGAACAATCTATGTGGGGAACGTATTATACATCTAATGGAACATTACTGAGAAGATAAGTAATTGTCTCTTAGGCTCAAAACATGGTTATATCACCACGATCACAGCAACAATAACCACAGTCAAACTCTTCCAGTAGTTATCAATCTGGCCGGGATTTTGTTCACCGGCACGTTGTAGAATTGATGTAATTCATCAATGTTTGTGGCTTGAAGTCCTAGTCATACAAAAACATACCCGAGCCCCAATAGCACTTACCAGCTTGACAATATACAGACAGACATAATCCTACAGAATTAGCTGCTAGACACGATTAATCCATCTTGTATGTCCAGTTATTTAGCCTTGTTCAAGACTATGTTAGCTGTAGCTAAAGTTTCCACACACACACACACACAGCTACAGTTTTTACCATCATTAAGCCATGGCAAAAATTGCCCATAGATCCTGCTTTGGATGATTTTGTTTTTTTGAAGATATAGGTTTTAAAAGGTGGCAAACACAGCAGAACAGATCTCTGCCTTGTAGGCCTCTATTGTTTTTCTCTTAGACAGCATGTCATGACCTACATGTACTTCCCAAAAGGGAGGCGGAATACCTTAAGGGGAGATGGTTCAGGACAACATGGCTACATATATATATATATATATATATATATATATATATACACACACACATTTACATATCATATATAAACACTTAAATGCAACATTCTCCTGAGCTTACAAACTCAGCGTCTCCTTGCACAAATATATCCACAGGCTAGAAGATAAAATAAAGTTAATATACGGACAGAATGTTTTAAGAGACGTGCATCTTCACTCATGCCATGCCACAGAGGCCAAAAGAAGAAAACAAACATAAAACAAACGTTTTAGCTTACTATAATAACTAGAAAAGCGTCTGGCAGCGAGCGGCTCTAGGAAATATAATCTGGTCGTGTGATATAGCCGCTACCAAGCACACACGTTTTAGCATGTCCCCCAATGTCTAATCTTTCGATTAAGTAGAAAAAAAGGCAACACAAGAATGCTTACGGCAGGCATGGTGGCTATAAAGTTGAAGAGGTTTCTGCTGCGGCCGATGATCGCACTGCAAACCACCACATCTATGTATGTATGTATGTTATAGCGCACTTTTCACAGAGGCACAAGATTCTTGAGAAAATCGGTGAAATGCAATATCCTTATACAAGGCTTTTGATGGATGCAGAACGGATTTAAAATAAAGCCACGTGGCAGAAATACGATACTGCACAGGCTGCGCGAAAATAGGTGACCGTCAAAACCGAGATTCTACCTGCTGACTGGCAGCTATATGGCGCCAAACCGGGAGTCGGCGCCAAACCGGAAGTGGCCATGGGAAGTCAGCGCATGCGCAGAACGGACCTGAAGCTAAACCGGAAGTGGGGCATCCACCTACTACGCATGCGCGAAATCGGAAGTCAGCGCATGCGCAGAACGGACCTGACGCTAAACCGGAAGTGGGGCATCCACCTACTGCGCATGCGCGAAATCGGAAGTCAGCGCATGCGCAGAACGGACCTGACGCTAAACCGGAAGTGGGGCATCCACCTACTGCGCATGCGCGAAATCGGAAGTCAGCGCATGCGCAGAACGGACCTGACGCTAAACCGGAAGTGGGGCATCCACCTACTGCGCATGCGCGAAATCGGAAGCCAGCGCATGCGCAGAACGGACCTGACGCTAAACCGGAAGTGGGGCATCCACCTACTGCGCATGCGCGAAATCGGAAGTCAGCGCATGCGCAGAACGGACCGGACCCTAAACCGGAAGTAAGCGCCAAACCGGAAGTGGGGCATCCACCTACTGCGCATGCGCGAAACCGGAAGTTCGCGCATGCGCACAACGGGCCGGACTAAACCGGAAGTCGACCAAACCCGGAAGTGACCGTCTCCCTACTGCGCATGCGCCAAACTGGAAGCCCGCGCATGCGCACAACGGACCTGACCCCGACTTTTTAGCTGATGAAAGATTGAGACAGATCATTTCATTGATGAAGATGATCTGCAGCAGCATGGTAGCAGATTCTTTTCTAAACACACAGCTGTCAGCACAGGTTTCACATAGTCCTGTAATTGGATTCTACAATTTTACATTTTCTTGGTAAAAACACATTTAATCTTTAATGTTTGTATATGTATATATACACAGTATTTATGTTTTACAGCAATTATATTCACACACACACACGCATACACATTTGGCCCATCAAAATATCAACCAGATCAGAAATACAGAAAACAGCCTGCGGTCTGATGACACGTTGTTATCACTAATTCAAGTTTAAGTTTAAAAGGCTAATTGATTATTAGAAAACTCTTTTTGCTATATTACAGCTACAAATTTCCATGAAAACAGCTAGCAGACCCCAAACATTTAACTAACTGCAATATTTTAACACATGTTTGAGAAGTACCTGCCTCGAGCCCCGTGTATATTTCCTGATCATTGCCTCTGGGTCTCGGCGCGTACGATTCTTCTCACCTGATGCGGCAGAGGTAGGTGGCAACACAAAAACTCACAACTATGGATAAATATCACTGTTCTGTTACTGCTTATCTTAAAGGGAAAATATAATGTCACAGACAGCTTCACAAAAAATCATGTTAAATATGCATTAATATGCATTCTTAAAAAAAAAAAAAAGCAGCCAATGAGTGACAAGAAAGCCATGCATTTCCCTTGTTACAAGGAAATTTAGAATATTTAGAATATGGCGGCAGCAGCAGTATTGAGGTGCGTTCAAATAAAATAAGCAAAATACTTTATTATGCACAAAAGTGCTACTAGAGCATAAATTATAAAAAATCAATACATACATGGCAGAAGAGCAGATAATGTGGAAGATCCCCAACGTTTCCGCACAGCAGAACCGCCAAAGTCCATCGAGGCTGCCCGTGTGTCCTGAGACAGTTCTTGGTCTTGTTTTAGCTTCAAGGTGGCTTTATGCTTGTTCCATGTATGTTCCCTTAAAGAAGCAAATAACAGGAATAGGTTGCAGTAGTTATCTTAACCGAGCAGAAGGGGTTCTAAAACATTTGGTCCGTAGTGAGGTCACTTACCAACGGCTGTAGGTAACTCGCAGTCCGGTCACTCGGCAAGGGTAGCAGGCGAATTACACAGGAGTGGTGTCAGGTCACCAGAGAACAGGACTGGACAGCGGTCAGGTCGATGATTACAGCCAGATAACTGAAATAGGATTGGGTTTCTTGCCACGACTTTTAACAACAGATAAAGAGTCAGATTGCGGAGTTGAAAGTCAATAAAAAGGAAGCCATGAGCACCGTAAGTGTAAGGTGTATGCGTGAGGCCTTACACGGCTATTACTGCTGGGCGTTAATTAGCACCATGTACCACAAAGAAATTGAATACGAATCAGTGCTGTCCGGAATTCAAAAACCTGCAGAGTTTCCAATGGAAGCAGAGACTTATGGATAAACACATATAATATGTATTAACTCCTTAATTCCCACTTTAGGGATTTGAGAGGTAGACAGTAGTTCATTTTTGGTTTCAGATCCACGTTGAGGACAGAATAGACTGTCCTTAAGTGTAGCGAGGATAAAATGTGTAATAATAGTAATGGAGATCTGTGTAGGGAGAGGAACAACCCAGGGCCACCAAGAGCTGTCTCTATTTAGCATGATTATAATGCTAGGAGGGTACAGGTAGGCATTTTCATTATGCGGTGCTGGCGAGTGTTACCGTCGGACAGCACCCAATATGAAGCCAACGCTTGCCCTTTGCCTACCCCTTTGTTCACCAAAAGAAATGCTCTCCACTCTTCAGTCCTTTTTCCCAGTCTGTCTCTGGCGTGGTGCGGGTACTATAATACGTGACTGCCCATCAAAGCCGGCTTTTCCTCCCCATCCCCTGTGTCTTTTGATTGATTAAATATTAATTGCTTACCATTTGATGAATGCTCTCTTTTTCTGCCAATTGACAAATATGTTTTGTCGTGTTCAAGCTCCAAGAAAGGACCCGTGCAAAAAACAAACAAACAAACAACAAAACAGTAAAATTTCAGATGAAGAAAAAAGCAAATAAAAAAGAAAAGATGCCAGAAAGACTCCTTCTGCATCAGAGGAAAACATTATGAAAACTGATAACTGGTTTCGCTTAATAAGTTATATTATAACATACATAACACATAACACCCTCAGCTTCATTAGGTTAACTGCAGCTCTAGTCTTATTATCATGAAGCCCAATGGAGTGATCCAGCTGATTATTGCTGTGGTTGCTTATAGCGATTAGACCATTTTTCAGCCAGCAGAATAGCTTTGTGTCTGAAATGCCGCCCCGACCCAGGAAAAAAAAAAAAAAAAAAAGAAAGAGGAATATGATACGATTGGAGTCCAAGACCTGCAGTAACTGTGCTAACTATGGCTGTATAAAATAGTTTTGTGTGTTTGGGTTTATCTTCAGCTCCGTAGTTGACTACAAAACCGAATGCGAAGCGCAGACTATTTTTATTATTTACTGTTTTATATCGCACCATCAAATTCCAGAGCGCTGTACAATGGGTAGACAGGACATAGCAAGTAGCGTGTAACATAACACATTGACTTACAGAAAAAACAGGTGAGGAGAGCCCTGCTCAAAGGAGCTTACAATCTAGAGGGATTTAGGGTGTATTACACCATAGTTAAAAGGTGCCATTGTAAGGGATAGACTAGCCACACTAGTGTAAGTATTGCATTAGAGGGACTAGGAGAGATGAGCTAAGGGAATATGGGGGTTGTTAATGTGCAATATTATAAGCGTCCTTAAGGAAGTGGGTCTTGAGGGATCTTTTGAAGGACCGAAGGCAGTGGGGAGAAGGATAGACCGGGGGAGGGCATTCCAGAGGATAGGAGCAGCCCTGGAGAAATCTCGTAAGCGTGCATGAGAGCTAGAAATCAGAGGAGAGGATAGAAGGAAATCGTTGGATGAGCGGAGGGACCGGTGTGAAGTGTATTTAGAGAGATGAGCGAGGAGATGTAGGGAGGGGAAACGCTGTGAAGGGCTTTGAAAGAAAGAGTGAGGATTTTGAAATGAATCCTGAAGCGCACAGGCAGCCAGCAAAGAGACTGACAGAGGGGAGAGACGTTAGTATGCGACGGGAGAGGAAGATGAGTCTGGCAGCAGCATTCATGGTGGATTGTAGAGAGGTGAGACGGTTAAGAGGGAGACCAGCTAAGACAGAGTAACAGTAGCCAAGACGGGAGTGAGGGGAGGTGACGTTGAAAAGTGCTTGGGATGAGAGAAGGGGAGAAGAAAGTAGTCATGGTGCATTACAGACATAGTGTGGGGTTGCAGATGGCTGGAGAGAGATAATGATTTTACTAACAACAGAGGAAAGAGGAACAAGAGGATTGTGAACACGGTATGTGAAGGAAAATGGTGATGGGAATGGAATGGAGGTGGGGGAAACACAAAAAGCAGTAGGCAGCACTTGACAGTTCAGTGGAATATTGATTGCAGGGAGTCTCCCAGGCCTTCTCTGTCCTTCCTTGTTGTCCAACTTGGTGAACTCCCAGGTAGTGGCATCCGGTGATGGAAAGTGGCACATTCATTAAGATTTAAAAAATAGGGTACTTAACCTTAGGGGGCAGCGGCAGCTGCTCTCCTCCACTGCAGTCCAATCACTTTCCACGGGTTAGCTGCGTGAAATCAGGTGGAGCACTTTGCACACGCGCACACAATGTTCGCAGAGTCGGGGCTGGGGCAGTAAGTATATCACATGGCAGGAGATATAGAATGCACAGAAAATAGCTGGTGCCATTTCAGTGCGCCCAATAAAACCATATATTTTTGAAAACTAGACACCCCAGAGTGTTTTAAATGCTGGTATTTTAACTCTTTGCATGCACACATTTTACAGCAAGTTTGCAGTAGTATTTTTTTGTGTGTATTTTTCCCCCCACACACCTACTTTACGTATGAATTTACAGCTCCTGGTATATGCCGCTGTCACACGACACCCCAATATGTGTTCAGCAACATCTCCTGAGTCCAGTGGGGAACTAAAAGGCCACATTTGGGACGTGTGCATTTTTCTAATTGGAAATTAGATGTGTGGCCATCCTTCCCCCCGTGTTAATTGGGACATTGTTGAACCCGGCCAATTCAATTTACCCCATCAAATCATAAATTTGGGCATTTAATATGCCAGTATTTTAACTCTTTCCATGCGAGAATTGTTTTAAGCAAATGTGCAATTTTAGGACTTGCTCACAAAAATATATTTTTCATATATAAATTATTTTATTTATTTTTACATTTTTTTCCACTTGAAGGTTCCCCTGATAGTGACATCAGTGGGAAATTATTTTTACATTTTACTGTTTTTTTTTTTAAACTATTTTTTTTCTAATTGTTATTTTTAATTTAATTTTACTAATCACAGTGATTAGAAAGATGCGCTCCATTGACTTGCATGGTTGAATGCAGTACCTGTATTCAACCTGCAAGTGGAGCCAGAGTTCTCTAGAGGGTCTGGAGACCATCTAGCGAACTTTTTCAACTTGATTGCTTTTTACTTATTTTTTTTTTTACAGGGTGGCCACCGTCTTGCGGATGGCAAAGATCACTTGCAGCGGCGGCTGTGACCGCTCTCCGGAGCGGTCACAGCCCGTCCTGGGGTAAGTATTTGGTGTCGCTGAATGCCTCCTGATCGAGGCATTCCAGCGACACCATTTAAGTTTAGGAGGTGATCGTTGATCGCCTCCTAAACGCTTTTAAGACGGGCGTCCGCCGCCATACAAGGTATGGCGGAAGTTGACACCCCGGGGAGGGGCCACACATGGCCCCTAGTGCCGATCGTGGTGTTGCTGAATGCCTCGAGGTCGAGGCATTACAGCAACACCGTTTGGGTGCAGAAAGCGAACGTAGATCGCTTTCTGCACCCGCTTAGTCATGACGGTCCTGGCACGTCAATTGTCACTAACCTGATGTTAGTGCATGACGTGCCAGAACCGACAATTGTCATTAAGGGGTTAAAATATTTATGGATAGGGAAGGCTTCCCCACGACACTTACTCAAGCGCAGACCTGTATACCTTGCATTCTCGTCTTGGATAAGTGATGTAGTGTACAGTGACGTGATATTACACCCCGCGTGATGAGCCCGGTGATTTATGCCAGCAGAACAGTATCCTAGTAGCCGATACATACCTCCACCTTCATGCCACTTCATGGGTTGTATTTTGATAAATAAGGTGTATGAGTTTCTACGGGTAATGTATTATTTGCCATCAAGTTGAAGTTATTATTGGTTTAGTAAAAAAAAAAAAGGGTATGTTATATAATAAGGTATCGGAATGGTCTTACTTACATTCCTTCCGTCACTGCGGCCGCTGTAATCAGTCGTTTTAAGTAACAGTGATTTTGAACACAGGTGCAGATCTAAGATGCTGGCGTGCAAGCAGTTCTTCAGACGAGGGTACCGGTTTCCATGCAGTCTGCTTCTCCAGACGTGTTTTTTTTTTTTTTTTTTTTTGTGTCCGTTCACATCCAACCCTTATGTTTGTATTATATCGGAAGGTTTAAAGCCACCAAGCGGTGTAGACAATTTGTGTATTTATCATTATTAACCCACAACAACCTGTTTATTTAAATAAGCGGGAGGTACGGGGAACATTTGAAGGGAATACATCAATGTGTTGCCCACAAAGTATTAGAATCGGATATTGTGTAAGTGAGATTCCAACTACAAGAAGTGCATCATAGCATAGTATGGAACATAAGGAAATGCGAGTAAAATTAATGGGTCACCAACAATGGTCACTCGTAGTAATTTGAAGTTACAATTGACCAGGGAATTTGCTCATTTGAAATATATCTATTTCCGACGAGGCACTGAATCTCTCTATTAACTTTCCGACCAGAGAAACTTGAATACATTTGAAGATCAAAAGGAGGACTGTGCTGACCCGAGTGCTCTGTGTGGGAAAAACAAAACCGACGTCAAAGTACAAAAAGCCCAAAGTGCTTACTTTGCATCGAACCCAATCCGTGGCTACTCGATTAGGAAGTCATATTTATTGAGGAGTCTGTTTACATTATATGTGGAATATTATGCACTAAAGAAGTTAAACGAATTGTGGCAGATGTTTGGATTTCAGTTATGTAGACTACTTTAGTGATCAGTCATAGAAGTCATTCCCCCCCCCCGAGCACATAAATTGGATAATTTATGGTATTTCAGAAATCACTACTTGTGAAACGTCTGTGTGATTTTCCAACATATACTTCATTGCAGATTTCCATGGGATAATGATTAAGTATCCTATTACAGTGGGAAGGTAGGAGTGTATACTAGGGCATTCCTCATAGGATTTCATCCATGTAGTTTATGCAAGTTTACAGCTACCCGCTTCCTTACCGGTATAATATGGTGGTGGAGTGTTCAGGAGAAAAACATTTTTTGCACATTTTAATTACCTTGGATGCCTTATAAATATCCACGGTGACACAGGTTACTTCAAAAGGTTTTAGCAATAATTGGGGGGAAAGCAGACCAAGGACCGTTTAAGGTCTGAGTCTCTACATCGCATGGCATGGGAAGTTTTCTATGGCCGCTGGTTAGAGCCAACCGTACGGATTTGTTCCAGCGAATGCAGTAAGTTTGTGGATCAAACTTTACCCAGATTGTTTACCATTTGCCAGGATGACATTAAGCACAGAGTAGAGACTTTG
The DNA here is from genome assembly GCF_027358695.1 of Spea bombifrons. Classification (NCBI taxonomy): domain Eukaryota; kingdom Metazoa; phylum Chordata; class Amphibia; order Anura; family Pelobatidae; genus Spea; species Spea bombifrons. Next base: position 35,394,735 of record NC_071094.1, read on the forward strand.
GGGAAGGATTCACACACATTCAATTTATTGCATACGTAGTGCATGCCTTCATCAAGCACATTTCTATGTTACACGATTTGCTCAACCCCCCCAAAACACATATCTACAATACATGGTTTACGTTCCAGTAGAGACTGCTCCATTTAACAATGTAAAAAGTCATCCTACTAGTTTAAATTAATAGATTTTAAATCTTACTGGGAAGGACATGTAAATCTTTATCAGGGAACTGTATAAAATCTGACGACGTATGAATTCAGTCCAACCCGCACACCTAGTGAGACATACGAACCTGTCAACTGGCTCTATTTTGGGCCAAGTGCCAACGCTCAGGGATTTTACTCAACCGATTAGTCAGGTGCAAAAAAATTGAACCGGAGATTAATTTAAAAGGAAAACCGTTACAGCAGATGCAGCGTATCCCATCAGAGCCAGGTGCTTAGGGGATCCTCTAGTCTAGCCAGCGGTATCTAGTGCAAAACAAGAAGTGACACAATCATCTACGATCCTACGGCCATTCTTTGGTCAAAAAAAAAACCAAAAAGAAATTATAGCATTCGCTTCGGAACTAAACTTCAAGGAAAAAAAAAAAAAAGTTACTTTCGAGTTCCAGTGTACACCGATATTTATCAGCATAAAACACTTAAGAGCTGAATTCAATGGCGTCATCTGTTATCTGCTGTTTCCTCTGCTGTCCATGTGGAGGTAGTACTGCGAGAGAGGGGAAACATGAATCAGTGACCTCAATACTACGGAGCAAAATAATAAAAATGTAGTTCTAATATTAGAAACACCACGTGTATCACCAAAAAAAACAGATTTGCACATATACTGGTGGTGCGGCTGTGCCATCTTCAGACCTTAAGCCTGGCACTGGCATTACAACATAAGGATCCCCTTAAAATGAGCAAGGCAAAGCACGCTTTCTTGGCAGAGGTAATTACGTCTCTTAAGAAGCGGCCTTTGCCTCATCAAACAAGAGTTGAGGTTCTCCCTAAACAGCGATCGACTGTCCCACTGACCACAAGGACACAGAATGAGGCCCAACTATGATTCAGTACCTGCCGCCTATTCCTATGAAAGGCGCCCACTCACTCGCATTGGCAAGGGTTGGGGTTTCAGCTTTCTCGCTTTACAATTCAGTTTGCCGGTTTGTCCAGCCTCAAGGGCTGAGCTGGCCCTGTATAATGCACAATGTGATAGGCGAAGAGACTTATTATTTATGTTTTATATAGCACCATCAGATTCTGTAGCGCTGGACAACGGGTAGACAGGACATAGCAAGTAGTATGTAACATAACAAATTGACTTACAGCAACAACAGGTGAGGAGGTCCCTGCGCAAAGGAGTTAACAATCTAGAGGGATTTAGTGCCATGGTATGGGATGGGGCAGCCACACTAGTGTAAGTACTGCATTAGAGAGACTAGGAGAGGTGAGCTAAGGGAATATGGGGGGGGGGGGTGTTAATGTGCAATATAAGCGCCCTTAAAGAAGTGGGGAAGAGGGATTTTTTGAAGGATCGAAGGCAGGGAGAGAGACGGATAGACTGGGGGAGGGCATTCCAGAGGATAGGGGCAGCCCTGGAGAAATCTTGTAAACGTGCATGAGAGCTAGAAATCAGAGGAGAGAAGGAGATCATTGGATGAGCGGAGAGAGCGGCGTGGAGTGTATTTAGAGATGAACGAGGAGATGTAGGGAGGGGAACCGAAGGGCTTTGAAGGTAAGAGTAAGGATTTTGAAATGAATCCTGAGGCGCACAGGAAGCCAGTGAAGAGACTGACAGAGGGGAGAGATGTTAGTAAAGCGATGAGAGAGTAAGATAAGTCTGGCAGCAGCATTCATGGTGGATTGTAGAGCGGTGAAGCTGTTAAGACCAGCTTAGACAGAGTTACAGTAATCAAGATGGGAGACAATCAGGGCATGGACAAGAGCCTAAGTGGCATGCTGTGTTTGGAAGGGAGGGATGGATGCTGGCAATGTTTTTTAAGATGGGGACGGAGACAGACTGAATGTGGGGGGTGAACGAAAGGTCAGAGGTCAAGGGTGACACCAAGACTGCGTGTGCATGAGTAGACTGGGAGATGATGGCGCAATCAACAATGAGGGAAATTGATGGGGGAGTCTTAGCATCGGAAGGCGGGAAGATGAGAAGTCCTGTTTTGGAGAGGTTAAGTTTCAAGAAACATGTTGATATCCAGGTGGAGACAGATGCAAGGCAGTTAGTTACACGATCTAAGGCAGAGGGAGAGAGATCAGGGGAGGATAGATAGATCTGGGCTTCATCAGCATACAGGTGGTATTGAAAGCCTAAGGATGAGGGCAGGGCGGTGACTGTGCAGATATGTCATCTCTGATAGTTTTCATTTTATTATCGAAGTATGTGGCAAAGTCTGATGCATTAAGGTTAGTGGAAGGGGTCGTAGGGATCGGTTGAAGCAGGGAATTGAAAGCATTATTAGAGTCGTTTAGGGTTGTAAGACAGGGAGGAGATTGAAGGCAGAGTAGTAGGAACATAGCATTCATTTATAGCGCAGAAAGTCAGACATGGAATGAGGGGACTTTCGCCAACTACGTTGAGCGGTGCGGGAACATCGACGTAGGTGTTGGGGTTACAGTCATGTGCCAGGGTTGGAAGCGTGAACGTCGCGAGGAGCGAGTAGTAACTGGTGCTACATGATAGAGAGCAGATGCGAGAGTGGAGTTATAGACAGAGGTGGCGTTGTTAAGGGCATGTCATGTTTGAGATAGGAGAGAGAGTAAATTGATTGAGTTCTGAAGGTTAATAGAGCTGAGGTCTGTGCGGAGATCTGTGAGAGCCAGGGACACCTTTATCTAATCAGTATTCATGTCCTAAACCTTCTCCCCACCCACCCTTACAAATGAACAACGGCGTAAAGGTAACATAATGGTGAGGAATAATCATGTAGATTCAGTGAGAAGGAGAAGATAACCCCCAAGGGTATACACTTAAGGTGGGTTTGTAACATATATGCCTTGCTTATTAAATGCCTAAGCATAGTTACATATACGTATTTAGTGTAAAGAACTATAAATGCGGGTTTAGCAAAAGGGGCACATTAAGTCTCCAAGTAGTGGTAGTAGTAGAAGTTGTAGTGTGGTCAACAGGTGTATCTGTCTAGAAGGTTAATGAAGATACACAATGTCTTGAATAAACGCATGGTCTACCTTTTCTTTTCAGGCTAGGAGCCCTTTTCATAGCATTTTCTTTAGAGATGAAGGGAATTATGATTTTTTTTTTTTTAAATACAATTATGCAGACTCTGCAGTGCTTTCATGAAATGTTTAAAAGATTTACCTCGTGGTGCTTCCATAGGGACTTTCTGTGTGACACTGTGCTTCCTTTTCTTATCCTCTTAGGTTGGAATAGCTTTGTTCACAGTTGAAAGAGGCAACGTGCTGGAGACAACAGACGGCATTAGAAGACCAATGTATGAAAATCTGGAGCGTGTGTAAGACGACGTCTAAGCAACTGATTTTGGAACACACGGACAGCAAAAAGTTTCCACGATCGGATGGCTTCTGTGGATAAAATTCTGTCAACGGCAGAAAATGTCACAGAATTTATAAGGTCCACGCGCTAATGACATTTCTTTATAAACGTCAAACAATTATAAACTGCCTGCCGTCCTTCACCAGGAGCTCTGGGCGTATGCGGAATCCCAATCTGCACTGCTTGGGCACCGTGTGTTTAGTTTTATTAACTACAGGAGCGAAGCTTTGGTCGATTAGTTAGCACAGGGTTCCATAGGGATCTTCAACTGTCCATATTTACAGTTTTGTGCACATTGGTGTTATTGCCACAGCTGTAAGACTCTTGTGTATCGTAATCAAAGTCAATAATCCAAAGTGACTGATTTAGCATAGCCACAGTGAAAAATACTAATTTCAGAAAATGTGAATTTGAAGTTAGATTACCCAGACTTGCTTTTATTATAGACTTGCTTCTATTATAAAGTTTTACTATGTTTTTTTTCCCCATTTCATTTCATTGTTGAGCAAGTACAAATTGGAGATAGTTGGATGGATTTATTAGCTGTCAAAAACAGAATATTGAAAGTTAAATCCAATTCCTCTGTAATCCTAGTATCGCAGTGTGTCTCATCCACTGAACACACCAGCTCAGCCTATAAATTGACACATATACAATGCTAGAAAATCAGAATTCTGTAGTCTGTAAATTAAAACCAAGATCAAATACGTACTGCCATCCTCTGCTTTTCGCCCCCACTCAGTACATCCAGTCTTGAAGACTGTCCCAGCCGCCTTCACGTTCCAAAATCTAACCCAGCTGCACATTGTCAAGGTATTCCTTCAATACCTAGGGAGTGAATATAAAACAAAGATGAGTAGTTAAGCCACTTAACTAAATACAGCTAAGCAAGTCATTTCAGTGTGTAAGAAAATTAGAAGAGAAGTTTCAACATACCGGACCGTTTTTCTCGCCTTATCAGGAATACCTTTACGTTTCCAGTGTTCTGGAGTGTCTGGGTAAATGACTTGGTCCCGTAACGTTCCCAAAGTCATATGGTCTCTATGTAAGATATTGTCATTTCCCGTCCTGCGAGGACGATTCGTCCCAATGCCTGAGACATCCTCAGCAGCATTCTTCCACTCTGGTAATAATCCTTCAAGGCAAAGCATTAAACATTAAGAACATGCCCGGCTGCAGAGTATATCATCGTTTATCCCACCATTATTTCACTCACCTCAAGGAGCTCAGCTCAGTCCACGCAGGGTGGTTAGGGGTGAGGAACGGACTGCTGACAACCAGGTAACCAACCACAGTCTCTAGATCTGCAATAATCAAAAAGCACATCACAGACATTAAATGCCAGCATAGACACTGACCACTTAAAATCAATAAGCAGTCTACTTTTTACACAGCTATATGCAGATGAAGCCATCTGAGAGACCCAGGCATACAGAGTGTCTCCCACTGCCTCAGCCTACCTATATCCCACAGTAAATAATAATAATGCTAAACTGTCACCATCTTCTATAGCAAACGTAAAAATATTACTAGTAATGACATGCAAATAATTCTTAAGAGTAACATTTTCTGATGGTCTCCTGTCTGGTGTGAGTAGCCAAAAACCACCATGTTCACATTGTAACGTTGCATCTCTTGGAAGCCCCATGGAGATTTATGCTCTAATAAAGCCGGATGCTCCACACCATTGCACAACAGACTGCCTTGAGTGAAACGCCAGTTACTAGCAAAATGGAGCCCTTTAGATAATATTATATAATATTAATACAATATATTAAAAGGTTACTTGAAAGAATAAAAAAATAATCAATATACCATAAAAAAAAATAAAAAAAAAATCTACCATAAACTCTTAAAAGTAATCCATGTGCGTATAATATTGAGGCTTTGACTTGGATGCAACTAAAAAACAAAATATATCAGCATGTGAAGAATGATTTGTCCTGGCTGATTTTCTACATTATGAAAAATTCAGATAACATGGGGGGGGGGGTTGGGACCTGGTTATATCATGATGACCACAGCAGTAATAACCACAGTCAAATCTGTTCAATCTGACCGGGATTTTGGCCCTCTGCTCTTTGCACAATAGATGTAATTCATCAATATTTGTGACTTGTGTTGTTAAAGAAGCCCTAGTCACACAAAAACATACCTGAACGCCAAAAGCATTTGTCAGCTTGACGATATACAGAACGATATCCAAAAATGGCTGAAGAAAAAAAAATAACAAATGAAACTCACAATAAAACAACTCTATGTACCCGCAACAATAATGGGAAATATCTATAATATAGGAGAATAGGAAAGCAAGCCACTAGTTAACGTGGCAAATGATTACATGTTATTCACAAGAACAGCGTATGCATGTGTGTAAATTGTATTGATAAATAACAGCATAATAAAAGGGGAGGCATAATAAGTGTAGCCAAAAGATTGTCATCTTCGGTACCAGTATATTTAACGTATGTTCATTTGTAAGTTGCATTTACTTTTACGGTACCCTATCGTAACAGCTCTACCAAATCTGTTGGTGCTATATAAAATGTAAACGCAGTCATGAAAGTACAACAGTCTACAGACCACTTTATTGGGGTAAAATAGCTATGGATACATTTGTAAAGGAGGCCCCTGTCTGTAAATCTCACAGTGTAAGTAATACACCGGTAATATAAATGGCAGCTACATTAACTTTATAATTATTTTCCTTGTGAAAGGAATACAGTAAGAGCATAAAGGGCCATAGCCTATTTTTGAAGTACCCAGCACAAACTAAAAAAAAAAAATAAAAAAAAACAAAGGTAACAAAACACTCACAACTAGAAGAGCCATGAGGAAACTCACCTTGCTTCAGTTTGAATACTGGTTCACCACGCTGTTACAAAACCTCTCAACATCTTGCGTGAGCAGCTGATCTGCATTTGCTGTCCTGTTGTCCAAGTTGCCCATTTTGTAATAGGTAAAGGATCTTAAATGGGGGAAAAAAGAACAATCTATGTGGGGAACGTATTATACATCTAATGGAACATTACTGAGAAGATAAGTAATTGTCTCTTAGGCTCAAAACATGGTTATATCACCACGATCACAGCAACAATAACCACAGTCAAACTCCTCCAGTAGTTATCAATCTGGCCGGGATTTTGTTCACCGGCACGTTGTAGAATTGATGTAATTCATCAATGTTTGTGGCTTGAAGTCCTAGTCATACAAAAACATACCCGAGCCCCAATAGCACTTACCAGCTTGACAATATACAGACAGACATAATCCTACAGAATTAGCTGCTAGACACGATTAATCCATCTTGTATGTCCAGTTATTTAGCCTTGTTCAAGACTATGTTAGCTGTAGCTAAAGTTTCCACACACACACACAGCTACAGTTTTTACCATCATTAAGCCATGGCAAAAATTGCCCATAGATCCTGCTTTGGATGATTTTGTTTTTTTGAAGATATAGGTTTTAAAAGGTGGCAAACACAGCAGAACAGATCTCTGCCTTGTAGGCCTCTATTGTTTTTCTCTTAGACAGCATGTCATGACCTACATGTACTTCCCAAAAGGGAGGCGGAATACCTTAAGGGGAGATGGTTCAGGACAACATGGCTACATATATATATATATATATATATATATATATATATATATATATATATATATATATATATATATATATATATACACACACACACACACATTTACATATCATATATAAACACTTAAATGCAACATTCTCCTGAGCTTACAAACTCAGCGTCTCCTTGCACAAATATATCCACAGGCTAGAAGATAAAATAAAGTTAATATACGGACAGAATGTTTTAAGAGACGTGCATCTTCACTCATGCCATGCCACAGAGGCCAAAAGAAGAAAACAAACATAAAACAAACGTTTTAGCTTACTATAATAACTAGAAAAGCGTCTGGCAGCGAGCGGCTCTAGGAAATATAATCTGGTCGTGTGATATAGCCGCTACCAAGCACACACGTTTTAGCATGTCCCCCAATGTCTAATCTTTCGATTAAGTAGAAAAAAAGGCAACACAAGAATGCTTACGGCAGGCATGGTGGCTATAAAGTTGAAGAGGTTTCTGCTGCGGCCGATGATCGCACTGCAAACCACCACATGTATGTATGTATGTATGTATGTTATAGCGCACTTTTCACAGAGGCACAAGATTCTTGAGAAAATCGGTGAAATGCAATATCCTTATACAAGGCTTTTGATGGATGCAGAACGGATTTAAAATAAAGCCACGTGGCAGAAATACGATCCTGCACAGGCTGCGCGCAAATAGGTGACCGTCAAAACCGAGATTCTACCAGCTGACTGGCAGCTATATGGCGCCAAACCGGGAGTCGGCGCCAAACCGGAAGTGGCCATGGGAAGTCGGCGCATGCGCAGAACGGACCTGACGCTAAACCGGAAGTGGGGCATCCACCTACTGCGCATGCGCGAAATCGGAGGTCAGCGCATGCGCAGAACGGACCTGACGCTAAACCGGAAGTGGGGCATCCACCTACTGCGCATGCGCGAAATCGGAAGTCAGCGCATGCGCAGAACGGACCTGACGCTAAACCGAAGTGGGGCATCCACCTACTGCGCATGCGCGAAATCGGAAGCCAGCGCATGCGCAGAACGGACCTGACGCTAAACCGGAAGTGGGGCATCCACCTACTGCGCATGCGCGAAATCGGAAGTCAGCGCATGCGCAGAACGGACCTGACCCTAAACCGGAAGTGGGGCATCCACCTACTGCGCATGCGCGAAACCGGAAGTTCGCGCATGCGCACAACGGGCCGGACTAAACCGGAAGTCGACCAAACCCGGAAGTGACCGTCCCCCTACTGCGCATGCGCCAAACTGGAAGCCCGCGCATGCGCACAACGGACCTGACCCCGACTTTTTAGCTGATGAAAGATTGAGACAGATCATTTCATTGATGAAGATGATCTGCAGCAGCATGGTAGCAGATTCTTTTCTAAACACACAGCTGTCAGCACAGGTTTCACATAGTCCTGTAATTGGATTCTACAATTTTACATTTTCTTGGTAAAAACACATTTAATCTTTAATGTTTGTATATGTATATATACACAGTATTTATGTTTTACAGCAATTATATTCACACACACACACGCATACACATTTGGCCCATCAAAATATCAACCAGATCAGAAATACAGAAAACAGCCTGCGGTCTGATGACACGTTGTTATCACTAATTCAAGTTTAAGTTTAAAAGGCTAATTGATTATTAGAAAACTCTTTTTGCTATATTACAGCTACAAATTTCCATGAAAACAGCTAGCAGACCCCAAACATTTAACTAACTGCAATATTTTAACACATGTTTGAGAAGTACCTGCCTCGAGCCCCGTGTATATTTCCTGATCATTGCCTCTGGGTCTCGGCGCGTACGATTCTTCTCACCTGATGCGGCAGAGGTAGGTGGCAACACAAAAACTCACAACTATGGATAAATATCACTGTTCTGTTACTGCTTATCTTAAAGGGAAAATATAATGTCACAGACAGCTTCACAAAAAATCATGTTAAATATGCATTAATATGCATTCTTAAAAAAAAAAAAAAGCAGCCAATGAGTGACAAGAAAGCCATGCATTTCCCTTGTTACAAGGAAATTTAGAATATTTAGAATATGGCGGCAGCAGCAGTATTGAGGTGCGTTCAAATAAAATAAGCAAAATACTTTATTATGCACAAAAGTGCTACTAGAGCATAAATTATAAAAAATCAATACATACATGGCAGAAGAGCAGATAATGTGGAAGATCCCCAACGTTTCCGCACAGCAGAACCGCCAAAGTCCATCGAGGCTGCCCGTGTGTCCTGAGACAGTTCTTGGTCTTGTTTTAGCTTCAAGGTGGCTTTATGCTTGTTCCATGTATGTTCCCTTAAAGAAGCAAATAACAGGAATAGGTTGCAGTAGTTATCTTAACCGAGCAGAAGGGGTTCTAAAACATTTGGTCCGTAGTGAGGTCACTTACCAACGGCTGTAGGTAACTCGCAGTCCGGTCACTCGGCAAGGGTAGCAGGCGAATTACACAGGAGTGGTGTCAGGTCACCAGAGAACAGGACTGGACAGCGGTCAGGTCGATGATTACAGCCAGATAACTGAAATAGGATTGGGTTTCTTGCCACGACTTTTAACAACAGATAAAGAGTCAGATTGCGGAGTTGAAAGTCAATAAAAAGGAAGCCATGAGCACCGTAAGTGTAAGGTGTATGCGTGAGGCCTTACACGGCTATTACTGCTGGGCGTTAATTAGCACCATGTACCACAAAGAAATTGAATACGAATCAGTGCTGTCCGGAATTCAAAAACCTGCAGAGTTTCCAATGGAAGCAGAGACTTATGGATAAACACATATAATATGTATTAACTCCTTAATTCCCACTTTAGGGATTTGAGAGGTAGACAGTAGTTCATTTTTGGTTTCAGATCCACGTTGAGGACAGAATAGACTGTCCTTAAGTGTAGCGAGGATAAAATGTGTAATAATAGTAATGGAGATCTGTGTAGGGAGAGGAACAACCCAGGGCCACCAAGAGCTGTCTCTATTTAGCATGATTATAATGCTAGGAGGGTACAGGTAGGCATTTTCATTATGCGGTGCTGGCGAGTGTTACCGTCGGACAGCACCCAATATGAAGCCAACGCTTGCCCTTTGCCTACCCCTTTGTTCACCAAAAGAAATGCTCTCCACTCTTCAGTCCTTTTTCCCAGTCTGTCTCTGGCGTGGTGCGGGTACTATAATACGTGACTGCCCATCAAAGCCGGCTTTTCCTCCCCATCCCCTGTGTCTTTTGATTGATTAAATATTAATTGCTTACCATTTGATGAATGCTCTCTTTTTCTGCCAATTGACAAATATGTTTTGTCGTGTTCAAGCTCCAAGAAAGGACCCGTGCAAAAAACAAACAAACAAACAACAAAACAGTAAAATTTCAGATGAAGAAAAAAGCAAATAAAAAAGAAAAGATGCCAGAAAGACTCCTTCTGCATCAGAGGAAAACATTATGAAAACTGATAACTGGTTTCGCTTAATAAGTTATATTATAACATACATAACACATAACACCCTCAGCTTCATTAGGTTAACTGCAGCTCTAGTCTTATTATCATGAAGCCCAATGGAGTGATCCAGCTGATTATTGCTGTGGTTGCTTATAGCGATTAGACCATTTTTCAGCCAGCAGAATAGCTTTGTGTCTGAAATGCCGCCCCGACCCAGGAAAAAAAAAAAAAAAAAAAGAAAGAGGAATATGATACGATTGGAGTCCAAGACCTGCAGTAACTGTGCTAACTATGGCTGTATAAAATAGTTTTGTGTGTTTGGGTTTATCTTCAGCTCCGTAGTTGACTACAAAACCGAATGCGAAGCGCAGACTATTTTTATTATTTACTGTTTTATATCGCACCATCAAATTCCAGAGCGCTGTACAATGGGTAGACAGGACATAGCAAGTAGCGTGTAACATAACACATTGACTTACAGAAAAAACAGGTGAGGAGAGCCCTGCTCAAAGGAGCTTACAATCTAGAGGGATTTAGGGTGTATTACACCATAGTTAAAAGGTGCCATTGTAAGGGATAGACTAGCCACACTAGTGTAAGTATTGCATTAGAGGGACTAGGAGAGATGAGCTAAGGGAATATGGGGGTTGTTAATGTGCAATATTATAAGCGTCCTTAAGGAAGTGGGTCTTGAGGGATCTTTTGAAGGACCGAAGGCAGTGGGGAGAAGGATAGACCGGGGGAGGGCATTCCAGAGGATAGGAGCAGCCCTGGAGAAATCTCGTAAGCGTGCATGAGAGCTAGAAATCAGAGGAGAGGATAGAAGGAAATCGTTGGATGAGCGGAGGGACCGGTGTGAAGTGTATTTAGAGAGATGAGCGAGGAGATGTAGGGAGGGGAAACGCTGTGAAGGGCTTTGAAAGAAAGAGTGAGGATTTTGAAATGAATCCTGAAGCGCACAGGCAGCCAGCAAAGAGACTGACAGAGGGGAGAGACGTTAGTATGCGACGGGAGAGGAAGATGAGTCTGGCAGCAGCATTCATGGTGGATTGTAGAGAGGTGAGACGGTTAAGAGGGAGACCAGCTAAGACAGAGTAACAGTAGCCAAGACGGGAGTGAGGGGAGGTGACGTTGAAAAGTGCTTGGGATGAGAGAAGGGGAGAAGAAAGTAGTCATGGTGCATTACAGACATAGTGTGGGGTTGCAGATGGCTGGAGAGAGATAATGATTTTACTAACAACAGAGGAAAGAGGAACAAGAGGATTGTGAACACGGTATGTGAAGGAAAATGGTGATGGGAATGGAATGGAGGTGGGGGAAACACAAAAAGCAGTAGGCAGCACTTGACAGTTCAGTGGAATATTGATTGCAGGGAGTCTCCCAGGCCTTCTCTGTCCTTCCTTGTTGTCCAACTTGGTGAACTCCCAGGTAGTGGCATCCGGTGATGGAAAGTGGCACATTCATTAAGATTTAAAAAATAGGGTACTTAACCTTAGGGGGCAGCGGCAGCTGCTCTCCTCCACTGCAGTCCAATCACTTTCCACGGGTTAGCTGCGTGAAATCAGGTGGAGCACTTTGCACACGCGCACACAATGTTCGCAGAGTCGGGGCTGGGGCAGTAAGTATATCACATGGCAGGAGATATAGAATGCACAGAAAATAGCTGGTGCCATTTCAGTGCGCCCAATAAAACCATATATTTTTGAAAACTAGACACCCCAGAGTGTTTTAAATGCTGGTATTTTAACTCTTTGCATGCACACATTTTACAGCAAGTTTGCAGTAGTATTTTTTTGTGTGTATTTTTCCCCCCACACACCTACTTTACGTATGAATTTACAGCTCCTGGTATATGCCGCTGTCACACGACACCCCAATATGTGTTCAGCAACATCTCCTGAGTCCAGTGGGGAACTAAAAGGCCACATTTGGGACGTGTGCATTTTTCTAATTGGAAATTAGATGTGTGGCCATCCTTCCCCCCGTGTTAATTGGGACATTGTTGAACCCGGCCAATTCAATTTACCCCATCAAATCATAAATTTGGGCATTTAATATGCCAGTATTTTAACTCTTTCCATGCGAGAATTGTTTTAAGCAAATGTGCAATTTTAGGACTTGCTCACAAAAATATATTTTTCATATATAAATTATTTTATTTATTTTTACATTTTTTTCCACTTGAAGGTTCCCCTGATAGTGACATCAGTGGGAAATTATTTTTACATTTTACTGTTTTTTTTTTTAAACTATTTTTTTTCTAATTGTTATTTTTAATTTAATTTTACTAATCACAGTGATTAGAAAGATGCGCTCCATTGACTTGCATGGTTGAATGCAGTACCTGTATTCAACCTGCAAGTGGAGCCAGAGTTCTCTAGAGGGTCTGGAGACCATCTAGCGAACTTTTTCAACTTGATTGCTTTTTACTTATTTTTTTTTTTACAGGGTGGCCACCGTCTTGCGGATGGCAAAGATCACTTGCAGCGGCGGCTGTGACCGCTCTCCGGAGCGGTCACAGCCCGTCCTGGGGTAAGTATTTGGTGTCGCTGAATGCCTCCTGATCGAGGCATTCCAGCGACACCATTTAAGTTTAGGAGGTGATCGTTGATCGCCTCCTAAACGCTTTTAAGACGGGCGTCCGCCGCCATACAAGGTATGGCGGAAGTTGACACCCCGGGGAGGGGCCACACATGGCCCCTAGTGCCGATCGTGGTGTTGCTGAATGCCTCGAGGTCGAGGCATTACAGCAACACCGTTTGGGTGCAGAAAGCGAACGTAGATCGCTTTCTGCACCCGCTTAGTCATGACGGTCCTGGCACGTCAATTGTCACTAACCTGATGTTAGTGCATGACGTGCCAGAACCGACAATTGTCATTAAGGGGTTAAAATATTTATGGATAGGGAAGGCTTCCCCACGACACTTACTCAAGCGCAGACCTGTATACCTTGCATTCTCGTCTTGGATAAGTGATGTAGTGTACAGTGACGTGATATTACACCCCGCGTGATGAGCCCGATGATTTATGCCAGCAGAACAGTATCCTAGTAGCCGATACATACCTCCACCTTCATGCCACTTCATGGGTTGTATTTTGATAAATAAGGTGTATGAGTTTCTACGGGTAATGTATTATTTGCCATCAAGTTGAAGTTATTATTGGTTTAGTAAAAAAAAAAAAGGGTATGTTATATAATAAGGTATCGGAATGGTCTTACTTACATTCCTTCCGTCACTGCGGCCGCTGTAATCAGTCGTTTTAAGTAACAGTGATTTTGAACACAGGTGCAGATCTAAGATGCTGGCGTGCAAGCAGTTCTTCAGACGAGGGTACCGGTTTCCATGCAGTCTGCTTCTCCAGACGTGTTTTTTTTTTTTTTTTTTTTGTGTCCGTTCACATCCAACCCTTATGTTTGTATTATATCGGAAGGTTTAAAGCCACCAAGCGGTGTAGACAATTTGTGTATTTATCATTATTAACCCACAACAACCTGTTTATTTAAATAAGCGGGAGGTACGGGGAACATTTGAAGGGAATACATCAATGTGTTGCCCACAAAGTATTAGAATCGGATATTGTGTAAGTGAGATTCCAACTACAAGAAGTGCATCATAGCATAGTATGGAACATAAGGAAATGCGAGTAAAATTAATGGGTCACCAACAATGGTCACTCGTAGTAATTTGAAGTTACAATTGACCAGGGAATTTGCTCATTTGAAATATATCTATTTCCGACGAGGCACTGAATCTCTCTATTAACTTTCCGACCAGAGAAACTTGAATACATTTGAAGATCAAAAGGAGGACTGTGCTGACCCGAGTGCTCTGTGTGGGAAAAACAAAACCGACGTCAAAGTACAAAAAGCCCAAAGTGCTTACTTTGCATCGAACCCAATCCGTGGCTACTCGATTAGGAAGTCATATTTATTGAGGAGTCTGTTTACATTATATGTGGAATATTATGCACTAAAGAAGTTAAACGAATTGTGGCAGATGTTTGGATTTCAGTTATGTAGACTACTTTAGTGATCAGTCATAGAAGTCATTCCCCCCCCCCGAGCACATAAATTGGATAATTTATGGTATTTCAGAAATCACTACTTGTGAAACGTCTGTGTGATTTTCCAACATATACTTCATTGCAGATTTCCATGGGATAATGATTAAGTATCCTATTACAGTGGGAAGGTAGGAGTGTATACTAGGGCATTCCTCATAGGATTTCATCCATGTAGTTTATGCAAGTTTACAGCTACCCGCTTCCTTACCGGTATAATATGGTGGTGGAGTGTTCAGGAGAAAAACATTTTTTGCACATTTTAATTACCTTGGATGCCTTATAAATATCCACGGTGACACAGGTTACTTCAAAAGGTTTTAGCAATAATTGGGGGGAAAGCAGACCAAGGACCGTTTAAGGTCTGAGTCTCTACATCGCATGGCATGGGAAGTTTTCTATGGCCGCTGGTTAGAGCCAACCGTACGGATTTGTTCCAGCGAATGCAGTAAGTTTGTGGATCAAACTTTACCCAGATTGTTTACCATTTGCCAGGATGACATTAAGCACAGAGTAGAGACTTTGGGGAAGGATTCACACACATTCAATTTATTGCATACGTAGTGCATGCCTTCATCAAGCACATTTCTATGTTACACGATTTGCTCAACCCCCCCAAAACACATATCTACAATACATGGTTTACGTTCCAGTAGAGACTGCTCCATTTAACAATGTAAAAAGTCATCCTACTAGTTTAAATTAATAGATTTTAAATCTTACTGGGAAGGACATGTAAATCTTTATCAGGGAACTGTATAAAATCTGACGACGTATGAATTCAGTCCAACCCGCACACCTAGTGAGACATACGAACCTGTCAACTGGCTCTATTTTGGGCCAAGTGCCAACGCTCAGGGATTTTACTCAACCGATTAGTCAGGTGCAAAAAAATTGAACCGGAGATTAATTTAAAAGGAAAACCGTTACAGCAGATGCAGCGTATCCCATCAGAGCCAGGTGCTTAGGGGATCCTCTAGTCTAGCCAGCGGTATCTAGTGCAAAACAAGAAGTGACACAATCATCTACGATCCTACGGCCATTCTTTGGTCAAAAAAAAAACCAAAAAGAAATTATAGCATTCGCTTCGGAACTAAACTTCAAGGAAAAAAAAAAAAAGTTACTTTCGAGTTCCAGTGTACACCGATATTTATCAGCATAAAACACTTAAGAGCTGAATTCAATGGCGTCATCTGTTATCTGCTGTTTCCTCTGCTGTCCATGTGGAGGTAGTACTGCGAGAGAGGGGAAACATGAATCAGTGACCTCAATACTACGGAGCAAAATAATAAAAATGTAGTTCTAATATTAGAAACACCACGTGTATCACCAAAAAAAACAGATTTGCACATATACTGGTGGTGCGGCTGTGCCATCTTCAGACCTTAAGCCTGGCACTGGCATTACAACATAAGGATCCCCTTAAAATGAGCAAGGCAAAGCACGCTTTCTTGGCAGAGGTAATTACGTCTCTTAAGAAGCGGCCTTTGCCTCATCAAACAAGAGTTGAGGTTCTCCCTAAACAGCGATCGACTGTCCCACTGACCACAAGGACACAGAATGAGGCCCAACTATGATTCAGTACCTGCCGCCTATTCCTATGAAAGGCGCCCACTCACTCGCATTGGCAAGGGTTGGGGTTTCAGCTTTCTCGCTTTACAATTCAGTTTGCCGGTTTGTCCAGCCTCAAGGGCTGAGCTGGCCCTGTATAATGCACAATGTGATAGGCGAAGAGACTTATTATTTATGTTTTATATAGCACCATCAGATTCTGTAGCGCTGGACAACGGGTAGACAGGACATAGCAAGTAGTATGTAACATAACAAATTGACTTACAGCAACAACAGGTGAGGAGGTCCCTGCGCAAAGGAGTTAACAATCTAGAGGGATTTAGTGCCATGGTATGGGATGGGGCAGCCACACTAGTGTAAGTACTGCATTAGAGAGACTAGGAGAGGTGAGCTAAGGGAATATGGGGGGGGGGTGTTAATGTGCAATATAAGCGCCCTTAAAGAAGTGGGGAAGAGGGATTTTTTGAAGGATCGAAGGCAGGGAGAGAGACGGATAGACTGGGGGAGGGCATTCCAGAGGATAGGGGCAGCCCTGGAGAAATCTTGTAAACGTGCATGAGAGCTAGAAATCAGAGGAGAGAAGGAGATCATTGGATGAGCGGAGAGAGCGGCGTGGAGTGTATTTAGAGATGAACGAGGAGATGTAGGGAGGGGAACCGAAGGGCTTTGAAGGTAAGAGTAAGGATTTTGAAATGAATCCTGAGGCGCACAGGAAGCCAGTGAAGAGACTGACAGAGGGGAGAGATGTTAGTAAAGCGATGAGAGAGTAAGATAAGTCTGGCAGCAGCATTCATGGTGGATTGTAGAGCGGTGAAGCTGTTAAGACCAGCTTAGACAGAGTTACAGTAATCAAGATGGGAGACAATCAGGGCATGGACAAGAGCCTAAGTGGCATGCTGTGTTTGGAAGGGAGGGATGGATGCTGGCAATGTTTTTTAAGATGGGGACGGAGACAGACTGAATGTGGGGGGTGAACGAAAGGTCAGAGGTCAAGGGTGACACCAAGACTGCGTGTGCATGAGTAGACTGGGAGATGATGGCGCAATCAACAATGAGGGAAATTGATGGGGGAGTCTTAGCATCGGAAGGCGGGAAGATGAGAAGTCCTGTTTTGGAGAGGTTAAGTTTCAAGAAACATGTTGATATCCAGGTGGAGACAGATGCAAGGCAGTTAGTTACACGATCTAAGGCAGAGGGAGAGAGATCAGGGGAGGATAGATAGATCTGGGCTTCATCAGCATACAGGTGGTATTGAAAGCCTAAGGATGAGGGCAGGGCGGTGACTGTGCAGATATGTCATCTCTGATAGTTTTCATTTTATTATCGAAGTATGTGGCAAAGTCTGATGCATTAAGGTTAGTGGAAGGGGTCGTAGGGATCGGTTGAAGCAGGGAATTGAAAGCATTATTAGAGTCGTTTAGGGTTGTAAGACAGGGAGGAGATTGAAGGCAGAGTAGTAGGAACATAGCATTCATTTATAGCGCAGAAAGTCAGACATGGAATGAGGGGACTTTCGCCAACTACGTTGAGCGGTGCGGGAACATCGACGTAGGTGTTGGGGTTACAGTCATGTGCCAGGGTTGGAAGCGTGAACGTCGCGAGGAGCGAGTAGTAACTGGTGCTACATGATAGAGAGCAGATGCGAGAGTGGAGTTATAGACAGAGGTGGCGTTGTTAAGGGCATGTCATGTTTGAGATAGGAGAGAGAGTAAATTGATTGAGTTCTGAAGGTTAATAGAGCTGAGGTCTGTGCGGAGATCTGTGAGAGCCAGGGACACCTTTATCTAATCAGTATTCATGTCCTAAACCTTCTCCCCACCCACCCTTACAAATGAACAACGGCGTAAAGGTAACATAATGGTGAGGAATAATCATGTAGATTCAGTGAGAAGGAGAAGATAACCCCCAAGGGTATACACTTAAGGTGGGTTTGTAACATATATGCCTTGCTTATTTAATGCCTAAGCATAGTTACATATACGTATTTAGTGTAAAGAACTATAAATGCGGGTTTAGCAAAAGGGGCACATTAAGTCTCCAAGTAGTGGTAGTAGTAGAAGTTGTAGTGTGGTCAACAGGTGTATCTGTCTAGAAGGTTAATGAAGATACACAATGTCTTGAATAAACGCATGGTCTACCTTTTCTTTTCAGGCTAGGAGCCCTTTTCATAGCATTTTCTTTAGAGATGAAGGGAATTATGATTTTTTTTTTAAATACAATTCTGCAGACTCTGCAGTGCTTTCATGAAATGTTTAAAAGATTTACCTCGTGGTGCTTCCATAGGGACTTTCTGTGTGACACTGTGCTTCCTTTTCTTATCCTCTTAGGTTGGAATAGCTTTGTTCACAGTTGAAAGAGGCAACGTGCTGGAGACAACAGACGGCATTAGAAGACCAATGTATGAAAATCTGGAGCGTGTGTAAGACGACGTCTAAGCAACTGATTTTGGAACACACGCACAGCAAAAAGTTTCCACGATCGGATGGCTTCTGTGGATAAAATTCTGTCAACGGCAGAAAATGTCACAGAATTTATAAGGTCCACGCGCTAATGACATTTCTTTATAAACGTCAAACAATTATAAACTGCCTGCCGTCCTTCACCAGGAGCTCTGGGCGTATGCGGAATCCCAATCTGCACTGCTTGGGCACCGTGTGTTTAGTTTTATTAACTACAGGAGCGAAGCTTTGGTCGATTAGTTAGCACAGGGTTCCATAGGGATCTTCAACTGTCCATATTTACAGTTTTGTGCACATTGGTGTTATTGCCACAGCTGTAAGACTCTTGTGTATCGTAATCAAAGTCAATAATCCAAAGTGACTGATTTAGCATAGCCACAGTGAAAAATACTAATTTCAGAAAATGTGAATTTGAAGTTAGATTACCCAGACTTGCTTTTATTATAGACTTGCTTCTATTATAAAGTTTTACTATGTTTTTTTTCCCCATTTCATTTCATTGTTGAGCAAGTACAAATTGGAGATAGTTGGATGGATTTATTAGCTGTCAAAAACAGAATATTGAAAGTTAAATCCAATTCCTCTGTAATCCTAGTATCGCAGTGTGTCTCATCCACTGAACACACCAGCTCAGCCTATAAATTGACACATATACAATGCTAGAAAATCAGAATTCTGTAGTCTGTAAATTAAAACCAAGATCAAATACGTACTGCCATCCTCTGCTTTTCGCCCCCACTCAGTACATCCAGTCTTGAAGACTGTCCCAGCCGCCTTCACGTTCCAAAATCTAACCCAGCTGCACATTGTCAAGGTATTCCTTCAATACCTAGGGAGTGAATATAAAACAAAGATGAGTAGTTAAGCCACTTAACTAAATACAGCTAAGCAAGTCATTTCAGTGTGTAAGAAAATTAGAAGAGAAGTTTCAACATACCGGACCGTTTTTCTCGCCTTATCAGGTATACCTTTACGTTTCCAGTGTTCTGGAGTGTCTAGGTAAATGACTTGGTCCCGTAACGTTCCCAAAGTCATATGGTCTCTATGTAAGATATTGTCATTTCCCGTCCTGCGAGGACGATTCGTCCCAATGCCTGAGACATCCTCAGCAGCATTCTTCCACTCTGGTAATAATCCTTCAAGGCAAAGCATTAAACATTAAGAACATGCCCGGCTGCAGAGTATATCATCGTTTATCCCACCATTATTTCACTCACCTCAAGGAGCTCAGCTCAGTCCACGCGGGGTGGTTAGGGGTGAGGAACGGACTGCTGACAACCAGGTAACCAACCACAGTCTCTAGATCTGCAATAATCAAAAAGCACATCACAGACATTAAATGCCAGCATAGACACTGACCACTTAAAATCAATAAACAGTCTACTTTTTACACAGCTATATGCAGATGAAGCCATCTGAGAGACCCAGGCATACAGAGTGTCTCCCACTGCCTCAGCCTACCTATATCCCACAGTAAATAATAATAATGCTAAACGGTCAACATCTTCTATAGCAAACGTAAAAATATTACTAGTAATGACATGCAAATAATTCTTAAGAGTAACATTTTCTGACGGTCTCCTGTCTGGTGTGAGTAGCCAAAAACCACCATGTTCACATTGTAATGTTGCATCTCTTGGAAGCCCCATGGAGATTTATGCTCTAATAAAGCCGGATGCCCCACACCATTGCACAACAGACTGCCTTGAGTGAAACGCCAGTTACTAGCAAAATGGAGCCCTTTAGATAATATTATATAATATTAATACAATATATTAAAAGGTTACTTGAAAGAATAAAAAAATAATCAATATACCATAAAAAAAAAAAAAAAAATCTACCATAAACTCTTAAAAGTAATCCATGCGCGTATAATATTGAGGCTTTGACTTGGATGCAACTAAAAAACAAAATATATCAGCATGTGAAGAATGATTTGTCCTGGCTGATTTTCTACATTATGAAAAATTCAGATAACATGGGGGGGGGGGGGTTGGGACCTGGTTATATCATGATGACCACAGCAGTAATAACCACAGTCAAATCTGTTCAATCTGACCGGGATTTTGGCCCTCTGCTCTTTGCACAATAGATGTAATTCATCAATATTTGTGACTTGTGTTGTTAAAGAAGCCCTAGTCACACAAAAACATACCTGAACGCCAAAAGCATTTGTCAGCTTGACGATATACAGAACGATATCCAAAAATGGCTGAAGAAAAAAAAATAACAAATGAAACTCACAATAAAACAACTCTATGTACCCGCAACAATAATGGGAAATATCTATAATATAGGAGAATAGGAAAGCAAGCCACTAGTTAACGTGGCAAATGATTACATGTTATTCACAAGAACAGCGTATGCATGTGTGTAAATTGTATTGATAAATAACAGCATAATAAAAGGGGAGGCATAATAAGTGTAGCCAAAAGATTGTCATCTTCGGTACCAGTATATTTAACGTATGTTCATTTGTAAGTTGCATTTACTTTTACGGTACCCTATCGTAACAGCTCTACCAAATCTGTTGGTGCTATATAAAATGTAAACGCAGTCATGAAAGTACAACAGTCTACAGACCACTTTATTGGGGTAAAATAGCTATGGATACATTTGTAAAGGAGGCCCCTGTCTGTAAATCTCACAGTGTAAGTAATACACCGGTAATATAAATGGCAGCTACATTAACTTTATAATTATTTTCCTTGTGAAAGGAATACAGTAAGAGCATAAAGGGCCATAGCCTATTTTTGAAGTACCCAGCACAAACTAAAAAAAAAAAAAAAAAAAAAGGTAACAAAACACTCACAACTAGAAGAGCCATGAGGAAACTCACCTTGCTTAAGTTTGAATACTGGTTCACCACGCTGTTACAAAACCTCTCAACATCTTGCGTGAGCAGCTGATCTGCATTTGCTGTCCTGTTGTCCAAGTTGCCCATTTTGTAATAGGTAAAGGATCTTAAATGGGGGAAAAAAGAACAATCTATGTGGGGAACGTATTATACATCTAATGGAACATTACTGAGAAGATAAGTAATTGTCTCTTAGGCTCAAAACATGGTTATATCACCACGATCACAGCAACAATAACCACAGTCAAACTCTTCCAGTAGTTATCAATCTGGCCGGGATTTTGTTCACCGGCACGTTGTAGAATTGATGTAATTCATCAATGTTTGTGGCTTGAAGTCCTAGTCATACAAAAACATACCTGAGCCCCAATAGCACTTACCAGCTTGACAATATACAGACAGACATAATCCTACAGAATTAGCTGCTAGACACGATTAATCCATCTTGTATGTCCAGTTATTTAGCCTTGTTCAAGACTATGTTAGCTGTAGCTAAAGTTTCCACACACACACACACACACACACACCTACCTACAGTATTTACCATCATTAAGCCATGGCAAAAATTGCCCATAGATCCTGCTTTGGATGATTTTGTTTTTTTGAAGATATAGGTTTTAAAAGGTGGCAAACACAGCAGAACAGATCTCTGCCTTGTAGGCCTCTATTGTTTTTCTCTTAGACAGCATGTCATGACCTACATGTACTTCCCAAAAGGGAGGCGGAATACCTTAAGGGGAGATGGTTCAGGACAACATGGCTACATATATATATATATATATATATACACACACACACACACACACACACACACATTTACATATCATATATAAACACTTAAATGCAACATAGGAAATATAATCTGGTCGTGTGATATAGCCGCTACCAAGCACACACGTTTTAGCATGTCCCCCAATGTCTAATCTTTCGATTAAGTAGAAAAAAAGGCAACACAAGAATGCTTACGGCAGGCATGGTGGCTATAAAGTTGAAGAGGTTTCTGCTGCGGCCGACGATCGCACTGCAAACCACCACATCTATGTATGTATGTATGTTATAGCGCACTTTTCACAGAGGCACAAGATTCTTGAGAAAATCGGTGAAATGCAATATCCTTATACAAGGCTTTTGATGGATGCAGAACGGATTTAAAATAAAGCCACGTGGCAGAAATACGATACTGCACAGGCTGCGCGCAAATAGGTGACCGTCAAAACCGAGATTCTACCTGCTGACTGGCAGCTATATGGCGCCAAACCGGGAGTCGGCGCCAAACCGGAAGTGGCCATGGGAAGTCGGCGCATGCGCAGAACGGACCTGAAGCTAAACCGGAAGTGGGGCATCCACCTACTACGCATGCGCGAAATCGGAAGTCAGCGCATGCGCAGAACGGACATGACGCTAAACCGGAAGTGGGGCATCCACCTACTGCGCATGCGCGAAATCGGAAGTCAGCGCATGCGCAGAACGGACCTGACACTAAACCGGAAGTAAGCGCCAAACCGGAAGTGGGGCATCCACCTACTGCGCATGCGCGAAATCGGAAGTCAGCGCATGCGCAGAACGGACCTGACGCTAAACCGGAAGTGGGGCATCCACCTATTGCGCATGCGCGAAATCGGAAGTCAGCGCATGCGCAGAACGGACCTGACGCTAAACCGGAAGTGGGGCATCCACCTACTGCGCATGCGCGAAATCGGAAGTCAGCGCATGCGCAGAACGGACCTGACACTAAACCGGAAGTAAGCGCCAAACCGGAAGTGGGGCATCCACCTACTGCGCATGCGCGAAACCGGAAGTTCGCGCATGCGCACAACGGACCTGACCCCCGACTTTTTAGCTGATGAAAGATTGAGACAGATCATTTCATTGATGAAGATGATCTGCAGCAGCATGGTAGCAGATTCTTTTCTAAACACACAGCTGTCAGCACAGGTTTCAAATAGTCCTGTAATTGGATTCTATAATTTTACATTTTCTTGGTAAAAACACATTTAATCTTTAATGTTTGTATATGTATATATACACAGTATTTATGTTTTACAGCAATTATATTCACACACACACACACACGCATACACATTTGGCCCATCAAAATATCAACCAGATCAGAAATACAGAAAACAGCCTGCGGTCTGATGACACGTTGTTATCACTAATTCAAGTTTAAGTTTAAAAGGCTAATTGATTATTAGAAAACTCTTTTTGCTATATTACAGCTACAAATTTCCATGAAAACAGCTAGCAGACCCCAAACATTTAACTAACTGCAATATTTTAACACATGTTTGAGAAGTACCTGCCTCGAGCCCCGTATATATTTCCTGATCATTGCCTCTGGGTCTCGGCGCGTACGATTCTTCTCACCTGATGCGGCAGAGGTAGGTGGCAACACAAACTCACAACTATGGATAAATATCACTGTTCTGTTACTGCTTATCTTAAAGGGAAAATATAATGTCACAGACAGCTTCACAAAAAATCATGTTAAATATGCATTAATATGCATTCTTAAAAAAAAAAAAAAAAAGCAGCCAATGAGTGACAAGAAAGCCATGCATTTCCCTTGTTACAAGGAAATTTAGAATATGGCAGCAGCAGTATTGAGGTGCGTTCAAATAAAATAAGCAAAATACTTTATTATGCACAAAAGTGCTACTAGAGCATAAATTATAAAAAATCAATACATACATGGCAGAAGAGCAGATAATGTGGAAGATCCCCAACGTTTCCGCACAGCAGAACCGCCAAAGTCCATCGAGGCTGCCCGTGTGTCCTGAGACAGTTCTTGGTCTTGTTTTAGCTTCAAGGTGGCTTTATGCTTGTTCCATGTATGTTCCCTTAAAGAAGCAAATAACAGGAATAGGTTGCAGTAGTTATCTTAACCGAGCAGAAGGGGTTCTAAAACATTTGGTCCGTAGTGAGGTCACTTACCAACGGCTGTAGGTAACTCGCAGTCCGGTCACTCGGCAAGGGTAGCAGGCGAATTACACAGGAGTGGTGTCAGGTCACCAGAGAACAGGACTGGACAGCGGTCAGGTCGATGATTACAGCCAGATAACTGAAATAGGATTGGGTTTCTTGCCACGACTTTTAACAACAGATAAAGAGTCAGATTACGGAGTTGAAAGTCAATAAAAAGGAAGCCATGAGCACCGTAAGTGTAAGGTGTATGCGTGAGGCCTTACACGGCTATTACTGCTGGGCGTTAATTAGCACCATGTACCACAAAGAAATTGAATACGAATCAGTGCTGTCCGGAATTCAAAAACCTGCAGAGTTTCCAATGGAAGCAGAGACTTATGGATAAACACATATAATATGTATTAACTCCTTAATTCCCACTTTAGGGATTTGAGAGGTAGACAGTAGTTCATTTTTGGTTTCAGATCCACGTTGAGGACAGAATAGACTGTCCTTAAGTGTAGCGAGGATAAAATGTGTAATAATAGTAATGGAGATCTGTGTAGGGAGAGGAACAACCCAGGGCCACCAAGAGCTGTCTCTATTTAGCATGATTATAATGCTAGGAGGGTACAGGTAGGCATTTTCATTATGCGGTGCTGGCGAGTGTTACCGTCGGACAGCACCCAATATGAAGCCAACGCTTGCCCTTTGCCTACCCCTTTGTTCACCAAAAGAAATGCTCTCCACTCTTCAGTCCTTTTTCCCAGTCTGTCTCTGGCGTGGTGCGGGTACTATAATACGTGACTGCCCATCAAAGCCGGCTTTTCCTCCCCATCCCCTGTGTCTTTTGATTGATTAAATATTAATTGCTTACCATTTGATGAATGCTCTCTTTTTCTGCCAATTGACAAATATGTTTTCTCGTGTTCAAGCTCCAAGAAAGGACCCGTGCAAAAAACAAACAAACAAACAACAAAACAGTAAAATTTCAGATGAAGAAAAAAGCAAATAAAAAAGAAAAGATGCCAGAAAGACTCCTTCTGCATCAGAGGAAAACATTATGAAAACTGATAACTGGTTTCGCTTAATAAGTTATATTATAACATACATAACACATAACACCCTCAGCTTCATTAGGTTAACTGCAGCTCTAGTCTTATTATCATGAAGCCCAATGGAGTGATCCAGCTGATTATTGCTGTGGTTGCTTATAGCGATTAGACCATTTTTCAGCCAGCAGAATAGCTTTGTGTCTGAAATGCCGCCCCGACCCAGGAAAAAAAAAAAAAAAAAAAAAAAAAGAAAGAGGAATATGATACGATTGGAGTCCAAGACCTGCAGTAACTGTGCTAACTATGGCTGTATAAAATAGTTTTGTGTGTTTGGGTTTATCTTCAGCTCCGTAGTTGACTACAAAACCGAATGCGAAGCGCAGACTATTTTTATTATTTACTGTTTTATATCGCACCATCAAATTCCAGAGCGCTGTACAATGGGTAGACAGGACATAGCAAGTAGCGTGTAACATAACACATTGACTTACAGAAAAAACAGGTGAGGAGAGCCCTGCTCAAAGGAGTTTACAATCTAGAGGGATTTAGGGTGTATTACACCATAGTTAAAAGGTGCCATTGTAAGGGATAGACTAGCCACACTAGTGTAAGTATTGCATTAGAGGGACTAGGAGAGATGAGCTAAGGGAATATGGGGGTTGTTAATGTGCAATATTATAAGCGTCCTTAAGGAAGTGGGTCTTGAGGGATCTTTTGAAGGACCGAAGGCAGTGGGGAGAAGGATAGACCGGGGGAGGGCATTCCAGAGGATAGGAGCAGCCCTGGAGAAATCTCGTAAGCGTGCATGAGAGCTAGAAATCAGAGGAGAGGATAGAAGGAAATCGTTGGATGAGCGGAGGGACCGGTGTGAAGTGTATTTAGAGAGATGAGCGAGGAGATGTAGGGAGGGGAAACGCTGTGAAGGGCTTTGAAAGAAAGAGTGAGGATTTTGAAATGAATCCTGAAGCGCACAGGCAGCCAGCGAAGAGACTGACAGAGGGGAGAGACGTTAGTATGCGACGGGAGAGGAAGATGAGTCTGGCAGCAGCATTCATGGTGGATTGTAGAGAGGTGAGACGGTTAAGAGGGAGACCAGCTAAGACAGAGTAACAGTAGCCAAGACGGGAGTGAGGGGAGGTGACGTTGAAAAGTGCTTGGGATGAGAGAAGGGGAGAAGAAAGTAGTCATGGTGCATTACAGACATAGTGTGGGGTTGCAGATGGCTGGAGAGAGATAATGATTTTACTAACAACAGAGGAAAGAGGAACAAGAGGATTGTGAACACGGTATGTGAAGGAAAATGGTGATGGGAATGGAATGGAGGTGGGGGAAACACAAAAAGCAGTAGGCAGCACTTGACAGTTCAGTGGAATATTGATTGCAGGGAGTCTCCCAGGCCTTCTCTGTCCTTCCTTGTTGTCCAACTTGGTGAACTCCCAGGTAGTGGCATCCGGTGATGGAAAGTGGCACATTCATTAAGATTTAAAAAATAGGGTACTTAACCTTAGGGGGCAGCGGCAGCTGCTCTCCTCCACTGCAGTCCAATCACTTTCCACGGGTTAGCTGCGTGAAATCAGGTGGAGCACTTTGCACACGCGCGCACAATGTTCGCAGAGTCGGGGCTGGGGCAGTAAGTATATCACATGGCAGGAGATATAGAATGCACAGAAAATAGCTGGTGCCATTTCAGTGCGCCCAATAAAACCATATATTTTTGAAAACTAGACACCCCAGAGTGTTTTAAATGCTGGTATTTTAACTCTTTGCATGCACACATTTTACAGCAAGTTTGCAGTAGTATTTTTTTGTGTGTATTTTTCCCCCCACACACCTACTTTATGTATGAATTTACAGCTCCTGGTATATGCCGCTGTCACACGACACCCCAATATGTGTTCAGCAACATCTCCTGAGTCCAGTGGGGAACTAGAATTAGAAATGGGGAAATTAGATGTGTGGCCATCCTTCCCCCCGTGTTAATTGGGACATTGTTGAACCCGGCCAATTCAATTTACCCCATCAAATCATAAATTTGGGCATTTAATATGCCAGTATTTTAACTCTTTCCATGCGAGAATTGTTTTAAGCAAATGTGCAATTTTAGGACTTGCTCACAAAAATATATTTTTCATATATAAATTATTTTATTTATTTTTACATTTTTTTCCACTTGAAGGTTCCCCTGATAGTGACATCAGTGGGAAATTATTTTTACATTTTACTGTTTTTTTTTAAACTATTTTTTTTCTAATTGTTATTTTTAATTTAATTTTACTAATCACAGTGATTAGAAAGATGCGCTCCATTGACTTGCATGGTTGAATGCAGTACCTGTATTCAACCTGCAAGTGGAGCCAGAGTTGTGGTGGCCACCGTCTTGCGGATGGCAAAGATCACTTGCAGCGGCGGCTGTGACCGCTCTCCGGAGCGGTCACAGCCCGTCCTGGGGTAAGTATTTGGTGTCGCTGAATGCCTCCTGATCGAGGCATTCCAGCGACACCATTTAAGTTTAGGAGGTGATCGTTGATCGCCTCCTAAACGCTTTTAAGACGGGCGTCCGCCGCCATACAAGGTATGGCGGAAGTTGACACCCCGGGGAGGGGCCATACATGGCCCCTAGTGCCGATCGTGGTGTTGTTGAATGCCTCGAGGTCGAGGCATTACAGCAACACCGTTTGGGTGCAGAAAGCGAACGTAGATCGCTTTCTGCACCCGCTTAGTCATGACGGTCCTGGCACGTCAATTGTCACTAACCTGATGTTAGTGCATGACGTGCCAGAACCGACAATTGTCATTAAGGGGTTAAAATATTTATGGATAGGGAAGGCTTCCCCACGACACTTACTCAAGCGCAGACCTGTATACCTTGCATTCTCGTCTTGGATAAGTGATGTAGTGTACAGTGACGTGATATTACACCCCGCGTGATGAGCCCGGTGATTTATGCCAGCAGAACAGTATCCTAGTAGCCGATACATACCTCCACCTTCATGCCACTTCATGGGTTGTATTTTGATAAATAAGGTGTATGAGTTTCTACGGGTAATGTATTATTTGCCATCAAGTTGAAGTTATTATTGGTTTAGTAAAAAAAAAAAAAAGGGTATGTTATATAATAAGGTATCGGAATGGTCTTACTTACATTCCTTCCGTCACTGCGGCCGCTGTAATCAGTCGTTTTAAGTAACAGTGATTTTGAACACAGGTGCAGATGTAAGATGCTGGCGTGCAAGCAGTTCTTCAGACGAGGGTACCGGTTTCCATGCAGTCTGCTTCTCCAGACGTGTTTTTTTTTTTTTTTTTTTTTTGTGTCCGTTCACATCCAACCCTTATGTTTGTATTATATCGGAAGGTTTAAAGCCACCAAGCGGTGTAGACAATTTGTGTATTTATCATTATTAACCCACAACAACCTGTTTATTTAAATAAGCGGGAGGTACGGGGAACATTTGAAGGGAATACATCAATGTGTTGCCCACAAAGTATTAGAATCGGATATTGTGTAAGTGAGATTCCAACTACAAGAAGTGCATCATAGCATAGTATGGAACATAAGGAAATGCGAGTAAAATTAATGGGTCACCAACAATGGTCACTCGTAGTAATTTGAAGTTACAATTGACCAGGGAATTTGCTCATTTGAAATATATCTATTTCCGACGAGGCACTGAATCTCTCTATTAACTTTCCGACCAGAGAAACTTGAATACATTTGAAGATCAAAAGGAGGACTGTGCTGACCCGAGTGCTCTGTGTGGGAAAAACAAAACCGACGTCAAAGTACAAAAAGCCCAAAGTGCTTACTTTGCATCGAACCCAATCCGTGGCTACTCGATTAGGAAGTCATATTTATTGAGGAGTCTGTTTACATTATATGTGGAATATTATGCACTAAAGAAGTTAAACGAATTGTGGCAGATGTTTGGATTTCAGTTATGTAGACTACTTTAGTGATCAGTCATAGAAGTCATCCCCCCCCCCCGAGCACATAAATTGGATAATTTATGGTATTTCAGAAATCACTACTTGTGAAACGTCTGTGTGATTTTCCAACATATACTTCATTGCAGATTTCCATGGGATAATGATTAAGTATCCTATTACAGTGGGAAGGTAGGAGTGTATACTAGGGCATTCCTCATAGGATTTCATCCATGTAGTTTATGCAAGTTTACAGCTACCCGCTTCCTTACCGGTATAATATGGTGGTGGAGTGTTCAGGAGAAAAACATTTTTTGCACATTTTAATTACCTTGGATGCCTTATAAATATCCACGGTGACACAGGTTACTTCAAAAGGTTTTAGCAATAATTGGGGGGAAAGCAGACCAAGGACCGTTTAAGGTCTGAGTCTCTACATCGCATGGCATGGGAAGTTTTCTATGGCCGCTGGTTAGAGCCAACCGTACGGATTTGTTCCAGCGAATGCAGTAAGTTTGTGGATCAAACTTTACCCAGATTGTTTACCATTTGCCAGGATGACATTAAGCACAGAGTAGAGACTTTGGGGAAGGATTCACACACATTCAATTTATTGCATACGTAGTGCATGCCTTCATCAAGCACATTTCTATGTTACACGATTTGCTCAACCCCCCCAAAACACATATCTACAATACATGGTTTACGTTCCAGTAGAGACTGCTCCATTTAACAATGTAAAAAGTCATCCTACTAGTTTAAATTAATAGATTTTAAATCTTACTGGGAAGGACATGTAAATCTTTATCAGGGAACTGTATAAAATCTGACGACGTATGAATTCAGTCCAACCCGCACACCTAGTGAGACATACGAACCTGTCAACTGGCTCTATTTTGGGCCAAGTGCCAACGCTCAGGGATTTTACTCAACCGATTAGTCAGGTGCAAAAAAATTGAACCGGAGATTAATTTAAAAGGAAAACCGTTACAGCAGATGCAGCGTATCCCATCAGAGCCAGGTGCTTAGGGGATCCTCTAGTCTAGCCAGCGGTATCTAGTGCAAAACAAGAAGTGACACAATCATCTACGATCCTACGGCCATTCTTTGGTCAAAAAAAAAACCAAAAAGAAATTATAGCATTCGCTTCGGAACTAAACTTCAAGGAAAAAAAAAAAAAAGTTACTTTCGAGTTCCAGTGTACACCGATATTTATCAGCATAAAACACTTAAGAGCTGAATTCAATGGCGTCATCTGTTATCTGCTGTTTCCTCTGCTGTCCATGTGGAGGTAGTACTGCGAGAGAGGGGAAACATGAATCAGTGACCTCAATACTACGGAGCAAAATAATAAAAATGTAGTTCTAATATTAGAAACACCACGTGTATCACCAAAAAAAACAGATTTGCACATATACTGGTGGTGCGGCTGTGCCATCTTCAGACCTTAAGCCTGGCACTGGCATTACAACATAAGGATCCCCTTAAAATGAGCAAGGCAAAGCACGCTTTCTTGGCAGAGGTAATTACGTCTCTTAAGAAGCGGCCTTTGCCTCATCAAACAAGAGTTGAGGTTCTCCCTAAACAGCGATCGACTGTCCCACTGACCACAAGGACACAGAATGAGGCCCAACTATGATTCAGTACCTGCCGCCTATTCCTATGAAAGGCGCCCACTCACTCGCATTGGCAAGGGTTGGGGTTTCAGCTTTCTCGCTTTACAATTCAGTTTGCCGGTTTGTCCAGCCTCAAGGGCTGAGCTGGCCCTGTATAATGCACAATGTGATAGGCGAAGAGACTTATTATTTATGTTTTATATAGCACCATCAGATTCTGTAGCGCTGGACAACGGGTAGACAGGACATAGCAAGTAGTATGTAACATAACAAATTGACTTACAGCAACAACAGGTGAGGAGGTCCCTGCGCAAAGGAGTTAACAATCTAGAGGGATTTAGTGCCATGGTATGGGATGGGGCAGCCACACTAGTGTAAGTACTGCATTAGAGAGACTAGGAGAGGTGAGCTAAGGGAATATGGGGGGGGGGTGTTAATGTGCAATATAAGCGCCCTTAAAGAAGTGGGGAAGAGGGATTTTTTGAAGGATCGAAGGCAGGGAGAGAGACGGATAGACTGGGGGAGGGCATTCCAGAGGATAGGGGCAGCCCTGGAGAAATCTTGTAAGCGTGCATGAGAGCTAGAAATCAGAGGAGAGAAGGAGATCATTGGATGAGCGGAGAGAGCGGCGTGGAGTGTATTTAGAGATGAACGAGGAGATGTAGGGAGGGGAACCGAAGGGCTTTGAAGGTAAGAGTAAGGATTTTGAAATGAATCCTGAGGCGCACAGGAAGCCAGTGAAGAGACTGACAGAGGGGAGAGATGTTAGTAAAGCGATGAGAGAGTAAGATAAGTCTGGCAGCAGCATTCATGGTGGATTGTAGAGCGGTGAAGCTGTTAAGACCAGCTTAGACAGAGTTACAGTAATCAAGATGGGAGACAATCAGGGCATGGACAAGAGCCTAAGTGGCATGCTGTGTTTGGAAGGGAGGGATGGATGCTGGCAATGTTTTTTAAGATGGGGACGGAGACAGACTGAATGTGGGGGGTGAACGAAAGGTCAGAGGTCAAGGGTGACACCAAGACTGCGTGTGCATGAGTAGACTGGGAGATGATGGCGCAATCAACAATGAGGGAAATTGATGGGGGAGTCTTAGCATCGGAAGGCGGGAAGATGAGAAGTCCTGTTTTGGAGAGGTTAAGTTTCAAGAAACATGTTGATATCCAGGTGGAGACAGATGCAAGGCAGTTAGTTACACGATCTAAGGCAGAGGGAGAGAGATCAGGGGAGGATAGATAGATCTGGGCTTCATCAGCATACAGGTGGTATTGAAAGCCTAAGGATGAGGGCAGGGCGGTGACTGTGCAGATATGTCATCTCTGATAGTTTTCATTTTATTATCGAAGTATGTGGCAAAGTCTGATGCATTAAGGTTAGTGGAAGGGGTCGTAGGGATCGGTTGAAGCAGGGAATTGAAAGCATTATTAGAGTCGTTTAGGGTTGTAAGACAGGGAGGAGATTGAAGGCAGAGTAGTAGGAACATAGCATTCATTTATAGCGCAGAAAGTCAGACATGGAATGAGGGGACTTTCGCCAACTACGTTGAGCGGTGCGGGAACATCGACGTAGGTGTTGGGGTTACAGTCATGTGCCAGGGTTGGAAGCGTGAACGTCGCGAGGAGCGAGTAGTAACTGGTGCTACATGATAGAGAGCAGATGCGAGAGTGGAGTTATAGACAGAGGTGGCGTTGTTAAGGGCATGTCATGTTTGAGATAGGAGAGAGAGTAAATTGATTGAGTTCTGAAGGTTAATAGAGCTGAGGTCTGTGCGGAGATCTGTGAGAGCCAGGGACACCTTTATCTAATCAGTATTCATGTCCTAAACCTTCTCCCCACCCACCCTTACAAATGAACAACGGCGTAAAGGTAACATAATGGTGAGGAATAATCATGTAGATTCAGTGAGAAGGAGAAGATAACCCCCAAGGGTATACACTTAAGGTGGGTTTGTAACATATATGCCTTGCTTATTTAATGCCTAAGCATAGTTACATATACGTATTTAGTGTAAAGAACTATAAATGCGGGTTTAGCAAAAGGGGCACATTAAGTCTCCAAGTAGTGGTAGTAGTAGAAGTTGTAGTGTGGTCAACAGGTGTATCTGTCTAGAAGGTTAATGAAGATACACAATGTCTTGAATAAACGCATGGTCTACCTTTTCTTTTCAGGCTAGGAGCCCTTTTCATAGCATTTTCTTTAGAGATGAAGGGAATTATGATTTTTTTTTTTTAAATACAATTATGCAGACTCTGCAGTGCTTTCATGAAATGTTTAAAAGATTTACCTCGTGGTGCTTCCATAGGGACTTTCTGTGTGACACTGTGCTTCCTTTTCTTATCCTCTTAGGTTGGAATAGCTTTGTTCACAGTTGAAAGAGGCAACGTGCTGGAGACAACAGACGGCATTAGAAGACCAATGTATGAAAATCTGGAGCGTGTGTAAGACGACGTCTAAGCAACTGATTTTGGAACACACGGACAGCAAAAAGTTTCCACGATCGGATGGCTTCTGTGGATAAAATTCTGTCAACGGCAGAAAATGTCACAGAATTTATAAGGTCCACGCGCTAATGACATTTCTTTATAAACGTCAAACAATTATAAACTGCCTGCCGTCCTTCACCAGGAGCTCTGGGCGTATGCGGAATCCCAATCTGCACTGCTTGGGCACCGTGTGTTTAGTTTTATTAACTACAGGAGCGAAGCTTTGGTCGATTAGTTAGCACAGGGTTCCATAGGGATCTTCAACTGTCCATATTTACAGTTTTGTGCACATTGGTGTTATTGCCACAGCTGTAAGACTCTTGTGTATCGTAATCAAAGTCAATAATCCAAAGTGACTGATTTAGCATAGCCACAGTGAAAAATACTAATTTCAGAAAATGTGAATTTGAAGTTAGATTACCCAGACTTGCTTTTATTATAGACTTGCTTCTATTATAAAGTTTTACTATGTTTTTTTTCCCCATTTCATTTCATTGTTGAGCAAGTACAAATTGGAGATAGTTGGATGGATTTATTAGCTGTCAAAAACAGAATATTGAAAGTTAAATCCAATTCCTCTGTAATCCTAGTATTGCAGTGTGTCTCATCCACTGAACACACCAGCTCAGCCTATAAATTGACACATATACAATGCTAGAAAATCAGAATTCTGTAGTCTGTAAATTAAAACCAAGATCAAATACGTACTGCCATCCTCTGCTTTTCGCCCCCACTCAGTACATCCAGTCTTGAAGACTGTCCCAGCCGCCTTCACGTTCCAAAATCTAACCCAGCTGCACATTGTCAAGGTATTCCTTCAATACCTAGGGAGTGAATATAAAACAAAGATGAGTAGTTAAGCCACTTAACTAAATACAGCTAAGCAAGTCATTTCAGTGTGTAAGAAAATTAGAAGAGAAGTTTCAACATACCGGACCGTTTTTCTCGCCTTATCAGGAATACCTTTACGTTTCCAGTGTTCTGGAGTGTCTGGGTAAATGACTTGGTCCCGTAACGTTCCCAAAGTCATATGGTCTCTATGTAAGATATTGTCATTTCCCGTCCTGCGAGGACGATTCGTCCCAATGCCTGAGACATCCTCAGCAGCATTCTTCCACTCTGGTAATAATCCTTCAAGGCAAAGCATTAAACATTAAGAACATGCCCGGCTGCAGAGTATATCATCGTTTATCCCACCATTATTTCACTCACCTCAAGGAGCTCAGCTCAGTCCACGCAGGGTGGTTAGGGGTGAGGAACGGACTGCTGACAACCAGGTAACCAACCACAGTCTCTAGATCTGCAATAATCAAAAAGCACATCACAGACATTAAATGCCAGCATAGACACTGACCACTTAAAATCAATAAACAGTCTACTTTTTACACAGCTATATGCAGATGAAGCCATCTGAGAGACCCAGGCATACAGAGTGTCTCCCACTGCCTCAGCCTACCTATATCCCACAGTAAATAATAATAATGCTAAACTGTCACCATCTTCTATAGCAAACGTAAAAATATTACTAGTAATGACATGCAAATAATTCTTAAGAGTAACATTTTCTGATGGTCTCCTGTCTGGTGTGAGTAGCCAAAAACCACCATGTTCACATTGTAACGTTGCATCTCTTGGAAGCCCCATGGAGATTTATGCTCTAATAAAGCCGGATGCTCCACACCATTGCACAACAGACTGCCTTGAGTGAAACGCCAGTTACTAGCAAAATGGAGCCCTTTAGATAATATTATATAATATTAATACAATATATTAAAAGGTTACTTGAAAGAATAAAAAAATAATCAATATACCATAAAAAAAAAAAAAAAAAAATCTACCATAAACTCTTAAAAGTAATCCATGTGCGTATAATATTGAGGCTTTGACTTGGATGCAACTAAAAAACAAAATATATCAGCATGTGAAGAATGATTTGTCCTGGCTGATTTTCTACATTATGAAAAATTCAGATAACATGGGGGGGGGGGGTTGGGACCTGGTTATATCATGATGACCACAGCAGTAATAACCACAGTCAAATCTGTTCAATCTGACCGGGATTTTGGCCCTCTGCTCTTTGCACAATAGATGTAATTCATCAATATTTGTGACTTGTGTTGTTAAAGAAGCCCTAGTCACACAAAAACATACCTGAACGCCAAAAGCATTTGTCAGCTTGACGATATACAGAACGATATCCAAAAATGGCTGAAGAAAAAAAAATAACAAATGAAACTCACAATAAAACAACTCTATGTACCCGCAACAATAATGGGAAATATCTATAATATAGGAGAATAGGAAAGCAAGCCACTAGTTAACGTGGCAAATGATTACATGTTATTCACAAGAACAGCGTATGCATGTGTGTAAATTGTATTGATAAATAACAGCATAATAAAAGGGGAGGCATAATAAGTGTAGCCAAAAGATTGTCATCTTCGGTACCAGTATATTTAACGTATGTTCATTTGTAAGTTGCATTTACTTTTACGGTACCCTATCGTAACAGCTCTACCAAATCTGTTGGTGCTATATAAAATGTAAACGCAGTCATGAAAGTACAACAGTCTACAGACCACTTTATTGGGGTAAAATAGCTATGGATACATTTGTAAAGGAGGCCCCTGTCTGTAAATCTCACAGTGTAAGTAATACACCGGTAATATAAATGGCAGCTACATTAACTTTATAATTATTTTCCTTGTGAAAGGAATACAGTAAGAGCATAAAGGGCCATAGCCTATTTTTGAAGTACCCAGCACAAACTAAAAAAAAAAAAAAAAAAAAAAAAGGTAACAAAACACTCACAACTAGAAGAGCCATGAGGAAACTCACCTTGCTTCAGTTTGAATACTGGTTCACCACGCTGTTACAAAACCTCTCAACATCTTGCGTGAGCAGCTGATCTGCATTTGCTGTCCTGTTGTCCAAGTTGCCCATTTTGTAATAGGTAAAGGATCTTAAATGGGGGAAAAAAGAACAATCTATGTGGGGAACGTATTATACATCTAATGGAACATTACTGAGAAGATAAGTAATTGTCTCTTAGGCTCAAAACATGGTTATATCACCACGATCACAGCAACAATAACCACAGTCAAACTCTTCCAGTAGTTATCAATCTGGCCGGGATTTTGTTCACCGGCACGTTGTAGAATTGATGTAATTCATCAATGTTTGTGGCTTGAAGTCCTAGTCATACAAAAACATACCCGAGCCCCAATAGCACTTACCAGCTTGACAATATACAGACAGACATAATCCTACAGAATTAGCTGCTAGACACGATTAATCCATCTTGTATGTCCAGTTATTTAGCCTTGTTCAAGACTATGTTAGCTGTAGTAAAGTTTCCACACACACACACACACACACCTACAGTTTTTACCATCATTAAGCCATGGCAAAAATTGCCCATAGATCCTGCTTTGGATGATTTTGTTTTTTTGAAGATATAGGTTTTAAAAGGTGGCAAACACAGCAGAACAGATCTCTGCCTTGTAGGCCTCTATTGTTTTTCTCTTAGACAGCATGTCATGACCTACATGTACTTCCCAAAAGGGAGGCGGAATACCTTAAGGGGAGATGGTTCAGGACAACATGGCTACATATATATATATACATATATATATATATATATATATATATATATATATATATATATATATACACACACACACACACACACACACATTTACATATCATATATAAACACTTAAATGCAACATTCTCCTGAGCTTACAAACTCAGCGTCTCCTTGCACAAATATATCCACAGGCTAGAAGATAAAATAAAGTTAATATACGGACAGAATGTTTTAAGAGACGTGCATCTTCACTCATGCCATGCCACAGAGGCCAAAAGAAGAAAACAAACATAAAACAAACGTTTTAGCTTACTATAATAACTAGAAAAGCGTCTGGCAGCGAGCGGCTCTAGGAAATATAATCTGGTCGTGTGATATAGCCGCTACCAAGCACACACGTTTTAGCATGTCCCCCAATGTCTAATCTTTCGATTAAGTAGAAAAAAAGGCAACACAAGAATGCTTACGGCAGGCATGGTGGCTATAAAGTTGAAGAGGTTTCTGCTGCGGCCGATGATCGCACTGCAAACCACCACATGTATGTATGTATGTATGTATGTATGTATGTTATAGCGCACTTTTCACAGAGGCACAAGATTCTTGAGAAAATCGGTGAAATGCAATATCCTTATACATGGCTTAAAGAACAAGCATAAAGCCACCTTGAAGCTAAAACAAGACCAAGAACTGTCTCAGGACACACGGGCAGCCTCGATGGACTTTGGCGGTTCTGCTGTGCGGAAACGTTGGGGATCTTCCACATTATCTGCTCTTCTGCCATGTATGTATTGATTTTTTATAATTTATGCTCTAGTAGCACTTTTGTGCATAATAAAGTATTTTGCTTATTTTATTTGAACGCACCTCAATACTGCTGCTGCCGCCATATTCTAAATATTCTAAATTTCCTTGTAACAAGGGAAATGCATGGCTTTCTTGTCACTCATTGGCTGCTTTTTTTTTTTTTTAAGAATGCATATTAATGCATATTTAACATGATTTTTTGTGAAGCTGTCTGTGACATTATATTTTCCCTTTAAGATAAGCAGTAACAGAACAGTGATATTTATCCATAGTTGTGAGTTTTTGTGTTGCCACCTACCTCTGCCGCATCAGGTGAGAAGAATCGTACGCGCCGAGACCCAGAGGCAATGATCAGGAAATATACACGGGGCTCGAGGCAGGTACTTCTCAAACATGTGTTAAAATATTGCAGTTAGTTAAATGTTTGGGGTCTGCTAGCTGTTTTCATGGAAATTTGTAGCTGTAATATAGCAAAAAGAGTTTTCTAATAATCAATTAGCCTTTTAAACTTAAACTTGAATTAGTGATAACAACGTGTCATCAGACCGCAGGCTGTTTTCTGTATTTCTGATCTGGTTGATATTTTGATGGGCCAAATGTGTATGCGTGTGTGTGTGTGTGTGTGAATATAATTGCTGTAAAACATAAATACTGTGTATATATACATATACAAACATTAAAGATTAAATGTGTTTTTACCAAGAAAATGTAAAATTGTAGAATCCAATTACAGGACTATGTGAAACCTGTGCTGACAGCTGTGTGTTTAGAAAAGAATCTGCTACCATGCTGCTGCAGATCATCTTCATCAATGAAATGATCTGTCTCAATCTTTCATCAGCTAAAAAGTCGGGGTCAGGTCCGTTGTGCGCATGCGCGGGCTTCCAGTTTGGCGCATGCGCAGTAGGGGGACGGTCACTTCCGGGTTTGGTCGACTTCCGGTTTAGTCCGGCCCGTTGTGCGCATGCGCGAACTTCCGGTTTCGCGCATGCGCAGTAGGTGGATGCCCCACTTCCGGTTTGGCGCTTACTTCCGGTTTAGGGTCAGGTCCGTTCTGCGCATGCGCTGACTTCCGATTTCGCGCATGCGCAGTAGGTGGATGCCCCACTTCCGGTTTAGCGTCAGGTCCGTTCTGCGCATGCGCTGGCTTCCGATTTCGCGCATGCGCAGTAGGTGGATGCCCCACTTCCGGTTTAGCGTTAGGTCCGTTCTGCGCATGCGCTGACTTCCGCTTTCGCGCATGCGCAGTAGGTGGATGCCCCCCCACTTCCGGTTTAGCGTCAGGTCCGTTCTGCGCATGCGCTGGCTTCCGATTTCGCGCATGCGCAGTAGGTGGATGCCCCACTTTCGGTTTAGCTTCAGGTCCGTTCTGCGCATGCGCCGACTTCCCATGGCCACTTCCGGTTTGGCGCCGACTCCCGGTTTGGCGCCATATAGCTGCCAGTCAGCTGGTAGAATCTCGGTTTTGACGGTCACCTATTTGCGCGCAGCCTGTGCAGGATCGTATTTCTGCCACGTGGCTTTATTTTAAATCCGTTCTGCATCCATCAAAAGCCTTGTATAAGGATATTGCATTTCACCGATTTTCTCAAGAATCTTGTGCCTCTGTGAAAAGTGCGCTATAACATACATACATACATACATACATACATACATGTATACATGTGGTGGTTTGCAGTGCGATCATCGGCCGCAGCAGAAACCTCTTCAACTTTATAGCCACCATGCCTGCCGTAAGCATTCTTGTGTTGCCTTTTTTTCTACTTAATCGAAAGATTAGACATTGGGGGACATGCTAAAACGTGTGTGCTTGGTAGCGGCTATATCACACGACCAGATTATATTTCCTAGAGCCGCTCGCTGCCAGACGCTTTTCTAGTTATTATAGTAAGCTAAAACGTTTGTTTTATGTTTGTTTTCTTCTTTTGGCCTCTGTGGCATGGCATGAGTGAAGATGCACGTCTCTTAAAACATTCTGTCCGTATATTAACTTTATTTTATCTTCTAGCCTGTGGATATATTTGTGCAAGGAGACGCTGAGTTTGTAAGCTCAGGAGAATGTTGCATTTAAGTGTTTATATATGATATGTAAATGTGTGTGTGTGTGTGTATATATATATATATATATATATATATATATATATGTAGCCATGTTGTCCTGAACCATCTCCCCTTAAGGTATTCCGCCTCCCTTTTGGGAAGTACATGTAGGTCATGACATGCTGTCTAAGAGAAAAACAATAGAGGCCTACAAGGCAGAGATCTGTTCTGCTGTGTTTGCCACCTTTTAAAACCTATATCTTCAAAAAAACAAAATCATCCAAAGCAGGATCTATGGGCAATTTTTGCCATGGCTTAATGATGGTAAAAACTGTAGCTGTGTGTGTGTGTGGAAACTTTAGCTACAGCTAACATAGTCTTGAACAAGGCTAAATAACTGGACATACAAGATGGATTAATCGTGTCTAGCAGCTAATTCTGTAGGATTATGTCTGTCTGTATATTGTCAAGCTGGTAAGTGCTATTGGGGCTCGGGTATGTTTTTGTATGACTAGGACTTCAAGCCACAAACATTGATGAATTACATCAATTCTACAACGTGCCGGTGAACAAAATCCCGGCCAGATTGATAACTACTGGAAGAGTTTGACTGTGGTTATTGTTGCTGTGATCGTGGTGATATAACCATGTTTTGAGCCTAAGAGACAATTACTTATCTTCTCAGTAATGTTCCATTAGATGTATAATACGTTCCCCACATAGATTGTTCTTTTTTCCCCCATTTAAGATCCTTTACCTATTACAAAATGGGCAACTTGGACAACAGGACAGCAAATGCAGATCAGCTGCTCACGCAAGATGTTGAGAGGTTTTGTAACAGCGTGGTGAACCAGTATTCAAACTGAAGCAAGGTGAGTTTCCTCATGGCTCTTCTAGTTGTGAGTGTTTTGTTACCTTTGTTTTTTTTTTTTTTTTTTTTTTAGTTTGTGCTGGGTACTTCAAAAATAGGCTATGGCCCTTTATGCTCTTACTGTATTCCTTTCACAAGGAAAATAATTATAAAGTTAATGTAGCTGCCATTTATATTACCGGTGTATTACTTACACTGTGAGATTTACAGACAGGGGCCTCCTTTACAAATGTATCCATAGCTATTTTACCCCAATAAAGTGGTCTGTAGACTGTTGTACTTTCATGACTGCGTTTACATTTTATATAGCACCAACAGATTTGGTAG
Source organism: Spea bombifrons (assembly GCF_027358695.1). NCBI lineage: Eukaryota > Metazoa > Chordata > Amphibia > Anura > Pelobatidae > Spea > Spea bombifrons. The sequence continues at coordinate 35,435,854 of NC_071094.1, forward strand.
AGCTGTTACGATAGGGTACCGTAAAAGTAAATGCAACTTACAAATGAACATACGTTAAATATACTGGTACCGAAGATGACAATCTTTTGGCTACACTTATTATGCCTCCCCTTTTATTATGCTGTTATTTATCAATACAATTTACACACATGCATACGCTGTTCTTGTGAATAACATGTAATCATTTGCCACGTTAACTAGTGGCTTGCTTTCCTATTCTCCTATATTATAGATATTTCCCATTATTGTTGCGGGTACATAGAGTTGTTTTATTGTGAGTTTCATTTGTTATTTTTTTTTCTTCAGCCATTTTTGGATATCGTTCTGTATATCGTCAAGCTGACAAATGCTTTTGGCGTTCAGGTATGTTTTTGTGTGACTAGGGCTTCTTTAACAACACAAGTCACAAATATTGATGAATTACATCTATTGTGCAAAGAGCAGAGGGCCAAAATCCCGGTCAGATTGAACAGATTTGACTGTGGTTATTACTGCTGTGGTCATCATGATATAACCAGGTCCCAACCCCCCCCCCATGTTATCTGAATTTTTCATAATGTAGAAAATCAGCCAGGACAAATCATTCTTCACATGCTGATATATTTTGTTTTTTAGTTGCATCCAAGTCAAAGCCTCAATATTATACGCACATGGATTACTTTTAAGAGTTTATGGTAGATGTTTTTTTTGTTTTTTTATGGTATATTGATTATTTTTTTATTATTTCAAGTAACCTTTTAATATATTGTATTAATATTATATAATATTATCTAAAGGGCTCCATTTTGCTAGTAACTGGCGTTTCACTCAAGGCAGTCTGTTGTGCAATGGTGTGGGGCATCCGGCTTTATTAGAGCATAAATCTCCATGGGGCTTCCAAGAGATGCAACGTTACAATGTGAACATGGTGGTTTTTGGCTACTCACACCAGACAGGAGACCATCAGAAAATGTTACTCATAAGAATTATTTGCATGTCATTACTAGTAATATTTTTACGTTTGCTATAGAAGATGGTGACAGTTTAGCATTATTATTATTTACTGTGGGATATAGGTAGGCTGAGGCAGTGGGAGACACTCTGTATGCCTGGGTCTCTCAGATGGCTTCATCTGCATATAGCTGTGTAAAAAGTAGACTGTTTATTGATTTTAAGTGGTCAGTGTCTATGCTGGCATTTAATGTCTGTGATGTGCTTTTTGATTATTGCAGATCTAGAGACTGTGGTTGGTTACCTGGTTGTCAGCAGTCCGTTCCTCACCCCTAACCACCCTGCGTGGACTGAGCTGAGCTCCTTGAGGTGAGTGAAATAATGGTGGGATAAACGATGATATACTCTGCAGCCGGGCATGTTCTTAATGTTTAATGCTTTGCCTTGAAGGATTATTACCAGAGTGGAAGAATGCTGCTGAGGATGTCTCAGGCATTGGGACGAATCGTCCTCGCAGGACGGGAAATGACAATATCTTACATAGAGACCATATGACTTTGGGAACGTTACGGGACCAAGTCATTTACCCAGACACTCCAGAACACTGGAAACGTAAAGGTATTCCTGATAAGGCGAGAAAAACGGTCCGGTATGTTGAAACTTCTCTTCTAATTTTCTTACACACTGAAATGACTTGCTTAGCTGTATTTAGTTAAGTGGCTTAACTACTCATCTTTGTTTTATATTCACTCCCTAGGTATTGAAGGAATACCTTGACAATGTGCAGCTGGGTTAGATTTTGGAACGTGAAGGCGGCTGGGACAGTCTTCAAGACTGGATGTACTGAGTGGGGGCGAAAAGCAGAGGATGGCAGTACGTATTTGATCTTGGTTTTAATTTACAGACTACAGAATTCTGATTTTCTAGCATTGTATATGTGTCAATTTATAGGCTGAGCTGGTGTGTTCAGTGGATGAGACACACTGCACTACTAGGATTACAGAGGAATTGGATTTAACTTTCAATATTCTGTTTTTGACAGCTAATAAATCCATCCAACTATCTCCAATTTGTACTTGCTCAACAATGAAATGAAATGGGGAAAAAAAACATAGTAAAACTTTATAATAGAAGCAAGTCTATAATAAAAGCAAGTCTGGGTAATCTAACTTCAAATTCACATTTTCTGAAATTAGTATTTTTCACTGTGGCTATGCTAAATCAGTCACTTTGGATTATTGACTTTGATTACGATACACAAGAGTCTTACAGCTGTGGCAATAACACCAATGTGCACAAAACTGTAAATATGGACAGTTGAAGATCCCTATGGAACCCTGTGCTAACTAATCGACCAAAGCTTCGCTCCTGTAGTTAATAAAACTAAACACACGGTGCCCAAGCAGTGCAGATTGGGATTCCGCATACGCCCAGAGCTCCTGGTGAAGGACGGCAGGCAGTTTATAATTGTTTGACGTTTATAAAGAAATGTCATTAGCGCGTGGACCTTATAAATTCTGTGACATTTTCTGCCGTTGACAGAATTTTATCCACAGAAGCCATCCGATCGTGGAAACTTTTTGCTGTCCGTGTGTTCCAAAATCAGTTGCTTAGACGTCGTCTTACACACGCTCCAGATTTTCATACATTGGTCTTCTAATGCCGTCTGTTGTCTCCAGCACGTTGCCTCTTTCAACTGTGAACAAAGCTATTCCAACCTAAGAGGATAAGAAAAGGAAGCACAGTGTCACACAGAAAGTCCCTATGGAAGCACCACGAGGTAAATCTTTTAAACATTTCATGAAAGCACTGCAGAGTCTGCATAATTGTATTTAAAAAAAAAAAATCATAATTCCCTTCATCTCTAAAGAAAATGCTATGAAAAGGGCTCCTAGCCTGAAAAGAAAAGGTAGACCATGCGTTTATTCAAGACATTGTGTATCTTCATTAACCTTCTAGACAGATACACCTGTTGACCACACTACAACTTCTACTACTACCACTACTTGGAGACTTAATGTGCCCCTTTTGCTAAACCCGCATTTATAGTTCTTTACACTAAATACGTATATGTAACTATGCTTAGGCATTTAATAAGCAAGGCATATATGTTACAAACCCACCTTAAGTGTATACCCTTGGGGGTTATCTTCTCCTTCTCACTGAATCTACATGATTATTCCTCACCATTATGTTACCTTTACGCCGTTGTTCATTTGTAAGGGTGGGTGGGGAGAAGGTTTAGGACATGAATACTGATTAGATAAAGGTGTCCCTGGCTCTCACAGATCTCCGCACAGACCTCAGCTCTATTAACCTTCAGAACTCAATCAATTTACTCTCTCTCCTATCTCAAACATGACATGCCCTTAACAACGCCACCTCTGTCTATAACTCCACTCTCGCATCTGCTCTCTATCATGTAGCACCAGTTACTACTCGCTCCTCGCGACGTTCACGCTTCCAACCCTGGCACATGACTGTAACCCCAACACCTACGTCGATGTTCCCGCACCGCTCAACGTAGTTGGCGAAAGTCCCCTCATTCCATGTCTGACTTTCTGCGCTATAAATGAATGCTATGTTCCTACTACTCTGCCTTCAATCTCCTCCCTGTCTTACAACCCTAAACGACTCTAATAATGCTTTCAATTCCCTGCTTCAACCGATCCCTACGACCCCTTCCACTAACCTTAATGCATCAGACTTTGCCACATACTTCGATAATAAAATGAAAACTATCAGAGATGACATATCTGCACAGTCACCGCCCTGCCCTCATCCTTAGGCTTTCAATACCACCTGTATGCTGATGAAGCCCAGATCTATCTATCCTCCCCTGATCTCTCTCCCTCTGCCTTAGATCGTGTAACTAACTGCCTTGCATCTGTCTCCACCTGGATATCAACATGTTTCTTGAAACTTAACCTCTCCAAAACAGGACTTCTCATCTTCCCGCCTTCCGATGCTAAGACTCCCCCATCAATTTCCCTCATTGTTGATTGCGCCATCATCTCCCAGTCTACTCATGCACACGCAGTCTTGGTGTCACCCTTGACCTCTGACCTTTCGTTCACCCCCCACATTCAGTCTGTCTCCGTCCCCATCTTAAAAAACATTGCCAGCATCCATCCCTCCCTTCCAAACACAGCATGCCACTTAGGCTCTTGTCCATGCCCTGATTGTCTCCCATCTTGATTACTGTAACTCTGTCTAAGCTGGTCTTAACAGCTTCACCGCTCTACAATCCACCATGAATGCTGCTGCCAGACTTATCTTACTCTCTCATCGCTTTACTAACATCTCTCCCCTCTGTCAGTCTCTTCACTGGCTTCCTGTGCGCCTCAGGATTCATTTCAAAATCCTTACTCTTACCTTCAAAGCCCTTCGGTTCCCCTCCCTACATCTCCTCGTTCATCTCTAAATACACTCCACGCCGCTCTCTCCGCTCATCCAATGATCTCCTTCTCTCCTCTGATTTCTAGCTCTCATGCACGCTTACAAGATTTCTCCAGGGCTGCCCCTATCCTCTGGAATGCCCTCCCCCAGTCTATCCGTCTCTCTCCCTGCCTTCGATCCTTCAAAAAATCCCTCTTCCCCACTTCTTTAGGGGCGCTTATATTGCACATTAACACCCCCCCCCCCATATTCCCTTAGCTCACCTCTCCTAGTCTCTCTAATGCAGTACTTACACTAGTGTGGCTGCCCCATCCCATACCATGGCACTAAATCCCTCTAGATTGTTAACTCCTTTGCGCAGGGACCTCCTCACCTGTTGTTGCTGTAAGTCAATTTGTTATGTTACATACTACTTGCTATGTCCTGTCTACCCGTTGTCCAGCGCTACAGAATCTGATGGTGCTATATAAAACATAAATAATAAGTCTCTTCGCCTATCACATTGTGCATTATACAGGGCCAGCTCAGCCCTTGAGGCTGGACAAACCGGCAAACTGAATTGTAAAGCGAGAAAGCTGAAACCCCAACCCTTGCCAATGCGAGTGAGTGGGCGCCTTTCATAGGAATAGGCGGCAGGTACTGAATCATAGTTGGGCCTCATTCTGTGTCCTTGTGGTCAGTGGGACAGTCGATCGCTGTTTAGGGAGAACCTCAACTCTTGTTTGATGAGGCAAAGGCCGCTTCTTAAGAGACGTAATTACCTCTGCCAAGAAAGCGTGCTTTGCCTTGCTCATTTTAAGGGGATCCTTATGTTGTAATGCCAGTGCCAGGCTTAAGGTCTGAAGATGGCACAGCCGCACCACCAGTATATGTGCAAATCTGTTTTTTTTGGTGATACACGTGGTGTTTCTAATATTAGAACTACATTTTTATTATTTTGCTCCGTAGTATTGAGGTCACTGATTCATGTTTCCCCTCTCTCGCAGTACTACCTCCACATGGACAGCAGAGGAAACAGCAGATAACAGATGACGCCATTGAATTCAGCTCTTAAGTGTTTTATGCTGATAAATATCGGGGTGTACACTGGAACTCGAAAGTAACTTTTTTTTTTTTTCCTTGAAGTTTAGTTCCGAAGCGAATGCTATAATTTCTTTTTGGTTTTTTTTTTGACCAAAGAATGGCCGTAGGATCGTAGATGATTGTGTCACTTCTTGTTTTGCACTAGATACCGCTGGCTAGACTAGAGGATCCCCTAAGCACCTGGCTCTGATGGGATACGCTGCATCTGCTGTAACGGTTTTCCTTTTAAATTAATCTCCGGTTCAATTTTTTTGCACCTGACTAATCGGTTGAGTAAAATCCCTGAGCGTTGGCACTTGGCCCAAAATAGAGCCAGTTGACAGGTTCGTATGTCTCACTAGGTGTGCGGGTTGGACTGAATTCATACGTCGTCAGATTTTATACAGTTCCCTGATAAAGATTTACATGTCCTTCCCAGTAAGATTTAAAATCTATTAATTTAAACTAGTAGGATGACTTTTTACATTGTTAAATGGAGCAGTCTCTACTGGAACGTAAACCATGTATTGTAGATATGTGTTTTGGGGGGGTTGAGCAAATCGTGTAACATAGAAATGTGCTTGATGAAGGCATGCACTACGTATGCAATAAATTGAATGTGTGTGAATCCTTCCCCAAAGTCTCTACTCTGTGCTTAATGTCATCCTGGCAAATGGTAAACAATCTGGGTAAAGTTTGATCCACAAACTTACTGCATTCGCTGGAACAAATCCGTACGGTTGGCTCTAACCAGCGGCCATAGAAAACTTCCCATGCCATGCGATGTAGAGACTCAGACCTTAAACGGTCCTTGGTCTGCTTTCCCCCCAATTATTGCTAAAACCTTTTGAAGTAACCTGTGTCACCGTGGATATTTATAAGGCATCCAAGGTAATTAAAATGTGCAAAAAATGTTTTTCTCCTGAACACTCCACCACCATATTATACCGGTAAGGAAGCGGGTAGCTGTAAACTTGCATAAACTACATGGATGAAATCCTATGAGGAATGCCCTAGTATACACTCCTACCTTCCCACTGTAATAGGATACTTAATCATTATCCCATGGAAATCTGCAATGAAGTATATGTTGGAAAATCACACAGACGTTTCACAAGTAGTGATTTCTGAAATACCATAAATTATCCAATTTATGTGCTCGGGGGGGGGGGGAATGACTTCTATGACTGATCACTAAAGTAGTCTACATAACTGAAATCCAAACATCTGCCACAATTCGTTTAACTTCTTTAGTGCATAATATTCCACATATAATGTAAACAGACTCCTCAATAAATATGACTTCCTAATCGAGTAGCCACGGATTGGGTTCGATGCAAAGTAAGCACTTTGGGCTTTTTGTACTTTGACGTCGGTTTTGTTTTTCCCACACAGAGCACTCGGGTCAGCACAGTCCTCCTTTTGATCTTCAAATGTATTCAAGTTTCTCTGGTCGGAAAGTTAATAGAGAGATTCAGTGCCTCGTCGGAAATAGATATATTTCAAATGAGCAAATTCCCTGGTCAATTGTAACTTCAAATTACTACGAGTGACCATTGTTGGTGACCCATTAATTTTACTCGCATTTCCTTATGTTCCATACTATGCTATGATGCACTTCTTGTAGTTGGAATCTCACTTACACAATATCCGATTCTAATACTTTGTGGGCAACACATTGATGTATTCCCTTCAAATGTTCCCCGTACCTCCCGCTTATTTAAATAAACAGGTTGTTGTGGGTTAATAATGATAAATACACAAATTGTCTACACCGCTTGGTGGCTTTAAACCTTCCGATATAATACAAACATAAGGGTTGGATGTGAACGGACACAAAAAAAAAAAAAAAAAAAAAACGTCTGGAGAAGCAGACTGCATGGAAACCGGTACCCTCGTCTGAAGAACTGCTTGCACGCCAGCATCTTAGATCTGCACCTGTGTTCAAAATCACTGTTACTTAAAACGACTGATTACAGCGGCCGCAGTGACGGAAGGAATGTAAGTAAGACCATTCCGATACCTTATTATATAACATACCCTTTTTTTTTTTTTACTAAACCAATAATAACTTCAACTTGATGGCAAATAATACATTACCCGTAGAAACTCATACACCTTATTTATCAAAATACAACCCATGAAGTGGCATGAAGGTGGAGGTATGTATCGGCTACTAGGATACTGTTCTGCTGGCATAAATCACCGGGCTCATCACGCGGGGTGTAATATCACGTCACTGTACACTACATCACTTATCCAAGACGAGAATGCAAGGTATACAGGTCTGCGCTTGAGTAAGTGTCGTGGGGAAGCCTTCCCTATCCATAAATATTTTAACCCCTTAATGACAATTGTCGGTTCTGGCACGTCATGCACTAACATCAGGTTAGTGACAATTGACGTGCCAGGACCGTCATGACTAAGCGGGTGCAGAAAGCGATCTACGTTCGCTTTCTGCACCCAAACGGTGTTGCTGTAATGCCTCGACCTCGAGGCATTCAGCAACACCACGATCGGCACTAGGGGCCATGTGTGGCCCCTCCCCGGGGTGTCAACTTCCGCCATACCTTGTATGGCGGCGGACGCCCGTCTTAAAAGCGTTTAGGAGGCGATCAACGATCACCTCCTAAACTTAAATGGTGTCGCTGGAATGCCTCGATCAGGAGGCATTCAGCGACACCAAATACTTACCCCAGGACGGGCTGTGACCGCTCCGGAGAGCGGTCACAGCCGCCGCTGCAAGTGATCTTTGCCATCCGCAAGACGGTGGCCACCCTGTAAAAAAAAAAATAAGTAAAAAGCAATCAAGTTGAAAAAGTTCGCTAGATGGTCTCCAGACCCTCTAGAGAACTCTGGCTCCACTTGCAGGTTGAATACAGGTACTGCATTCAACCATGCAAGTCAATGGAGCGCATCTTTCTAATCACTGTGATTAGTAAAATTAAATTAAAAATAACAATTAGAAAAAAAATAGTTTAAAAAAAAAAACAGTAAAATGTAAAAATAATTTCCCACTGATGTCACTATCAGGGGAACCTTCAAGTGGAAAAAAATGTAAAAATAAATAAAATAATTTATATATGAAAAATATATTTTTGTGAGCAAGTCCTAAAATTGCACATTTGCTTAAAACAATTCTCGCATGGAAAGAGTTAAAATACTGGCATATTAAATGCCCAAATTTATGATTTGATGGGGTAAATTGAATTGGCCGGGTTCAACAATGTCCCAATTAACACGGGGGGAAGGATGGCCACACATCTAATTTCCAATTAGAAAAATGCACACGTCCCAAATGTGGCCTTTTAGTTCCCCACTGGACTCAGGAGATGTTGCTGAACACATATTGGGGTGTCGTGTGACAGCGGCATATACCAGGAGCTGTAAATTCATACATAAAGTAGGTGTGTGGGGGGAAAAATACACACAAAAAAATACTACTGCAAACTTGCTGTAAAATGTGTGCATGCAAAGAGTTAAAATACCAGCATTTAAAACACTCTGGGGTGTCTAGTTTTCAAAAATATATGGTTTTATTGGGCGCACTGAAATGGCACCAGCTATTTTCTGTGCATTCTATATCTCCTGCCATGTGATATACTTACTGCCCCAGCCCCGACTCTGCGAACATTGTGTGCGCGTGTGCAAAGTGCTCCACCTGATTTCACGCAGCTAACCCGTGGAAAGTGATTGGACTGCAGTGGAGGAGAGCAGCTGCCGCTGCCCCCTAAGGTTAAGTACCCTATTTTTTAAATCTTAATGAATGTGCCACTTTCCATCACCGGATGCCACTACCTGGGAGTTCACCAAGTTGGACAACAAGGAAGGACAGAGAAGGCCTGGGAGACTCCCTGCAATCAATATTCCACTGAACTGTCAAGTGCTGCCTACTGCTTTTTGTGTTTCCCCCACCTCCATTCCATTCCCATCACCATTTTCCTTCACATACCGTGTTCACAATCCTCTTGTTCCTCTTTCCTCTGTTGTTAGTAAAATCATTATCTCTCTCCAGCCATCTGCAACCCCACACTATGTCTGTAATGCACCATGACTACTTTCTTCTCCCCTTCTCTCATCCCAAGCACTTTTCAACGTCACCTCCCCTCACTCCCGTCTTGGCTACTGTTACTCTGTCTTAGCTGGTCTCCCTCTTAACCGTCTCACCTCTCTACAATCCACCATGAATGCTGCTGCCAGACTCATCTTCCTCTCCCGTCGCATACTAACGTCTCTCCCCTCTGTCAGTCTCTTCGCTGGCTGCCTGTGCGCTTCAGGATTCATTTCAAAATCCTCACTCTTTCTTTCAAAGCCCTTCACAGCGTTTCCCCTCCCTACATCTCCTCGCTCATCTCTCTAAATACACTTCACACCGGTCCCTCCGCTCATCCAACGATTTCCTTCTATCCTCTCCTCTGATTTCTAGCTCTCATGCACGCTTACGAGATTTCTCCAGGGCTGCTCCTATCCTCTGGAATGCCCTCCCCCGGTCTATCCTTCTCCCCACTGCCTTCGGTCCTTCAAAAGATCCCTCAAGACCCACTTCCTTAAGGACGCTTATAATATTGCACATTAACAACCCCCATATTCCCTTAGCTCATCTCTCCTAGTCCCTCTAATGCAATACTTACACTAGTGTGGCTAGTCTATCCCTTACAATGGCACCTTTTAACTATGGTGTAATACACCCTAAATCCCTCTAGATTGTAAGCTCCTTTGAGCAGGGCTCTCCTCACCTGTTTTTTTCTGTAAGTCAATGTGTTATGTTACACGCTACTTGCTATGTCCTGTCTACCCATTGTACAGCGCTCTGGAATTTGATGGTGCGATATAAAACAGTAAATAATAAAAATAGTCTGCGCTTCGCATTCGGTTTTGTAGTCAACTACGGAGCTGAAGATAAACCCAAACACACAAAACTATTTTATACAGCCATAGTTAGCACAGTTACTGCAGGTCTTGGACTCCAATCGTATCATATTCCTCTTTCTTTTTTTTTTTTTTTTTTTTCCTGGGTCGGGGCGGCATTTCAGACACAAAGCTATTCTGCTGGCTGAAAAATGGTCTAATCGCTATAAGCAACCACAGCAATAATCAGCTGGATCACTCCATTGGGCTTCATGATAATAAGACTAGAGCTGCAGTTAACCTAATGAAGCTGAGGGTGTTATGTGTTATGTATGTTATAATATAACTTATTAAGCGAAACCAGTTATCAGTTTTCATAATGTTTTCCTCTGATGCAGAAGGAGTCTTTCTGGCATCTTTTCTTTTTTATTTGCTTTTTTCTTCATCTGAAATTTTACTGTTTTGTTGTTTGTTTGTTTGTTTTTTGCACGGGTCCTTTCTTGGAGCTTGAACACGAGAAAACATATTTGTCAATTGGCAGAAAAAGAGAGCATTCATCAAATGGTAAGCAATTAATATTTAATCAATCAAAAGACACAGGGGATGGGGAGGAAAAGCCGGCTTTGATGGGCAGTCACGTATTATAGTACCCGCACCACGCCAGAGACAGACTGGGAAAAAGGACTGAAGAGTGGAGAGCATTTCTTTTGGTGAACAAAGGGGTAGGCAAAGGGCAAGCGTTGGCTTCATATTGGGTGCTGTCCGACGGTAACACTCGCCAGCACCGCATAATGAAAATGCCTACCTGTACCCTCCTAGCATTATAATCATGCTAAATAGAGACAGCTCTTGGTGGCCCTGGGTTGTTCATCTCCCTACACAGATCTCCATTACTATTATTACACATTTTATCCTCGCTACACTTAAGGACAGTCTATTCTGTCCTCAACGTGGATCTGAAACCAAAAATGAACTACTGTCTACCTCTCAAATCCCTAAAGTGGGAATTAAGGAGTTAATACATATTATATGTGTTTATCCATAAGTCTCTGCTTCCATTGGAAACTCTGCAGGTTTTTGAATTCCGGACAGCACTGATTCGTATTCAATTTCTTTGTGGTACATGGTGCTAATTAACGCCCAGCAGTAATAGCCGTGTAAGGCCTCACGCATACACCTTACACTTACGGTGCTCATGGCTTCCTTTTTATTGACTTTCAACTCCGTAATCTGACTCTTTATCTGTTGTTAAAAGTCGTGGCAAGAAACCCAATCCTATTTCAGTTATCTGGCTGTAATCATCGACCTGACCGCTGTCCAGTCCTGTTCTCTGGTGACCTGACACCACTCCTGTGTAATTCGCCTGCTACCCTTGCCGAGTGACCGGACTGCGAGTTACCTACAGCCGTTGGTAAGTGACCTCACTACGGACCAAATGTTTTAGAACCCCTTCTGCTCGGTTAAGATAACTACTGCAACCTATTCCTGTTATTTGCTTCTTTAAGGGAACATACATGGAACAAGCATAAAGCCACCTTGAAGCTAAAACAAGACCAAGAACTGTCTCAGGACACACGGGCAGCCTCGATGGACTTTGGCGGTTCTGCTGTGCGGAAACGTTGGGGATCTTCCACATTATCTGCTCTTCTGCCATGTATGTATTGATTTTTTATAATTTATGCTCTAGTAGCACTTTTGTGCATAACATTTTGCTTATTTTATTTGAACGCACCTCAATACTGCTGCTGCTGCCATATTCTAAATATTCTAAATTTCCTTGTAACAAGGGAAATGCATGGCTTTCTTGTCACTCATTGGCTGCTTTTTTTTTTTTTTTTAAGAATGCATATTAATGCATATTTAACATGATTTTTTGTGAAGCTGTTTGTGACATTATATTTTCCCTTTAAGATAAGCAGTAACAGAACAGTGATATTTATCCATAGTTGTGAGTTTTTGTGTTGCCACCTACCTCTGCCGCATCAGGTGAGAAGAATCGTACGCGCCGAGACCCAGAGGCAATGATCAGGAAATATACACGGGGCTCGAGGCAGGTACTTCTCAAACATGTGTTAAAATATTGCAGTTAGTTAAATGTTTGGGGTCTGCTAGCTGTTTTCATGGAAATTTGTAGCTGTAATATAGCAAAAAGAGTTTTCTAATAATCAATTAGCCTTTTAAACTTAAACTTGAATTAGTGATAACAACGTGTCATCAGACCGCAGGCTGTTTTCTGTATTTCTGATCTGGTTGATATTTTGATGGGCCAAATGTGTATGCGTGTGTGTGTGTGAATATAATTGCTGTAAAACATAAATACTGTGTATATATACATATACAAACATTAAAGATTAAATGTGTTTTTACCAAGAAAATGTAAAATTGTAGAATCCAATTACAGGACTATGTGAAACCTGTGCTGACAGCTGTGTGTTTAGAAAAGAATCTGCTACCATGCTGCTGCAGATCATCTTCATCAATGAAATGATCTGTCTCAATCTTTCATCAGCTAAAAAGTCGGGGTCAGGTCCGTTGTGCGCATGCGCGGGCTTCCAGTTTGGCGCATGCGCAGTAGGGAGACGGTCACTTCCGGGTTTGGTCGACTTCCGGTTTAGTCCGGCCCGTTGTGCGCATGCGCGAACTTCCGGTTTCGCGCATGCGCAGTAGGTGGATGCCCCACTTCCGGTTTGGCGCTTACTTCCGGTTTAGGGTCCGGTCCGTTCTGCGCATGCGCTGACTTCCGATTTCGCGCATGCGCAGTAGGTGGATGCCCCACTTCCGGTTTAGCGTCAGGTCCGTTCTGCGCATGCGCTGGCTTCCGATTTCGCGCATGCGCAGTAGGTGGATGCCCCACTTCCGGTTTAGCGTCAGGTCCGTTCTGCGCATGCGCTGACTTCCGATTTCGCGCATGCGCAGTAGGTGGATGCCCCACTTCCGGTTTAGCGTCAGGTCCGTTCTGCGCATGCGCTGACTTCCGATTTCGCGCATGCGCAGTAGGTGGATGCCCCACTTCCGGTTTAGCGTCAGGTCCGTTCTGCGCATGCGCCGACTTCCGATTTCGCGCATGCGCAGTAGGTGGATGCCCCACTTCCGGTTTAGCGTCAGGTCCGTTCTGCGCATGCGCCGACTTCCCATGGCCACTTCCGGTTTGGCGCCGACTCCCGGTTTGGCGCCATATAGCTGCCAGTCAGCTGGTAGAATCTCGGTTTTGACGGTCACCTATTTGCGCGCAGCCTGTGCAGGATCGTATTTCTGCCACGTGGCTTTATTTTAAATCCGTTCTGCATCCATCAAAAGCCTTGTATAAGGATATTGCATTTCACCGATTTTCTCAAGAATCTTGTGCCTCTGTGAAAAGTGCGCTATAACATACATACATACATACATACATACATACATGTGGTGGTTTGCAGTGCGATCATCGGCCGCAGCAGAAACCTCTTCAACTTTATAGCCACCATGCCTGCCGTAAGCATTCTTGTGTTGCCTTTTTTTCTACTTAATCGAAAGATTAGACATTGGGGGACATGCTAAAACGTGTGTGCTTGGTAGCGGCTATATCACACGACCAGATTATATTTCCTAGAGCCGCTCGCTGCCAGACGCTTTTCTAGTTATTATAGTAAGCTAAAACGTTTGTTTTATGTTTGTTTTCTTCTTTTGGCCTCTGTGGCATGGCATGAGTGAAGATGCACGTCTCTTAAAACATTCTGTCCGTATATTAACTTTATTTTATCTTCTAGCCTGTGGATATATTTGTGCAAGGAGACGCTGAGTTTGTAAGCTCAGGAGAATGTTGCATTTAAGTGTTTATATATGATATGTAAATGTGTGTGTGTGTGTGTGTGTGTATATATATATATATATATATATATATATATGTAGCCATGTTGTCCTGAACCATCTCCCCTTAAGGTATTCCGCCTCCCTTTTGGGAAGTACATGTAGGTCATGACATGCTGTCTAAGAGAAAAACAATAGAGGCCTACAAGGCAGAGATCTGTTCTGCTGTGTTTGCCACCTTTTAAAACCTATATCTTCAAAAAAACAAAATCATCCAAAGCAGGATCTATGGGCAATTTTTGCCATGGCTTAATGATGGTAAAAACTGTAGCTGTGTGTGTGTGTGTGGAAACTTTAGCTACACCTAACATAGTCTTGAACAAGGCTAAATAACTGGACATACAAGATGGATTAATCGTGTCTAGCAGCTAATTCTGTAGGATTATGTCTGTCTGTATATTGTCAAGCTGGTAAGTGCTATTGGGGCTCGGGTATGTTTTTGTATGACTAGGACTTCAAGCCACAAACATTGATGAATTACATCAATTCTACAACGTGCCGGTGAACAAAATCCCGGCCAGATTGATAACTACTGGAAGAGTTTGACTGTGGTTATTGTTGCTGTGATCGTGGTGATATAACCATGTTTTGAGCCTAAGAGACAATTACTTATCTTCTCAGTAATGTTCCATTAGATGTATAATACGTTCCCCACATAGATTGTTCATTTTTCCCCCATTTAAGATCCTTTACCTATTACAAAATGGGCAACTTGGACAACAGGACAGCAAATGCAGATCAGCTGCTCACGCAAGATGTTGAGAGGTTTTGTAACAGCGTGGTGAACCAGTATTCAAACTGAAGCAAGGTGAGTTTCCTCATGGCTCTTCTAGTTGTGAGTGTTTTGTTACCTTTTTTTTTTTTTTTTTTTTTTTTAGTTTGTGCTGGGTACTTCAAAAATAGGCTATGGCCCTTTATGCTCTTACTGTATTCCTTTCACAAGGAAAATAATTATAAAGTTAATGTAGCTGCCATTTATATTACCGGTGTATTACTTACACTGTGAGATTTACAGACAGGGGCCTCCTTTACAAATGTATCCATAGCTATTTTACCCCAATAAAGTGGTCTGTAGACTGTTGTACTTTCATGACTGCGTTTACATTTTATATAGCACCAACAGATTTGGTAGAGCTGTTACGATAGGGTACCCTAAAAGTAAATGCAACTTACAAATGAACATACGTTAAATATACTGGTACCGAAGATGACAATCTTTTGGCTACACTTATTATGCCTCCCCTTTTATTATGCTGTTATTTATCAATACAATTTACACACATGCATACGCTGTTCTTGTGAATAACATGTAATCATTTGCCACGTTAACTAGTGGCTTGCTTTCCTATTCTCCTATATTATAGATATTTCCCATTATTGTTGCGGGTACATAGAGTTGTTTTATTGTGAGTTTCATTTGTTATTTTTTTTTCTTCAGCCATTTTTGGATATCGTTCTGTATATCGTCAAGCTGACAAATGCTTTTGGCGTTCAGGTATGTTTTTGTGTGACTAGGGCTTCTTTAACAACACAAGTCACAAATATTGATGAATTACATCTATTGTGCGAAGAGCAGAGGGCCAAAATCCCGGTCAGATTGAACAGATTTGACTGTGGTTATTACTGCTGTGGTCATCATGATATAACCAGGTCCCCCCCCCCCCATGTTATCTGAATTTTTCATAATGTAGAAAATCAGCCAGGACAAATCATTCTTCACATGCTGATATATTTTGTTTTTTAGTTGCATCCAAGTCAAAGCCTCAATATTATACGCACATGGATTACTTTTAAGAGTTTATGGTAGATTTTTTTTTTTTTTTTTTTATGGTATATTGATTATTTTTTTATTCTTTCAAGTAACCTTTTAATATATTGTATTAATATTATATAATATTATCTAAAGGGCTCCATTTTGCTAGTAACTGGCGTTTCACTCAAGGCAGTCTGTTGTGCAATGGTGTGGGGCATCCGGCTTTATTAGAGCATAAATCTCCATGGGGCTTCCAAGAGATGCAACATTACAATGTGAACATGGTGGTTTTTGGCTACTCACACCAGACAGGAGACCATCAGAAAATGTTACTCTTAAGAATTATTTGCATGTCATTACTAGTAATATTTTTACGTTTGCTATAGAAGATGGTGACAGTTTAGCATTATTATTATTTACTGTGGGATATAGGTAGGCTGAGGCAGTGGGAGACACTCTGTATGCCTGGGTCTCTCAGATGGCTTCATCTGCATATAGCTGTGTAAAAAGTAGACTGTTTATTGATTTTAAGTGGTCAGTGTCTATGCTGGCATTTAATGTCTGTGATGTGCTTTTTGATTATTGCAGATCTAGAGACTGTGGTTGGTTACCTGGTTGTCAGCAGTCCGTTCCTCACCCCTAACCACCCTGCGTGGACTGAGCTGAGCTCCTTGAGGTGAGTGAAATAATGGTGGGATAAACGATGATATACTCTGCAGCCGGGCATGTTCTTAATGTTTAATGCTTTGCCTTGAAGGATTATTACCAGAGTGGAAGAATGCTGCTGAGGATGTCTCAGGCATTGGGACGAATCGTCCTCGCAGGACGGGAAATGACAATATCTTACATAGAGACCATATGACTTTGGGAACGTTACGGGACCAAGTCATTTACCCAGACACTCCAGAACACTGGAAACGTAAAGGTATTCCTGATAAGGCGAGAAAAACGGTCCGGTATGTTGAAACTTCTCTTCTAATTTTCTTACACACTGAAATGACTTGCTTAGCTGTATTTAGTTAAGTGGCTTAACTACTCATCTTTGTTTTATATTCACTCCCTAGGTATTGAAGGAATACCTTGACAATGTGCAGCTGGGTTAGATTTTGGAACGTGAAGGCGGCTGGGACAGTCTTCAAGACTGGATGTACTGAGTGGGGGCGAAAAGCAGAGGATGGCAGTACGTATTTGATCTTGGTTTTAATTTACAGACTACAGAATTCTGATTTTCTAGCATTGTATATGTGTCAATTTATAGGCTGAGCTGGTGTGTTCAGTGGATGAGACACACTGCGATACTAGGATTACAGAGGAATTGGATTTAACTTTCAATATTCTGTTTTTGACAGCTAATAAATCCATCCAACTATCTCCAATTTGTACTTGCTCAACAATGAAATGAAATGGGGAAAAAAAACATAGTAAAACTTTATAATAGAAGCAAGTCTATAATAAAAGCAAGTCTGGGTAATCTAACTTCAAATTCACATTTTCTGAAATTAGTATTTTTCACTGTGGCTATGCTAAATCAGTCACTTTGGATTATTGACTGATTACGATACACAAGAGTCTTACAGCTGTGGCAATAACACCAATGTGCACAAAACTGTAAATATGGACAGTTGAAGATCCCTATGGAACCCTGTGCTAACTAATCGACCAAAGCTTCGCTCCTGTAGTTAATAAAACTAAACACACGGTGCCCAAGCAGTGCAGATTGGGATTCCGCATACGCCCAGAGCTCCTGGTGAAGGACGGCAGGCAGTTTATAATTGTTTGACGTTTATAAAGAAATGTCATTAGCGCGTGGACCTTATAAATTCTGTGACATTTTCTGCCGTTGACAGAATTTTATCCACAGAAGCCATCCGATCGTGGAAACTTTTTGCTGTCCGTGTGTTCCAAAATCAGTTGCTTAGACGTCGTCTTACACACGCTCCAGATTTTCATACATTGGTCTTCTAATGCCGTCTGTTGTCTCCAGCACGTTGCCTCTTTCAACTGTGAACAAAGCTATTCCAACCTAAGAGGATAAGAAAAGGAAGCACAGTGTCACCCAGAAAGTCCCTATGGAAGCACCACGAGGTAAATCTTTTAAACATTTCATGAAAGCACTGCAGAGTCTGCATAATTGTATTTAAAAAAAAAAAATCATAATTCCCTTCATCTCTAAAGAAAATGCTATGAAAAGGGCTCCTAGCCTGAAAAGAAAAGGTAGACCATGCGTTTATTCAAGACATTGTGTATCTTCATTAACCTTCTAGACAGATACACCTGTTGACCACACTACAACTTCTACTACTACCACTACTTGGAGACTTAATGTGCCCCTTTTGCTAAACCCGCATTTATAGTTCTTTACACTAAATACGTATATGTAACTATGCTTAGGCATTTAATAAGCAAGGCATATATGTTACAAACCCACCTTAAGTGTATACCCTTGGGGGTTATCTTCTCCTTCTCACTGAATCTACATGATTATTCCTCACCATTATGTTACCTTTACGCCGTTGTTCATTTGTAAGGGTGGGTGGGGAGAAGGTTTAGGACATGAATACTGATTAGATAAAGGTGTCCCTGGCTCTCACAGATCTCCGCACAGACCTCAGCTCTATTAACCTTCAGAACTCAATCAATTTACTCTCTCTCCTATCTCAAACATGACATGCCCTTAACAACGCCACCTCTGTCTATAACTCCACTCTCGCATCTGCTCTCTATCATGTAGCACCAGTTACTACTCGCTCCTCGCGACGTTCACGCTTCCAACCCTGGCACATGACTGTAACCCCAACACCTACGTCGATGTTCCCGCACCGCTCAACGTAGTTGGCGAAAGTCCCCTCATTCCATGTCTGACTTTCTGCGCTATAAATGAATGCTATGTTCCTACTACTCTGCCTTCAATCTCCTCCCTGTCTTACAACCCTAAACGACTCTAATAATGCTTTCAATTCCCTGCTTCAACCGATCCCTACGACCCCTTCCACTAACCTTAATGCATCAGACTTTGCCACATACTTCGATAATAAAATGAAAACTATCAGAGATGACATATCTGCACAGTCACCGCCCTGCCCTCATCCTTAGGCTTTCAATACCACCTGTATGCTGATGAAGCCCAGATCTATCTATCCTCCCCTGATCTCTCTCCCTCTGCCTTAGATCGTGTAACTAACTGCCTTGCATCTGTCTCCACCTGGATATCAACATGTTTCTTGAAACTTAACCTCTCCAAAACAGGACTTCTCATCTTCCCGCCTTCCGATGCTAAGACTCCCCCATCAATTTCCCTCATTGTTGATTGCGCCATCATCTCCCAGTCTACTCATGCACACGCAGTCTTGGTGTCACCCTTGACCTCTGACCTTTCGTTCACCCCCCACATTCAGTCTGTCTCCGTCCCCATCTTAAAAAACATTGCCAGCATCCATCCCTCCCTTCCAAACACAGCATGCCACTTAGGCTCTTGTCCATGCCCTGATTGTCTCCCATCTTGATTACTGTAACTCTGTCTAAGCTGGTCTTAACAGCTTCACCGCTCTACAATCCACCATGAATGCTGCTGCCAGACTTATCTTACTCTCTCATCGCTTTACTAACATCTCTCCCCTCTGTCAGTCTCTTCACTGGCTTCCTGTGCGCCTCAGGATTCATTTCAAAATCCTTACTCTTACCTTCAAAGCCCTTCGGTTCCCCTCCCTACATCTCCTCGTTCATCTCTAAATACACTCCACGCCGCTCTCTCCGCTCATCCAATGATCTCCTTCTCTCCTCTGATTTCTAGCTCTCATGCACGCTTACAAGATTTCTCCAGGGCTGCCCCTATCCTCTGGAATGCCCTCCCCCAGTCTATCCGTCTCTCTCCCTGCCTTCGATCCTTCAAAAAATCCCTCTTCCCCACTTCTTTAAGGGCGCTTATATTGCACATTAACACCCCCCCCCATATTCCCTTAGCTCACCTCTCCTAGTCTCTCTAATGCAGTACTTACACTAGTGTGGCTGCCCCATCCCATACCATGGCACTAAATCCCTCTAGATTGTTAACTCCTTTGCGCAGGGACCTCCTCACCTGTTGTTGCTGTAAGTCAATTTGTTATGTTACATACTACTTGCTATGTCCTGTCTACCCGTTGTCCAGCGCTACAGAATCTGATGGTGCTATATAAAACATAAATAATAAGTCTCTTCGCCTATCACATTGTGCATTATACAGGGCCAGCTCAGCCCTTGAGGCTGGACAAACCGGCAAACTGAATTGTAAAGCGAGAAAGCTGAAACCCCAACCCTTGCCAATGCGAGTGAGTGGGCGCCTTTCATAGGAATAGGCGGCAGGTACTGAATCATAGTTGGGCCTCATTCTGTGTCCTTGTGGTCAGTGGGACAGTCGATCGCTGTTTAGGGAGAACCTCAACTCTTGTTTGATGAGGCAAAGGCCGCTTCTTAAGAGACGTAATTACCTCTGCCAAGAAAGCGTGCTTTGCCTTGCTCATTTTAAGGGGATCCTTATGTTGTAATGCCAGTGCCAGGCTTAAGGTCTGAAGATGGCACAGCCGCACCACCAGTATATGTGCAAATCTGTTTTTTTTGGTGATACACGTGGTGTTTCTAATATTAGAACTACATTTTTATTATTTTGCTCCGTAGTATTGAGGTCACTGATTCATGTTTCCCCTCTCTCGCAGTACTACCTCCACATGGACAGCAGAGGAAACAGCAGATAACAGATGACGCCATTGAATTCAGCTCTTAAGTGTTTTATGCTGATAAATATCGGTGTACACTGGAACTCGAAAGTAACTTTTTTTTTTTTTCCTTGAAGTTTAGTTCCGAAGCGAATGCTATAATTTCTTTTTGGTTTTTTTTTTGACCAAAGAATGGCCGTAGGATCGTAGATGATTGTGTCACTTCTTGTTTTGCACTAGATACCGCTGGCTAGACTAGAGGATCCCCTAAGCACCTGGCTCTGATGGGATACGCTGCATCTGCTGTAACGGTTTTCCTTTTAAATTAATCTCCGGTTCAATTTTTTTGCACCTGACTAATCGGTTGAGTAAAATCCCTGAGGGTTGGCACTTGGCCCAAAATAGAGCCAGTTGACAGGTTCGTATGTCTCACTAGGTGTGCGGGTTGGACTGAATTCATACGTCGTCAGATTTTATACAGTTCCCTGATAAAGATTTACATGTCCTTCCCAGTAAGATTTAAAATCTATTAATTTAAACTAGTAGGATGACTTTTTACATTGTTAAATGGAGCAGTCTCTACTGGAACGTAAACCATGTATTGTAGATATGTGTTTTGGGGGGGTTGAGCAAATCGTGTAACATAGAAATGTGCTTGATGAAGGCATGCACTACGTATGCAATAAATTGAATGTGTGTGAATCCTTCCCCAAAGTCTCTACTCTGTGCTTAATGTCATCCTGGCAAATGGTAAACAATCTGGGTAAAGTTTGATCCACAAACTTACTGCATTCGCTGGAACAAATCCGTACGGTTGGCTCTAACCAGCGGCCATAGAAAACTTCCCATGCCATGCGATGTAGAGACTCAGACCTTAAACGGTCCTTGGTCTGCTTTCCCCCCAATTATTGCTAAAACCTTTTGAAGTAACCTGTGTCACCGTGGATACTTATAAGGCATCCAAGGTAATTAAAATGTGCAAAAAATGTTTTTCTCCTGAACACTCCACCACATTATACCGGTAAGGAAGCGGGTAGCTGTAAACTTGCATAAACTACATGGATGAAATCCTATGAGGAATGCCCTAGTATACACTCCTACCTTCCCACTGTAATAGGATACTTAATCATTATCCCATGGAAATCTGCAATGAAGTATATGTTGGAAAATCACACAGACGTTTCACAAGTAGTGATTTCTGAAATACCATAAATTATCCAATTTATGTGCTCGGGGGGGGGGAATGACTTCTATGACTGATCACTAAAGTAGTCTACATAACTGAAATCCAAACATCTGCCACAATTCGTTTAACTTCTTTAGTGCATAATATTCCACATATAATGTAAACAGACTCCTCAATAAATATGACTTCCTAATCGAGTAGCCACGGATTGGGTTCGATGCAAAGTAAGCACTTTGGGCTTTTTGTACTTTGACGTCGGTTTTGTTTTTCCCACACAGAGCACTCGGGTCAGCACAGTCCTCCTTTTGATCTTCAAATGTATTCAAGTTTCTCTGGTCGGAAAGTTAATAGAGAGATTCAGTGCCTCGTCGGAAATAGATATATTTCAAATGAGCAAATTCCCTGGTCAATTGTAACTTCAAATTACTACGAGTGACCATTGTTGGTGACCCATTAATTTTACTCGCATTTCCTTATGTTCCATACTATGCTATGATGCACTTCTTGTAGTTGGAATCTCACTTACACAATATCCGATTCTAATACTTTGTGGGCAACACATTGATGTATTCCCTTCAAATGTTCCCCGTACCTCCCGCTTATTTAAATAAACAGGTTGTTGTGGGTTAATAATGATAAATACACAAATTGTCTACACCGCTTGGTGGCTTTAAACCTTCCGATATAATACAAACATAAGGGTTGGATGTGAACGGACACAAAAAAAAAAAAAAAAAAAAACACGTCTGGAGAAGCAGACTGCATGGAAACCGGTACCCTCGTCTGAAGAACTGCTTGCACGCCAGCATCTTAGATCTGCACCTGTGTTCAAAATCACTGTTACTTAAAACGACTGATTACAGCGGCCGCAGTGACGGAAGGAATGTAAGTAAGACCATTCCGATACCTTATTATATAACATACCCTTTTTTTTTTTTACTAAACCAATAATAACTTCAACTTGATGGCAAATAATACATTACCCGTAGAAACTCATACACCTTATTTATCAAAATACAACCCATGAAGTGGCATGAAGGTGGAGGTATGTATCGGCTACTAGGATACTGTTCTGCTGGCATAAATCACCGGGCTCATCACGCGGGGTGTAATATCACGTCACTGTACACTACATCACTTATCCAAGACGAGAATGCAAGGTATACAGGTCTGCGCTTGAGTAAGTGTCGTGGGGAAGCCTTCCCTATCCATAAATATTTTAACCCCTTAATGACAATTGTCGGTTCTGGCACGTCATGCACTAACATCAGGTTAGTGACAATTGACGTGCCAGGACCGTCATGACTAAGCGGGTGCAGAAAGCGATCTACGTTCGCTTTCTGCACCCAAACGGTGTTGCTGTAATGCCTCGACCTCGAGGCATTCAGCAACACCACGATCGGCACTAGGGGCCATGTGTGGCCCCTCCCCGGGGTGTCAACTTCCGCCATACCTTGTATGGCGGCGGACGCCCGTCTTAAAAGCGTTTAGGAGGCGATCAACGATCACCTCCTAAACTTAAATGGTGTCGCTGGAATGCCTCGATCAGGAGGCATTCAGCGACACCAAATACTTACCCCAGGACGGGCTGTGACCGCTCCGGAGAGCGGTCACAGCCGCCGCTGCAAGTGATCTTTGCCATCCGCAAGACGGTGGCCACCCTGTAAAAAAAAAAATAAGTAAAAAGCAATCAAGTTGAAAAAGTTTGCTAGATGGTCTCCAGACCCTCTAGAGAACTCTGGCTCCACTTGCAGGTTGAATACAGGTACTGCATTCAACCATGCAAGTCAATGGAGCGCATCTTTCTAATCACTGTGATTAGTAAAATTAAATTAAAAATAACAATTAGAAAAAAAATAGTTTAAAAAAAAAAACAGTAAAATGTAAAAATAATTTCCCACTGATGTCACTATCAGGGGAACCTTCAAGTGGAAAAAAATGTAAAAATAAATAAAATAATTTATATATGAAAAATATATTTTTGTGAGCAAGTCCTAAAATTGCACATTTGCTTAAAACAATTCTCGCATGGAAAGAGTTAAAATACTGGCATATTAAATGCCCAAATTTATGATTTGATGGGGTAAATTGAATTGGCCGGGTTCAACAATGTCCCAATTAACACGGGGGGAAGGATGGCCACACATCTAATTTCCAATTAGAAAAATGCACACGTCCCAAATGTGGCCTTTTAGTTCCCCACTGGACTCAGGAGATGTTGCTGAACACATATTGGGGTGTCGTGTGACAGCGGCATATACCAGGAGCTGTAAATTCATACATAAAGTAGGTGTGTGGGGGGAAAAATACACACAAAAAAATACTACTGCAAACTTGCTGTAAAATGTGTGCATGCAAAGAGTTAAAATACCAGCATTTAAAACACTCTGGGGTGTCTAGTTTTCAAAAATATATGGTTTTATTGGGCGCACTGAAATGGCACCAGCTATTTTCTGTGCATTCTATATCTCCTGCCATGTGATATACTTACTGCCCCAGCCCCGACTCTGCGAACATTGTGTGCGCGTGTGCAAAGTGCTCCACCTGATTTCACGCAGCTAACCCGTGGAAAGTGATTGGACTGCAGTGGAGGAGAGCAGCTGCCGCTGCCCCCTAAGGTTAAGTACCCTATTTTTTAAATCTTAATGAATGTGCCACTTTCCATCACCGGATGCCACTACCTGGGAGTTCACCAAGTTGGACAACAAGGAAGGACAGAGAAGGCCTGGGAGACTCCCTGCAATCAATATTCCACTGAACTGTCAAGTGCTGCCTACTGCTTTTTGTGTTTCCCCCACCTCCATTCCATTCCCATCACCATTTTCCTTCACATACCGTGTTCACAATCCTCTTGTTCCTCTTTCCTCTGTTGTTAGTAAAATCATTATCTCTCTCCAGCCATCTGCAACCCCACACTATGTCTGTAATGCACCATGACTACTTTCTTCTCCCCTTCTCTCATCCCAAGCACTTTTCAACGTCACCTCCCCTCACTCCCGTCTTGGCTACTGTTACTCTGTCTTAGCTGGTCTCCCTCTTAACCGTCTCACCTCTCTACAATCCACCATGAATGCTGCTGCCAGACTCATCTTCCTCTCCCGTCGCATACTAACGTCTCTCCCCTCTGTCAGTCTCTTCGCTGGCTGCCTGTGCGCTTCAGGATTCATTTCAAAATCCTCACTCTTTCTTTCAAAGCCCTTCACAGCGTTTCCCCTCCCTACATCTCCTCGCTCATCTCTCTAAATACACTTCACACCGGTCCCTCCGCTCATCCAACGATTTCCTTCTATCCTCTCCTCTGATTTCTAGCTCTCATGCACGCTTACGAGATTTCTCCAGGGCTGCTCCTATCCTCTGGAATGCCCTCCCCCGGTCTATCCTTCTCCCCACTGCCTTCGGTCCTTCAAAAGATCCCTCAAGACCCACTTCCTTAAGGACGCTTATAATATTGCACATTAACAACCCCCATATTCCCTTAGCTCATCTCTCCTAGTCCCTCTAATGCAATACTTACACTAGTGTGGCTAGTCTATCCCTTACAATGGCACCTTTTAACTATGGTGTAATACACCCTAAATCCCTCTAGATTGTAAGCTCCTTTGAGCAGGGCTCTCCTCACCTGTTTTTTCTGTAAGTCAATGTGTTATGTTACACGCTACTTGCTATGTCCTGTCTACCCATTGTACAGCGCTCTGGAATTTGATGGTGCGATATAAAACAGTAAATAATAAAAATAGTCTGCGCTTCGCATTCGGTTTTGTAGTCAACTACGGAGCTGAAGATAAACCCAAACACACAAAACTATTTTATACAGCCATAGTTAGCACAGTTACTGCAGGTCTTGGACTCCAATCGTATCATATTCCTCTTTCTTTTTTTTTTTTTTTTTTTTTTTTCCTGGGTCGGGGCGGCATTTCAGACACAAAGCTATTCTGCTGGCTGAAAAATGGTCTAATCGCTATAAGCAACCACAGCAATAATCAGCTGGATCACTCCATTGGGCTTCATGATAATAAGACTAGAGCTGCAGTTAACCTAATGAAGCTGAGGGTGTTATGTGTTATGTATGTTATAATATAACTTATTAAGCGAAACCAGTTATCAGTTTTCATAATGTTTTCCTCTGATGCAGAAGGAGTCTTTCTGGCATCTTTTCTTTTTTATTTGCTTTTTTCTTCATCTGAAATTTTACTGTTTTGTTGTTTGTTTGTTTGTTTTTTGCACGGGTCCTTTCTTGGAGCTTGAACACGAGAAAACATATTTGTCAATTGGCAGAAAAAGAGAGCATTCATCAAATGGTAAGCAATTAATATTTAATCAATCAAAAGACACAGGGGATGGGGAGGAAAAGCCGGCTTTGATGGGCAGTCACGTATTATAGTACCCGCACCACGCCAGAGACAGACTGGGAAAAAGGACTGAAGAGTGGAGAGCATTTCTTTTGGTGAACAAAGGGGTAGGCAAAGGGCAAGCGTTGGCTTCATATTGGGTGCTGTCCGACGGTAACACTCGCCAGCACCGCATAATGAAAATGCCTACCTGTACCCTCCTAGCATTATAATCATGCTAAATAGAGACAGCTCTTGGTGGCCCTGGGTTGTTCCTCTCCCTACACAGATCTCCATTACTATTATTACACATTTTATCCTCGCTACACTTAAGGACAGTCTATTCTGTCCTCAACGTGGATCTGAAACCAAAAATGAACTACTGTCTACCTCTCAAATCCCTAAAGTGGGAATTAAGGAGTTAATACATATTATATGTGTTTATCCATAAGTCTCTGCTTCCATTGGAAACTCTGCAGGTTTTTGAATTCCGGACAGCACTGATTCGTATTCAATTTCTTTGTGGTACATGGTGCTAATTAACGCCCAGCAGTAATAGCCGTGTAAGGCCTCACGCATACACCTTACACTTACGGTGCTCATGGCTTCCTTTTTATTGACTTTCAACTCCGTAATCTGACTCTTTATCTGTTGTTAAAAGTCGTGGCAAGAAACCCAATCCTATTTCAGTTATCTGGCTGTAATCATCGACCTGACCGCTGTCCAGTCCTGTTCTCTGGTGACCTGACACCACTCCTGTGTAATTCGCCTGCTACCCTTGCCGAGTGACCGGACTGCGAGTTACCTACAGCCGTTGGTAAGTGACCTCACTACGGACCAAATGTTTTAGAACCCCTTCTGCTCGGTTAAGATAACTACTGCAACCTATTCCTGTTATTTGCTTCTTTAAGGGAACATACATGGAACAAGCATAAAGCCACCTTGAAGCTAAAACAAGACCAAGAACTGTCTCAGGACACACGGGCAGCCTCGATGGACTTTGGCGGTTCTGCTGTGCGGAAACGTTGGGGATCTTCCACATTATCTGCTCTTCTGCCATGTATGTATTGATTTTTTATAATTTATGCTCTAGTAGCACTTTTGTGCATAACATTTTGCTTATTTTATTTGAACGCACCTCAATACTGCTGCTGCTGCCATATTCTAAATATTCTAAATTTCCTTGTAACAAGGGAAATGCATGGCTTTCTTGTCACTCATTGGCTGCTTTTTTTTTTTTTTTTAAGAATGCATATTAATGCATATTTAACATGATTTTTTGTGAAGCTGTTTGTGACATTATATTTTCCCTTTAAGATAAGCAGTAACACAACAGTGATATTTATCCATAGTTGTGAGTTTTTGTGTTGCCACCTACCTCTGCCGCATCAGGTGAGAAGAATCGTACGCGCCGAGACCCAGAGGCAATGATCAGGAAATATACACGGGGCTCGAGGCAGGTACTTCTCAAACATGTGTTAAAATATTGCAGTTAGTTAAATGTTTGGGGTCTGCTAGCTGTTTTCATGGAAATTTGTAGCTGTAATATAGCAAAAAGAGTTTTCTAATAATCAATTAGCCTTTTAAACTTAAACTTGAATTAGTGATAACAACGTGTCATCAGACCGCAGGCTGTTTTCTGTATTTCTGATCTGGTTGATATTTTGATGGGCCAAATGTGTATGCGTGTGTGTGTGTGAATATAATTGCTGTAAAACATAAATACTGTGTATATATACATATACAAACATTAAAGATTAAATGTGTTTTTACCAAGAAAATGTAAAATTGTAGAATCCAATTACAGGACTATGTGAAACCTGTGCTGACAGCTGTGTGTTTAGAAAAGAATCTGCTACCATGCTGCTGCAGATCATCTTCATCAATGAAATGATCTGTCTCAATCTTTCATCAGCTAAAAAGTCGGGGTCAGGTCCGTTGTGCGCATGCGCGGGCTTCCAGTTTGGCGCATGCGCAGTAGGGAGACGGTCACTTCCGGGTTTGGTCGACTTCCGGTTTAGTCCGGCCCGTTGTGCGCATGCGCGAACTTCCGGTTTCGCGCATGCGCAGTAGGTGGATGCCCCACTTCCGGTTTGGCGCTTACTTCCGGTTTAGGGTCCGGTCCGTTCTGCGCATGCGCTGACTTCCGATTTCGCGCATGCGCAGTAGGTGGATGCCCCACTTCCGGTTTAGCGTCAGGTCCGTTCTGCGCATGCGCCGACTTCCGATTTCGCGCATGCGCAGTAGGTGGATGCCCCACTTCCGGTTTAGGGTCCGGTCCGTTCTGCGCATGCGCTGACTTCCGATTTCGCGCATGCGCAGTAGGTGGATGCCCCACTTCCGGTTTAGCGTCAGGTCCGTTCTGCGCATGCGCCGACTTCCGATTTCGCGCATGCGCAGTAGGTGGATGCCCCACTTCCGGTTTAGCGTCAGGTCCGTTCTGCGCATGCGCCGACTTCCGATTTCGCGCATGCGCAGTAGGTGGATGCCCCACTTCCGGTTTAGCGTCAGGTCCGTTCTGCGCATGCGCCGACTTCCCATGGCCACTTCCGGTTTGGCGCCGACTCCCGGTTTGGCGCCATATAGCTGCCAGTCAGCTGGTAGAATCTCGGTTTTGACGGTCACCTATTTGCGCGCAGCCTGTGCAGGATCGTATTTCTGCCACGTGGCTTTATTTTAAATCCGTTCTGCATCCATCAAAAGCCTTGTATAAGGATATTGCATTTCACCGATTTTCTCAAGAATCTTGTGCCTCTGTGAAAAGTGCGCTATAACATACATACATACATACATACATACATACATGTGGTGGTTTGCAGTGCGATCATCGGCCGCAGCAGAAACCTCTTCAACTTTATAGCCACCATGCCTGCCGTAAGCATTCTTGTGTTGCCTTTTTTTCTACTTAATCGAAAGATTAGACATTGGGGGACATGCTAAAACGTGTGTGCTTGGTAGCGGCTATATCACACGACCAGATTATATTTCCTAGAGCCGCTCGCTGCCAGACGCTTTTCTAGTTATTATAGTAAGCTAAAACGTTTGTTTTATGTTTGTTTTCTTCTTTTGGCCTCTGTGGCATGGCATGAGTGAAGATGCACGTCTCTTAAAACATTCTGTCCGTATATTAACTTTATTTTATCTTCTAGCCTGTGGATATATTTGTGCAAGGAGACGCTGAGTTTGTAAGCTCAGGAGAATGTTGCATTTAAGTGTTTATATATGATATGTAAATGTGTGTGTGTGTGTGTGTGTGTATATATATATATATATATATATATATATATATATATGTAGCCATGTTGTCCTGAACCATCTCCCCTTAAGGTATTCCGCCTCCCTTTTGGGAAGTACATGTAGGTCATGACATGCTGTCTAAGAGAAAAACAATAGAGGCCTACAAGGCAGAGATCTGTTCTGCTGTGTTTGCCACCTTTTAAAACCTATATCTTCAAAAAAACAAAATCATCCAAAGCAGGATCTATGGGCAATTTTTGCCATGGCTTAATGATGGTAAAAACTGTAGCTGTGTGTGTGTGTGTGGAAACTTTAGCTACAGCTAACATAGTCTTGAACAAGGCTAAATAACTGGACATACAAGATGGATTAATCGTGTCTAGCAGCTAATTCTGTAGGATTATGTCTGTCTGTATATTGTCAAGCTGGTAAGTGCTATTGGGGCTCGGGTATGTTTTTGTATGACTAGGACTTCAAGCCACAAACATTGATGAATTACATCAATTCTACAACGTGCCGGTGAACAAAATCCCGGCCAGATTGATAACTACTGGAAGAGTTTGACTGTGGTTATTGTTGCTGTGATCGTGGTGATATAACCATGTTTTGAGCCTAAGAGACAATTACTTATCTTCTCAGTAATGTTCCATTAGATGTATAATACGTTCCCCACATAGATTGTTCTTTTTTCCCCCATTTAAGATCCTTTACCTATTACAAAATGGGCAACTTGGACAACAGGACAGCAAATGCAGATCAGCTGCTCACGCAAGATGTTGAGAGGTTTTGTAACAGCGTGGTGAACCAGTATTCAAACTGAAGCAAGGTGAGTTTCCTCATGGCTCTTCTAGTTGTGAGTGTTTTGTTACCTTTTTTTTTTTTTTTTTTTTTTTTAGTTTGTGCTGGGTACTTCAAAAATAGGCTATGGCCCTTTATGCTCTTACTGTATTCCTTTCACAAGGAAAATAATTATAAAGTTAATGTAGCTGCCATTTATATTACCGGTGTATTACTTACACTGTGAGATTTACAGACAGGGGCCTCCTTTACAAATGTATCCATAGCTATTTTACCCCAATAAAGTGGTCTGTAGACTGTTGTACTTTCATGACTGCGTTTACATTTTATATAGCACCAACAGATTTGGTAGAGCTGTTACGATAGGGTACCCTAAAAGTAAATGCAACTTACAAATGAACATACGTTAAATATACTGGTACCGAAGATGACAATCTTTTGGCTACACTTATTATGCCTCCCCTTTTATTATGCTGTTATTTATCAATACAATTTACACACATGCATACGCTGTTCTTGTGAATAACATGTAATCATTTGCCACGTTAACTAGTGGCTTGCTTTCCTATTCTCCTATATTATAGATATTTCCCATTATTGTTGCGGGTACATAGAGTTGTTTTATTGTGAGTTTCATTTGTTATTTTTTTTTCTTCAGCCATTTTTGGATATCGTTCTGTATATCGTCAAGCTGACAAATGCTTTTGGCGTTCAGGTATGTTTTTGTGTGACTAGGGCTTCTTTAACAACACAAGTCACAAATATTGATGAATTACATCTATTGTGCAAAGAGCAGAGGGCCAAAATCCCGGTCAGATTGAACAGATTTGACTGTGGTTATTACTGCTGTGGTCATCATGATATAACCAGGTCCCAACCCCCCCCCCCCATGTTATCTGAATTTTTCATAATGTAGAAAATCAGCCAGGACAAATCATTCTTCACATGCTGATATATTTTGTTTTTTAGTTGCATCCAAGTCAAAGCCTCAATATTATACGCACATGGATTACTTTTAAGAGTTTATGGTAGATTTTTTTTTTTTTTTTTTTATGGTATATTGATTATTTTTTTATTCTTTCAAGTAACCTTTTAATATATTGTATTAATATTATATAATATTATCTAAAGGGCTCCATTTTGCTAGTAACTGGCGTTTCACTCAAGGCAGTCTGTTGTGCAATGGTGTGGAGCATCCGGCTTTATTAGAGCATAAATCTCCATGGGGCTTCCAAGAGATGCAACGTTACAATGTGAACATGGTGGTTTTTGGCTACTCACACCAGACAGGAGACCATCAGAAAATGTTACTCTTAAGAATTATTTGCATGTCATTACTAGTAATATTTTTACGTTTGCTATAGAAGATGGTGACAGTTTAGCATTATTATTATTTACTGTGGGATATAGGTAGGCTGAGGCAGTGGGAGACACTCTGTATGCCTGGGTCTCTCAGATGGCTTCATCTGCATATAGCTGTGTAAAAAGTAGACTGTTTATTGATTTTAAGTGGTCAGTGTCTATGCTGGCATTTAATGTCTGTGATGTGCTTTTTGATTATTGCAGATCTAGAGACTGTGGTTGGTTACCTGGTTGTCAGCAGTCCGTTCCTCACCCCTAACCACCCTGCGTGGACTGAGCTGAGCTCCTTGAGGTGAGTGAAATAATGGTGGGATAAACGATGATATACTCTGCAGCCGGGCATGTTCTTAATGTTTAATGCTTTGCCTTGAAGGATTATTACCAGAGTGGAAGAATGCTGCTGAGGATGTCTCAGGCATTGGGACGAATCGTCCTCGCAGGACGGGAAATGACAATATCTTACATAGAGACCATATGACTTTGGGAACGTTACGGGACCAAGTCATTTACCCAGACACTCCAGAACACTGGAAACGTAAAGGTATTCCTGATAAGGCGAGAAAAACGGTCCGGTATGTTGAAACTTCTCTTCTAATTTTCTTACACACTGAAATGACTTGCTTAGCTGTATTTAGTTAAGTGGCTTAACTACTCATCTTTGTTTTATATTCACTCCCTAGGTATTGAAGGAATACCTTGACAATGTGCAGCTGGGTTAGATTTTGGAACGTGAAGGCGGCTGGGACAGTCTTCAAGACTGGATGTACTGAGTGGGGGCGAAAAGCAGAGGATGGCAGTACGTATTTGATCTTGGTTTTAATTTACAGACTACAGAATTCTGATTTTCTAGCATTGTATATGTGTCAATTTATAGGCTGAGCTGGTGTGTTCAGTGGATGAGACACACTGCGATACTAGGATTACAGAGGAATTGGATTTAACTTTCAATATTCTGTTTTTGACAGCTAATAAATCCATCCAACTATCTCCAATTTGTACTTGCTCAACAATGAAATGAAATGGGGAAAAAAAACATAGTAAAACTTTATAATAGAAGCAAGTCTATAATAAAAGCAAGTCTGGGTAATCTAACTTCAAATTCACATTTTCTGAAATTAGTATTTTTCACTGTGGCTATGCTAAATCAGTCACTTTGGATTATTGACTTTGATTACGATACACAAGAGTCTTACAGCTGTGGCAATAACACCAATGTGCACAAAACTGTAAATATGGACAGTTGAAGATCCCTATGGAACCCTGTGCTAACTAATCGACCAAAGCTTCGCTCCTGTAGTTAATAAAACTAAACACACGGTGCCCAAGCAGTGCAGATTGGGATTCCGCATACGCCCAGAGCTCCTGGTGAAGGACGGCAGGCAGTTTATAATTGTTTGACGTTTATAAAGAAATGTCATTAGCGCGTGGACCTTATAAATTCTGTGACATTTTCTGCCGTTGACAGAATTTTATCCACAGAAGCCATCCGATCGTGGAAACTTTTTGCTGTCCGTGTGTTCCAAAATCAGTTGCTTAGACGTCGTCTTACACACGCTCCAGATTTTCATACATTGGTCTTCTAATGCCGTCTGTTGTCTCCAGCACGTTGCCTCTTTCAACTGTGAACAAAGCTATTCCAACCTAAGAGGATAAGAAAAGGAAGCACAGTGTCACCCAGAAAGTCCCTATGGAAGCACCACGAGGTAAATCTTTTAAACATTTCATGAAAGCACTGCAGAGTCTGCATAATTGTATTTAAAAAAAAAAAATCATAATTCCCTTCATCTCTAAAGAAAATGCTATGAAAAGGGCTCCTAGCCTGAAAAGAAAAGGTAGACCATGCGTTTATTCAAGACATTGTGTATCTTCATTAACCTTCTAGACAGATACACCTGTTGACCACACTACAACTTCTACTACTACCACTACTTGGAGACTTAATGTGCCCCTTTTGCTAAACCCGCATTTATAGTTCTTTACACTAAATACGTATATGTAACTATGCTTAGGCATTTAATAAGCAAGGCATATATGTTACAAACCCACCTTAAGTGTATACCCTTGGGGGTTATCTTCTCCTTCTCACTGAATCTACATGATTATTCCTCACCATTATGTTACCTTTACGCCGTTGTTCATTTGTAAGGGTGGGTGGGGAGAAGGTTTAGGACATGAATACTGATTAGATAAAGGTGTCCCTGGCTCTCACAGATCTCCGCACAGACCTCAGCTCTATTAACCTTCAGAACTCAATCAATTTACTCTCTCTCCTATCTCAAACATGACATGCCCTTAACAACGCCACCTCTGTCTATAACTCCACTCTCGCATCTGCTCTCTATCATGTAGCACCAGTTACTACTCGCTCCTCGCGACGTTCACGCTTCCAACCCTGGCACATGACTGTAACCCCAACACCTACGTCGATGTTCCCGCACCGCTCAACGTAGTTGGCGAAAGTCCCCTCATTCCATGTCTGACTTTCTGCGCTATAAATGAATGCTATGTTCCTACTACTCTGCCTTCAATCTCCTCCCTGTCTTACAACCCTAAACGACTCTAATAATGCTTTCAATTCCCTGCTTCAACCGATCCCTACGACCCCTTCCACTAACCTTAATGCATCAGACTTTGCCACATACTTCGATAATAAAATGAAAACTATCAGAGATGACATATCTGCACAGTCACCGCCCTGCCCTCATCCTTAGGCTTTCAATACCACCTGTATGCTGATGAAGCCCAGATCTATCTATCCTCCCCTGATCTCTCTCCCTCTGCCTTAGATCGTGTAACTAACTGCCTTGCATCTGTCTCCACCTGGATATCAACATGTTTCTTGAAACTTAACCTCTCCAAAACAGGACTTCTCATCTTCCCGCCTTCCGATGCTAAGACTCCCCCATCAATTTCCCTCATTGTTGATTGCGCCATCATCTCCCAGTCTACTCATGCACACGCAGTCTTGGTGTCACCCTTGACCTCTGACCTTTCGTTCACCCCCCACATTCAGTCTGTCTCCGTCCCCATCTTAAAAAACATTGCCAGCATCCATCCCTCCCTTCCAAACACAGCATGCCACTTAGGCTCTTGTCCATGCCCTGATTGTCTCCCATCTTGATTACTGTAACTCTGTCTAAGCTGGTCTTAACAGCTTCACCGCTCTACAATCCACCATGAATGCTGCTGCCAGACTTATCTTACTCTCTCATCGCTTTACTAACATCTCTCCCCTCTGTCAGTCTCTTCACTGGCTTCCTGTGCGCCTCAGGATTCATTTCAAAATCCTTACTCTTACCTTCAAAGCCCTTCGGTTCCCCTCCCTACATCTCCTCGTTCATCTCTAAATACACTCCACGCCGCTCTCTCCGCTCATCCAATGATCTCCTTCTCTCCTCTGATTTCTAGCTCTCATGCACGCTTACAAGATTTCTCCAGGGCTGCCCCTATCCTCTGGAATGCCCTCCCCCAGTCTATCCGTCTCTCTCCCTGCCTTCGATCCTTCAAAAAATCCCTCTTCCCCACTTCTTTAAGGGCGCTTATATTGCACATTAACACCCCCCCCCCCATATTCCCTTAGCTCACCTCTCCTAGTCTCTCTAATGCAGTACTTACACTAGTGTGGCTGCCCCATCCCATACCATGGCACTAAATCCCTCTAGATTGTTAACTCCTTTGCGCAGGGACCTCCTCACCTGTTGTTGCTGTAAGTCAATTTGTTATGTTACATACTACTTGCTATGTCCTGTCTACCCGTTGTCCAGCGCTACAGAATCTGATGGTGCTATATAAAACATAAATAATAAGTCTCTTCGCCTATCACATTGTGCATTATACAGGGCCAGCTCAGCCCTTGAGGCTGGACAAACCGGCAAACTGAATTGTAAAGCGAGAAAGCTGAAACCCCAACCCTTGCCAATGCGAGTGAGTGGGCGCCTTTCATAGGAATAGGCGGCAGGTACTGAATCATAGTTGGGCCTCATTCTGTGTCCTTGTGGTCAGTGGGACAGTCGATCGCTGTTTAGGGAGAACCTCAACTCTTGTTTGATGAGGCAAAGGCCGCTTCTTAAGAGACGTAATTACCTCTGCCAAGAAAGCGTGCTTTGCCTTGCTCATTTTAAGGGGATCCTTATGTTGTAATGCCAGTGCCAGGCTTAAGGTCTGAAGATGGCACAGCCGCACCACCAGTATATGTGCAAATCTGTTTTTTTTGGTGATACACGTGGTGTTTCTAATATTAGAACTACATTTTTATTATTTTGCTCCGTAGTATTGAGGTCACTGATTCATGTTTCCCCTCTCTCGCAGTACTACCTCCACATGGACAGCAGAGGAAACAGCAGATAACAGATGACGCCATTGAATTCAGCTCTTAAGTGTTTTATGCTGATAAATATCGGTGTACACTGGAACTCGAAAGTAACTTTTTTTTTTTTTCCTTGAAGTTTAGTTCCGAAGCGAATGCTATAATTTCTTTTTGGTTTTTTTTTTGACCAAAGAATGGCCGTAGGATCGTAGATGATTGTGTCACTTCTTGTTTTGCACTAGATACCGCTGGCTAGACTAGAGGATCCCCTAAGCACCTGGCTCTGATGGGATACGCTGCATCTGCTGTAACGGTTTTCCTTTTAAATTAATCTCCGGTTCAATTTTTTTGCACCTGACTAATCGGTTGAGTAAAATCCCTGAGCGTTGGCACTTGGCCCAAAATAGAGCCAGTTGACAGGTTCGTATGTCTCACTAGGTGTGCGGGTTGGACTGAATTCATACGTCGTCAGATTTTATACAGTTCCCTGATAAAGATTTACATGTCCTTCCCAGTAAGATTTAAAATCTATTAATTTAAACTAGTAGGATGACTTTTTACATTGTTAAATGGAGCAGTCTCTACTGGAACGTAAACCATGTATTGTAGATATGTGTTTTGGGGGGGTTGAGCAAATCGTGTAACATAGAAATGTGCTTGATGAAGGCATGCACTACGTATGCAATAAATTGAATGTGTGTGAATCCTTCCCCAAAGTCTCTACTCTGTGCTTAATGTCATCCTGGCAAATGGTAAACAATCTGGGTAAAGTTTGATCCACAAACTTACTGCATTCGCTGGAACAAATCCGTACGGTTGGCTCTAACCAGCGGCCATAGAAAACTTCCCATGCCATGCGATGTAGAGACTCAGACCTTAAACGGTCCTTGGTCTGCTTTCCCCCCAATTATTGCTAAAACCTTTTGAAGTAACCTGTGTCACCGTGGATATTTATAAGGCATCCAAGGTAATTAAAATGTGCAAAAAATGTTTTTCTCCTGAACACTCCACCACCATATTATACCGGTAAGGAAGCGGGTAGCTGTAAACTTGCATAAACTACATGGATGAAATCCTATGAGGAATGCCCTAGTATACACTCCTACCTTCCCACTGTAATAGGATACTTAATCATTATCCCATGGAAATCTGCAATGAAGTATATGTTGGAAAATCACACAGACGTTTCACAAGTAGTGATTTCTGAAATACCATAAATTATCCAATTTATGTGCTCGGGGGGGGGGGGGAATGACTTCTATGACTGATCACTAAAGTAGTCTACATAACTGAAATCCAAACATCTGCCACAATTCGTTTAACTTCTTTAGTGCATAATATTCCACATATAATGTAAACAGACTCCTCAATAAATATGACTTCCTAATCGAGTAGCCACGGATTGGGTTCGATGCAAAGTAAGCACTTTGGGCTTTTTGTACTTTGACGTCGGTTTTGTTTTTCCCACACAGAGCACTCGGGTCAGCACAGTCCTCCTTTTGATCTTCAAATGTATTCAAGTTTCTCTGGTCGGAAAGTTAATAGAGAGATTCAGTGCCTCGTCGGAAATAGATATATTTCAAATGAGCAAATTCCCTGGTCAATTGTAACTTCAAATTACTACGAGTGACCATTGTTGGTGACCCATTAATTTTACTCGCATTTCCTTATGTTCCATACTATGCTATGATGCACTTCTTGTAGTTGGAATCTCACTTACACAATATCCGATTCTAATACTTTGTGGGCAACACATTGATGTATTCCCTTCAAATGTTCCCCGTGCCTCCCGCTTATTTAGGGTAAATCAAATTTTATTGTTTTTCAAACAGTCGAGGGAGGGATACAGAAAGGAAAAAAGGGGAGGGGGGGGACACAGGTAGCATCACAGTAGGTTACAGGAGTGGTACCCAGCATGCCGTCACAGAACAAAAGACGGGCCATGATGAAATGCAAGAGCAATATCACACAGAATGACATATGTAAAACTAACAAAACAAGGGACCAGGCACACGTCCCTCAAAAAGAGGGCACAGCATGAATGAATCCAAAAGCACACAGGCGAACGTTAACACAGGTTCCAGAACAGCAGAGCAGGTGGACACCATGTAGTAGTGTAACGTGTGTGAGGCAGATGGGCGAAATTAGGAAAATGAAGGCAGCATCCGCAGGGTCGCGGAAACAAAACAAGCGGACCATGAGACAAGGTCCAGGACCAGCGGGTCAAGCGCGTGAGAAAGAAGGAGCCCATTAGCACATAGGAAAGGACTCAGAAGAGGAGAGCAATTGTCGTGGCACCACGAGACCGGGAAACCTGATCACGGAGCAACAGTGAAGTGGCGAGACAGCAAACATAGCGGATTCAGGTAAGCAGAGAGCGAACCAGGGGGCCAGACATAAAGTCCAGCCAATAGAACCACATTTTCTGATACCTCTCAGCAGCCCCCGTGGCCAAAAGGGACAACTCCTCCAACACCCGTATCTGTTCCACCCGAAGGATCCACTCCTTGGTAGTAGGGGGAGCAGGATCACCCCAGTGCAGGGGGACCAACGCCTTAGCAGCCGCCTCCCGCTTATTTAAATAAACAGGTTGTTGTGGGTTAATAATGATAAATACACAAATTGTCTACACCGCTTGGTGGCTTTAAACCTTCCGATATAATACAAACATAAGGGTTGGATGTGAACGGACACAAAAAAAAAAAAAAAAAAAAACGTCTGGAGAAGCAGACTGCATGGAAACCGGTACCCTCGTCTGAAGAACTGCTTGCACGCCAGCATCTTAGATCTGCACCTGTGTTCAAAATCACTGTTACTTAAAACGACTGATTACAGCGGCCGCAGTGACGGAAGGAATGTAAGTAAGACCATTCCGATACCTTATTATATAACATACCCTTTTTTTTTTTTACTAAACCAATAATAACTTCAACTTGATGGCAAATAATACATTACCCGTAGAAACTCATACACCTTATTTATCAAAATACAACCCATGAAGTGGCATGAAGGTGGAGGTATGTATCGGCTACTAGGATACTGTTCTGCTGGCATAAATCACCGGGCTCATCACGCGGGGTGTAATATCACGTCACTGTACACTACATCACTTATCCAAGACGAGAATGCAAGGTATACAGGTCTGCGCTTGAGTAAGTGTCGTGGGGAAGCCTTCCCTATCCATAAATATTTTAACCCCTTAATGACAATTGTCGGTTCTGGCACGTCATGCACTAACATCAGGTTAGTGACAATTGACGTGCCAGGACCGTCATGACTAAGCGGGTGCAGAAAGCGATCTACGTTCGCTTTCTGCACCCAAACGGTGTTGCTGTAATGCCTCGACCTCGAGGCATTCAGCAACACCACGATCGGCACTAGGGGCCATGTGTGGCCCCTCCCCGGGGTGTCAACTTCCGCCATACCTTGTATGGCGGCGGACGCCCGTCTTAAAAGCGTTTAGGAGGCGATCAACGATCACCTCCTAAACTTAAATGGTGTCGCTGGAATGCCTCGATCAGGAGGCATTCAGCGACACCAAATACTTACCCCAGGACGGGCTGTGACCGCTCCGGAGAGCGGTCACAGCCGCCGCTGCAAGTGATCTTTGCCATCCGCAAGACGGTGGCCACCCTGTAAAAAAAAAAATAAGTAAAAAGCAATCAAGTTGAAAAAGTTCGCTAGATGGTCTCCAGACCCTCTAGAGAACTCTGGCTCCACTTGCAGGTTGAATACAGGTACTGCATTCAACCATGCAAGTCAATGGAGCGCATCTTTCTAATCACTGTGATTAGTAAAATTAAATTAAAAATAACAATTAGAAAAAAAATAGTTTAAAAAAAAAAACAGTAAAATGTAAAAATAATTTCCCACTGATGTCACTATCAGGGGAACCTTCAAGTGGAAAAAAATGTAAAAATAAATAAAATAATTTATATATGAAAAATATATTTTTGTGAGCAAGTCCTAAAATTGCACATTTGCTTAAAACAATTCTCGCATGGAAAGAGTTAAAATACTGGCATATTAAATGCCCAAATTTATGATTTGATGGGGTAAATTGAATTGGCCGGGTTCAACAATGTCCCAATTAACACGGGGGGAAGGATGGCCACACATCTAATTTCCAATTAGAAAAATGCACACGTCCCAAATGTGGCCTTTTAGTTCCCCACTGGACTCAGGAGATGTTGCTGAACACATATTGGGGTGTCGTGTGACAGCGGCATATACCAGGAGCTGTAAATTCATACATAAAGTAGGTGTGTGGGGGGAAAAATACACACAAAAAAATACTACTGCAAACTTGCTGTAAAATGTGTGCATGCAAAGAGTTAAAATACCAGCATTTAGTCTAGTTTTCAAAAATATATGGTTTTATTGGGCGCACTGAAATGCCACCAGCTATTTTCTGTGCATTCTATATCTCCTGCCATGTGATATACTTACTGCCCCAGCCCCGACTCTGCGAACATTGTGTGCGCGTGTGCAAAGTGCTCCACCTGATTTCACGCAGCTAACCCGTGGAAAGTGATTGGACTGCAGTGGAGGAGAGCAGCTGCCGCTGCCCCCTAAGGTTAAGTACCCTATTTTTTAAATCTTAATGAATGTGCCACTTTCCATCACCGGATGCCACTACCTGGGAGTTCACCAAGTTGGACAACAAGGAAGGACAGAGAAGGCCTGGGAGACTCCCTGCAATCAATATTCCACTGAACTGTCAAGTGCTGCCTACTGCTTTTTGTGTTTCCCCCACCTCCATTCCATTCCCATCACCATTTTCCTTCACATACCGTGTTCACAATCCTCTTGTTCCTCTTTCCTCTGTTGTTAGTAAAATCATTATCTCTCTCCAGCCATCTGCAACCCCACACTATGTCTGTAATGCACCATGACTACTTTCTTCTCCCCTTCTCTCATCCCAAGCACTTTTCAACGTCACCTCCCCTCACTCCCGTCTTGGCTACTGTTACTCTGTCTTAGCTGGTCTCCCTCTTAACCGTCTCACCTCTCTACAATCCACCATGAATGCTGCTGCCAGACTCATCTTCCTCTCCCGTCGCATACTAACGTCTCTCCCCTCTGTCAGTCTCTTCGCTGGCTGCCTGTGCGCTTCAGGATTCATTTCAAAATCCTCACTCTTTCTTTCAAAGCCCTTCACAGCGTTTCCCCTCCCTACATCTCCTCGCTCATCTCTCTAAATACACTTCACACCGGTCCCTCCGCTCATCCAACGATTTCCTTCTATCCTCTCCTCTGATTTCTAGCTCTCATGCACGCTTACGAGATTTCTCCAGGGCTGCTCCTATCCTCTGGAATGCCCTCCCCCGGTCTATCCTTCTCCCCACTGCCTTCGGTCCTTCAAAAGATCCCTCAAGACCCACTTCCTTAAGGACGCTTATAATATTGCACATTAACAACCCCCATATTCCCTTAGCTCATCTCTCCTAGTCCCTCTAATGCAATACTTACACTAGTGTGGCTAGTCTATCCCTTACAATGGCACCTTTTAACTATGGTGTAATACACCCTAAATCCCTCTAGATTGTAAGCTCCTTTGAGCAGGGCTCTCCTCACCTGTTTTTTCTGTAAGTCAATGTGTTATGTTACACGCTACTTGCTATGTCCTGTCTACCCATTGTACAGCGCTCTGGAATTTGATGGTGCGATATAAAACAGTAAATAATAAAAATAGTCTGCGCTTCGCATTCGGTTTTGTAGTCAACTACGGAGCTGAAGATAAACCCAAACACACAAAACTATTTTATACAGCCATAGTTAGCACAGTTACTGCAGGTCTTGGACTCCAATCGTATCATATTCCT
This sequence comes from Spea bombifrons, assembly GCF_027358695.1. Taxonomy (NCBI): domain Eukaryota; kingdom Metazoa; phylum Chordata; class Amphibia; order Anura; family Pelobatidae; genus Spea; species Spea bombifrons. Next base: position 35,477,419 of record NC_071094.1, read on the forward strand.
CTTTCTTTTTTTTTTTTTTTTTCCTGGGTCGGGGCGGCATTTCAGACACAAAGCTATTCTGCTGGCTGAAAAATGGTCTAATCGCTATAAGCAACCACAGCAATAATCAGCTGGATCACTCCATTGGGCTTCATGATAATAAGACTAGAGCTGCAGTTAACCTAATGAAGCTGAGGGTGTTATGTATGTTATAATATAACTTATTAAGCGAAACCAGTTATCAGTTTTCATAATGTTTTCCTCTGATGCAGAAGGAGTCTTTCTGGCATCTTTTCTTTTTTATTTGCTTTTTTCTTCATCTGAAATTTTACTGTTTTGTTGTTTGTTTGTTTGTTTTTTGCACGGGTCCTTTCTTGGAGCTTGAACACGAGAAAACATATTTGTCAATTGGCAGAAAAAGAGAGCATTCATCAAATGGTAAGCAATTAATATTTAATCAATCAAAAGACACAGGGGATGGGGAGGAAAAGCCGGCTTTGATGGGCAGTCACGTATTATAGTACCCGCACCACGCCAGAGACAGACTGGGAAAAAGGACTGAAGAGTGGAGAGCATTTCTTTTGGTGAACAAAGGGGTAGGCAAAGGGCAAGCGTTGGCTTCATATTGGGTGCTGTCCGACGGTAACACTCGCCAGCACCGCATAATGAAAATGCCTACCTGTACCCTCCTAGCATTATAATCATGCTAAATAGAGACAGCTCTTGGTGGCCCTGGGTTGTTCCTCTCCCTACACAGATCTCCATTACTATTATTACACATTTTATCCTCGCTACACTTAAGGACAGTCTATTCTGTCCTCAACGTGGATCTGAAACCAAAAATGAACTACTGTCTACCTCTCAAATCCCTAAAGTGGGAATTAAGGAGTTAATACATATTATATGTGTTTATCCATAAGTCTCTGCTTCCATTGGAAACTCTGCAGGTTTTTGAATTCCGGACAGCACTGATTCGTATTCAATTTCTTTGTGGTACATGGTGCTAATTAACGCCCAGCAGTAATAGCCGTGTAAGGCCTCACGCATACACCTTACACTTACGGTGCTCATGGCTTCCTTTTTATTGACTTTCAACTCCGTAATCTGACTCTTTATCTGTTGTTAAAAGTCGTGGCAAGAAACCCAATCCTATTTCAGTTATCTGGCTGTAATCATCGACCTGACCGCTGTCCAGTCCTGTTCTCTGGTGACCTGACACCACTCCTGTGTAATTCGCCTGCTACCCTTGCCGAGTGACCGGACTGCGAGTTACCTACAGCCGTTGGTAAGTGACCTCACTACGGACCAAATGTTTTAGAACCCCTTCTGCTCGGTTAAGATAACTACTGCAACCTATTCCTGTTATTTGCTTCTTTAAGGGAACATACATGGAACAAGCATAAAGCCACCTTGAAGCTAAAACAAGACCAAGAACTGTCTCAGGACACACGGGCAGCCTCGATGGACTTTGGCGGTTCTGCTGTGCGGAAACGTTGGGGATCTTCCACATTATCTGCTCTTCTGCCATGTATGTATTGATTTTTTATAATTTATGCTCTAGTAGCACTTTTGTGCATAACATTTTGCTTATTTTATTTGAACGCACCTCAATACTGCTGCTGCTGCTGCCATATTCTAAATATTCTAAATTTCCTTGTAACAAGGGAAATGCATGGCTTTCTTGTCACTCATTGGCTGCTTTTTTTTTTTTTTAAGAATGCATATTAATGCATATTTAACATGATTTTTTGTGAAGCTGTTTGTGACATTATATTTTCCCTTTAAGATAAGCAGTAACAGAACAGTGATATTTATCCATGGTTGTGAGTTTTTGTGTTGCCACCTACCTCTGCCGCATCAGGTGAATGATCAGGAAATATACACGGGGCTCGAGGCAGGTACTTCTCAAACATGTGTTAAAATATTGCAGTTAGTTAAATGTTTGGGGTCTGCTAGCTGTTTTCATGGAAATTTGTAGCTGTAATATAGCAAAAAGAGTTTTCTAATAATCAATTAGCCTTTTAAACTTAAACTTGAATTAGTGATAACAACGTGTCATCAGACCGCAGGCTGTTTTCTGTATTTCTGATCTGGTTGATATTTTGATGGGCCAAATGTGTATGCGTGTGTGTGTGTGAATATAATTGCTGTAAAACATAAATACTGTGTATATATACATATACAAACATTAAAGATTAAATGTGTTTTTACCAAGAAAATGTAAAATTGTAGAATCCAATTACAGGACTATGTGAAACCTGTGCTGACAGCTGTGTGTTTAGAAAAGAATCTGCTACCATGCTGCTGCAGATCATCTTCATCAATGAAATGATCTGTCTCAATCTTTCATCAGCTAAAAAGTCGGGGTCAGGTCCGTTGTGCGCATGCGCGGGCTTCCAGTTTGGCGCATGCGCAGTAGGGAGACGGTCACTTCCGGGTTTGGTCGACTTCCGGTTTAGTCCGGCCCGTTGTGCGCATGCGCGAACTTCCGGTTTCGCGCATGCGCAGTAGGTGGATGCCCCACTTCCGGTTTGGCGCTTACTTCCGGTTTAGGGTCCGGTCCGTTCTGCGCATGCGCTGACTTCCGATTTCGCGCATGCGCAGTAGGTGGATGCCCCACTTCCGGTTTAGCGTCAGGTCCGTTCTGCGCATGCGCTGGCTTCCGATTTCGCGCATGCGCAGTAGGTGGATGCCCCACTTCCGGTTTAGCGTCAGGTCCGTTCTGCGCATGCGCTGACTTCCGATTTCGCGCATGCGCAGTAGGTGGATGCCCCACTTCCGGTTTAGCGTCAGGTCCGTTCTGCGCATGCGCTGACTTCCGATTTCGCGCATGCGCAGTAGGTGGATGCCCCACTTCCGGTTTAGCGTCAGGTCCGTTCTGCGCATGCGCCGACTTCCGATTTCGCGCATGCGCAGTAGGTGGATGCCCCACTTCCGGTTTAGCGTCAGGTCCGTTCTGCGCATGCGCCGACTTCCCATGGCCACTTCCGGTTTGGTGCCGACTCCCGGTTTGGCGCCATATAGCTGCCAGTCAGCTGGTAGAATCTCGGTTTTGACGGTCACCTATTTGCGCGCAGCCTGTGCAGGATCGTATTTCTGCCACGTGGCTTTATTTTAAATCCGTTCTGCATCCATCAAAAGCCTTGTATAAGGATATTGCATTTCACCGATTTTCTCAAGAATCTTGTGCCTCTGTGAAAAGTGCGCTATAACATACATACATACATACATACATACATACATGTGGTGGTTTGCAGTGCGATCATCGGCCGCAGCAGAAACCTCTTCAACTTTATAGCCACCATGCCTGCCGTAAGCATTCTTGTGTTGCCTTTTTTTCTACTTAATCGAAAGATTAGACATTGGGGGACATGCTAAAACGTGTGTGCTTGGTAGCGGCTATATCACACGACCAGATTATATTTCCTAGAGCCGCTCGCTGCCAGACGCTTTTCTAGTTATTATAGTAAGCTAAAACGTTTGTTTTATGTTTGTTTTCTTCTTTTGGCCTCTGTGGCATGGCATGAGTGAAGATGCACGTCTCTTAAAACATTCTGTCCGTATATTAACTTTATTTTATCTTCTAGCCTGTGGATATATTTGTGCAAGGAGACGCTGAGTTTGTAAGCTCAGGAGAATGTTGCATTTAAGTGTTTATATATGATATGTAAATGTGTGTGTGTGTGTGTGTATATATATATATATATATATATATATATATATATGTAGCCATGTTGTCCTGAACCATCTCCCCTTAAGGTATTCCGCCTCCCTTTTGGGAAGTACATGTAGGTCATGACATGCTGTCTAAGAGAAAAACAATAGAGGCCTACAAGGCAGAGATCTGTTCTGCTGTGTTTGCCACCTTTTAAAACCTATATCTTCAAAAAAACAAAATCATCCAAAGCAGGATCTATGGGCAATTTTTGCCATGGCTTAATGATGGTAAAAACTGTAGCTGTGTGTGTGTGTGTGGAAACTTTAGCTACAGCTAACATAGTCTTGAACAAGGCTAAATAACTGGACATACAAGATGGATTAATCGTGTCTAGCAGCTAATTCTGTAGGATTATGTCTGTCTGTATATTGTCAAGCTGGTAAGTGCTATTGGGGCTCGGGTATGTTTTTGTATGACTAGGACTTCAAGCCACAAACATTGATGAATTACATCAATTCTACAACGTGCCGGTGAACAAAATCCCGGCCAGATTGATAACTACTGGAAGAGTTTGACTGTGGTTATTGTTGCTGTGATCGTGGTGATATAACCATGTTTTGAGCCTAAGAGACAATTACTTATCTTCTCAGTAATGTTCCATTAGATGTATAATACGTTCCCCACATAGATTGTTCTTTTTTCCCCCATTTAAGATCCTTTACCTATTACAAAATGGGCAACTTGGACAACAGGACAGCAAATGCAGATCAGCTGCTCACGCAAGATGTTGAGAGGTTTTGTAACAGCGTGGTGAACCAGTATTCAAACTGAAGCAAGGTGAGTTTCCTCATGGCTCTTCTAGTTGTGAGTGTTTTGTTACCTTTTTTTTTTTTTTTTTTTTTTTAGTTTGTGCTGGGTACTTCAAAAATAGGCTATGGCCCTTTATGCTCTTACTGTATTCCTTTCACAAGGAAAATAATTATAAAGTTAATGTAGCTGCCATTTATATTACCGGTGTATTACTTACACTGTGAGATTTACAGACAGGGGCCTCCTTTACAAATGTATCCATAGCTATTTTACCCCAATAAAGTGGTCTGTAGACTGTTGTACTTTCATGACTGCGTTTACATTTTATATAGCACCAACAGATTTGGTAGAGCTGTTACGATAGGGTACCCTAAAAGTAAATGCAACTTACAAATGAACATACGTTAAATATACTGGTACCGAAGATGACAATCTTTTGGCTACACTTATTATGCCTCCCCTTTTATTATGCTGTTATTTATCAATACAATTTACACATATGCATACGCTGTTCTTGTGAATAACATGTAATCATTTGCCACGTTAACTAGTGGCTTGCTTTCCTATTCTCCTATATTATAGATATTTCCCATTATTGTTGCGGGTACATAGAGTTGTTTTATTGTGAGTTTCATTTGTTATTTTTTTTTCTTCAGCCATTTTTGGATATCGTTCTGTATATCGTCAAGCTGACAAATGCTTTTGGCGTTCAGGTATGTTTTTGTGTGACTAGGGCTTCTTTAACAACACAAGTCACAAATATTGATGAATTACATCTATTGTGCGAAGAGCAGAGGGCCAAAATCCCGGTTAGATTGAACAGATTTGACTGTGGTTATTACTGCTGTGGTCATCATGATATAACCAGGTCCCCCCCCCCCCCCATGTTATCTGAATTTTTCATAATGTAGAAAATCAGCCAGGACAAATCATTCTTCACATGCTGATATATTTTGTTTTTTAGTTGCATCCAAGTCAAAGCCTCAATATTATACGCACATGGATTACTTTTAAGATTTTATGGTAGATTTTTTTTTTTTTTTTTTATGGTATATTGATTATTTTTTTATTCTTTCAAGTAACCTTTTAATATATTGTATTAATATTATATAATATTATCTAAAGGGCTCCATTTTGCTAGTAACTGGCGTTTCACTCAAGGCAGTCTGTTGTGCAATGGTGTGGGGCATCCGGCTTTATTAGAGCATAAATCTCCATGGGGCTTCCAAGAGATGCAACATTACAATGTGAACATGGTGGTTTTTGGCTACTCACACCAGACAGGAGACCATCAGAAAATGTTACTCTTAAGAATTATTTGCATGTCATTACTAGTAATATTTTTACGTTTGCTATAGAAGATGGTGACAGTTTAGCATTATTATTATTTACTGTGGGATATAGGTAGGCTGAGGCAGTGGGAGACACTCTGTATGCCTGGGTCTCTCAGATGGCTTCATCTGCATATAGCTGTGTAAAAAGTAGACTGTTTATTGATTTTAAGTGGTCAGTGTCTATGCTGGCATTTAATGTCTGTGATGTGCTTTTTGATTATTGCAGATCTAGAGACTGTGGTTGGTTACCTGGTTGTCAGCAGTCCGTTCCTCACCCCTAACCACCCTGCGTGGACTGAGCTGAGCTCCTTGAGGTGAGTGAAATAATGGTGGGATAAACGATGATATACTCTGCAGCCGGGCATGTTCTTAATGTTTAATGCTTTGCCTTGAAGGATTATTACCAGAGTGGAAGAATGCTGCTGAGGATGTCTCAGGCATTGGGACGAATCGTCCTCGCAGGACGGGAAATGACAATATCTTACATAGAGACCATATGACTTTGGGAACGTTACGGGACCAAGTCATTTACCCAGACACTCCAGAACACTGGAAACGTAAAGGTATTCCTGATAAGGCGAGAAAAACGGTCCGGTATGTTGAAACTTCTCTTCTAATTTTCTTACACACTGAAATGACTTGCTTAGCTGTATTTAGTTAAGTGGCTTAACTACTCATCTTTGTTTTATATTCACTCCCTAGGTATTGAAGGAATACCTTGACAATGTGCAGCTGGGTTAGATTTTGGAACGTGAAGGCGGCTGGGACAGTCTTCAAGACTGGATGTACTGAGTGGGGGCGAAAAGCAGAGGATGGCAGTACGTATTTGATCTTGGTTTTAATTTACAGACTACAGAATTCTGATTTTCTAGCATTGTATATGTGTCAATTTATAGGCTGAGCTGGTGTGTTCAGTGGATGAGACACACTGCGATACTAGGATTACAGAGGAATTGGATTTAACTTTCAATATTCTGTTTTTGACAGCTAATAAATCCATCCAACTATCTCCAATTTGTACTTGCTCAACAATGAAATGAAATGGGGAAAAAAAACATAGTAAAACTTTATAATAGAAGCAAGTCTATAATAAAAGCAAGTCTGGGTAATCTAACTTCAAATTCACATTTTCTGAAATTAGTATTTTTCACTGTGGCTATGCTAAATCAGTCACTTTGGATTATTGACTTTGATTACGATACACAAGAGTCTTACAGCTGTGGCAATAACACCAATGTGCACAAAACTGTAAATATGGACAGTTGAAGATCCCTATGGAACCCTGTGCTAACTAATCGACCAAAGCTTCGCTCCTGTAGTTAATAAAACTAAACACACGGTGCCCAAGCAGTGCAGATTGGGATTCCGCATACGCCCAGAGCTCCTGGTGAAGGACGGCAGGCAGTTTATAATTGTTTGACGTTTATAAAGAAATGTCATTAGCGCGTGGACCTTATAAATTCTGTGACATTTTCTGCCGTTGACAGAATTTTATCCACAGAAGCCATCCGATCGTGGAAACTTTTTGCTGTCCGTGTGTTCCAAAATCAGTTGCTTAGACGTCGTCTTACACACGCTCCAGATTTTCATACATTGGTCTTCTAATGCCGTCTGTTGTCTCCAGCACGTTGCCTCTTTCAACTGTGAACAAAGCTATTCCAACCTAAGAGGATAAGAAAAGGAAGCACAGTGTCACACAGAAAGTCCCTATGGAAGCACCACGAGGTAAATCTTTTAAACATTTCATGAAAGCACTGCAGAGTCTGCATAATTGTATTTAAAAAAAAAAAAATCATAATTCCCTTCATCTCTAAAGAAAATGCTATGAAAAGGGCTCCTAGCCTGAAAAGAAAAGGTAGACCATGCGTTTATTCAAGACATTGTGTATCTTCATTAACCTTCTAGACAGATACACCTGTTGACCACACTACAACTTCTACTACTACCACTACTTGGAGACTTAATGTGCCCCTTTTGCTAAACCCGCATTTATAGTTCTTTACACTAAATACGTATATGTAACTATGCTTAGGCATTTAATAAGCAAGGCATATATGTTACAAACCCACCTTAAGTGTATACCCTTGGGGGTTATCTTCTCCTTCTCACTGAATCTACATGATTATTCCTCACCATTATGTTACCTTTACGCCGTTGTTCATTTGTAAGGGTGGGTGGGGAGAAGGTTTAGGACATGAATACTGATTAGATAAAGGTGTCCCTGGCTCTCACAGATCTCCGCACAGACCTCAGCTCTATTAACCTTCAGAACTCAATCAATTTACTCTCTCTCCTATCTCAAACATGACATGCCCTTAACAACGCCACCTCTGTCTATAACTCCACTCTCGCATCTGCTCTCTATCATGTAGCACCAGTTACTACTCGCTCCTCGCGACGTTCACGCTTCCAACCCTGGCACATGACTGTAACCCCAACACCTACGTCGATGTTCCCGCACCGCTCAACGTAGTTGGCGAAAGTCCCCTCATTCCATGTCTGACTTTCTGCGCTATAAATGAATGCTATGTTCCTACTACTCTGCCTTCAATCTCCTCCCTGTCTTACAACCCTAAACGACTCTAATAATGCTTTCAATTCCCTGCTTCAACCGATCCCTACGACCCCTTCCACTAACCTTAATGCATCAGACTTTGCCACATACTTCGATAATAAAATGAAAACTATCAGAGATGACATATCTGCACAGTCACCGCCCTGCCCTCATCCTTAGGCTTTCAATACCACCTGTATGCTGATGAAGCCCAGATCTATCTATCCTCCCCTGATCTCTCTCCCTCTGCCTTAGATCGTGTAACTAACTGCCTTGCATCTGTCTCCACCTGGATATCAACATGTTTCTTGAAACTTAACCTCTCCAAAACAGGACTTCTCATCTTCCCGCCTTCCGATGCTAAGACTCCCCCATCAATTTCCCTCATTGTTGATTGCGCCATCATCTCCCAGTCTACTCATGCACACGCAGTCTTGGTGTCACCCTTGACCTCTGACCTTTCGTTCACCCCCCACATTCAGTCTGTCTCCGTCCCCATCTTAAAAAACATTGCCAGCATCCATCCCTCCCTTCCAAACACAGCATGCCACTTAGGCTCTTGTCCATGCCCTGATTGTCTCCCATCTTGATTACTGTAACTCTGTCTAAGCTGGTCTTAACAGCTTCACCGCTCTACAATCCACCATGAATGCTGCTGCCAGACTTATCTTACTCTCTCATCGCTTTACTAACATCTCTCCCCTCTGTCAGTCTCTTCACTGGCTTCCTGTGCGCCTCAGGATTCATTTCAAAATCCTTACTCTTACCTTCAAAGCCCTTCGGTTCCCCTCCCTACATCTCCTCGTTCATCTCTAAATACACTCCACGCCGCTCTCTCCGCTCATCCAATGATCTCCTTCTCTCCTCTGATTTCTAGCTCTCATGCACGTTTACAAGATTTCTCCAGGGCTGCCCCTATCCTCTGGAATGCCCTCCCCCAGTCTATCCGTCTCTCTCCCTGCCTTCGATCCTTCAAAAAATCCCTCTTCCCCACTTCTTTAAGGGCGCTTATATTGCACATTAACACCCCCCCCCCCCCATATTCCCTTAGCTCACCTCTCCTAGTCTCTCTAATGCAGTACTTACACTAGTGTGGCTGCCCCATCCCATACCATGGCACTAAATCCCTCTAGATTGTTAACTCCTTTGCGCAGGGACCTCCTCACCTGTTGTTGCTGTAAGTCAATTTGTTATGTTACATACTACTTGCTATGTCCTGTCTACCCGTTGTCCAGCGCTACAGAATCTGATGGTGCTATATAAAACATAAATAATAAGTCTCTTCGCCTATCACATTGTGCATTATACAGGGCCAGCTCAGCCCTTGAGGCTGGACAAACCGGCAAACTGAATTGTAAAGCGAGAAAGCTGAAACCCCAACCCTTGCCAATGCGAGTGAGTGGGCGCCTTTCATAGGAATAGGCGGCAGGTACTGAATCATAGTTGGGCCTCATTCTGTGTCCTTGTGGTCAGTGGGACAGTCGATCGCTGTTTAGGGAGAACCTCAACTCTTGTTTGATGAGGCAAAGGCCGCTTCTTAAGAGACGTAATTACCTCTGCCAAGAAAGCGTGCTTTGCCTTGCTCATTTTAAGGGGATCCTTATGTTGTAATGCCAGTGCCAGGCTTAAGGTCTGAAGATGGCACAGCCGCACCACCAGTATATGTGCAAATCTGTTTTTTTTGGTGATACACGTGGTGTTTCTAATATTAGAACTACATTTTTATTATTTTGCTCCGTAGTATTGAGGTCACTGATTCATGTTTCCCCTCTCTCGCAGTACTACCTCCACATGGACAGCAGAGGAAACAGCAGATAACAGATGACGCCATTGAATTCAGCTCTTAAGTGTTTTATGCTGATAAATATCGGTGTACACTGGAACTCGAAAGTAACTTTTTTTTTTTTTTCCTTGAAGTTTAGTTCCGAAGCGAATGCTATAATTTCTTTTTGGTTTTTTTTTTGACCAAAGAATGGCCGTAGGATCGTAGATGATTGTGTCACTTCTTGTTTTGCACTAGATACCGCTGGCTAGACTAGAGGATCCCCTAAGCACCTGGCTCTGATGGGATACGCTGCATCTGCTGTAACGGTTTTCCTTTTAAATTAATCTCCGGTTCAATTTTTTTGCACCTGACTAATCGGTTGAGTAAAATCCCTGAGCGTTGGCACTTGGCCCAAAATAGAGCCAGTTGACAGGTTCGTATGTCTCACTAGGTGTGCGGGTTGGACTGAATTCATACGTCGTCAGATTTTATACAGTTCCCTGATAAAGATTTACATGTCCTTCCCAGTAAGATTTAAAATCTATTAATTTAAACTAGTAGGATGACTTTTTACATTGTTAAATGGAGCAGTCTCTACTGGAACGTAAACCATGTATTGTAGATATGTGTTTTGGGGGGGTTGAGCAAATCGTGTAACATAGAAATGTGCTTGATGAAGGCATGCACTACGTATGCAATAAATTGAATGTGTGTGAATCCTTCCCCAAAGTCTCTACTCTGTGCTTAATGTCATCCTGGCAAATGGTAAACAATCTGGGTAAAGTTTGATCCACAAACTTACTGCATTCGCTGGAACAAATCCGTACGGTTGGCTCTAACCAGCGGCCATAGAAAACTTCCCATGCCATGCGATGTAGAGACTCAGACCTTAAACGGTCCTTGGTCTGCTTTCCCCCCAATTATTGCTAAAACCTTTTGAAGTAACCTGTGTCACCGTGGATATTTATAAGGCATCCAAGGTAATTAAAATGTGCAAAAAATGTTTTTCTCCTGAACACTCCACCACCATATTATACCGGTAAGGAAGCGGGTAGCTGTAAACTTGCATAAACTACATGGATGAAATCCTATGAGGAATGCCCTAGTATACACTCCTACCTTCCCACTGTAATAGGATACTTAATCATTATCCCATGGAAATCTGCAATGAAGTATATGTTGGAAAATCACACAGACGTTTCACAAGTAGTGATTTCTGAAATACCATAAATTATCCAATTTATGTGCTCGGGGGGGGGGAATGACTTCTATGACTGATCACTAAAGTAGTCTACATAACTGAAATCCAAACATCTGCCACAATTCGTTTAACTTCTTTAGTGCATAATATTCCACATATAATGTAAACAGACTCCTCAATAAATATGACTTCCTAATCGAGTAGCCACGGATTGGGTTCGATGCAAAGTAAGCACTTTGGGCTTTTTGTACTTTGACGTCGGTTTTGTTTTTCCCACACAGAGCACTCGGGTCAGCACAGTCCTCCTTTTGATCTTCAAATGTATTCAAGTTTCTCTGGTCGGAAAGTTAATAGAGAGATTCAGTGCCTCGTCGGAAATAGATATATTTCAAATGAGCAAATTCCCTGGTCAATTGTAACTTCAAATTACTACGAGTGACCATTGTTGGTGACCCATTAATTTTACTCGCATTTCCTTATGTTCCATACTATGCTATGATGCACTTCTTGTAGTTGGAATCTCACTTACACAATATCCGATTCTAATACCTTGTGGGCAACACATTGATGTATTCCCTTCAAATGTTCCCCGTACCTCCCGCTTATTTAAATAAACAGGTTGTTGTGGGTTAATAATGATAAATACACAAATTGTCTACACCGCTTGGTGGCTTTAAACCTTCCGATATAATACAAACATAAGGGTTGGATGTGAACGGACACAAAAAAAAAAAAAAAAAAAAACACGTCTGGAGAAGCAGACTGCATGGAAACCGGTACCCTCGTCTGAAGAACTGCTTGCACGCCAGCATCTTAGATCTGCACCTGTGTTCAAAATCACTGTTACTTAAAACGACTGATTACAGCGGCCGCAGTGACGGAAGGAATGTAAGTAAGACCATTCCGATACCTTATTATATAACATACCCTTTTTTTTTTTTACTAAACCAATAATAACTTCAACTTGATGGCAAATAATACATTACCCGTAGAAACTCATACACCTTATTTATCAAAATACAACCCATGAAGTGGCATGAAGGTGGAGGTATGTATCGGCTACTAGGATACTGTTCTGCTGGCATAAATCACCGGGCTCATCACGCGGGGTGTAATATCACGTCACTGTACACTACATCACTTATCCAAGACGAGAATGCAAGGTATACAGGTCTGCGCTTGAGTAAGTGTCGTGGGGAAGCCTTCCCTATCCATAAATATTTTAACCCCTTAATGACAATTGTCGGTTCTGGCACGTCATGCACTAACATCAGGTTAGTGACAATTGACGTGCCAGGACCGTCATGACTAAGCGGGTGCAGAAAGCGATCTACGTTCGCTTTCTGCACCCAAACGGTGTTGCTGTAATGCCTCGACCTCGAGGCATTCAGCAACACCACGATCGGCACTAGGGGCCATGTGTGGCCCCTCCCCGGGGTGTCAACTTCCGCCATACCTTGTATGGCGGCGGACGCCCGTCTTAAAAGCGTTTAGGAGGCGATCAACGATCACCTCCTAAACTTAAATGGTGTCGCTGGAATGCCTCGATCAGGAGGCATTCAGCGACACCAAATACTTACCCCAGGACGGGCTGTGACCGCTCCGGAGAGCGGTCACAGCCGCCGCTGCAAGTGATCTTTGCCATCCGCAAGACGGTGGCCACCCTGTAAAAAAAAAAATAAGTAAAAAGCAATCAAGTTGAAAAAGTTCGCTAGATGGTCTCCAGACCCTCTAGAGAACTCTGGCTCCACTTGCAGGTTGAATACAGGTACTGCATTCAACCATGCAAGTCAATGGAGCGCATCTTTCTAATCACTGTGATTAGTAAAATTAAATTAAAAATAACAATTAGAAAAAAAATAGTTTAAAAAAAAAAACAGTAAAATGTAAAAATAATTTCCCACTGATGTCACTATCAGGGGAACCTTCAAGTGGAAAAAAATGTAAAAATAAATAAAATAATTTATATATGAAAAATATATTTTTGTGAGCAAGTCCTAAAATTGCACATTTGCTTAAAACAATTCTCGCATGGAAAGAGTTAAAATACTGGCATATTAAATGCCCAAATTTATGATTTGATGGGGTAAATTGAATTGGCCGGGTTCAACAATGTCCCAATTAACACGGGGGGAAGGATGGCCACACATCTAATTTCCAATTAGAAAAATGCACACGTCCCAAATGTGGCCTTTTAGTTCCCCACTGGACTCAGGAGATGTTGCTGAACACATATTGGGGTGTCGTGTGACAGCGGCATATACCAGGAGCTGTAAATTCATACGTAAAGTAGGTGTGTGGGGGGAAAAATACACACAAAAAAATACTACTGCAAACTTGCTGTAAAATGTGTGCATGCAAAGAGTTAAAATACCAGCATTTAAAACACTCTGGGGTGTCTAGTTTTCAAAAATATATGGTTTTATTGGGCGCACTGAAATGGCACCAGCTATTTTCTGTGCATTCTATATCTCCTGCCATGTGATATACTTACTGCCCCAGCCCCGACTCTGCGAACATTGTGTGCGCGTGTGCAAAGTGCTCCACCTGATTTCACGCAGCTAACCCGTGGAAAGTGATTGGACTGCAGTGGAGGAGAGCAGCTGCCGCTGCCCCCTAAGGTTAAGTACCCTATTTTTTAAATCTTAATGAATGTGCCACTTTCCATCACCGGATGCCACTACCTGGGAGTTCACCAAGTTGGACAACAAGGAAGGACAGAGAAGGCCTGGGAGACTCCCTGCAATCAATATTCCACTGAACTGTCAAGTGCTGCCTACTGCTTTTTGTGTTTCCCCCACCTCCATTCCATTCCCATCACCATTTTCCTTCACATACCGTGTTCACAATCCTCTTGTTCCTCTTTCCTCTGTTGTTAGTAAAATCATTATCTCTCTCCAGCCATCTGCAACCCCACACTATGTCTGTAATGCACCATGACTACTTTCTTCTCCCCTTCTCTCATCCCAAGCACTTTTCAACGTCACCTCCCCTCACTCCCGTCTTGGCTACTGTTACTCTGTCTTAGCTGGTCTCCCTCTTAACCGTCTCACCTCTCTACAATCCACCATGAATGCTGCTGCCAGACTCATCTTCCTCTCCCGTCGCATACTAACGTCTCTCCCCTCTGTCAGTCTCTTTGCTGGCTGCCTGTGCGCTTCAGGATTCATTTCAAAATCCTCACTCTTTCTTTCAAAGCCCTTCACAGCGTTTCCCCTCCCTACATCTCCTCGCTCATCTCTCTAAATACACTTCACACCGGTCCCTCCGCTCATCCAACGATTTCCTTCTATCCTCTCCTCTGATTTCTAGCTCTCATGCACGCTTACGAGATTTCTCCAGGGCTGCTCCTATCCTCTGGAATGCCCTCCCCCGGTCTATCCTTCTCCCCACTGCCTTCGGTCCTTCAAAAGATCCCTCAAGACCCACTTCCTTAAGGACGCTTATAATATTGCACATTAACAACCCCCATATTCCCTTAGCTCATCTCTCCTAGTCCCTCTAATGCAATACTTACACTAGTGTGGCTAGTCTATCCCTTACAATGGCACCTTTTAACTATGGTGTAATACACCCTAAATCCCTCTAGATTGTAAGCTCCTTTGAGCAGGGCTCTCCTCACCTGTTTTTTCTGTAAGTCAATGTGTTATGTTACACGCTACTTGCTATGTCCTGTCTACCCATTGTACAGCGCTCTGGAATTTGATGGTGCGATATAAAACAGTAAATAATAAAAATAGTCTGCGCTTCGCATTCGGTTTTGTAGTCAACTACGGAGCTGAAGATAAACCCAAACACACAAAACTATTTTATACAGCCATAGTTAGCACAGTTACTGCAGGTCTTGGACTCCAATCGTATCATATTCCTCTTTCTTTTTTTTTTTTTTTTTTTCCTGGGTCGGGGCGGCATTTCAGACACAAAGCTATTCTGCTGGCTGAAAAATGGTCTAATCGCTATAAGCAACCACAGCAATAATCAGCTGGATCACTCCATTGGGCTTCATGATAATAAGACTAGAGCTGCAGTTAACCTAATGAAGCTGAGGGTGTTATGTGTTATGTATGTTATAATATAACTTATTAAGCGAAACCAGTTATCAGTTTTCATAATGTTTTCCTCTGATGCAGAAGGAGTCTTTCTGGCATCTTTTCTTTTTTATTTGCTTTTTTCTTCATCTGAAATTTTACTGTTTTGTTGTTTGTTTGTTTGTTTTTTGCACGGGTCCTTTCTTGGAGCTTGAACACGACAAAACATATTTGTCAATTGGCAGAAAAAGAGAGCATTCATCAAATGGTAAGCAATTAATATTTAATCAATCAAAAGACACAGGGGATGGGGAGGAAAAGCCGGCTTTGATGGGCAGTCACGTATTATAGTACCCGCACCACGCCAGAGACAGACTGGGAAAAAGGACTGAAGAGTGGAGAGCATTTCTTTTGGTGAACAAAGGGGTAGGCAAAGGGCAAGCGTTGGCTTCATATTGGGTGCTGTCCGACGGTAACACTCGCCAGCACCGCATAATGAAAATGCCTACCTGTACCCTCCTAGCATTATAATCATGCTAAATAGAGACAGCTCTTGGTGGCCCTGGGTTGTTCCTCTCCCTACACAGATCTCCATTACTATTATTACACATTTTATCCTCGCTACACTTAAGGACAGTCTATTCTGTCCTCAACGTGGATCTGAAACCAAAAATGAACTACTGTCTACCTCTCAAATCCCTAAAGTGGGAATTAAGGAGTTAATACATATTATATGTGTTTATCCATAAGTCTCTGCTTCCATTGGAAACTCTGCAGGTTTTTGAATTCCGGACAGCACTGATTCGTATTCAATTTCTTTGTGGTACATGGTGCTAATTAACGCCCAGCAGTAATAGCCGTGTAAGGCCTCACGCATACACCTTACACTTACGGTGCTCATGGCTTCCTTTTTATTGACTTTCAACTCCGCAATCTGACTCTTTATCTGTTGTTAAAAGTCGTGGCAAGAAACCCAATCCTATTTCAGTTATCTGGCTGTAATCATCGACCTGACCGCTGTCCAGTCCTGTTCTCTGGTGACCTGACACCACTCCTGTGTAATTCGCCTGCTACCCTTGCCGAGTGACCGGACTGCGAGTTACCTACAGCCGTTGGTAAGTGACCTCACTACGGACCAAATGTTTTAGAACCCCTTCTGCTCGGTTAAGATAACTACTGCAACCTATTCCTGTTATTTGCTTCTTTAAGGGAACATACATGGAACAAGCATAAAGCCACCTTGAAGCTAAAACAAGACCAAGAACTGTCTCAGGACACACGGGCAGCCTCGATGGACTTTGGCGGTTCTGCTGTGCGGAAACGTTGGGGATCTTCCACATTATCTGCTCTTCTGCCATGTATGTATTGATTTTTTATAATTTATGCTCTAGTAGCACTTTTGTGCATAATAAAGTATTTTGCTTATTTTATTTGAACGCACCTCAATACTGCTGCTGCCGCCATATTCTAAATATTCTAAATTTCCTTGTAACAAGGGAAATGCATGGCTTTCTTGTCACTCATTGGCTGCTTTTTTTTTTTTTTAAGAATGCATATTAATGCATATTTAACATGATTTTTTGTGAAGCTGTCTGTGACATTATATTTTCCCTTTAAGATAAGCAGTAACAGAACAGTGATATTTATCCATAGTTGTGAGTTTTTGTGTTGCCACCTACCTCTGCCGCATCAGGTGAGAAGAATCGTACGCGCCGAGACCCAGAGGCAATGATCAGGAAATATACACGGGGCTCGAGGCAGGTACTTCTCAAACATGTGTTAAAATATTGCAGTTAGTTAAATGTTTGGGGTCTGCTAGCTGTTTTCATGGAAATTTGTAGCTGTAATATAGCAAAAAGAGTTTTCTAATAATCAATTAGCCTTTTAAACTTAAACTTGAATTAGTGATAACAACGTGTCATCAGACCGCAGGCTGTTTTCTGTATTTCTGATCTGGTTGATATTTTGATGGGCCAAATGTGTATGCGTGTGTGTGTGTGAATATAATTGCTGTAAAACATAAATACTGTGTATATATACATATACAAACATTAAAGATTAAATGTGTTTTTACCAAGAAAATGTAAAATTGTAGAATCCAATTACAGGACTATGTGAAACCTGTGCTGACAGCTGTGTGTTTAGAAAAGAATCTGCTACCATGCTGCTGCAGATCATCTTCATCAATGAAATGATCTGTCTCAATCTTTCATCAGCTAAAAAGTCGGGGTCAGGTCCGTTGTGCGCATGCGCGGGCTTCCAGTTTGGCGCATGCGCAGTAGGGGGACGGTCACTTCCGGGTTTGGTCGACTTCCGGTTTAGTCCGGCCCGTTGTGCGCATGCGCTGGCTTCCGATTTCGCGCATGCGCAGTAGGTGGATGCCCCACTTCCGGTTTAGCGTCAGGTCCGTTCTGCGCATGCGCTGACTTCCGATTTCGCGCATGCGCAGTAGGTGGATGCCCCACTTCCGGTTTAGCGTCAGGTCCGTTCTGCGCATGCGCTGACTTCCGATTCCGCGCATGCGCAGTAGGTGGATGCCCCACTTCCGGTTTAGCGTCAGGTCCGTTCTGCGCATGCGCCGACTTCCCATGGCCACTTCCGGTTTGGCGCCGACTCCCGGTTTGGCGCCATATAGCTGCCAGTCAGCTGGTAGAATCTCGGTTTTGACGGTCACCTATTTGCGCGCAGCCTGTGCAGGATCGTATTTCTGCCACGTGGCTTTATTTTAAATCCGTTCTGCATCCATCAAAAGCCTTGTATAAGGATATTGCATTTCACCGATTTTCTCAAGAATCTTGTGCCTCTGTGAAAAGTGCGCTATAACATACATACATACATACATACATGTGGTGGTTTGCAGTGCGATCATCGGCCGCAGCAGAAACCTCTTCAACTTTATAGCCACCATGCCTGCCGTAAGCATTCTTGTGTTGCCTTTTTTTCTACTTAATCGAAAGATTAGACATTGGGGGACATGCTAAAACGTGTGTGCTTGGTAGCGGCTATATCACACGACCAGATTATATTTCCTAGAGCCGCTCGCTGCCAGACGCTTTTCTAGTTATTATAGTAAGCTAAAACGTTTGTTTTATGTTTGTTTTCTTCTTTTGGCCTCTGTGGCATGGCATGAGTGAAGATGCACGTCTCTTAAAACATTCTGTCCGTATATTAACTTTATTTTATCTTCTAGCCTGTGGATATATTTGTGCAAGGAGACGCTGAGTTTGTAAGCTCAGGAGAATGTTGCATTTAAGTGTTTATATATGATATGTAAATGTGTGTGTGTGTGTGTGTGTGTGTGTGTGTGTGTGTGTGTGTGTATATATATATATATATATATATATATATATGTAGCCATGTTGTCCTGAACCATCTCCCCTTAAGGTATTCCGCCTCCCTTTTGGGAAGTACATGTAGGTCATGACATGCTGTCTAAGAGAAAAACAATAGAGGCCTACAAGGCAGAGATCTGTTCTGCTGTGTTTGCCACCTTTTAAAACCTATATCTTCAAAAAAACAAAATCATCCAAAGCAGGATCTATGGGCAATTTTTGCCATGGCTTAATGATGGTAAAAACTGTAGCTGTGTGTGTGTGTGGAAACTTTAGCTACAGCTAACATAGTCTTGAACAAGGCTAAATAACTGGACATACAAGATGGATTAATCGTGTCTAGCAGCTAATTCTGTAGGATTATGTCTGTCTGTATATTGTCAAGCTGGTAAGTGCTATTGGGGCTCGGGTATGTTTTTGTATGACTAGGACTTCAAGCCACAAACATTGATGAATTACATCAATTCTACAACGTGCCGGTGAACAAAATCCCGGCCAGATTGATAACTACTGGAGGAGTTTGACTGTGGTTATTGTTGCTGTGATCGTGGTGATATAACCATGTTTTGAGCCTAAGAGACAATTACTTATCTTCTCAGTAATGTTCCATTAGATGTATAATACGTTCCCCACATAGATTGTTCTTTTTTCCCCCATTTAAGATCCTTTACCTATTACAAAATGGGCAACTTGGACAACAGGACAGCAAATGCAGATCAGCTGCTCACGCAAGATGTTGAGAGGTTTTGTAACAGCGTGGTGAACCAGTATTCAAACTGAAGCAAGGTGAGTTTCCTCATGGCTCTTCTAGTTGTGAGTGTTTTGTTACCTTTGTTTTTTTTTTTTTTTTTTTTTTAGTTTGTGCTGGGTACTTCAAAAATAGGCTATGGCCCTTTATGCTCTTACTGTATTCCTTTCACAAGGAAAATAATTATAAAGTTAATGTAGCTGCCATTTATATTACCGGTGTATTACTTACACTGTGAGATTTACAGACAGGGGCCTCCTTTACAAATGTATCCATAGCTATTTTACCCCAATAAAGTGGTCTGTAGACTGTTGTACTTTCATGACTGCGTTTACATTTTATATAGCACCAACAGATTTGGTAGAGCTGTTACGATAGGGTACCGTAAAAGTAAATGCAACTTACAAATGAACATACGTTAAATATACTGGTACCGAAGATGACGATCTTTTGGCTACACTTATTATGCCTCCCCTTTTATTATGCTGTTATTTATCAATACAATTTACACACATGCATACGCTGTTCTTGTGAATAACATGTAATCATTTGCCACGTTAACTAGTGGCTTGCTTTCCTATTCTCCTATATTATAGATATTTCCCATTATTGTTGCGGGTACATAGAGTTGTTTTATTGTGAGTTTCATTTGTTATTTTTTTTTCTTCAGCCATTTTTGGATATCGTTCTGTATATCGTCAAGCTGACAAATGCTTTTGGCGTTCAGGTATGTTTTTGTGTGACTAGGGCTTCTTTAACAACACAAGTCACAAATATTGATGAATTACATCTATTGTGCAAAGAGCAGAGGGCCAAAATCCCGGTCAGATTGAACAGATTTGACTGTGGTTATTACTGCTGTGGTCATCATGATATAACCAGGTCCCAACCCCCCCCCCCCATGTTATCTGAATTTTTCATAATGTAGAAAATCAGCCAGGACAAATCATTCTTCACATGCTGATATATTTTGTTTTTTAGTTGCATCCAAGTCAAAGCCTCAATATTATACGCACATGGATTACTTTTAAGAGTTTATGGTAGATTTTTTTTTTTTTTTTTTTATGGTATATTGATTATTTTTTTATTCTTTCAAGTAACCTTTTAATATATTGTATTAATATTATATAATATTATCTAAAGGGCTCCATTTTGCTAGTAACTGGCGTTTCACTCAAGGCAGTCTGTTGTGCAATGGTGTGGAGCATCCGGCTTTATTAGAGCATAAATCTCCATGGGGCTTCCAAGAGATGCAACGTTACAATGTGAACATGGTGGTTTTTGGCTACTCACACCAGACAGGAGACCATCAGAAAATGTTACTCTTAAGAATTATTTGCATGTCATTACTAGTAATATTTTTACGTTTGCTATAGAAGATGGTGACAGTTTAGCATTATTATTATTTACTGTGGGATATAGGTAGGCTGAGGCAGTGGGAGACACTCTGTATGCCTGGGTCTCTCAGATGGCTTCATCTGCATATAGCTGTGTAAAAAGTAGACTGTTTATTGATTTTAAGTGGTCAGTGTCTATGCTGGCATTTAATGTCTGTGATGTGCTTTTTGATTATTGCAGATCTAGAGACTGTGGTTGGTTACCTGGTTGTCAGCAGTCCGTTCCTCACCCCTAACCACCCTGCGTGGACTGAGCTGAGCTCCTTGAGGTGAGTGAAATAATGGTGGGATAAACGATGATATACTCTGCAGCCGGGCATGTTCTTAATGTTTAATGCTTTGCCTTGAAGGATTATTACCAGAGTGGAAGAATGCTGCTGAGGATGTCTCAGGCATTGGGACGAATCGTCCTCGCAGGACGGGAAATGACAATATCTTACATAGAGACCATATGACTTTGGGAACGTTACGGGACCAAGTCATTTACCCAGACACTCCAGAACACTGGAAACGTAAAGGTATTCCTGATAAGGCGAGAAAAACGGTCCGGTATGTTGAAACTTCTCTTCTAATTTTCTTACACACTGAAATGACTTGCTTAGCTGTATTTAGTTAAGTGGCTTAACTACTCATCTTTGTTTTATATTCACTCCCTAGGTATTGAAGGAATACCTTGACAATGTGCAGCTGGGTTAGATTTTGGAACGTGAAGGCGGCTGGGACAGTCTTCAAGACTGGATGTACTGAGTGGGGGCGAAAAGCAGAGGATGGCAGTACGTATTTGATCTTGGTTTTAATTTACAGACTACAGAATTCTGATTTTCTAGCATTGTATATGTGTCAATTTATAGGCTGAGCTGGTGTGTTCAGTGGATGAGACACACTGCGATACTAGGATTACAGAGGAATTGGATTTAACTTTCAATATTCTGTTTTTGACAGCTAATAAATCCATCCAACTATCTCCAATTTGTACTTGCTCAACAATGAAATGAAATGGGGAAAAAAAACATAGTAAAACTTTATAATAGAAGCAAGTCTATAATAAAAGCAAGTCTGGGTAATCTAACTTCAAATTCACATTTTCTGAAATTAGTATTTTTCACTGTGGCTATGCTAAATCAGTCACTTTGAATTATTGACTTTGATTACGATACACAAGAGTCTTACAGCTGTGGCAATAACACCAATGTGCACAAAACTGTAAATATGGACAGTTGAAGATCCCTATGGAACCCTGTGCTAACTAATCGACCAAAGCTTCGCTCCTGTAGTTAATAAAACTAAACACACGGTGCCCAAGCAGTGCAGATTGGGATTCCGCATACGCCCAGAGCTCCTGGTGAAGGACGGCAGGCAGTTTATAATTGTTTGACGTTTATAAAGAAATGTCATTAGCGCGTGGACCTTATAAATTCTGTGACATTTTCTGCCGTTGACAGAATTTTATCCACAGAAGCCATCCGATCGTGGAAACTTTTTGCTGTCCGTGTGTTCCAAAATCAGTTGCTTAGACGTCGTCTTACACACGCTCCAGATTTTCATACATTGGTCTTCTAATGCCGTCTGTTGTCTCCAGCACGTTGCCTCTTTCAACTGTGAACAAAGCTATTCCAACCTAAGAGGATAAGAAAAGGAAGCACAGTGTCACACAGAAAGTCCCTATGGAAGCACCACGAGGTAAATCTTTTAAACATTTCATGAAAGCACTGCAGAGTCTGCATAATTGTATTTAAAAAAAAAAAATCATAATTCCCTTCATCTCTAAAGAAAATGCTATGAAAAGGGCTCCTAGCCTGAAAAGAAAGGGTAGACCATGCGTTTATTCAAGACATTGTGTATCTTCATTAACCTTCTAGACAGATACACCTGTTGACCACACTACAACTTCTACTACTACCACTACTTGGAGACTTAATGTGCCCCTTTTGCTAAACCCGCATTTATAGTTCTTTACACTAAATACGTATATGTAACTATGCTTAGGCATTTAATAAGCAAGGCATATATGTTACAAACCCACCTTAAGTGTATACCCTTGGGGGTTATCTTCTCCTTCTCACTGAATCTACATGATTATTCCTCACCATTATGTTACCTTTACGCCGTTGTTCATTTGTAAGGGTGGGTGGGGAGAAGGTTTAGGACATGAATACTGATTAGATAAAGGTGTCCCTGGCTCTCACAGATCTCCGCACAGACCTCAGCTCTATTAACCTTCAGAACTCAATCAATTTACTCTCTCTCCTATCTCAAACATGACATGCCCTTAACAACGCCACCTCTGTCTATAACTCCACTCTCGCATCTGCTCTCTATCATGTAGCACCAGTTACTACTCGCTCCTCGCGACGTTCACGCTTCCAACCCTGGCACATGACTGTAACCCCAACACCTACGTCGATGTTCCCGCACCGCTCAACGTAGTTGGCGAAAGTCCCCTCATTCCATGTCTGACTTTCTGCGCTATAAATGAATGCTATGTTCCTACTACTCTGCCTTCAATCTCCTCCCTGTCTTACAACCCTAAACGACTCTAATAATGCTTTCAATTCCCTGCTTCAACCGATCCCTACGACCCCTTCCACTAACCTTAATGCATCAGACTTTGCCACATACTTCGATAATAAAATGAAAACTATCAGAGATGACATATCTGCACAGTCACCGCCCTGCCCTCATCCTTAGGCTTTCAATACCACCTGTATGCTGATGAAGCCCAGATCTATCTATCCTCCCCTGATCTCTCTCCCTCTGCCTTAGATCGTGTAACTAACTGCCTTGCATCTGTCTCCACCTGGATATCAACATGTTTCTTGAAACTTAACCTCTCCAAAACAGGACTTCTCATCTTCCCGCCTTCCGATGCTAAGACTCCCCCATCAATTTCCCTCATTGTTGATTGCGCCATCATCTCCCAGTCTACTCATGCACACGCAGTCTTGGTGTCACCCTTGACCTCTGACCTTTCGTTCACCCCCCACATTCAGTCTGTCTCCGTCCCCATCTTAAAAAACATTGCCAGCATCCATCCCTCCCTTCCAAACACAGCATGCCACTTAGGCTCTTGTCCATGCCCTGATTGTCTCCCATCTTGATTACTGTAACTCTGTCTAAGCTGGTCTTAACAGCTTCACCGCTCTACAATCCACCATGAATGCTGCTGCCAGACTTATCTTACTCTCTCATCGCTTTACTAACATCTCTCCCCTCTGTCAGTCTCTTCACTGGCTTCCTGTGCGCCTCAGGATTCATTTCAAAATCCTTACTCTTACCTTCAAAGCCCTTCGGTTCCCCTCCCTACATCTCCTCGTTCATCTCTAAATACACTCCACGCCGCTCTCTCTGCTCATCCAATGATCTCCTTCTCTCCTCTGATTTCTAGCTCTCATGCACGCTTACAAGATTTCTCCAGGGCTGCCCCTATCCTCTGGAATGCCCTCCCCCAGTCTATCCGTCTCTCTCCCTGCCTTCGATCCTTCAAAAAATCCCTCTTCCCCACTTCTTTAAGGGCGCTTATATTGCACATTAACACCCCCCCCCCCCATATTCCCTTAGCTCACCTCTCCTAGTCTCTCTAATGCAGTACTTACACTAGTGTGGCTGCCCCATCCCTTACCATGGCACTAAATCCCTCTAGATTGTTAACTCCTTTGCGCAGGGACCTCCTCACCTGTTGTTGCTGTAAGTCAATTTATGTTACATACTACTTGCTATGTCCTGTCTACCCGTTGTCCAGCGCTACAGAATCTGATGGTGCTATATAAAACATAAATAATAAGTCTCTTCGCCTATCACATTGTGCATTATACAGGGCCAGCTCAGCCCTTGAGGCTGGACAAACCGGCAAACTGAATTGTAAAGCGAGAAAGCTGAAACCCCAACCCTTGCCAATGCGAGTGAGTGGGCGCCTTTCATAGGAATAGGCGGCAGGTACTGAATCATAGTTGGGCCTCATTCTGTGTCCTTGTGGTCAGTGGGACAGTCGATCGCTGTTTAGGGAGAACCTCAACTCTTGTTTGATGAGGCAAAGGCCGCTTCTTAAGAGACGTAATTACCTCTGCCAAGAAAGCGTGCTTTGCCTTGCTCATTTTAAGGGGATCCTTATGTTGTAATGCCAGTGCCAGGCTTAAGGTCTGAAGATGGCACAGCCGCACCACCAGTATATGTGCAAATCTGTTTTTTTTGGTGATACACGTGGTGTTTCTAATATTAGAACTACATTTTTATTATTTTGCTCCGTAATATTGAGGTCACTGATTCATGTTTCCCCTCTCTCGCAGTACTACCTCCACATGGACAGCAGAGGAAACAGCAGATAACAGATGACGCCATTGAATTCAGCTCTTAAGTGTTTTATGCTGATAAATATCGGTGTACACTGGAACTCGAAAGTAACTTTTTTTTTTTTTTCCTTGAAGTTTAGTTCCGAAGCGAATGCTATAATTTCTTTTTGGTTTTTTTTTTGACCAAAGAATGGCCGTAGGATCGTAGATGATTGTGTCACTTCTTGTTTTGCACTAGATACCGCTGGCTAGACTAGAGGATCCCCTAAGCACCTGGCTCTGATGGGATACGCTGCATCTGCTGTAACGGTTTTCCTTTTAAATTAATCTCCGGTTCAATTTTTTTGCACCTGACTAATCGGTTGAGTAAAATCCCTGAGCGTTGGCACTTGGCCCAAAATAGAGCCAGTTGACAGGTTCGTATGTCTCACTAGGTGTGCGGGTTGGACTGAATTCATACGTCGTCAGATTTTATACAGTTCCCTGATAAAGATTTACATGTCCTTCCCAGTAAGATTTAAAATCTATTAATTTAAACTAGTAGGATGACTTTTTACATTGTTAAATGGAGCAGTCTCTACTGGAACGTAAACCATGTATTGTAGATATGTGTTTTGGGGGGGTTGAGCAAATCGTGTAACATAGAAATGTGCTTGATGAAGGCATGCACTACGTATGCAATAAATTGAATGTGTGTGAATCCTTCCCCAAAGTCTCTACTCTGTGCTTAATGTCATCCTGGCAAATGGTAAACAATCTGGGTAAAGTTTGATCCACAAACTTACTGCATTCGCTGGAACAAATCCGTACGGTTGGCTCTAACCAGCGGCCATAGAAAACTTCCCATGCCATGCGATGTAGAGACTCAGACCTTAAACGGTCCTTGGTCTGCTTTCCCCCCAATTATTGCTAAAACCTTTTGAAGTAACCTGTGTCACCGTGGATATTTATAAGGCATCCAAGGTAATTAAAATGTGCAAAAAATGTTTTTCTCCTGAACACTCCACCACCATATTATACCGGTAAGGAAGCGGGTAGCTGTAAACTTGCATAAACTACATGGATGAAATCCTATGAGGAATGCCCTAGTATACACTCCTACCTTCCCACTGTAATAGGATACTTAATCATTATCCCATGGAAATCTGCAATGAAGTATATGTTGGAAAATCACACAGACGTTTCACAAGTAGTGATTTCTGAAATACCATAAATTATCCAATTTATGTGCTCGGGGGGGGGGGATGACTTCTATGACTGATCACTAAAGTAGTCTACATAACTGAAATCCAAACATCTGCCACAATTCGTTTAACTTCTTTAGTGCATAATATTCCACATATAATGTAAACAGACTCCTCAATAAATATGACTTCCTAATCGAGTAGCCACGGATTGGGTTCGATGCAAAGTAAGCACTTTGGGCTTTTTGTACTTTGACGTCGGTTTTGTTTTTCCCACACAGAGCACTCGGGTCAGCACAGTCCTCCTTTTGATCTTCAAATGTATTCAAGTTTCTCTGGTCGGAAAGTTAATAGAGAGATTCAGTGCCTCGTCGGAAATAGATATATTTCAAATGAGCAAATTCCCTGGTCAATTGTAACTTCAAATTACTACGAGTGACCATTGTTGGTGACCCATTAATTTTACTCGCATTTCCTTATGTTCCATACTATGCTATGATGCACTTCTTGTAGTTGGAATCTCACTTACACAATATCCGATTCTAATACTTTGTGGGCAACACATTGATGTATTCCCTTCAAATGTTCCCCGTACCTCCCGCTTATTTAAATAAACAGGTTGTTGTGGGTTAATAATGATAAATACACAAATTGTCTACACCGCTTGGTGGCTTTAAACCTTCCGATATAATACAAACATAAGGGTTGGATGTGAACGGACACAAAAAAAAAAAAAAAAAAAACACGTCTGGAGAAGCAGACTGCATGGAAACCGGTACCCTCGTCTGAAGAACTGCTTGCACGCCAGCATCTTAGATCTGCACCTGTGTTCAAAATCACTGTTACTTAAAACGACTGATTACAGCGGCCGCAGTGACGGAAGGAATGTAAGTAAGACCATTCCGATACCTTATTATATAACATACCCTTTTTTTTTTTTTACTAAACCAATAATAACTTCAACTTGATGGCAAATAATACATTACCCGTAGAAACTCATACACCTTATTTATCAAAATACAACCCATGAAGTGGCATGAAGGTGGAGGTATGTATCGGCTACTAGGATACTGTTCTGCTGGCATAAATCACCGGGCTCATCACGCGGGGTGTAATATCACGTCACTGTACACTACATCACTTATCCAAGACGAGAATGCAAGGTATACAGGTCTGCGCTTGAGTAAGTGTCGTGGGGAAGCCTTCCCTATCCATAAATATTTTAACCCCTTAATGACAATTGTCGGTTCTGGCACGTCATGCACTAACATCAGGTTAGTGACAATTGACGTGCCAGGACCGTCATGACTAAGCGGGTGCAGAAAGCGATCTACGTTCGCTTTCTGCACCCAAACGGTGTTGCTGTAATGCCTCGACCTCGAGGCATTCAGCAACACCACGATCGGCACTAGGGGCCATGTGTGGCCCCTCCCCGGGGTGTCAACTTCCGCCATACCTTGTATGGCGGCGGACGCCCGTCTTAAAAGCGTTTAGGAGGCGATCAACGATCACCTCCTAAACTTAAATGGTGTCGCTGGAATGCCTCGATCAGGAGGCATTCAGCGACACCAAATACTTACCCCAGGACGGGCTGTGACCGCTCCGGAGAGCGGTCACAGCCGCCGCTGCAAGCGATCTTTGCCATCCGCAAGACGGTGGCCACCCTGTAAAAAAAAAAATAAGTAAAAAGCAATCAAGTTGAAAAAGTTCGCTAGATGGTCTCCAGACCCTCTAGAGAACTCTGGCTCCACTTGCAGGTTGAATACAGGTACTGCATTCAACCATGCAAGTCAATGGAGCGCATCTTTCTAATCACTGTGATTAGTAAAATTAAATTAAAAATAACAATTAGAAAAAAAATAGTTTAAAAAAAAAACAGTAAAATGTAAAAATAATTTCCCACTGATGTCACTATCAGGGGAACCTTCAAGTGGAAAAAAATGTAAAAATAAATAAAATAATTTATATATGAAAAATATATTTTTGTGAGCAAGTCCTAAAATTGCACATTTGCTTAAAACAATTCTCGCATGGAAAGAGTTAAAATACTGGCATATTAAATGCCCAAATTTATGATTTGATGGGGTAAATTGAATTGGCCGGGTTCAACAATGTCCCAATTAACACGGGGGGAAGGATGGCCACACATCTAATTTCCCCATTTCTAATTCTAGTTCCCCACTGGACTCAGGAGATGTTGCTGAACACATATTGGGGTGTCGTGTGACAGCGGCATATACCAGGAGCTGTAAATTCATACATAAAGTAGGTGTGTGGGGGGAAAAATACACACAAAAAAATACTACTGCAAACTTGCTGTAAAATGTGTGCATGCAAAGAGTTAAAATACCAGCATTTAAAACACTCTGGGGTGTCTAGTTTTCAAAAATATATGGTTTTATTGGGCGCACTGAAATGGCACCAGCTATTTTCTGTGCATTCTATATCTCCTGCCATGTGATATACTTACTGCCCCAGCCCCGACTCTGCGAACATTGTGCGCGCGTGTGCAAAGTGCTCCACCTGATTTCACGCAGCTAACCCGTGGAAAGTGATTGGACTGCAGTGGAGGAGAGCAGCTGCCGCTGCCCCCTAAGGTTAAGTACCCTATTTTTTAAATCTTAATGAATGTGCCACTTTCCATCACCGGATGCCACTACCTGGGAGTTCACCAAGTTGGACAACAAGGAAGGACAGAGAAGGCCTGGGAGACTCCCTGCAATCAATATTCCACTGAACTGTCAAGTGCTGCCTACTGCTTTTTGTGTTTCCCCCACCTCCATTCCATTCCCATCACCATTTTCCTTCACATACCGTGTTCACAATCCTCTTGTTCCTCTTTCCTCTGTTGTTAGTAAAATCATTATCTCTCTCCAGCCATCTGCAACCCCACACTATGTCTGTAATGCACCATGACTACTTTCTTCTCCCCTTCTCTCATCCCAAGCACTTTTCAACGTCACCTCCCCTCACTCCCGTCTTGGCTACTGTTACTCTGTCTTAGCTGGTCTCCCTCTTAACCGTCTCACCTCTCTACAATCCACCATGAATGCTGCTGCCAGACTCATCTTCCTCTCCCGTCGCATACTAACGTCTCTCCCCTCTGTCAGTCTCTTCGCTGGCTGCCTGTGCGCTTCAGGATTCATTTCAAAATCCTCACTCTTTCTTTCAAAGCCCTTCACAGCGTTTCCCCTCCCTACATCTCCTCGCTCATCTCTCTAAATACACTTCACACCGGTCCCTCCGCTCATCCAACGATTTCCTTCTATCCTCTCCTCTGATTTCTAGCTCTCATGCACGCTTACGAGATTTCTCCAGGGCTGCTCCTATCCTCTGGAATGCCCTCCCCCGGTCTATCCTTCTCCCCACTGCCTTCGGTCCTTCAAAAGATCCCTCAAGACCCACTTCCTTAAGGACGCTTATAATATTGCACATTAACAACCCCCATATTCCCTTAGCTCATCTCTCCTAGTCCCTCTAATGCAATACTTACACTAGTGTGGCTAGTCTATCCCTTACAATGGCACCTTTTAACTATGGTGTAATACACCCTAAATCCCTCTAGATTGTAAGCTCCTTTGAGCAGGGCTCTCCTCACCTGTTTTTTCTGTAAGTCAATGTGTTATGTTACACGCTACTTGCTATGTCCTGTCTACCCATTGTACAGCGCTCTGGAATTTGATGGTGCGATATAAAACAGTAAATAATAAAAATAGTCTGCGCTTCGCATTCGGTTTTGTAGTCAACTACGGAGCTGAAGATAAACCCAAACACACAAAACTATTTTATACAGCCATAGTTAGCACAGTTACTGCAGGTCTTGGACTCCAATCGTATCATATTCCTCTTTCTTTTTTTTTTTTTTTTTTTTTTTTTTTTTCCTGGGTCGGGGCGGCATTTCAGACACAAAGCTATTCTGCTGGCTGAAAAATGGTCTAATCGCTATAAGCAACCACAGCAATAATCAGCTGGATCACTCCATTGGGCTTCATGATAATAAGACTAGAGCTGCAGTTAACCTAATGAAGCTGAGGGTGTTATGTGTTATGTATGTTATAATATAACTTATTAAGCGAAACCAGTTATCAGTTTTCATAATGTTTTCCTCTGATGCAGAAGGAGTCTTTCTGGCATCTTTTCTTTTTTATTTGCTTTTTTCTTCATCTGAAATTTTACTGTTTTGTTGTTTGTTTGTTTGTTTTTTGCATGGGTCCTTTCTTGGAGCTTGAACACGAGAAAACATATTTGTCAATTGGCAGAAAAAGAGAGCATTCATCAAATGGTAAGCAATTAATATTTAATCAATCAAAAGACACAGGGGATGGGGAGGAAAAGCCGGCTTTGATGGGCAGTCACGTATTATAGTACCCGCACCACGCCAGAGACAGACTGGGAAAAAGGACTGAAGAGTGGAGAGCATTTCTTTTGGTGAACAAAGGGGTAGGCAAAGGGCAAGCGTTGGCTTCATATTGGGTGCTGTCCGACGGTAACACTCGCCAGCACCGCATAATGAAAATGCCTACCTGTACCCTCCTAGCATTATAATCATGCTAAATAGAGACAGCTCTTGGTGGCCCTGGGTTGTTCCTCTCCCTACACAGATCTCCATTACTAT
Source organism: Spea bombifrons (assembly GCF_027358695.1). Classification (NCBI taxonomy): domain Eukaryota; kingdom Metazoa; phylum Chordata; class Amphibia; order Anura; family Pelobatidae; genus Spea; species Spea bombifrons. The sequence goes on from NC_071094.1 coordinate 35,508,310, forward strand.
TATTACACATTTTATCCTCGCTACACTTAAGGACAGTCTATTCTGTCCTCAACGTGGATCTGAAACCAAAAATGAACTACTGTCTACCTCTCAAATCCCTAAAGTGGGAATTAAGGAGTTAATACATATTATATGTGTTTATCCATAAGTCTCTGCTTCCATTGGAAACTCTGCAGGTTTTTGAATTCCGGACAGCACTGATTCGTATTCAATTTCTTTGTGGTACATGGTGCTAATTAACGCCCAGCAGTAATAGCCGTGTAAGGCCTCACGCATACACCTTACACTTACGGTGCTCATGGCTTCCTTTTTATTGACTTTCAACTCCGTAATCTGACTCTTTATCTGTTGTTAAAAGTCGTGGCAAGAAACCCAATCCTATTTCAGTTATCTGGCTGTAATCATCGACCTGACCGCTGTCCAGTCCTGTTCTCTGGTGACCTGACACCACTCCTGTGTAATTCGCCTGCTACCCTTGCCGAGTGACCGGACTGCGAGTTACCTACAGCCGTTGGTAAGTGACCTCACTACGGACCAAATGTTTTAGAACCCCTTCTGCTCGGTTAAGATAACTACTGCAACCTATTCCTGTTATTTGCTTCTTTAAGGGAACATACATGGAACAAGCATAAAGCCACCTTGAAGCTAAAACAAGACCAAGAACTGTCTCAGGACACACGGGCAGCCTCGATGGACTTTGGCGGTTCTGCTGTGCGGAAACGTTGGGGATCTTCCACATTATCTGCTCTTCTGCCATGTATGTATTGATTTTTTATAATTTATGCTCTAGTAGCACTTTTGTGCATAATAAAGTATTTTGCTTATTTTATTTGAACGCACCTCAATACTGCTGCTGCTGCCATATTCTAAATATTCTAAATTTCCTTGTAACAAGGGAAATACATGGCTTTCTTGTCACTCATTGGCTGCTTTTTTTTTTTTTTTAAGAATGCATATTAATGCATATTTAACATGATTTTTTGTGAAGCTGTTTGTGACATTATATTTTCCCTTTAAGATAAGCAGTAACAGAACAGTGATATTTATCCATAGTTGTGAGTTTTTGTGTTGCCACCTACCTCTGCCGCATCAGGTGAGAAGAATCGTACGCGCCGAGACCCAGAGGCAATGATCAGGAAATATACACGGGGCTCGAGGCAGGTACTTCTCAAACATGTGTTAAAATATTGCAGTTAGTTAAATGTTTGGGGTCTGCTAGCTGTTTTCATGGAAATTTGTAGCTGTAATATAGCAAAAAGAGTTTTCTAATAATCAATTAGCCTTTTAAACTTAAACTTGAATTAGTGATAACAACGTGTCATCAGACCGCAGGCTGTTTTCTGTATTTCTGATCTGGTTGATATTTTGATGGGCCAAATGTGTATGCGTGTGTGTGTGTGAATATAATTGCTGTAAAACATAAATACTGTGTATATATACATATACAAACATTAAAGATTAAATGTGTTTTTACCAAGAAAATGTAAAATTGTAGAATCCAATTACAGGACTATGTGAAACCTGTGCTGACAGCTGTGTGTTTAGAAAAGAATCTGCTACCATGCTGCTGCAGATCATCTTCATCAATGAAATGATCTGTCTCAATCTTTCATCAGCTAAAAAGTCGGGGTCAGGTCCGTTGTGCGCATGCGCGGGCTTCCAGTTTGGCGCATGCGCAGTAGGGAGACGGTCACTTCCGGGTTTGGTCGACTTCCGGTTTAGTCCGGCCCGTTGTGCGCATGCGCGAACTTCCGGTTTCGCGCATGCGCAGTAGGTGGATGCCCCACTTCCGGTTTGGCGCTTACTTCCGGTTTAGGGTCCGGTCCGTTCTGCGCATGCGCTGACTTCCGATTTCGCGCATGCGCAGTAGGTGGATGCCCCACTTCCGGTTTAGCGTCAGGTCCGTTCTGCGCATGCGCTGGCTTCCGATTTCGCGCATGCGCAGTAGGTGGATGCCCCACTTCCGGTTTAGCGTCAGGTCCGTTCTGCGCATGCGCTGACTTCCGATTTCGCGCATGCGCAGTAGGTGGATGCCCCACTTCCGGTTTAGCGTCAGGTCCGTTCTGCGCATGCGCTGACTTCCGATTTCGCGCATGCGCAGTAGGTGGATGCCCCACTTCCGGTTTAGCTTCAGGTCCGTTCTGCGCATGCGCTGACTTCCGATTTCGCGCATGCGTAGTAGGTGGATGCCCCACTTCCGGTTTAGCTTCAGGTCCGTTCTGCGCATGCGCTGACTTCCCATGGCCACTTCCGGTTTGGCGCCGACTCCCGGTTTGGCGCCATATAGCTGCCAGTCAGCAGGTAGAATCTCGGTTTTGACGGTCACCTATTTTCGCGCAGCCTGTGCAGTATCGTATTTCTGCCACGTGGCTTTATTTTAAATCCGTTCTGCATCCATCAAAAGCCTTGTATAAGGATATTGCATTTCACCGATTTTCTCAAGAATCTTGTGCCTCTGTGAAAAGTGCGCTATAACATACATACATACATAGATGTGGTGGTTTGCAGTGCGATCATCGGCCGCAGCAGAAACCTCTTCAACTTTATAGCCACCATGCCTGCCGTAAGCATTCTTGTGTTGCCTTTTTTTCTACTTAATCGAAAGATTAGACATTGGGGGACATGCTAAAACGTGTGTGCTTGGTAGCGGCTATATCACACGACCAGATTATATTTCCTAGAGCCGCTCGCTGCCAGACGCTTTTCTAGTTATTATAGTAAGCTAAAACGTTTGTTTTATGTTTGTTTTCTTCTTTTGGCCTCTGTGGCATGGCATGAGTGAAGATGCACGTCTCTTAAAACATTCTGTCCGTATATTAACTTTATTTTATCTTCTAGCCTGTGGATATATTTGTGCAAGGAGACGCTGAGTTTGTAAGCTCAGGAGAATGTTGCATTTAAGTGTTTATATACGATATGTAAATGTGTGTGTGTATATATATATATATATATATATATATATATATGTAGCCATGTTGTCCTGAACCATCTCCCCTTAAGGTATTCCGCCTCCCTTTTGGGAAGTACATGTAGGTCATGACATGCTGTCTAAGAGAAAAACAATAGAGGCCTACAAGGCAGAGATCTGTTCTGCTGTGTTTGCCACCTTTTAAAACCTATATCTTCAAAAAAACAAAATCATCCAAAGCAGGATCTATGGGCAATTTTTGCCATGGCTTAATGATGGTAAAAACTGTAGCTGTGTGTGTGTGTGTGTGGAAACTTTAGCTACAGCTAACATAGTCTTGAACAAGGCTAAATAACTGGACATACAAGATGGATTAATCGTGTCTAGCAGCTAATTCTGTAGGATTATGTCTGTCTGTATATTGTCAAGCTGGTAAGTGCTATTGGGGCTCGGGTATGTTTTTGTATGACTAGGACTTCAAGCCACAAACATTGATGAATTACATCAATTCTACAACGTGCCGGTGAACAAAATCCCGGCCAGATTGATAACTACTGGAAGAGTTTGACTGTGGTTATTGTTGCTGTGATCGTGGTGATATAACCATGTTTTGAGCCTAAGAGACAATTACTTATCTTCTCAGTAATGTTCCATTAGATGTATAATACGTTCCCCACATAGATTGTTCTTTTTTCCCCCATTTAAGATCCTTTACCTATTACAAAATGGGCAACTTGGACAACAGGACAGCAAATGCAGATCAGCTGCTCACGCAAGATGTTGAGAGGTTTTGTAACAGCGTGGTGAACCAGTATTCAAACTGAAGCAAGGTGAGTTTCCTCATGGCTCTTCTAGTTGTGTGTTTTGTTACCTTTTTTTTTTTTTTTTTTTTTTTAGTTTGTGCTGGGTACTTCAAAAATAGGCTATGGCCCTTTATGCTCTTACTGTATTCCTTTCACAAGGAAAATAATTATAAAGTTAATGTAGCTGCCATTTATATTACCGGTGTATTACTTACACTGTGAGATTTACAGACAGGGGCCTCCTTTACAAATGTATCCATAGCTATTTTACCCCAATAAAGTGGTCTGTAGACTGTTGTACTTTCATGACTGCGTTTACATTTTATATAGCACCAACAGATTTGGTAGAGCTGTTACGATAGGGTACCCTAAAAGTAAATGCAACTTACAAATGAACATACGTTAAATATACTGGTACCGAAGATGACAATCTTTTGGCTACACTTATTATGCCTCCCCTTTTATTATGCTGTTATTTATCAATACAATTTACACACATGCATACGCTGTTCTTGTGAATAACATGTAATCATTTGCCACGTTAACTAGTGGCTTGCTTTCCTATTCTCCTATATTATAGATATTTCCCATTATTGTTGCGGGTACATAGAGTTGTTTTATTGTGAGTTTCATTTGTTATTTTTTTTTCTTCAGCCATTTTTGGATATCGTTCTGTATATCGTCAAGCTGACAAATGCTTTTGGCGTTCAGGTATGTTTTTGTGTGACTAGGGCTTCTTTAACAACACAAGTCACAAATATTGATGAATTACATCTATTGTGCGAAGAGCAGAGGGCCAAAATCCCGGTTAGATTGAACAGATTTGACTGTGGTTATTACTGCTGTGGTCATCATGATATAACCAGGTCCCCCCCCCCCCCATGTTATCTGAATTTTTCATAATGTAGAAAATCAGCCAGGACAAATCATTCTTCACATGCTGATATATTTTGTTTTTTAGTTGCATCCAAGTCAAAGCCTCAATATTATACGCACATGGATTACTTTTAAGATTTTATGGTAGATTTTTTTTTTTTTTTTTTATGGTATATTGATTATTTTTTTATTCTTTCAAGTAACCTTTTAATATATTGTATTAATATTATATAATATTATCTAAAGGGCTCCATTTTGCTAGTAACTGGCGTTTCACTCAAGGCAGTCTGTTGTGCAATGGTGTGGGGCATCCGGCTTTATTAGAGCATAAATCTCCATGGGGCTTCCAAGAGATGCAACGTTACAATGTGAACATGGTGGTTTTTGGCTACTCACACCAGACAGGAGACCATCAGAAAATGTTACTCTTAAGAATTATTTGCATGTCATTACTAGTAATATTTTTACGTTTGCTATAGAAGATGGTGACAGTTTAGCATTATTATTATTTACTGTGGGATATAGGTAGGCTGAGGCAGTGGGAGACACTCTGTATGCCTGGGTCTCTCAGATGGCTTCATCTGCATATAGCTGTGTAAAAAGTAGACTGTTTATTGATTTTAAGTGGTCAGTGTCTATGCTGGCATTTAATGTCTGTGATGTGCTTTTTGATTATTGCAGATCTAGAGACTGTGGTTGGTTACCTGGTTGTCAGCAGTCCGTTCCTCACCCCTAACCACCCTGCGTGGACTGAGCTGAGCTCCTTGAGGTGAGTGAAATAATGGTGGGATAAACGATGATATACTCTGCAGCCGGGCATGTTCTTAATGTTTAATGCTTTGCCTTGAAGGATTATTACCAGAGTGGAAGAATGCTGCTGAGGATGTCTCAGGCATTGGGACGAATCGTCCTCGCAGGACGGGAAATGACAATATCTTACATAGAGACCATATGACTTTGGGAACGTTACGGGACCAAGTCATTTACCCAGACACTCCAGAACACTGGAAACGTAAAGGTATTCCTGATAAGGCGAGAAAAACGGTCCGGTATGTTGAAACTTCTCTTCTAATTTTCTTACACACTGAAATGACTTGCTTAGCTGTATTTAGTTAAGTGGCTTAACTACTCATCTTTGTTTTATATTCACTCCCTAGGTATTGAAGGAATACCTTGACAATGTGCAGCTGGGTTAGATTTTGGAACGTGAAGGCGGCTGGGACAGTCTTCAAGACTGGATGTACTGAGTGGGGGCGAAAAGCAGAGGATGGCAGTACGTATTTGATCTTGGTTTTAATTTACAGACTACAGAATTCTGATTTTCTAGCATTGTATATGTGTCAATTTATAGGCTGAGCTGGTGTGTTCAGTGGATGAGACACACTGCGATACTAGGATTACAGAGGAATTGGATTTAACTTTCAATATTCTGTTTTTGACAGCTAATAAATCCATCCAACTATCTCCAATTTGTACTTGCTCAACAATGAAATGAAATGGGGAAAAAAAACATAGTAAAACTTTATAATAGAAGCAAGTCTATAATAAAAGCAAGTCTGGGTAATCTAACTTCAAATTCACATTTTCTGAAATTAGTATTTTTCACTGTGGCTATGCTAAATCAGTCACTTTGGATTATTGACTTTGATTACGATACACAAGAGTCTTACAGCTGTGGCAATAACACCAATGTGCACAAAACTGTAAATATGGACAGTTGAAGATCCCTATGGAACCCTGTGCTAACTAATCGACCAAAGCTTCGCTCCTGTAGTTAATAAAACTAAACACACGGTGCCCAAGCAGTGCAGATTGGGATTCCGCATACGCCCAGAGCTCCTGGTGAAGGACGGCAGGCAGTTTATAATTGTTTGACGTTTATAAAGAAATGTCATTAGCGCGTGGACCTTATAAATTCTGTGACATTTTCTGCCGTTGACAGAATTTTATCCACAGAAGCCATCCGATCGTGGAAACTTTTTGCTGTCCGTGTGTTCCAAAATCAGTTGCTTAGACGTCGTCTTACACACGCTCCAGATTTTCATACATTGGTCTTCTAATGCCGTCTGTTGTCTCCAGCACGTTGCCTCTTTCAACTGTGAACAAAGCTATTCCAACCTAAGAGGATAAGAAAAGGAAGCACAGTGTCACACAGAAAGTCCCTATGGAAGCACCACGAGGTAAATCTTTTAAACATTTCATGAAAGCACTGCAGAGTCTGCATAATTGTATTTAAAAAAAAAAAAATCATAATTCCCTTCATCTCTAAAGAAAATGCTATGAAAAGGGCTCCTAGCCTGAAAAGAAAAGGTAGACCATGCGTTTATTCAAGACATTGTGTATCTTCATTAACCTTCTAGACAGATACACCTGTTGACCACACTACAACTTCTACTACTACCACTACTTGGAGACTTAATGTGCCCCTTTTGCTAAACCCGCATTTATAGTTCTTTACACTAAATACGTATATGTAACTATGCTTAGGCATTTAATAAGCAAGGCATATATGTTACAAACCCACCTTAAGTGTATACCCTTGGGGGTTATCTTCTCCTTCTCACTGAATCTACATGATTATTCCTCACCATTATGTTACCTTTACGCCGTTGTTCATTTGTAAGGGTGGGTGGGGAGAAGGTTTAGGACATGAATACTGATTAGATAAAGGTGTCCCTGGCTCTCACAGATCTCCGCACAGACCTCAGCTCTATTAACCTTCAGAACTCAATCAATTTACTCTCTCTCCTATCTCAAACATGACATGCCCTTAACAACGCCACCTCTGTCTATAACTCCACTCTCGCATCTGCTCTCTATCATGTAGCACCAGTTACTACTCGCTCCTCGCGACGTTCACGCTTCCAACCCTGGCACATGACTGTAACCCCAACACCTACGTCGATGTTCCCGCACCGCTCAACGTAGTTGGCGAAAGTCCCCTCATTCCATGTCTGACTTTCTGCGCTATAAATGAATGCTATGTTCCTACTACTCTGCCTTCAATCTCCTCCCTGTCTTACAACCCTAAACGACTCTAATAATGCTTTCAATTCCCTGCTTCAACCGATCCCTACGACCCCTTCCACTAACCTTAATGCATCAGACTTTGCCACATACTTCGATAATAAAATGAAAACTATCAGAGATGACATATCTGCACAGTCACCGCCCTGCCCTCATCCTTAGGCTTTCAATACCACCTGTATGCTGATGAAGCCCAGATCTATCTATCCTCCCCTGATCTCTCTCCCTCTGCCTTAGATCGTGTAACTAACTGCCTTGCATCTGTCTCCACCTGGATATCAACATGTTTCTTGAAACTTAACCTCTCCAAAACAGGACTTCTCATCTTCCCGCCTTCCGATGCTAAGACTCCCCCATCAATTTCCCTCATTGTTGATTGCGCCATCATCTCCCAGTCTACTCATGCACACGCAGTCTTGGTGTCACCCTTGACCTCTGACCTTTCGTTCACCCCCCACATTCAGTCTGTCTCCGTCCCCATCTTAAAAAACATTGCCAGCATCCATCCCTCCCTTCCAAACACAGCATGCCACTTAGGCTCTTGTCCATGCCCTGATTGTCTCCCATCTTGATTACTGTAACTCTGTCTAAGCTGGTCTTAACAGCTTCACCGCTCTACAATCCACCATGAATGCTGCTGCCAGACTTATCTTACTCTCTCATCGCTTTACTAACATCTCTCCCCTCTGTCAGTCTCTTCACTGGCTTCCTGTGCGCCTCAGGATTCATTTCAAAATCCTTACTCTTACCTTCAAAGCCCTTCGGTTCCCCTCCCTACATCTCCTCGTTCATCTCTAAATACACTCCACGCCGCTCTCTCCGCTCATCCAATGATCTCCTTCTCTCCTCTGATTTCTAGCTCTCATGCACGTTTACAAGATTTCTCCAGGGCTGCCCCTATCCTCTGGAATGCCCTCCCCCAGTCTATCCGTCTCTCTCCCTGCCTTCGATCCTTCAAAAAATCCCTCTTCCCCACTTCTTTAAGGGCGCTTATATTGCACATTAACACCCCCCCCCCCCCATATTCCCTTAGCTCACCTCTCCTAGTCTCTCTAATGCAGTACTTACACTAGTGTGGCTGCCCCATCCCATACCATGGCACTAAATCCCTCTAGATTGTTAACTCCTTTGCGCAGGGACCTCCTCACCTGTTGTTGCTGTAAGTCAATTTGTTATGTTACATACTACTTGCTATGTCCTGTCTACCCGTTGTCCAGCGCTACAGAATCTGATGGTGCTATATAAAACATAAATAATAAGTCTCTTCGCCTATCACATTGTGCATTATACAGGGCCAGCTCAGCCCTTGAGGCTGGACAAACCGGCAAACTGAATTGTAAAGCGAGAAAGCTGAAACCCCAACCCTTGCCAATGCGAGTGAGTGGGCGCCTTTCATAGGAATAGGCGGCAGGTACTGAATCATAGTTGGGCCTCATTCTGTGTCCTTGTGGTCAGTGGGACAGTCGATCGCTGTTTAGGGAGAACCTCAACTCTTGTTTGATGAGGCAAAGGCCGCTTCTTAAGAGACGTAATTACCTCTGCCAAGAAAGCGTGCTTTGCCTTGCTCATTTTAAGGGGATCCTTATGTTGTAATGCCAGTGCCAGGCTTAAGGTCTGAAGATGGCACAGCCGCACCACCAGTATATGTGCAAATCTGTTTTTTTTGGTGATACACGTGGTGTTTCTAATATTAGAACTACATTTTTATTATTTTGCTCCGTAGTATTGAGGTCACTGATTCATGTTTCCCCTCTCTCGCAGTACTACCTCCACATGGACAGCAGAGGAAACAGCAGATAACAGATGACGCCATTGAATTCAGCTCTTAAGTGTTTTATGCTGATAAATATCGGTGTACACTGGAACTCGAAAGTAACTTTTTTTTTTTTTTCCTTGAAGTTTAGTTCCGAAGCGAATGCTATAATTTCTTTTTGGTTTTTTTTTTGACCAAAGAATGGCCGTAGGATCGTAGATGATTGTGTCACTTCTTGTTTTGCACTAGATACCGCTGGCTAGACTAGAGGATCCCCTAAGCACCTGGCTCTGATGGGATACGCTGCATCTGCTGTAACGGTTTTCCTTTTAAATTAATCTCCGGTTCAATTTTTTTGCACCTGACTAATCGGTTGAGTAAAATCCCTGAGCGTTGGCACTTGGCCCAAAATAGAGCCAGTTGACAGGTTCGTATGTCTCACTAGGTGTGCGGGTTGGACTGAATTCATACGTCGTCAGATTTTATACAGTTCCCTGATAAAGATTTACATGTCCTTCCCAGTAAGATTTAAAATCTATTAATTTAAACTAGTAGGATGACTTTTTACATTGTTAAATGGAGCAGTCTCTACTGGAACGTAAACCATGTATTGTAGATATGTGTTTTGGGGGGGTTGAGCAAATCGTGTAACATAGAAATGTGCTTGATGAAGGCATGCACTACGTATGCAATAAATTGAATGTGTGTGAATCCTTCCCCAAAGTCTCTACTCTGTGCTTAATGTCATCCTGGCAAATGGTAAACAATCTGGGTAAAGTTTGATCCACAAACTTACTGCATTCGCTGGAACAAATCCGTACGGTTGGCTCTAACCAGCGGCCATAGAAAACTTCCCATGCCATGCGATGTAGAGACTCAGACCTTAAACGGTCCTTGGTCTGCTTTCCCCCCAATTATTGCTAAAACCTTTTGAAGTAACCTGTGTCACCGTGGATATTTATAAGGCATCCAAGGTAATTAAAATGTGCAAAAAATGTTTTTCTCCTGAACACTCCACCACCATATTATACCGGTAAGGAAGCGGGTAGCTGTAAACTTGCATAAACTACATGGATGAAATCCTATGAGGAATGCCCTAGTATACACTCCTACCTTCCCACTGTAATAGGATACTTAATCATTATCCCATGGAAATCTGCAATGAAGTATATGTTGGAAAATCACACAGACGTTTCACAAGTAGTGATTTCTGAAATACCATAAATTATCCAATTTATGTGCTCGGGGGGGGGGAATGACTTCTATGACTGATCACTAAAGTAGTCTACATAACTGAAATCCAAACATCTGCCACAATTCGTTTAACTTCTTTAGTGCATAATATTCCACATATAATGTAAACAGACTCCTCAATAAATATGACTTCCTAATCGAGTAGCCACGGATTGGGTTCGATGCAAAGTAAGCACTTTGGGCTTTTTGTACTTTGACGTCGGTTTTGTTTTTCCCACACAGAGCACTCGGGTCAGCACAGTCCTCCTTTTGATCTTCAAATGTATTCAAGTTTCTCTGGTCGGAAAGTTAATAGAGAGATTCAGTGCCTCGTCGGAAATAGATATATTTCAAATGAGCAAATTCCCTGGTCAATTGTAACTTCAAATTACTACGAGTGACCATTGTTGGTGACCCATTAATTTTACTCGCATTTCCTTATGTTCCATACTATGCTATGATGCACTTCTTGTAGTTGGAATCTCACTTACACAATATCCGATTCTAATACTTTGTGGGCAACACATTGATGTATTCCCTTCAAATGTTCCCCGTACCTCCCGCTTATTTAAATAAACAGGTTGTTGTGGGTTAATAATGATAAATACACAAATTGTCTACACCGCTTGGTGGCTTTAAACCTTCCGATATAATACAAACATAAGGGTTGGATGTGAACGGACACAAAAAAAAAAAAAAAAAAAAACACGTCTGGAGAAGCAGACTGCATGGAAACCGGTACCCTCGTCTGAAGAACTGCTTGCACGCCAGCATCTTAGATCTGCACCTGTGTTCAAAATCACTGTTACTTAAAACGACTGATTACAGCGGCCGCAGTGACGGAAGGAATGTAAGTAAGACCATTCCGATACCTTATTATATAACATACCCTTTTTTTTTTTTACTAAACCAATAATAACTTCAACTTGATGGCAAATAATACATTACCCGTAGAAACTCATACACCTTATTTATCAAAATACAACCCATGAAGTGGCATGAAGGTGGAGGTATGTATCGGCTACTAGGATACTGTTCTGCTGGCATAAATCACCGGGCTCATCACGCGGGGTGTAATATCACGTCACTGTACACTACATCACTTATCCAAGACGAGAATGCAAGGTATACAGGTCTGCGCTTGAGTAAGTGTCGTGGGGAAGCCTTCCCTATCCATAAATATTTTAACCCCTTAATGACAATTGTCGGTTCTGGCACGTCATGCACTAACATCAGGTTAGTGACAATTGACGTGCCAGGACCGTCATGACTAAGCGGGTGCAGAAAGCGATCTACGTTCGCTTTCTGCACCCAAACGGTGTTGCTGTAATGCCTCGACCTCGAGGCATTCAGCAACACCACGATCGGCACTAGGGGCCATGTGTGGCCCCTCCCCGGGGTGTCAACTTCCGCCATACCTTGTATGGCGGCGGACGCCCGTCTTAAAAGCGTTTAGGAGGCGATCAACGATCACCTCCTAAACTTAAATGGTGTCGCTGGAATGCCTCGATCAGGAGGCATTCAGCGACACCAAATACTTACCCCAGGACGGGCTGTGACCGCTCCGGAGAGCGGTCACAGCCGCCGCTGCAAGTGATCTTTGCCATCCGCAAGACGGTGGCCACCCTGTAAAAAAAAAAATAAGTAAAAAGCAATCAAGTTGAAAAAGTTCGCTAGATGGTCTCCAGACCCTCTAGAGAACTCTGGCTCCACTTGCAGGTTGAATACAGGTACTGCATTCAACCATGCAAGTCAATGGAGCGCATCTTTCTAATCACTGTGATTAGTAAAATTAAATTAAAAATAACAATTAGAAAAAAAATAGTTTAAAAAAAAAAACAGTAAAATGTAAAAATAATTTCCCACTGATGTCACTATCAGGGGAACCTTCAAGTGGAAAAAAATGTAAAAATAAATAAAATAATTTATATATGAAAAATATATTTTTGTGAGCAAGTCCTAAAATTGCACATTTGCTTAAAACAATTCTCGCATGGAAAGAGTTAAAATACTGGCATATTAAATGCCCAAATTTATGATTTGATGGGGTAAATTGAATTGGCCGGGTTCAACAATGTCCCAATTAACACGGGGGGAAGGATGGCCACACATCTAATTTCCAATTAGAAAAATGCACACGTCCCAAATGTGGCCTTTTAGTTCCCCACTGGACTCAGGAGATGTTGCTGAACACATATTGGGGTGTCGTGTGACAGCGGCATATACCAGGAGCTGTAAATTCATACGTAAAGTAGGTGTGTGGGGGGAAAAATACACACAAAAAAATACTACTGCAAACTTGCTGTAAAATGTGTGCATGCAAAGAGTTAAAATACCAGCATTTAAAACACTCTGGGGTGTCTAGTTTTCAAAAATATATGGTTTTATTGGGCGCACTGAAATGGCACCAGCTATTTTCTGTGCATTCTATATCTCCTGCCATGTGATATACTTACTGCCCCAGCCCCGACTCTGCGAACATTGTGTGCGCGTGTGCAAAGTGCTCCACCTGATTTCACGCAGCTAACCCGTGGAAAGTGATTGGACTGCAGTGGAGGAGAGCAGCTGCCGCTGCCCCCTAAGGTTAAGTACCCTATTTTTTAAATCTTAATGAATGTGCCACTTTCCATCACCGGATGCCACTACCTGGGAGTTCACCAAGTTGGACAACAAGGAAGGACAGAGAAGGCCTGGGAGACTCCCTGCAATCAATATTCCACTGAACTGTCAAGTGCTGCCTACTGCTTTTTGTGTTTCCCCCACCTCCATTCCATTCCCATCACCATTTTCCTTCACATACCGTGTTCACAATCCTCTTGTTCCTCTTTCCTCTGTTGTTAGTAAAATCATTATCTCTCTCCAGCCATCTGCAACCCCACACTATGTCTGTAATGCACCATGACTACTTTCTTCTCCCCTTCTCTCATCCCAAGCACTTTTCAACGTCACCTCCCCTCACTCCCGTCTTGGCTACTGTTACTCTGTCTTAGCTGGTCTCCCTCTTAACCGTCTCACCTCTCTACAATCCACCATGAATGCTGCTGCCAGACTCATCTTCCTCTCCCGTCGCATACTAACGTCTCTCCCCTCTGTCAGTCTCTTTGCTGGCTGCCTGTGCGCTTCAGGATTCATTTCAAAATCCTCACTCTTTCTTTCAAAGCCCTTCACAGCGTTTCCCCTCCCTACATCTCCTCGCTCATCTCTCTAAATACACTTCACACCGGTCCCTCCGCTCATCCAACGATTTCCTTCTATCCTCTCCTCTGATTTCTAGCTCTCATGCACGCTTACGAGATTTCTCCAGGGCTGCTCCTATCCTCTGGAATGCCCTCCCCCGGTCTATCCTTCTCCCCACTGCCTTCGGTCCTTCAAAAGATCCCTCAAGACCCACTTCCTTAAGGACGCTTATAATATTGCACATTAACAACCCCCATATTCCCTTAGCTCATCTCTCCTAGTCCCTCTAATGCAATACTTACACTAGTGTGGCTAGTCTATCCCTTACAATGGCACCTTTTAACTATGGTGTAATACACCCTAAATCCCTCTAGATTGTAAGCTCCTTTGAGCAGGGCTCTCCTCACCTGTTTTTTCTGTAAGTCAATGTGTTATGTTACACGCTACTTGCTATGTCCTGTCTACCCATTGTACAGCGCTCTGGAATTTGATGGTGCGATATAAAACAGTAAATAATAAAAATAGTCTGCGCTTCGCATTCGGTTTTGTAGTCAACTACGGAGCTGAAGATAAACCCAAACACACAAAACTATTTTATACAGCCATAGTTAGCACAGTTACTGCAGGTCTTGGACTCCAATCGTATCATATTCCTCTTTCTTTTTTTTTTTTTTTTTTTCCTGGGTCGGGGCGGCATTTCAGACACAAAGCTATTCTGCTGGCTGAAAAATGGTCTAATCGCTATAAGCAACCACAGCAATAATCAGCTGGATCACTCCATTGGGCTTCATGATAATAAGACTAGAGCTGCAGTTAACCTAATGAAGCTGAGGGTGTTATGTGTTATGTATGTTATAATATAACTTATTAAGCGAAACCAGTTATCAGTTTTCATAATGTTTTCCTCTGATGCAGAAGGAGTCTTTCTGGCATCTTTTCTTTTTTATTTGCTTTTTTCTTCATCTGAAATTTTACTGTTTTGTTGTTTGTTTGTTTGTTTTTTGCACGGGTCCTTTCTTGGAGCTTGAACACGACAAAACATATTTGTCAATTGGCAGAAAAAGAGAGCATTCATCAAATGGTAAGCAATTAATATTTAATCAATCAAAAGACACAGGGGATGGGGAGGAAAAGCCGGCTTTGATGGGCAGTCACGTATTATAGTACCCGCACCACGCCAGAGACAGACTGGGAAAAAGGACTGAAGAGTGGAGAGCATTTCTTTTGGTGAACAAAGGGGTAGGCAAAGGGCAAGCGTTGGCTTCATATTGGGTGCTGTCCGACGGTAACACTCGCCAGCACCGCATAATGAAAATGCCTACCTGTACCCTCCTAGCATTATAATCATGCTAAATAGAGACAGCTCTTGGTGGCCCTGGGTTGTTCCTCTCCCTACACAGATCTCCATTACTATTATTACACATTTTATCCTCGCTACACTTAAGGACAGTCTATTCTGTCCTCAACGTGGATCTGAAACCAAAAATGAACTACTGTCTACCTCTCAAATCCCTAAAGTGGGAATTAAGGAGTTAATACATATTATATGTGTTTATCCATAAGTCTCTGCTTCCATTGGAAACTCTGCAGGTTTTTGAATTCCGGACAGCACTGATTCGTATTCAATTTCTTTGTGGTACATGGTGCTAATTAACGCCCAGCAGTAATAGCCGTGTAAGGCCTCACGCATACACCTTACACTTACGGTGCTCATGGCTTCCTTTTTATTGACTTTCAACTCCGCAATCTGACTCTTTATCTGTTGTTAAAAGTCGTGGCAAGAAACCCAATCCTATTTCAGTTATCTGGCTGTAATCATCGACCTGACCGCTGTCCAGTCCTGTTCTCTGGTGACCTGACACCACTCCTGTGTAATTCGCCTGCTACCCTTGCCGAGTGACCGGACTGCGAGTTACCTACAGCCGTTGGTAAGTGACCTCACTACGGACCAAATGTTTTAGAACCCCTTCTGCTCGGTTAAGATAACTACTGCAACCTATTCCTGTTATTTGCTTCTTTAAGGGAACATACATGGAACAAGCATAAAGCCACCTTGAAGCTAAAACAAGACCAAGAACTGTCTCAGGACACACGGGCAGCCTCGATGGACTTTGGCGGTTCTGCTGTGCGGAAACGTTGGGGATCTTCCACATTATCTGCTCTTCTGCCATGTATGTATTGATTTTTTATAATTTATGCTCTAGTAGCACTTTTGTGCATAATAAAGTATTTTGCTTATTTTATTTGAACGCACCTCAATACTGCTGCTGCCGCCATATTCTAAATATTCTAAATTTCCTTGTAACAAGGGAAATGCATGGCTTTCTTGTCACTCATTGGCTGCTTTTTTTTTTTTTTAAGAATGCATATTAATGCATATTTAACATGATTTTTTGTGAAGCTGTCTGTGACATTATATTTTCCCTTTAAGATAAGCAGTAACAGAACAGTGATATTTATCCATAGTTGTGAGTTTTTGTGTTGCCACCTACCTCTGCCGCATCAGGTGAGAAGAATCGTACGCGCCGAGACCCAGAGGCAATGATCAGGAAATATACACGGGGCTCGAGGCAGGTACTTCTCAAACATGTGTTAAAATATTGCAGTTAGTTAAATGTTTGGGGTCTGCTAGCTGTTTTCATGGAAATTTGTAGCTGTAATATAGCAAAAAGAGTTTTCTAATAATCAATTAGCCTTTTAAACTTAAACTTGAATTAGTGATAACAACGTGTCATCAGACCGCAGGCTGTTTTCTGTATTTCTGATCTGGTTGATATTTTGATGGGCCAAATGTGTATGCGTGTGTGTGTGTGAATATAATTGCTGTAAAACATAAATACTGTGTATATATACATATACAAACATTAAAGATTAAATGTGTTTTTACCAAGAAAATGTAAAATTGTAGAATCCAATTACAGGACTATGTGAAACCTGTGCTGACAGCTGTGTGTTTAGAAAAGAATCTGCTACCATGCTGCTGCAGATCATCTTCATCAATGAAATGATCTGTCTCAATCTTTCATCAGCTAAAAAGTCGGGGTCAGGTCCGTTGTGCGCATGCGCGGGCTTCCAGTTTGGCGCATGCGCAGTAGGGGGACGGTCACTTCCGGGTTTGGTCGACTTCCGGTTTAGTCCGGCCCGTTGTGCGCATGCGCGAACTTCCGGTTTCGCGCATGCGCAGTAGGTGGATGCCCCACTTCCGGTTTGGCGCTTACTTCCGGTTTAGGGTCAGGTCCGTTCTGCGCATGCGCTGACTTCCGATTTCGCGCATGCGCAGTAGGTGGATGCCCCACTTCCGGTTTAGCGTCAGGTCCGTTCTGCGCATGCGCTGGCTTCCGATTTCGCGCATGCGCAGTAGGTGGATGCCCCACTTCCGGTTTAGCGTCAGGTCCGTTCTGCGCATGCGCTGACTTCCGATTTCGCGCATGCGCAGTAGGTGGATGCCCCACTTCCGGTTTAGCGTCAGGTCCGTTCTGCGCATGCGCTGACTTCCAATTTCGCGCATGCGCAGTAGGTGGATGCCCCACTTCCGGTTTAGCGTCAGGTCCGTTCTGCGCATGCGCCGACTTCCCATGGCCACTTCCGGTTTGGCGCCGACTCCCGGTTTGGCGCCATATAGCTGCCAGTCAGCTGGTAGAATCTCGGTTTTGACGGTCACCTATTTGCGCGCAGCCTGTGCAGGATCGTATTTCTGCCACGTGGCTTTATTTTAAATCCGTTCTGCATCCATCAAAAGCCTTGTATAAGGATATTGCATTTCACCGATTTTCTCAAGAATCTTGTGCCTCTGTGAAAAGTGCGCTATAACATACATACATACATACATACATGTGGTGGTTTGCAGTGCGATCATCGGCCGCAGCAGAAACCTCTTCAACTTTATAGCCACCATGCCTGCCGTAAGCATTCTTGTGTTGCCTTTTTTTCTACTTAATCGAAAGATTAGACATTGGGGGACATGCTAAAACGTGTGTGCTTGGTAGCGGCTATATCACACGACCAGATTATATTTCCTAGAGCCGCTCGCTGCCAGACGCTTTTCTAGTTATTATAGTAAGCTAAAACGTTTGTTTTATGTTTGTTTTCTTCTTTTGGCCTCTGTGGCATGGCATGAGTGAAGATGCACGTCTCTTAAAACATTCTGTCCGTATATTAACTTTATTTTATCTTCTAGCCTGTGGATATATTTGTGCAAGGAGACGCTGAGTTTGTAAGCTCAGGAGAATGTTGCATTTAAGTGTTTATATATGATATGTAAATGTGTGTGTGTGTGTGTGTGTGTGTGTGTGTGTGTGTGTATATATATATATATATATATATATATATATATATATATGTAGCCATGTTGTCCTGAACCATCTCCCCTTAAGGTATTCCGCCTCCCTTTTGGGAAGTACATGTAGGTCATGACATGCTGTCTAAGAGAAAAACAATAGAGGCCTACAAGGCAGAGATCTGTTCTGCTGTGTTTGCCACCTTTTAAAACCTATATCTTCAAAAAAACAAAATCATCCAAAGCAGGATCTATGGGCAATTTTTGCCATGGCTTAATGATGGTAAAAACTGTAGCTGTGTGTGTGTGTGGAAACTTTAGCTACAGCTAACATAGTCTTGAACAAGGCTAAATAACTGGACATACAAGATGGATTAATCGTGTCTAGCAGCTAATTCTGTAGGATTATGTCTGTCTGTATATTGTCAAGCTGGTAAGTGCTATTGGGGCTCGGGTATGTTTTTGTATGACTAGGACTTCAAGCCACAAACATTGATGAATTACATCAATTCTACAACGTGCCGGTGAACAAAATCCCGGCCAGATTGATAACTACTGGAGGAGTTTGACTGTGGTTATTGTTGCTGTGATCGTGGTGATATAACCATGTTTTGAGCCTAAGAGACAATTACTTATCTTCTCAGTAATGTTCCATTAGATGTATAATACGTTCCCCACATAGATTGTTCTTTTTTCCCCCATTTAAGATCCTTTACCTATTACAAAATGGGCAACTTGGACAACAGGACAGCAAATGCAGATCAGCTGCTCACGCAAGATGTTGAGAGGTTTTGTAACAGCGTGGTGAACCAGTATTCAAACTGAAGCAAGGTGAGTTTCCTCATGGCTCTTCTAGTTGTGAGTGTTTTGTTACCTTTGTTTTTTTTTTTTTTTTTTTTTTAGTTTGTGCTGGGTACTTCAAAAATAGGCTATGGCCCTTTATGCTCTTACTGTATTCCTTTCACAAGGAAAATAATTATAAAGTTAATGTAGCTGCCATTTATATTACCGGTGTATTACTTACACTGTGAGATTTACAGACAGGGGCCTCCTTTACAAATGTATCCATAGCTATTTTACCCCAATAAAGTGGTCTGTAGACTGTTGTACTTTCATGACTGCGTTTACATTTTATATAGCACCAACAGATTTGGTAGAGCTGTTACGATAGGGTACCGTAAAAGTAAATGCAACTTACAAATGAACATACGTTAAATATACTGGTACCGAAGATGACGATCTTTTGGCTACACTTATTATGCCTCCCCTTTTATTATGCTGTTATTTATCAATACAATTTACACACATGCATACGCTGTTCTTGTGAATAACATGTAATCATTTGCCACGTTAACTAGTGGCTTGCTTTCCTATTCTCCTATATTATAGATATTTCCCATTATTGTTGCGGGTACATAGAGTTGTTTTATTGTGAGTTTCATTTGTTATTTTTTTTTCTTCAGCCATTTTTGGATATCGTTCTGTATATCGTCAAGCTGACAAATGCTTTTGGCGTTCAGGTATGTTTTTGTGTGACTAGGGCTTCTTTAACAACACAAGTCACAAATATTGATGAATTACATCTATTGTGCAAAGAGCAGAGGGCCAAAATCCCGGTCAGATTGAACAGATTTGACTGTGGTTATTACTGCTGTGGTCATCATGATATAACCAGGTCCCAACCCCCCCCCCCCATGTTATCTGAATTTTTCATAATGTAGAAAATCAGCCAGGACAAATCATTCTTCACATGCTGATATATTTTGTTTTTTAGTTGCATCCAAGTCAAAGCCTCAATATTATACGCACATGGATTACTTTTAAGAGTTTATGGTAGATTTTTTTTTTTTTTTTTTTTATGGTATATTGATTATTTTTTTATTCTTTCAAGTAACCTTTTAATATATTGTATTAATATTATATAATATTATCTAAAGGGCTCCATTTTGCTAGTAACTGGCGTTTCACTCAAGGCAGTCTGTTGTGCAATGGTGTGGAGCATCCGGCTTTATTAGAGCATAAATCTCCATGGGGCTTCCAAGAGATGCAACGTTACAATGTGAACATGGTGGTTTTTGGCTACTCACACCAGACAGGAGACCATCAGAAAATGTTACTCTTAAGAATTATTTGCATGTCATTACTAGTAATATTTTTACGTTTGCTATAGAAGATGGTGACAGTTTAGCATTATTATTATTTACTGTGGGATATAGGTAGGCTGAGGCAGTGGGAGACACTCTGTATGCCTGGGTCTCTCAGATGGCTTCATCTGCATATAGCTGTGTAAAAAGTAGACTGTTTATTGATTTTAAGTGGTCAGTGTCTATGCTGGCATTTAATGTCTGTGATGTGCTTTTTGATTATTGCAGATCTAGAGACTGTGGTTGGTTACCTGGTTGTCAGCAGTCCGTTCCTCACCCCTAACCACCCTGCGTGGACTGAGCTGAGCTCCTTGAGGTGAGTGAAATAATGGTGGGATAAACGATGATATACTCTGCAGCCGGGCATGTTCTTAATGTTTAATGCTTTGCCTTGAAGGATTATTACCAGAGTGGAAGAATGCTGCTGAGGATGTCTCAGGCATTGGGACGAATCGTCCTCGCAGGACGGGAAATGACAATATCTTACATAGAGACCATATGACTTTGGGAACGTTACGGGACCAAGTCATTTACCCAGACACTCCAGAACACTGGAAACGTAAAGGTATTCCTGATAAGGCGAGAAAAACGGTCCGGTATGTTGAAACTTCTCTTCTAATTTTCTTACACACTGAAATGACTTGCTTAGCTGTATTTAGTTAAGTGGCTTAACTACTCATCTTTGTTTTATATTCACTCCCTAGGTATTGAAGGAATACCTTGACAATGTGCAGCTGGGTTAGATTTTGGAACGTGAAGGCGGCTGGGACAGTCTTCAAGACTGGATGTACTGAGTGGGGGCGAAAAGCAGAGGATGGCAGTACGTATTTGATCTTGGTTTTAATTTACAGACTACAGAATTCTGATTTTCTAGCATTGTATATGTGTCAATTTATAGGCTGAGCTGGTGTGTTCAGTGGATGAGACACACTGCGATACTAGGATTACAGAGGAATTGGATTTAACTTTCAATATTCTGTTTTTGACAGCTAATAAATCCATCCAACTATCTCCAATTTGTACTTGCTCAACAATGAAATGAAATGGGGAAAAAAAACATAGTAAAACTTTATAATAGAAGCAAGTCTATAATAAAAGCAAGTCTGGGTAATCTAACTTCAAATTCACATTTTCTGAAATTAGTATTTTTCACTGTGGCTATGCTAAATCAGTCACTTTGGATTATTGACTTTGATTACGATACACAAGAGTCTTACAGCTGTGGCAATAACACCAATGTGCACAAAACTGTAAATATGGACAGTTGAAGATCCCTATGGAACCCTGTGCTAACTAATCGACCAAAGCTTCGCTCCTGTAGTTAATAAAACTAAACACACGGTGCCCAAGCAGTGCAGATTGGGATTCCGCATACGCCCAGAGCTCCTGGTGAAGGACGGCAGGCAGTTTATAATTGTTTGACGTTTATAAAGAAATGTCATTAGCGCGTGGACCTTATAAATTCTGTGACATTTTCTGCCGTTGACAGAATTTTATCCACAGAAGCCATCCGATCGTGGAAACTTTTTGCTGTCCGTGTGTTCCAAAATCAGTTGCTTAGACGTCGTCTTACACACGCTCCAGATTTTCATACATTGGTCTTCTAATGCCGTCTGTTGTCTCCAGCACGTTGCCTCTTTCAACTGTGAACAAAGCTATTCCAACCTAAGAGGATAAGAAAAGGAAGCACAGTGTCACCCAGAAAGTCCCTATGGAAGCACCACGAGGTAAATCTTTTAAACATTTCATGAAAGCACTGCAGAGTCTGCATAATTGTATTTAAAAAAAAAAATCATAATTCCCTTCATCTCTAAAGAAAATGCTATGAAAAGGGCTCCTAGCCTGAAAAGAAAAGGTAGACCATGCGTTTATTCAAGACATTGTGTATCTTCATTAACCTTCTAGACAGATACACCTGTTGACCACACTACAACTTCTACTACTACCACTACTTGGAGACTTAATGTGCCCCTTTTGCTAAACCCGCATTTATAGTTCTTTACACTAAATACGTATATGTAACTATGCTTAGGCATTTAATAAGCAAGGCATATATGTTACAAACCCACCTTAAGTGTATACCCTTGGGGGTTATCTTCTCCTTCTCACTGAATCTACATGATTATTCCTCACCATTATGTTACCTTTACGCCGTTGTTCATTTGTAAGGGTGGGTGGGGAGAAGGTTTAGGACATGAATACTGATTAGATAAAGGTGTCCCTGGCTCTCACAGATCTCCGCACAGACCTCAGCTCTATTAACCTTCAGAACTCAATCAATTTACTCTCTCCTATCTCAAACATGACATGCCCTTAACAACGCCACCTCTGTCTATAACTCCACTCTCGCATCTGCTCTCTATCATGTAGCACCAGTTACTACTCGCTCCTCGCGACGTTCACGCTTCCAACCCTGGCACATGACTGTAACCCCAACACCTACGTCGATGTTCCCGCACCGCTCAACGTAGTTGGCGAAAGTCCCCTCATTCCATGTCTGACTTTCTGCGCTATAAATGAATGCTATGTTCCTACTACTCTGCCTTCAATCTCCTCCCTGTCTTACAACCCTAAACGACTCTAATAATGCTTTCAATTCCCTGCTTCAACCGATCCCTACGACCCCTTCCACTAACCTTAATGCATCAGACTTTGCCACATACTTCGATAATAAAATGAAAACTATCAGAGATGACATATCTGCACAGTCACCGCCCTGCCCTCATCCTTAGGCTTTCAATACCACCTGTATGCTGATGAAGCCCAGATCTATCTATCCTCCCCTGATCTCTCTCCCTCTGCCTTAGATCGTGTAACTAACTGCCTTGCATCTGTCTCCACCTGGATATCAACATGTTTCTTGAAACTTAACCTCTCCAAAACAGGACTTCTCATCTTCCCGCCTTCCGATGCTAAGACTCCCCCATCAATTTCCCTCATTGTTGATTGCGCCATCATCTCCCAGTCTACTCATGCACACGCAGTCTTGGTGTCACCCTTGACCTCTGACCTTTCGTTCACCCCCCACATTCAGTCTGTCTCCGTCCCCATCTTAAAAAACATTGCCAGCATCCATCCCTCCCTTCCAAACACAGCATGCCACTTAGGCTCTTGTCCATGCCCTGATTGTCTCCCATCTTGATTACTGTAACTCTGTCTAAGCTGGTCTTAACAGCTTCACCGCTCTACAATCCACCATGAATGCTGCTGCCAGACTTATCTTACTCTCTCATCGCTTTACTAACATCTCTCCCCTCTGTCAGTCTCTTCACTGGCTTCCTGTGCGCCTCAGGATTCATTTCAAAATCCTTACTCTTACCTTCAAAGCCCTTCGGTTCCCCTCCTTACATCTCCTCGTTCATCTCTAAATACACTCCACGCCGCTCTCTCCGCTCATCCAATGATCTCCTTCTCTCCTCTGATTTCTAGCTCTCATGCACGTTTACAAGATTTCTCCAGGGCTGCCCCTATCCTCTGGAATGCCCTCCCCCAGTCTATCCGTCTCTCTCCCTGCCTTCGATCCTTCAAAAAATCCCTCTTCCCCACTTCTTTAAGGGCGCTTATATTGCACATTAACACCCCCCCCCCATATTCCCTTAGCTCACCTCTCCTAGTCTCTCTAATGCAGTACTTACACTAGTGTGGCTGCCCCATCCCATACCATGGCACTAAATCCCTCTAGATTGTTAACTCCTTTGCGCAGGGACCTCCTCACCTGTTGTTGCTGTAAGTCAATTTGTTATGTTACATACTACTTGCTATGTCCTGTCTACCCGTTGTCCAGCGCTACAGAATCTGATGGTGCTATATAAAACATAAATAATAAGTCTCTTCGCCTATCACATTGTGCATTATACAGGGCCAGCTCAGCCCTTGAGGCTGGACAAACCGGCAAACTGAATTGTAAAGCGAGAAAGCTGAAACCCCAACCCTTGCCAATGCGAGTGAGTGGGCGCCTTTCATAGGAATAGGCGGCAGGTACTGAATCATAGTTGGGCCTCATTCTGTGTCCTTGTGGTCAGTGGGACAGTCGATCGCTGTTTAGGGAGAACCTCAACTCTTGTTTAATGAGGCAAAGGCCGCTTCTTAAGAGACGTAATTACCTCTGCCAAGAAAGCGTGCTTTGCCTTGCTCATTTTAAGGGGATCCTTATGTTGTAATGCCAGTGCCAGGCTTAAGGTCTGAAGATGGCACAGCCGCACCACCAGTATATGTGCAAATCTGTTTTTTTTGGTGATACACGTGGTGTTTCTAATATTAGAACTACATTTTTATTATTTTGCTCCGTAGTATTGAGGTCACTGATTCATGTTTCCCCTCTCTCGCAGTACTACCTCCACATGGACAGCAGAGGAAACAGCAGATAACAGATGACGCCATTGAATTCAGCTCTTAAGTGTTTTATGCTGATAAATATCGGTGTACACTGGAACTCGAAAGTAACTTTTTTTTTTTTTCCTTGAAGTTTAGTTCCGAAGCGAATGCTATAATTTCTTTTTGGTTTTTTTTTTGACCAAAGAATGGCCGTAGGATCGTAGATGATTGTGTCACTTCTTGTTTTGCACTAGATACCGCTGGCTAGACTAGAGGATCCCCTAAGCACCTGGCTCTGATGGGATACGCTGCATCTGCTGTAACGGTTTTCCTTTTAAATTAATCTCCGGTTCAATTTTTTTGCACCTGACTAATCGGTTGAGTAAAATCCCTGAGCGTTGGCACTTGGCCCAAAATAGAGCCAGTTGACAGGTTCGTATGTCTCACTAGGTGTGCGGGTTGGACTGAATTCATACGTCGTCAGATTTTATACAGTTCCCTGATAAAGATTTACATGTCCTTCCCAGTAAGATTTAAAATCTATTAATTTAAACTAGTAGGATGACTTTTTACATTGTTAAATGGAGCAGTCTCTACTGGAACGTAAACCATGTATTGTAGATATGTGTTTTGGGGGGGTTGAGCAAATCGTGTAACATAGAAATGTGCTTGATGAAGGCATGCACTACGTATGCAATAAATTGAATGTGTGTGAATCCTTCCCCAAAGTCTCTACTCTGTGCTTAATGTCATCCTGGCAAATGGTAAACAATCTGGGTAAAGTTTGATCCACAAACTTACTGCATTCGCTGGAACAAATCCGTACGGTTGGCTCTAACCAGCGGCCATAGAAAACTTCCCATGCCATGCGATGTAGAGACTCAGACCTTAAACGGTCCTTGGTCTGCTTTCCCCCCAATTATTGCTAAAACCTTTTGAAGTAACCTGTGTCACCGTGGATATTTATAAGGCATCCAAGGTAATTAAAATGTGCAAAAAATGTTTTTCTCCTGAACACTCCACCACCATATTATACCGGTAAGGAAGCGGGTAGCTGTAAACTTGCATAAACTACATGGATGAAATCCTATGAGGAATGCCCTAGTATACACTCCTACCTTCCCACTGTAATAGGATACTTAATCATTATCCCATGGAAATCTGCAATGAAGTATATGTTGGAAAATCACACAGACGTTTCACAAGTAGTGATTTCTGAAATACCATAAATTATCCAATTTATGTGCTCGGGGGGGGGGGGATGACTTCTATGACTGATCACTAAAGTAGTCTACATAACTGAAATCCAAACATCTGCCACAATTCGTTTAACTTCTTTAGTGCATAATATTCCACATATAATGTAAACAGACTCCTCAATAAATATGACTTCCTAATCGAGTAGCCACGGATTGGGTTCGATGCAAAGTAAGCACTTTGGGCTTTTTGTACTTTGACGTCGGTTTTGTTTTTCCCACACAGAGCACTCGGGTCAGCACAGTCCTCCTTTTGATCTTCAAATGTATTCAAGTTTCTCTGGTCGGAAAGTTAATAGAGAGATTCAGTGCCTCGTCGGAAATAGATATATTTCAAATGAGCAAATTCCCTGGTCAATTGTAACTTCAAATTACTACGAGTGACCATTGTTGGTGACCCATTAATTTTACTCGCATTTCCTTATGTTCCATACTATGCTATGATGCACTTCTTGTAGTTGGAATCTCACTTACACAATATCCGATTCTAATACTTTGTGGGCAACACATTGATGTATTCCCTTCAAATGTTCCCCGTACCTCCCGCTTATTTAAATAAACAGGTTGTTGTGGGTTAATAATGATAAATACACAAATTGTCTACACCGCTTGGTGGCTTTAAACCTTCCGATATAATACAAACATAAGGGTTGGATGTGAACGGACACAAAAAAAAAAAAAACACGTCTGGAGAAGCAGACTGCATGGAAACCGGTACCCTCGTCTGAAGAACTGCTTGCACGCCAGCATCTTACATCTGCACCTGTGTTCAAAATCACTGTTACTTAAAACGACTGATTACAGCGGCCGCAGTGACGGAAGGAATGTAAGTAAGACCATTCCGATACCTTATTATATAACATACCCTTTTTTTTTTTTTACTAAACCAATAATAACTTCAACTTGATGGCAAATAATACATTACCCGTAGAAACTCATACACCTTATTTATCAAAATACAACCCATGAAGTGGCATGAAGGTGGAGGTATGTATCGGATACTGTTCTGCTGGCATAAATCACCGGGCTCATCACGCGGGGTGTAATATCACGTCACTGTACACTACATCACTTATCCAAGACGAGAATGCAAGGTATACAGGTCTGCGCTTGAGTAAGTGTCGTGGGGAAGCCTTCCCTATCCATAAATATTTTAACCCCTTAATGACAATTGTCGGTTCTGGCACGTCATGCACTAACATCAGGTTAGTGACAATTGACGTGCCAGGACCGTCATGACTAAGCGGGTGCAGAAAGCGATCTACGTTCGCTTTCTGCACCCAAACGGTGTTGCTGTAATGCCTCGACCTCGAGGCATTCAACAACACCACGATCGGCACTAGGGGCCATGTGTGGCCCCTCCCCGGGGTGTCAACTTCCGCCATACCTTGTATGGCGGCGGACGCCCGTCTTAAAAGCGTTTAGGAGGCGATCAACGATCACCTCCTAAACTTAAATGGTGTCGCTGGAATGCCTCGATCAGGAGGCATTCAGCGACACCAAATACTTACCCCAGGACGGGCTGTGACCGCTCCGGAGAGCGGTCACAGCCGCCGCTGCAAGTGATCTTTGCCATCCGCAAGACGGTGGCCACCCTGTAAAAAAAAAAAATAAGTAAAAAGCAATCAAGTTGAAAAAGTTCGCTAGATGGTCTCCAGACCCTCTAGAGAACTCTGGCTCCACTTGCAGGTTGAATACAGGTACTGCATTCAACCATGCAAGTCAATGGAGCGCATCTTTCTAATCACTGTGATTAGTAAAATTAAATTAAAAATAACAATTAGAAAAAAAATAGTTTAAAAAAAAAACAGTAAAATGTAAAAATAATTTCCCACTGATGTCACTATCAGGGGAACCTTCAAGTGGAAAAAAATGTAAAAATAAATAAAATAATTTATATATGAAAAATATATTTTTGTGAGCAAGTCCTAAAATTGCACATTTGCTTAAAACAATTCTCGCATGGAAAGAGTTAAAATACTGGCATATTAAATGCCCAAATTTATGATTTGATGGGGTAAATTGAATTGGCCGGGTTCAACAATGTCCCAATTAACACGGGGGGAAGGATGGCCACACATCTAATTTCCCCATTTCTAATTCTAGTTCCCCACTGGACTCAGGAGATGTTGCTGAACACATATTGGGGTGTCGTGTGACAGCGGCATATACCAGGAGCTGTAAATTCATACATAAAGTAGGTGTGTGGGGGGAAAAATACACACAAAAAAATACTACTGCAAACTTGCTGTAAAATGTGTGCATGCAAAGAGTTAAAATACCAGCATTTAAAACACTCTGGGGTGTCTAGTTTTCAAAAATATATGGTTTTATTGGGCGCACTGAAATGGCACCAGCTATTTTCTGTGCATTCTATATCTCCTGCCATGTGATATACTTACTGCCCCAGCCCCGACTCTGCGAACATTGTGCGCGCGTGTGCAAAGTGCTCCACCTGATTTCACGCAGCTAACCCGTGGAAAGTGATTGGACTGCAGTGGAGGAGAGCAGCTGCCGCTGCCCCCTAAGGTTAAGTACCCTATTTTTTAAATCTTAATGAATGTGCCACTTTCCATCACCGGATGCCACTACCTGGGAGTTCACCAAGTTGGACAACAAGGAAGGACAGAGAAGGCCTGGGAGACTCCCTGCAATCAATATTCCACTGAACTGTCAAGTGCTGCCTACTGCTTTTTGTGTTTCCCCCACCTCCATTCCATTCCCATCACCATTTTCCTTCACATACCGTGTTCACAATCCTCTTGTTCCTCTTTCCTCTGTTGTTAGTAAAATCATTATCTCTCTCCAGCCATCTGCAACCCCACACTATGTCTGTAATGCACCATGACTACTTTCTTCTCCCCTTCTCTCATCCCAAGCACTTTTCAACGTCACCTCCCCTCACTCCCGTCTTGGCTACTGTTACTCTGTCTTAGCTGGTCTCCCTCTTAACCGTCTCACCTCTCTACAATCCACCATGAATGCTGCTGCCAGACTCATCTTCCTCTCCCGTCGCATACTAACGTCTCTCCCCTCTGTCAGTCTCTTTGCTGGCTGCCTGTGCGCTTCAGGATTCATTTCAAAATCCTCACTCTTTCTTTCAAAGCCCTTCACAGCGTTTCCCCTCCCTACATCTCCTCGCTCATCTCTCTAAATACACTTCACACCGGTCCCTCCGCTCATCCAACGATTTCCTTCTATCCTCTCCTCTGATTTCTAGCTCTCATGCACGCTTACGAGATTTCTCCAGGGCTGCTCCTATCCTCTGGAATGCCCTCCCCCGGTCTATCCTTCTCCCCACTGCCTTCGGTCCTTCAAAAGATCCCTCAAGACCCACTTCCTTAAGGACGCTTATAATATTGCACATTAACAACCCCCATATTCCCTTAGCTCATCTCTCCTAGTCCCTCTAATGCAATACTTACACTAGTGTGGCTAGTCTATCCCTTACAATGGCACCTTTTAACTATGGTGTAATACACCCTAAATCCCTCTAGATTGTAAGCTCCTTTGAGCAGGGCTCTCCTCACCTGTTTTTTCTGTAAGTCAATGTGTTATGTTACACGCTACTTGCTATGTCCTGTCTACCCATTGTACAGCGCTCTGGAATTTGATGGTGCGATATAAAACAGTAAATAATAAAAATAGTCTGCGCTTCGCATTCGGTTTTGTAGTCAACTACGGAGCTGAAGATAAACCCAAACACACAAAACTATTTTATACAGCCATAGTTAGCACAGTTACTGCAGGTCTTGGACTCCAATCGTATCATATTCCTCTTTCTTTTTTTTTTTTTTTTTTCCTGGGTCGGGGCGGCATTTCAGACACAAAGCTATTCTGCTGGCTGAAAAATGGTCTAATCGCTATAAGCAACCACAGCAATAATCAGCTGGATCACTCCATTGGGCTTCATGATAATAAGACTAGAGCTGCAGTTAACCTAATGAAGCTGAGGGTGTTATGTGTTATGTATGTTATAATATAACTTATTAAGCGAAACCAGTTATCAGTTTTCATAATGTTTTCCTCTGATGCAGAAGGAGTCTTTCTGGCATCTTTTCTTTTTTATTTGCTTTTTTCTTCATCTGAAATTTTACTGTTTTGTTGTTTGTTTGTTTGTTTTTTGCACGGGTCCTTTCTTGGAGCTTGAACACGACAAAACATATTTGTCAATTGGCAGAAAAAGAGAGCATTCATCAAATGGTAAGCAATTAATATTTAATCAATCAAAAGACACAGGGGATGGGGAGGAAAAGCCGGCTTTGATGGGCAGTCACGTATTATAGTACCCGCACCACGCCAGAGACAGACTGGGAAAAAGGACTGAAGAGTGGAGAGCATTTCTTTTGGTGAACAAAGGGGTAGGCAAAGGGCAAGCGTTGGCTTCATATTGGGTGCTGTCCGACGGTAACACTCGCCAGCACCGCATAATGAAAATGCCTACCTGTACCCTCCTAGCATTATAATCATGCTAAATAGAGACAGCTCTTGGTGGCCCTGGGTTGTTCCTCTCCCTACACAGATCTCCATTACTATTATTACACATTTTATCCTCGCTACACTTAAGGACAGTCTATTCTGTCCTCAACGTGGATCTGAAACCAAAAATGAACTACTGTCTACCTCTCAAATCCCTAAAGTGGGAATTAAGGAGTTAATACATATTATATGTGTTTATCCATAAGTCTCTGCTTCCATTGGAAACTCTGCAGGTTTTTGAATTCCGGACAGCACTGATTCGTATTCAATTTCTTTGTGGTACATGGTGCTAATTAACGCCCAGCAGTAATAGCCGTGTAAGGCCTCACGCATACACCTTACACTTACGGTGCTCATGGCTTCCTTTTTATTGACTTTCAACTCCGCAATCTGACTCTTTATCTGTTGTTAAAAGTCGTGGCAAGAAACCCAATCCTATTTCAGTTATCTGGCTGTAATCATCGACCTGACCGCTGTCCAGTCCTGTTCTCTGGTGACCTGACACCACTCCTGTGTAATTCGCCTGCTACCCTTGCCGAGTGACCGGACTGCGAGTTACCTACAGCCGTTGGTAAGTGACCTCACTACGGACCAAATGTTTTAGAACCCCTTCTGCTCGGTTAAGATAACTACTGCAACCTATTCCTGTTATTTGCTTCTTTAAGGGAACATACATGGAACAAGCATAAAGCCACCTTGAAGCTAAAACAAGACCAAGAACTGTCTCAGGACACACGGGCAGCCTCGATGGACTTTGGCGGTTCTGCTGTGCGGAAACGTTGGGGATCTTCCACATTATCTGCTCTTCTGCCATGTATGTATTGATTTTTTATAATTTATGCTCTAGTAGCACTTTTGTGCATAATAAAGTATTTTGCTTATTTTATTTGAACGCACCTCAATACTGCTGCTGCCGCCATATTCTAAATATTCTAAATTTCCTTGTAACAAGGGAAATGCATGGCTTTCTTGTCACTCATTGGCTGCTTTTTTTTTTTTTTAAGAATGCATATTAATGCATATTTAACATGATTTTTTGTGAAGCTGTCTGTGACATTATATTTTCCCTTTAAGATAAGCAGTAACAGAACAGTGATATTTATCCATAGTTGTGAGTTTTTGTGTTGCCACCTACCTCTGCCGCATCAGGTGAGAAGAATCGTACGCGCCGAGACCCAGAGGCAATGATCAGGAAATATACACGGGGCTCGAGGCAGGTACTTCTCAAACATGTGTTAAAATATTGCAGTTAGTTAAATGTTTGGGGTCTGCTAGCTGTTTTCATGGAAATTTGTAGCTGTAATATAGCAAAAAGAGTTTTCTAATAATCAATTAGCCTTTTAAACTTAAACTTGAATTAGTGATAACAACGTGTCATCAGACCGCAGGCTGTTTTCTGTATTTCTGATCTGGTTGATATTTTGATGGGCCAAATGTGTATGCGTGTGTGTGTGTGAATATAATTGCTGTAAAACATAAATACTGTGTATATATACATATACAAACATTAAAGATTAAATGTGTTTTTACCAAGAAAATGTAAAATTGTAGAATCCAATTACAGGACTATGTGAAACCTGTGCTGACAGCTGTGTGTTTAGAAAAGAATCTGCTACCATGCTGCAGCAGATCATCTTCATCAATGAAATGATCTGTCTCAATCTTTCATCAGCTAAAAAGTCGGGGTCAGGTCCGTTGTGCGCATGCGCGGGCTTCCAGTTTGGCGCATGCGCAGTAGGGGGACGGTCACTTCCGGGTTTGGTCGACTTCCGGTTTAGTCCGGCCCGTTGTGCGCATGCGCGAACTTCCGGTTTCGCGCATGCGCAGTAGGTGGATGCCCCACTTCCGGTTTAGGGTCAGGTCCGTTCTGCGCATGCGCTGACTTCCGATTTCGCGCATGCGCAGTAGGTGGATGCCCCACTTCCGGTTTAGCGTCAGGTCCGTTCTGCGCATGCGCTGGCTTCCGATTTCGCGCATGCGCAGTAGGTGGATGCCCCACTTCCGGTTTAGCGTCAGGTCCGTTCTGCGCATGCGCTGACTTCCGATTTCGCGCATGCGCAGTAGGTGGATGCCCCACTTCCGGTTTAGCGTCAGGTCCGTTCTGCGCATGCGCTGACTTCCGATTTCGCGCATGCGCAGTAGGTGGATGCCCCACTTCCGGTTTAGCGTCAGGTCCGTTCTGCGCATGCGCCGACTTCCCATGGCCACTTCTCTGGTAGTCAGCTGGTAGAATCTCGGTTTTGACGGTCACCTATTTGCGCGCAGCCTGTGCAGGATCGTATTTCTGCCACGTGGCTTTATTTTAAATCCGTTCTGCATCCATCAAAAGCCTTGTATAAGGATATTGCATTTCACCGATTTTCTCAAGAATCTTGTGCCTCTGTGAAAAGTGCGCTATAACATACATACATACATACATACATGTGGTGGTTTGCAGTGCGATCATCGGCCGCAGCAGAAACCTCTTCAACTTTATAGCCACCATGCCTGCCGTAAGCATTCTTGTGTTGCCTTTTTTTCTACTTAATCGAAAGATTAGACATTGGGGGACATGCTAAAACGTGTGTGCTTGGTAGCGGCTATATCACACGACCAGATTATATTTCCTAGAGCCGCTCGCTGCCAGACGCTTTTCTAGTTATTATAGTAAGCTAAAACGTTTGTTTTATGTTTGTTTTCTTCTTTTGGCCTCTGTGGCATGGCATGAGTGAAGATGCACGTCTCTTAAAACATTCTGTCCGTATATTAACTTTATTTTATCTTCTAGCCTGTGGATATATTTGTGCAAGGAGACGCTGAGTTTGTAAGCTCAGGAGAATGTTGCATTTAAGTGTTTATATATGATATGTAAATGTGTGTGTGTGTGTGTGTGTGTGTGTGTGTGTGTGTGTGTGTGTGTGTGTGTATATATATATATATATATATATATATATATATATATATGTAGCCATGTTGTCCTGAACCATCTCCCCTTAAGGTATTCCGCCTCCCTTTTGGGAAGTACATGTAGGTCATGACATGCTGTCTAAGAGAAAAACAATAGAGGCCTACAAGGCAGAGATCTGTTCTGCTGTGTTTGCCACCTTTTAAAACCTATATCTTCAAAAAAACAAAATCATCCAAAGCAGGATCTATGGGCAATTTTTGCCATGGCTTAATGATGGTAAAAACTGTAGCTGTGTGTGTGTGTGGAAACTTTAGCTACAGCTAACATAGTCTTGAACAAGGCTAAATAACTGGACATACAAGATGGATTAATCGTGTCTAGCAGCTAATTCTGTAGGATTATGTCTGTCTGTATATTGTCAAGCTGGTAAGTGCTATTGGGGCTCGGGTATGTTTTTGTATGACTAGGACTTCAAGCCACAAACATTGATGAATTACATCAATTCTACAACGTGCCGGTGAACAAAATCCCGGCCAGATTGATAACTACTGGAGGAGTTTGACTGTGGTTATTGTTGCTGTGATCGTGGTGATATAACCATGTTTTGAGCCTAAGAGACAATTACTTATCTTCTCAGTAATGTTCCATTAGATGTATAATACGTTCCCCACATAGATTGTTCTTTTTTCCCCCATTTAAGATCCTTTACCTATTACAAAATGGGCAACTTGGACAACAGGACAGCAAATGCAGATCAGCTGCTCACGCAAGATGTTGAGAGGTTTTGTAACAGCGTGGTGAACCAGTATTCAAACTGAAGCAAGGTGAGTTTCCTCATGGCTCTTCTAGTTGTGAGTGTTTTGTTACCTTTGTTTTTTTTTTTTTTTTTTTTTTAGTTTGTGCTGGGTACTTCAAAAATAGGCTATGGCCCTTTATGCTCTTACTGTATTCCTTTAACAAGGAAAATAATTATAAAGTTAATGTAGCTGCCATTTATATTACCGGTGTATTACTTACACTGTGAGATTTACAGACAGGGGCCTCCTTTACAAATGTATCCATAGCTATTTTACCCCAATAAAGTGGTCTGTAGACTGTTGTACTTTCATGACTGCGTTTACATTTTATATAGCACCAACAGATTTGGTAGAGCTGTTACGATAGGGTACCGTAAAAGTAAATGCAACTTACAAATGAACATACGTTAAATATACTGGTACCGAAGATGACAATCTTTTGGCTACACTTATTATGCCTCCCCTTTTATTATGCTGTTATTTATCAATACAATTTACACACATGCATACGCTGTTCTTGTGAATAACATGTAATCATTTGCCACGTTAACTAGTGGCTTGCTTTCCTATTCTCCTATATTATAGATATTTCCCATTATTGTTGCGGGTACATAGAGTTGTTTTATTGTGAGTTTCATTTGTTATTTTTTTTTCTTCAGCCATTTTTGGATATCGTTCTGTATATCGTCAAGCTGACAAATGCTTTTGGCGTTCAGGTATGTTTTTGTGTGACTAGGGCTTCTTTAACAACACAAGTCACAAATATTGATGAATTACATCTATTGTGCAAAGAGCAGAGGGCCAAAATCCCGGTCAGATTGAACAGATTTGACTGTGGTTATTACTGCTGTGGTCATCATGATATAACAAGGTCCCAACCCCCCCCCCCCCCATGTTATCTGAATTTTTCATAATGTAGAAAATCAGCCAGGACAAATCATTCTTCACATGCTGATATATTTTGTTTTTTAGTTGCATCCAAGTCAAAGCCTCAATATTATACGCACATGGATTACTTTTAAGAGTTTATGGTAGATTTTTTTTTTATTTTTTTTTATGGTATATTGATTATTTTTTTATTCTTTCAAGTAACCTTTTAATATATTGTATTAATATTATATAATATTATCTAAAGGGCTCCATTTTGCTAGTAACTGGCGTTTCACTCAAGGCAGTCTGTTGTGCAATGGTGTGGAGCATCCGGCTTTATTAGAGCATAAATCTCCATGGGGCTTCCAAGAGATGCAACGTTACAATGTGAACATGGTGGTTTTTGGCTACTCACACCAGACAGGAGACCATCAGAAAATGTTACTCTTAAGAATTATTTGCATGTCATTACTAGTAATATTTTTACGTTTGCTATAGAAGATGGTGACAGTTTAGCATTATTATTATTTACTGTGGGATATAGGTAGGCTGAGGCAGTGGGAGACACTCTGTATGCCTGGGTCTCTCAGATGGCTTCATCTGCATATAGCTGTGTAAAAAGTAGACTGCTTATTGATTTTAAGTGGTCAGTGTCTATGCTGGCATTTAATGTCTGTGATGTGCTTTTTGATTATTGCAGATCTAGAGACTGTGGTTGGTTACCTGGTTGTCAGCAGTCCGTTCCTCACCCCTAACCACCCTGCGTGGACTGAGCTGAGCTCCTTGAGGTGAGTGAAATAATGGTGGGATAAACGATGATATACTCTGCAGCCGGGCATGTTCTTAATGTTTAATGCTTTGCCTTGAAGGATTATTACCAGAGTGGAAGAATGCTGCTGAGGATGTCTCAGGCATTGGGACGAATCGTCCTCGCAGGACGGGAAATGACAATATCTTACATAGAGACCATATGACTTTGGGAACGTTACGGGACCAAGTCATTTACCCAGACACTCCAGAACACTGGAAACGTAAAGGTATTCCTGATAAGGCGAGAAAAACGGTCCGGTATGTTGAAACTTCTCTTCTAATTTTCTTACACACTGAAATGACTTGCTTAGCTGTATTTAGTTAAGTGGCTTAACTACTCATCTTTGTTTTATATTCACTCCCTAGGTATTGAAGGAATACCTTGACAATGTGCAGCTGGGTTAGATTTTGGAACGTGAAGGCGGCTGGGACAGTCTTCAAGACTGGATGTACTGAGTGGGGGCGAAAAGCAGAGGATGGCAGTACGTATTTGATCTTGGTTTTAATTTACAGACTACAGAATTCTGATTTTCTAGCATTGTATATGTGTCAATTTATAGGCTGAGCTGGTGTGTTCAGTGGATGAGACACACTGCGATACTAGGATTACAGAGGAATTGGATTTAACTTTCAATATTCTGTTTTTGACAGCTAATAAATCCATCCAACTATCTCCAATTTGTACTTGCTCAACAATGAAATGAAATGGGGAAAAAAAACATAGTAAAACTTTATAATAGAAGCAAGTCTATAATAAA
Organism: Spea bombifrons; assembly: GCF_027358695.1. Classification (NCBI taxonomy): domain Eukaryota; kingdom Metazoa; phylum Chordata; class Amphibia; order Anura; family Pelobatidae; genus Spea; species Spea bombifrons. The sequence goes on from NC_071094.1 coordinate 35,544,678, forward strand.
AGCAAGTCTGGGTAATCTAACTTCAAATTCACATTTTCTGAAATTAGTATTTTTCACTGTGGCTATGCTAAATCAGTCACTTTGGATTATTGACTTTGATTACGATACACAAGAGTCTTACAGCTGTGGCAATAACACCAATGTGCACAAAACTGTAAATATGGACAGTTGAAGATCCCTATGGAACCCTGTGCTAACTAATCGACCAAAGCTTCGCTCCTGTAGTTAATAAAACTAAACACACGGTGCCCAAGCAGTGCAGATTGGGATTCCGCATACGCCCAGAGCTCCTGGTGAAGGACGGCAGGCAGTTTATAATTGTTTGACGTTTATAAAGAAATGTCATTAGCGCGTGGACCTTATAAATTCTGTGACATTTTCTGCCGTTGACAGAATTTTATCCACAGAAGCCATCCGATCGTGGAAACTTTTTGCTGTCCGTGTGTTCCAAAATCAGTTGCTTAGACGTCGTCTTACACACGCTCCAGATTTTCATACATTGGTCTTCTAATGCCGTCTGTTGTCTCCAGCACGTTGCCTCTTTCAACTGTGAACAAAGCTATTCCAACCTAAGAGGATAAGAAAAGGAAGCACAGTGTCACACAGAAAGTCCCTATGGAAGCACCACGAGGTAAATCTTTTAAACATTTCATGAAAGCACTGCAGAGTCTGCATAATTGTATTTAAAAAAAAAAAAAATCATAATTCCCTTCATCTCTAAAGAAAATGCTATGAAAAGGGCTCCTAGCCTGAAAAGAAAAGGTAGACCATGCGTTTATTCAAGACATTGTGTATCTTCATTAACCTTCTAGACAGATACACCTGTTGACCACACTACAACTTCTACTACTACCACTACTTGGAGACTTAATGTGCCCCTTTTGCTAAACCCGCATTTATAGTTCTTTACACTAAATACGTATATGTAACTATGCTTAGGCATTTAATAAGCAAGGCATATATGTTACAAACCCACCTTAAGTGTATACCCTTGGGGGTTATCTTCTCCTTCTCACTGAATCTACATGATTATTCCTCACCATTATGTTACCTTTACGCCGTTGTTCATTTGTAAGGGTGGGTGGGGAGAAGGTTTAGGACATGAATACTGATTAGATAAAGGTGTCCCTGGCTCTCACAGATCTCCGCACAGACCTCAGCTCTATTAACCTTCAGAACTCAATCAATTTACTCTCTCTCCTATCTCAAACATGACATGCCCTTAACAACGCCACCTCTGTCTATAACTCCACTCTCGCATCTGCTCTCTATCATGTAGCACCAGTTACTACTCGCTCCTCGCGACGTTCACGCTTCCAACCCTGGCACATGACTGTAACCCCAACACCTACGTCGATGTTCCCGCACCGCTCAACGTAGTTGGCGAAAGTCCCCTCATTCCATGTCTGACTTTCTGCGCTATAAATGAATGCTATGTTCCTACTACTCTGCCTTCAATCTCCTCCCTGTCTTACAACCCTAAACGACTCTAATAATGCTTTCAATTCCCTGCTTCAACCGATCCCTACGACCCCTTCCACTAACCTTAATGCATCAGACTTTGCCACATACTTCGATAATAAAATGAAAACTATCAGAGATGACATATCTGCACAGTCACCGCCCTGCCCTCATCCTTAGGCTTTCAATACCACCTGTATGCTGATGAAGCCCAGATCTATCTATCCTCCCCTGATCTCTCTCCCTCTGCCTTAGATCGTGTAACTAACTGCCTTGCATCTGTCTCCACCTGGATATCAACATGTTTCTTGAAACTTAACCTCTCCAAAACAGGACTTCTCATCTTCCCGCCTTCCGATGCTAAGACTCCCCCCATCAATTTCCCTCATTGTTGATTGCGCCATCATCTCCCAGTCTACTCATGCACACGCAGTCTTGGTGTCACCCTTGACCTCTGACCTTTCGTTCACCCCCCACATTCAGTCTGTCTCCGTCCCCATCTTAAAAAACATTGCCAGCATCCATCCCTCCCTTCCAAACACAGCATGCCACTTAGGCTCTTGTCCATGCCCTGATTGTCTCCCATCTTGATTACTGTAACTCTGTCTAAGCTGGTCTTAACAGCTTCACCGCTCTACAATCCACCATGAATGCTGCTGCCAGACTTATCTTACTCTCTCATCGCTTTACTAACATCTCTCCCCTCTGTCAGTCTCTTCACTGGCTTCCTGTGCGCCTCAGGATTCATTTCAAAATCCTTACTCTTACCTTCAAAGCCCTTCGGTTCCCCTCCCTACATCTCCTCGTTCATCTCTAAATACACTCCACGCCGCTCTCTCCGCTCATCCAATGATCTCCTTCTCGCCTCTGATTTCTAGCTCTCATGCACGTTTACAAGATTTCTCCAGGGCTGCCCCTATCCTCTGGAATGCCCTCCCCCAGTCTATCCGTCTCTCTCCCTGCCTTCGATCCTTCAAAAAATCCCTCTTCCCCACTTCTTTAAGGGCGCTTATATTGCACATTAACACCCCCCCCCCCATATTCCCTTAGCTCACCTCTCCTAGTCTCTCTAATGCAGTACTTACACTAGTGTGGCTGCCCCATCCCATACCATGGCACTAAATCCCTCTAGATTGTTAACTCCTTTGCGCAGGGACCTCCTCACCTGTTGTTGCTGTAAGTCAATTTGTTATGTTACATACTACTTGCTATGTCCTGTCTACCCGTTGTCCAGCGCTACAGAATCTGATGGTGCTATATAAAACATAAATAATAAGTCTCTTCGCCTATCACATTGTGCATTATACAGGGCCAGCTCAGCCCTTGAGGCTGGACAAACCGGCAAACTGAATTGTAAAGCGAGAAAGCTGAAACCCCAACCCTTGCCAATGCGAGTGAGTGGGCGCCTTTCATAGGAATAGGCGGCAGGTACTGAATCATAGTTGGGCCTCATTCTGTGTCCTTGTGGTCAGTGGGACAGTCGATCGCTGTTTAGGGAGAACCTCAACTCTTGTTTGATGAGGCAAAGGCCGCTTCTTAAGAGACGTAATTACCTCTGCCAAGAAAGCGTGCTTTGCCTTGCTCATTTTAAGGGGATCCTTATGTTGTAATGCCAGTGCCAGGCTTAAGGTCTGAAGATGGCACAGCCGCACCACCAGTATATGTGCAAATCTGTTTTTTTTGGTGATACACGTGGTGTTTCTAATATTAGAACTACATTTTTATTATTTTGCTCCGTAGTATTGAGGTCACTGATTCATGTTTCCCCTCTCTCGCAGTACTACCTCCACATGGACAGCAGAGGAAACAGCAGATAACAGATGACGCCATTGAATTCAGCTCTTAAGTGTTTTATGCTGATAAATATCGGTGTACACTGGAACTCGAAAGTAACTTTTTTTTTTTTTTCCTTGAAGTTTAGTTCCGAAGCGAATGCTATAATTTCTTTTTGGTTTTTTTTTTGACCAAAGAATGGCCGTAGGATCGTAGATGATTGTGTCACTTCTTGTTTTGCACTAGATACCGCTGGCTAGACTAGAGGATCCCCTAAGCACCTGGCTCTGATGGGATACGCTGCATCTGCTGTAACGGTTTTCCTTTTAAATTAATCTCCGGTTCAATTTTTTTGCACCTGACTAATCGGTTGAGTAAAATCCCTGAGCGTTGGCACTTGGCCCAAAATAGAGCCAGTTGACAGGTTCGTATGTCTCACTAGGTGTGCGGGTTGGACTGAATTCATACGTCGTCAGATTTTATACAGTTCCCTGATAAAGATTTACATGTCCTTCCCAGTAAGATTTAAAATCTATTAATTTAAACTAGTAGGATGACTTTTTACATTGTTAAATGGAGCAGTCTCTACTGGAACGTAAACCATGTATTGTAGATATGTGTTTTGGGGGGGTTGAGCAAATCGTGTAACATAGAAATGTGCTTGATGAAGGCATGCACTACGTATGCAATAAATTGAATGTGTGTGAATCCTTCCCCAAAGTCTCTACTCTGTGCTTAATGTCATCCTGGCAAATGGTAAACAATCTGGGTAAAGTTTGATCCACAAACTTACTGCATTCGCTGGAACAAATCCGTACGGTTGGCTCTAACCAGCGGCCATAGAAAACTTCCCATGCCATGCGATGTAGAGACTCAGACCTTAAACGGTCCTTGGTCTGCTTTCCCCCCAATTATTGCTAAAACCTTTTGAAGTAACCTGTGTCACCGTGGATATTTATAAGGCATCCAAGGTAATTAAAATGTGCAAAAAATGTTTTTCTCCTGAACACTCCACCACCATATTATACCGGTAAGGAAGCGGGTAGCTGTAAACTTGCATAAACTACATGGATGAAATCCTATGAGGAATGCCCTAGTATACACTCCTACCTTCCCACTGTAATAGGATACTTAATCATTATCCCATGGAAATCTGCAATGAAGTATATGTTGGAAAATCACACAGACGTTTCACAAGTAGTGATTTCTGAAATACCATAAATTATCCAATTTATGTGCTCGGGGGGGGGGAATGACTTCTATGACTGATCACTAAAGTAGTCTACATAACTGAAATCCAAACATCTGCCACAATTCGTTTAACTTCTTTAGTGCATAATATTCCACATATAATGTAAACAGACTCCTCAATAAATATGACTTCCTAATCGAGTAGCCACGGATTGGGTTCGATGCAAAGTAAGCACTTTGGGCTTTTTGTACTTTGACGTCGGTTTTGTTTTTCCCACACAGAGCACTCGGGTCAGCACAGTCCTCCTTTTGATCTTCAAATGTATTCAAGTTTCTCTGGTCGGAAAGTTAATAGAGAGATTCAGTGCCTCGTCGGAAATAGATATATTTCAAATGAGCAAATTCCCTGGTCAATTGTAACTTCAAATTACTACGAGTGACCATTGTTGGTGACCCATTAATTTTACTCGCATTTCCTTATGTTCCATACTATGCTATGATGCACTTCTTGTAGTTGGAATCTCACTTACACAATATCCGATTCTAATACTTTGTGGGCAACACATTGATGTATTCCCTTCAAATGTTCCCCGTACCTCCCGCTTATTTAAATAAACAGGTTGTTGTGGGTTAATAATGATAAATACACAAATTGTCTACACCGCTTGGTGGCTTTAAACCTTCCGATATAATACAAACATAAGGGTTGGATGTGAACGGACACAAAAAAAAAAAAAAAAAAAACACGTCTGGAGAAGCAGACTGCATGGAAACCGGTACCCTCGTCTGAAGAACTGCTTGCACGCCAGCATCTTAGATCTGCACCTGTGTTCAAAATCACTGTTACTTAAAACGACTGATTACAGCGGCCGCAGTGACGGAAGGAATGTAAGTAAGACCATTCCGATACCTTATTATATAACATACCCTTTTTTTTTTTTACTAAACCAATAATAACTTCAACTTGATGGCAAATAATACATTACCCGTAGAAACTCATACACCTTATTTATCAAAATACAACCCATGAAGTGGCATGAAGGTGGAGGTATGTATCGGCTACTAGGATACTGTTCTGCTGGCATAAATCACCGGGCTCATCACGCGGGGTGTAATATCACGTCACTGTACACTACATCACTTATCCAAGACGAGAATGCAAGGTATACAGGTCTGCGCTTGAGTAAGTGTCGTGGGGAAGCCTTCCCTATCCATAAATATTTTAACCCCTTAATGACAATTGTCGGTTCTGGCACGTCATGCACTAACATCAGGTTAGTGACAATTGACGTGCCAGGACCGTCATGACTAAGCGGGTGCAGAAAGCGATCTACGTTCGCTTTCTGCACCCAAACGGTGTTGCTGTAATGCCTCGACCTCGAGGCATTCAGCAACACCACGATCGGCACTAGGGGCCATGTGTGGCCCCTCCCCGGGGTGTCAACTTCCGCCATACCTTGTATGGCGGCGGACGCCCGTCTTAAAAGCGTTTAGGAGGCGATCAACGATCACCTCCTAAACTTAAATGGTGTCGCTGGAATGCCTCGATCAGGAGGCATTCAGCGACACCAAATACTTACCCCAGGACGGGCTGTGACCGCTCCGGAGAGCGGTCACAGCCGCCGCTGCAAGTGATCTTTGCCATCCGCAAGACGGTGGCCACCCTGTAAAAAAAAAAATAAGTAAAAAGCAATCAAGTTGAAAAAGTTCGCTAGATGGTCTCCAGACCCTCTAGAGAACTCTGGCTCCACTTGCAGGTTGAATACAGGTACTGCATTCAACCATGCAAGTCAATGGAGCGCATCTTTCTAATCACTGTGATTAGTAAAATTAAATTAAAAATAACAATTAGAAAAAAAATAGTTTAAAAAAAAAAACAGTAAAATGTAAAAATAATTTCCCACTGATGTCACTATCAGGGGAACCTTCAAGTGGAAAAAAATGTAAAAATAAATAAAATAATTTATATATGAAAAATATATTTTTGTGAGCAAGTCCTAAAATTGCACATTTGCTTAAAACAATTCTCGCATGGAAAGAGTTAAAATACTGGCATATTAAATGCCCAAATTTATGATTTGATGGGGTAAATTGAATTGGCCGGGTTCAACAATGTCCCAATTAACACGGGGGGAAGGATGGCCACACATCTAATTTCCAATTAGAAAAATGCACACGTCCCAAATGTGGCCTTTTAGTTCCCCACTGGACTCAGGAGATGTTGCTGAACACATATTGGGGTGTCGTGTGACAGCGGCATATACCAGGAGCTGTAAATTCATACGTAAAGTAGGTGTGTGGGGGGAAAAATACACACAAAAAAATACTACTGCAAACTTGCTGTAAAATGTGTGCATGCAAAGAGTTAAAATACCAGCATTTAAAACACTCTGGGGTGTCTAGTTTTCAAAAATATATGGTTTTATTGGGCGCACTGAAATGGCACCAGCTATTTTCTGTGCATTCTATATCTCCTGCCATGTGATATACTTACTGCCCCAGCCCCGACTCTGCGAACATTGTGTGCGCGTGTGCAAAGTGCTCCACCTGATTTCACGCAGCTAACCCGTGGAAAGTGATTGGACTGCAGTGGAGGAGAGCAGCTGCCGCTGCCCCCTAAGGTTAAGTACCCTATTTTTTAAATCTTAATGAATGTGCCACTTTCCATCACCGGATGCCACTACCTGGGAGTTCACCAAGTTGGACAACAAGGAAGGACAGAGAAGGCCTGGGAGACTCCCTGCAATCAATATTCCACTGAACTGTCAAGTGCTGCCTACTGCTTTTTGTGTTTCCCCCACCTCCATTCCATTCCCATCACCATTTTCCTTCACATACCGTGTTCACAATCCTCTTGTTCCTCTTTCCTCTGTTGTTAGTAAAATCATTATCTCTCTCCAGCCATCTGCAACCCCACACTATGTCTGTAATGCACCATGACTACTTTCTTCTCCCCTTCTCTCATCCCAAGCACTTTTCAACGTCACCTCCCCTCACTCCCGTCTTGGCTACTGTTACTCTGTCTTAGCTGGTCTCCCTCTTAACCGTCTCACCTCTCTACAATCCACCATGAATGCTGCTGCCAGACTCATCTTCCTCTCCCGTCGCATACTAACGTCTCTCCCCTCTGTCAGTCTCTTTGCTGGCTGCCTGTGCGCTTCAGGATTCATTTCAAAATCCTCACTCTTTCTTTCAAAGCCCTTCACAGCGTTTCCCCTCCCTACATCTCCTCGCTCATCTCTCTAAATACACTTCACACCGGTCCCTCCGCTCATCCAACGATTTCCTTCTATCCTCTCCTCTGATTTCTAGCTCTCATGCACGCTTACGAGATTTCTCCAGGGCTGCTCCTATCCTCTGGAATGCCCTCCCCCGGTCTATCCTTCTCCCCACTGCCTTCGGTCCTTCAAAAGATCCCTCAAGACCCACTTCCTTAAGGACGCTTATAATATTGCACATTAACAACCCCCATATTCCCTTAGCTCATCTCTCCTAGTCCCTCTAATGCAATACTTACACTAGTGTGGCTAGTCTATCCCTTACAATGGCACCTTTTAACTATGGTGTAATACACCCTAAATCCCTCTAGATTGTAAGCTCCTTTGAGCAGGGCTCTCCTCACCTGTTTTTTCTGTAAGTCAATGTGTTATGTTACACGCTACTTGCTATGTCCTGTCTACCCATTGTACAGCGCTCTGGAATTTGATGGTGCGATATAAAACAGTAAATAATAAAAATAGTCTGCGCTTCGCATTCGGTTTTGTAGTCAACTACGGAGCTGAAGATAAACCCAAACACACAAAACTATTTTATACAGCCATAGTTAGCACAGTTACTGCAGGTCTTGGACTCCAATCGTATCATATTCCTCTTTCTTTTTTTTTTTTTTTTTTTTCCTGGGTCGGGGCGGCATTTCAGACACAAAGCTATTCTGCTGGCTGAAAAATGGTCTAATCGCTATAAGCAACCACAGCAATAATCAGCTGGATCACTCCATTGGGCTTCATGATAATAAGACTAGAGCTGCAGTTAACCTAATGAAGCTGAGGGTGTTATGTGTTATGTATGTTATAATATAACTTATTAAGCGAAACCAGTTATCAGTTTTCATAATGTTTTCCTCTGATGCAGAAGGAGTCTTTCTGGCATCTTTTCTTTTTTATTTGCTTTTTTCTTCATCTGAAATTTTACTGTTTTGTTGTTTGTTTGTTTGTTTTTTGCACGGGTCCTTTCTTGGAGCTTGAACACGACAAAACATATTTGTCAATTGGCAGAAAAAGAGAGCATTCATCAAATGGTAAGCAATTAATATTTAATCAATCAAAAGACACAGGGGATGGGGAGGAAAAGCCGGCTTTGATGGGCAGTCACGTATTATAGTACCCGCACCACGCCAGAGACAGACTGGGAAAAAGGACTGAAGAGTGGAGAGCATTTCTTTTGGTGAACAAAGGGGTAGGCAAAGGGCAAGCGTTGGCTTCATATTGGGTGCTGTCCGACGGTAACACTCGCCAGCACCGCATAATGAAAATGCCTACCTGTACCCTCCTAGCATTATAATCATGCTAAATAGAGACAGCTCTTGGTGGCCCTGGGTTGTTCCTCTCCCTACACAGATCTCCATTACTATTATTACACATTTTATCCTCGCTACACTTAAGGACAGTCTATTCTGTCCTCAACGTGGATCTGAAACCAAAAATGAACTACTGTCTACCTCTCAAATCCCTAAAGTGGGAATTAAGGAGTTAATACATATTATATGTGTTTATCCATAAGTCTCTGCTTCCATTGGAAACTCTGCAGGTTTTTGAATTCCGGACAGCACTGATTCGTATTCAATTTCTTTGTGGTACATGGTGCTAATTAACGCCCAGCAGTAATAGCCGTGTAAGGCCTCACGCATACACCTTACACTTACGGTGCTCATGGCTTCCTTTTTATTGACTTTCAACTCCGCAATCTGACTCTTTATCTGTTGTTAAAAGTCGTGGCAAGAAACCCAATCCTATTTCAGTTATCTGGTTGTAATCATCGACCTGACCGCTGTCCAGTCCTGTTCTCTGGTGACCTGACACCACTCCTGTGTAATTCGCCTGCTACCCTTGCCGAGTGACCGGACTGCGAGTTACCTACAGCCGTTGGTAAGTGACCTCACTACGGACCAAATGTTTTAGAACCCCTTCTGCTCGGTTAAGATAACTACTGCAACCTATTCCTGTTATTTGCTTCTTTAAGGGAACATACATGGAACAAGCATAAAGCCACCTTGAAGCTAAAACAAGACCAAGAACTGTCTCAGGACACACGGGCAGCCTCGATGGACTTTGGCGGTTCTGCTGTGCGGAAACGTTGGGGATCTTCCACATTATCTGCTCTTCTGCCATGTATGTATTGATTTTTTATAATTTATGCTCTAGTAGCACTTTTGTGCATAATAAAGTATTTTGCTTATTTTATTTGAACGCACCTCAATACTGCTGCTGCCGCCATATTCTAAATATTCTAAATTTCCTTGTAACAAGGGAAATGCATGGCTTTCTTGTCACTCATTGGCTGCTTTTTTTTTTTTTTAAGAATGCATATTAATGCATATTTAACATGATTTTTTGTGAAGCTGTCTGTGACATTATATTTTCCCTTTAAGATAAGCAGTAACAGAACAGTGATATTTATCCATAGTTGTGAGTTTTTGTGTTGCCACCTACCTCTGCCGCATCAGGTGAGAAGAATCGTACGCGCCGAGACCCAGAGGCAATGATCAGGAAATATACACGGGGCTCGAGGCAGGTACTTCTCAAACATGTGTTAAAATATTGCAGTTAGTTAAATGTTTGGGGTCTGCTAGCTGTTTTCATGGAAATTTGTAGCTGTAATATAGCAAAAAGAGTTTTCTAATAATCAATTAGCCTTTTAAACTTAAACTTGAATTAGTGATAACAACGTGTCATCAGACCGCAGGCTGTTTTCTGTATTTCTGATCTGGTTGATATTTTGATGGGCCAAATGTGTATGCGTGTGTGTGTGTGAATATAATTGCTGTAAAACATAAATACTGTGTATATATACATATACAAACATTAAAGATTAAATGTGTTTTTACCAAGAAAATGTAAAATTGTAGAATCCAATTACAGGACTATGTGAAACCTGTGCTGACAGCTGTGTGTTTAGAAAAGAATCTGCTACCATGCTGCTGCAGATCATCTTCATCAATGAAATGATCTGTCTCAATCTTTCATCAGCTAAAAAGTCGGGGTCAGGTCCGTTGTGCGCATGCGCGGGCTTCCAGTTTGGCGCATGCGCAGTAGGGGGACGGTCACTTCCGGGTTTGGTCGACTTCCGGTTTAGTCCGGCCCGTTGTGCGCATGCGCGAACTTCCGGTTTCGCGCATGCGCAGTAGGTGGATGCCCCACTTCCGGTTTGGCGCTTACTTCCGGTTTAGGGTCCGGTCCGTTCTGCGCATGCGCTGACTTCCGATTTCGCGCATGCGCAGTAGGTGGATGCCCCACTTCCGGTTTAGCGTCAGGTCCGTTCTGCGCATGCGCTGGCTTCCGATTTCGCGCATGCGCAGTAGGTGGATGCCCCACTTCCGGTTTAGCGTCAGGTCCGTTCTGCGCATGCGCTGACTTCCGATTTCGCGCATGCGCAGTAGGTGGATGCCCCACTTCCGGTTTAGCGTCAGGTCCGTTCTGCGCATGCGCTGACTTCCGATTTCGCGCATGCGCAGTAGGTGGATGCCCCACTTCCGGTTTAGCGTCAGGTCCGTTCTGCGCATGCGCTGACTTCCGATTTCGCGCATGCGCAGTAGGTGGATGCCCCACTTCCGGTTTAGCGTCAGGTCCGTTCTGCGCATGCGCCGACTTCCCATGGCCACTTCCGGTTTGGCGCCGACTCCCGGTTTGGCGCCATATAGCTGCCAGTCAGCTGGTAGAATCTCGGTTTTGACGGTCACCTATTTGCGCGCAGCCTGTGCAGGATCGTATTTCTGCCACGTGGCTTTATTTTAAATCCGTTCTGCATCCATCAAAAGCCTTGTATAAGGATATTGCATTTCACCGATTTTCTCAAGAATCTTGTGCCTCTGTGAAAAGTGCGCTATAACATACATACATACATAGATGTGGTGGTTTGCAGTGCGATCATCGGCCGCAGCAGAAACCTCTTCAACTTTATAGCCACCATGCCTGCCGTAAGCATTCTTGTGTTGCCTTTTTTTCTACTTAATCGAAAGATTAGACATTGGGGGACATGCTAAAACGTGTGTGCTTGGTAGCGGCTATATCACACGACCAGATTATATTTCCTAGAGCCGCTCGCTGCCAGACGCTTTTCTAGTTATTATAGTAAGCTAAAACGTTTGTTTTATGTTTGTTTTCTTCTTTTGGCCTCTGTGGCATGGCATGAGTGAAGATGCACGTCTCTTAAAACATTCTGTCCGTATATTAACTTTATTTTATCTTCTAGCCTGTGGATATATTTGTGCAAGGAGACGCTGAGTTTGTAAGCTCAGGAGAATGTTGCATTTAAGTGTTTATATATGATATGTAAATGTGTGTGTGTGTGTGTGTGTGTATATATATATATATATATATATATATATATATATGTAGCCATGTTGTCCTGAACCATCTCCCCTTAAGGTATTCCGCCTCCCTTTTGGGAAGTACATGTAGGTCATGACATGCTGTCTAAGAGAAAAACAATAGAGGCCTACAAGGCAGAGATCTGTTCTGCTGTGTTTGCCACCTTTTAAAACCTATATCTTCAAAAAAACAAAATCATCCAAAGCAGGATCTATGGGCAATTTTTGCCATGGCTTAATGATGGTAAAAACTGTAGCTGTGTGTGTGTGTGGAAACTTTAGCTACAGCTAACATAGTCTTGAACAAGGCTAAATAACTGGACATACAAGATGGATTAATCGTGTCTAGCAGCTAATTCTGTAGGATTATGTCTGTCTGTATATTGTCAAGCTGGTAAGTGCTATTGGGGCTCGGGTATGTTTTTGTATGACTAGGACTTCAAGCCACAAACATTGATGAATTACATCAATTCTACAACGTGCCGGTGAACAAAATCCCGGCCAGATTGATAACTACTGGAGGAGTTTGACTGTGGTTATTGTTGCTGTGATCGTGGTGATATAACCATGTTTTGAGCCTAAGAGACAATTACTTATCTTCTCAGTAATGTTCCATTAGATGTATAATACGTTCCCCACATAGATTGTTCTTTTTTCCCCCATTTAAGATCCTTTACCTATTACAAAATGGGCAACTTGGACAACAGGACAGCAAATGCAGATCAGCTGCTCACGCAAGATGTTGAGAGGTTTTGTAACAGCGTGGTGAACCAGTATTCAAACTGAAGCAAGGTGAGTTTCCTCATGGCTCTTCTAGTTGTGAGTGTTTTGTTACCTTTGTTTTTTTTTTTTTTTTTTTTTTTAGTTTGTGCTGGGTACTTCAAAAATAGGCTATGGCCCTTTATGCTCTTACTGTATTCCTTTCACAAGGAAAATAATTATAAAGTTAATGTAGCTGCCATTTATATTACCGGTGTATTACTTACACTGTGAGATTTACAGACAGGGGCCTCCTTTACAAATGTATCCATAGCTATTTTACCCCAATAAAGTGGTCTGTAGACTGTTGTACTTTCATGACTGCGTTTACATTTTATATAGCACCAACAGATTTGGTAGAGCTGTTACGATAGGGTACCGTAAAAGTAAATGCAACTTACAAATGAACATACGTTAAATATACTGGTACCGAAGATGACGATCTTTTGGCTACACTTATTATGCCTCCCCTTTTATTATGCTGTTATTTATCAATACAATTTACACACATGCATACGCTGTTCTTGTGAATAACATGTAATCATTTGCCACGTTAACTAGTGGCTTGCTTTCCTATTCTCCTATATTATAGATATTTCCCATTATTGTTGCGGGTACATAGAGTTGTTTTATTGTGAGTTTCATTTGTTATTTTTTTTTCTTCAGCCATTTTTGGATATCGTTCTGTATATCGTCAAGCTGACAAATGCTTTTGGCGTTCAGGTATGTTTTTGTGTGACTAGGGCTTCTTTAACAACACAAGTCACAAATATTGATGAATTACATCTATTGTGCAAAGAGCAGAGGGCCAAAATCCCGGTCAGATTGAACAGATTTGACTGTGGTTATTACTGCTGTGGTCATCATGATATAACCAGGTCCCAACCCCCCCCCCCATGTTATCTGAATTTTTCATAATGTAGAAAATCAGCCAGGACAAATCATTCTTCACATGCTGATATATTTTGTTTTTTAGTTGCATCCAAGTCAAAGCCTCAATATTATACGCACATGGATTACTTTTAAGAGTTTATGGTAGATTTTTTTTTTTTTTTTTTTTATGGTATATTGATTATTTTTTTATTCTTTCAAGTAACCTTTTAATATATTGTATTAATATTATATAATATTATCTAAAGGGCTCCATTTTGCTAGTAACTGGCGTTTCACTCAAGGCAGTCTGTTGTGCAATGGTGTGGAGCATCCGGCTTTATTAGAGCATAAATCTCCATGGGGCTTCCAAGAGATGCAACGTTACAATGTGAACATGGTGGTTTTTGGCTACTCACACCAGACAGGAGACCATCAGAAAATGTTACTCTTAAGAATTATTTGCATGTCATTACTAGTAATATTTTTACGTTTGCTATAGAAGATGGTGACAGTTTAGCATTATTATTATTTACTGTGGGATATAGGTAGGCTGAGGCAGTGGGAGACACTCTGTATGCCTGGGTCTCTCAGATGGCTTCATCTGCATATAGCTGTGTAAAAAGTAGACTGTTTATTGATTTTAAGTGGTCAGTGTCTATGCTGGCATTTAATGTCTGTGATGTGCTTTTTGATTATTGCAGATCTAGAGACTGTGGTTGGTTACCTGGTTGTCAGCAGTCCGTTCCTCACCCCTAACCACCCTGCGTGGACTGAGCTGAGCTCCTTGAGGTGAGTGAAATAATGGTGGGATAAACGATGATATACTCTGCAGCCGGGCATGTTCTTAATGTTTAATGCTTTGCCTTGAAGGATTATTACCAGAGTGGAAGAATGCTGCTGAGGATGTCTCAGGCATTGGGACGAATCGTCCTCGCAGGACGGGAAATGACAATATCTTACATAGAGACCATATGACTTTGGGAACGTTACGGGACCAAGTCATTTACCCAGACACTCCAGAACACTGGAAACGTAAAGGTATTCCTGATAAGGCGAGAAAAACGGTCCGGTATGTTGAAACTTCTCTTCTAATTTTCTTACACACTGAAATGACTTGCTTAGCTGTATTTAGTTAAGTGGCTTAACTACTCATCTTTGTTTTATATTCACTCCCTAGGTATTGAAGGAATACCTTGACAATGTGCAGCTGGGTTAGATTTTGGAACGTGAAGGCGGCTGGGACAGTCTTCAAGACTGGATGTACTGAGTGGGGGCGAAAAGCAGAGGATGGCAGTACGTATTTGATCTTGGTTTTAATTTACAGACTACAGAATTCTGATTTTCTAGCATTGTATATGTGTCAATTTATAGGCTGAGCTGGTGTGTTCAGTGGATGAGACACACTGCGATACTAGGATTACAGAGGAATTGGATTTAACTTTCAATATTCTGTTTTTGACAGCTAATAAATCCATCCAACTATCTCCAATTTGTACTTGCTCAACAATGAAATGAAATGGGGAAAAAAAACATAGTAAAACTTTATAATAGAAGCAAGTCTATAATAAAAGCAAGTCTGGGTAATCTAACTTCAAATTCACATTTTCTGAAATTAGTATTTTTCACTGTGGCTATGCTAAATCAGTCACTTTGGATTATTGACTTTGATTACGATACACAAGAGTCTTACAGCTGTGGCAATAACACCAATGTGCACAAAACTGTAAATATGGACAGTTGAAGATCCCTATGGAACCCTGTGCTAACTAATCGACCAAAGCTTCGCTCCTGTAGTTAATAAAACTAAACACACGGTGCCCAAGCAGTGCAGATTGGGATTCCGCATACGCCCAGAGCTCCTGGTGAAGGACGGCAGGCAGTTTATAATTGTTTGACGTTTATAAAGAAATGTCATTAGCGCGTGGACCTTATAAATTCTGTGACATTTTCTGCCGTTGACAGAATTTTATCCACAGAAGCCATCCGATCGTGGAAACTTTTTGCTGTCCGTGTGTTCCAAAATCAGTTGCTTAGACGTCGTCTTACACACGCTCCAGATTTTCATACATTGGTCTTCTAATGCCGTCTGTTGTCTCCAGCACGTTGCCTCTTTCAACTGTGAACAAAGCTATTCCAACCTAAGAGGATAAGAAAAGGAAGCACAGTGTCACCCAGAAAGTCCCTATGGAAGCACCACGAGGTAAATCTTTTAAACATTTCATGAAAGCACTGCAGAGTCTGCATAATTGTATTTAAAAAAAAAAAATCATAATTCCCTTCATCTCTAAAGAAAATGCTATGAAAAGGGCTCCTAGCCTGAAAAGAAAAGGTAGACCATGCGTTTATTCAAGACATTGTGTATCTTCATTAACCTTCTAGACAGATACACCTGTTGACCACACTACAACTTCTACTACTACCACTACTTGGAGACTTAATGTGCCCCTTTTGCTAAACCCGCATTTATAGTTCTTTACACTAAATACGTATATGTAACTATGCTTAGGCATTTAATAAGCAAGGCATATATGTTACAAACCCACCTTAAGTGTATACCCTTGGGGGTTATCTTCTCCTTCTCACTGAATCTACATGATTATTCCTCACCATTATGTTACCTTTACGCCGTTGTTCATTTGTAAGGGTGGGTGGGGAGAAGGTTTAGGACATGAATACTGATTAGATAAAGGTGTCCCTGGCTCTCACAGATCTCCGCACAGACCTCAGCTCTATTAACCTTCAGAGCTCAATCAATTTACTCTCTCTCCTATCTCAAACATGACATGCCCTTAACAACGCCACCTCTGTCTATAACTCCACTCTCGCATCTGCTCTCTATCATGTAGCACCAGTTACTACTCGCTCCTCGCGACGTTCACGCTTCCAACCCTGGCACATGACTGTAACCCCAACACCTACGTCGATGTTCCCGCACCGCTCAACGTAGTTGGCGAAAGTCCCCTCATTCCATGTCTGACTTTCTGCGCTATAAATGAATGCTATGTTCCTACTACTCTGCCTTCAATCTCCTCCCTGTCTTACAACCCTAAACGACTCTAATAATGCTTTCAATTCCCTGCTTCAACCGATCCCTACGACCCCTTCCACTAACCTTAATGCATCAGACTTTGCCACATACTTCGATAATAAAATGAAAACTATCAGAGATGACATATCTGCACAGTCACCGCCCTGCCCTCATCCTTAGGCTTTCAATACCACCTTTATGCTGATGAAGCCCAGATCTATCTATCCTCCCCTGATCTCTCTCCCTCTGCCTTAGATCGTGTAACTAACTGCCTTGCATCTGTCTCCACCTGGATATCAACATGTTTCTTGAAACTTAACCTCTCCAAAACAGGACTTCTCATCTTCCCGCCTTCCGATGCTAAGACTCCCCCATCAATTTCCCTCATTGTTGATTGCGCCATCATCTCCCAGTCTACTCATGCACACGCAGTCTTGGTGTCACCCTTGACCTCTGACCTTTCGTTCACCCCCCACATTCAGTCTGTCTCCGTCCCCATCTTAAAAAACATTGCCAGCATCCATCCCTCCCTTCCAAACACAGCATGCCACTTAGGCTCTTGTCCATGCCCTGATTGTCTCCCATCTTGATTACTGTAACTCTGTCTAAGCTGGTCTTAACAGCTTCACCGCTCTACAATCCACCATGAATGCTGCTGCCAGACTTATCTTACTCTCTCATCGCTTTACTAACATCTCTCCCCTCTGTCAGTCTCTTCACTGGCTTCCTGTGCGCCTCAGGATTCATTTCAAAATCCTTACTCTTACCTTCAAAGCCCTTCGGTTCCCCTCCCTACATCTCCTCGTTCATCTCTAAATACACTCCACGCCGCTCTCTCTGCTCATCCAATGATCTCCTTCTCTCCTCTGATTTCTAGCTCTCATGCACGCTTACAAGATTTCTCCAGGGCTGCCCCTATCCTCTGGAATGCCCTCCCCCAGTCTATCCGTCTCTCTCCCTGCCTTCGATCCTTCAAAAAATCCCTCTTCCCCACTTCTTTAAGGGCGCTTATATTGCACATTAACACCCCCCCCCCCATATTCCCTTAGCTCACCTCTCCTAGTCTCTCTAATGCAGTACTTACACTAGTGTGGCTGCCCCATCCCTTACCATGGCACTAAATCCCTCTAGATTGTTAACTCCTTTGCGCAGGGACCTCCTCACCTGTTGTTGCTGTAAGTCAATTTATGTTACATACTACTTGCTATGTCCTGTCTACCCGTTGTCCAGCGCTACAGAATCTGATGGTGCTATATAAAACATAAATAATAAGTCTCTTCGCCTATCACATTGTGCATTATACAGGGCCAGCTCAGCCCTTGAGGCTGGACAAACCGGCAAACTGAATTGTAAAGCGAGAAAGCTGAAACCCCAACCCTTGCCAATGCGAGTGAGTGGGCGCCTTTCATAGGAATAGGCGGCAGGTACTGAATCATAGTTGGGCCTCATTCTGTGTCCTTGTGGTCAGTGGGACAGTCGATCGCTGTTTAGGGAGAACCTCAACTCTTGTTTGATGAGGCAAAGGCCGCTTCTTAAGAGACGTAATTACCTCTGCCAAGAAAGCGTGCTTTGCCTTGCTCATTTTAAGGGGATCCTTATGTTGTAATGCCAGTGCCAGGCTTAAGGTCTGAAGATGGCACAGCCGCACCACCAGTATATGTGCAAATCTGTTTTTTTTGGTGATACACGTGGTGTTTCTAATATTAGAACTACATTTTTATTATTTTGCTCTGTAATATTGAGGTCACTGATTCATGTTTCCCCTCTCTCGCAGTACTACCTCCACATGGACAGCAGAGGAAACAGCAGATAACAGATGACGCCATTGAATTCAGCTCTTAAGTGTTTTATGCTGATAAATATCGGTGTACACTGGAACTCGAAAGTAACTTTTTTTTTTTTTTTCCTTGAAGTTTAGTTCCGAAGCGAATGCTATAATTTCTTTTTGGTTTTTTTTTTGACCAAAGAATGGCCGTAGGATCGTAGATGATTGTGTCACTTCTTGTTTTGCACTAGATACCGCTGGCTAGACTAGAGGATCCCCTAAGCACCTGGCTCTGATGGGATACGCTGCATCTGCTGTAACGGTTTTCCTTTTAAATTAATCTCCGGTTCAATTTTTTTGCACCTGACTAATCGGTTGAGTAAAATCCCTGAGCGTTGGCACTTGGCCCAAAATAGAGCCAGTTGACAGGTTCGTATGTCTCACTAGGTGTGCGGGTTGGACTGAATTCATACGTCGTCAGATTTTATACAGTTCCCTGATAAAGATTTACATGTCCTTCCCAGTAAGATTTAAAATCTATTAATTTAAACTAGTAGGATGACTTTTTACATTGTTAAATGGAGCAGTCTCTACTGGAACGTAAACCATGTATTGTAGATATGTGTTTTGGGGGGGTTGAGCAAATCGTGTAACATAGAAATGTGCTTGATGAAGGCATGCACTACGTATGCAATAAATTGAATGTGTGTGAATCCTTCCCCAAAGTCTCTACTCTGTGCTTAATGTCATCCTGGCAAATGGTAAACAATCTGGGTAAAGTTTGATCCACAAACTTACTGCATTCGCTGGAACAAATCCGTACGGTTGGCTCTAACCAGCGGCCATAGAAAACTTCCCATGCCATGCGATGTAGAGACTCAGACCTTAAACGGTCCTTGGTCTGCTTTCCCCCCAATTATTGCTAAAACCTTTTGAAGTAACCTGTGTCACCGTGGATATTTATAAGGCATCCAAGGTAATTAAAATGTGCAAAAAATGTTTTTCTCCTGAACACTCCACCACCATATTATACCGGTAAGGAAGCGGGTAGCTGTAAACTTGCATAAACTACATGGATGAAATCCTATGAGGAATGCCCTAGTATACACTCCTACCTTCCCACTGTAATAGGATACTTAATCATTATCCCATGGAAATCTGCAATGAAGTATATGTTGGAAAATCACACAGACGTTTCACAAGTAGTGATTTCTGAAATACCAAAAATTATCCAATTTATGTGCTCGGGGGGGGGGGGGATGACTTCTATGACTGATCACTAAAGTAGTCTACATAACTGAAATCCAAACATCTGCCACAATTCGTTTAACTTCTTTAGTGCATAATATTCCACATATAATGTAAACAGACTCCTCAATAAATATGACTTCCTAATCGAGTAGCCACGGATTGGGTTCGATGCAAAGTAAGCACTTTGGGCTTTTTGTACTTTGACGTCGGTTTTGTTTTTCCCACACAGAGCACTCGGGTCAGCACAGTCCTCCTTTTGATCTTCAAATGTATTCAAGTTTCTCTGGTCGGAAAGTTAATAGAGAGATTCAGTGCCTCGTCGGAAATAGATATATTTCAAATGAGCAAATTCCCTGGTCAATTGTAACTTCAAATTACTACGAGTGACCATTGTTGGTGACCCATTAATTTTACTCGCATTTCCTTATGTTCCATACTATGCTATGATGCACTTCTTGTAGTTGGAATCTCACTTACACAATATCCGATTCTAATACTTTGTGGGCAACACATTGATGTATTCCCTTCAAATGTTCCCCGTACCTCCCGCTTATTTAAATAAACAGGTTGTTGTGGGTTAATAATGATAAATACACAAATTGTCTACACCGCTTGGTGGCTTTAAACCTTCCGATATAATACAAACATAAGGGTTGGATGTGAACGGACACAAAAAAAAAAAAAAAAAAAAAACACGTCTGGAGAAGCAGACTGCATGGAAACCGGTACCCTCGTCTGAAGAACTGCTTGCACGCCAGCATCTTACATCTGCACCTGTGTTCAAAATCACTGTTACTTAAAACGACTGATTACAGCGGCCGCAGTGACGGAAGGAATGTAAGTAAGACCATTCCGATACCTTATTATATAACATACCCTTTTTTTTTTTTTACTAAACCAATAATAACTTCAACTTGATGGCAAATAATACATTACCCGTAGAAACTCATACACCTTATTTATCAAAATACAACCCATGAAGTGGCATGAAGGTGGAGGTATGTATCGGATACTGTTCTGCTGGCATAAATCACCGGGCTCATCACGCGGGGTGTAATATCACGTCACTGTACACTACATCACTTATCCAAGACGAGAATGCAAGGTATACAGGTCTGCGCTTGAGTAAGTGTCGTGGGGAAGCCTTCCCTATCCATAAATATTTTAACCCCTTAATGACAATTGTCGGTTCTGGCACGTCATGCACTAACATCAGGTTAGTGACAATTGACGTGCCAGGACCGTCATGACTAAGCGGGTGCAGAAAGCGATCTACGTTCGCTTTCTGCACCCAAACGGTGTTGCTGTAATGCCTCGACCTTCGAGGCATTCAACAACACCACGATCGGCACTAGGGGCCATGTGTGGCCCCTCCCCGGGGTGTCAACTTCCGCCATACCTTGTATGGCGGCGGACGCCCGTCTTAAAAGCGTTTAGGAGGCGATCAACGATCACCTCCTAAACTTAAATGGTGTCGCTGGAATGCCTCGATCAGGAGGCATTCAGCGACACCAAATACTTACCCCAGGACGGGCTGTGACCGCTCCGGAGAGCGGTCACAGCCGCCGCTGCAAGTGATCTTTGCCATCCGCAAGACGGTGGCCACCCTGTAAAAAAAAAAATAAGTAAAAAGCAATCAAGTTGAAAAAGTTCGCTAGATGGTCTCCAGACCCTCTAGAGAACTCTGGCTCCACTTGCAGGTTGAATACAGGTACTGCATTCAACCATGCAAGTCAATGGAGCGCATCTTTCTAATCACTGTGATTAGTAAAATTAAATTAAAAATAACAATTAGAAAAAAAATAGTTTAAAAAAAAAACAGTAAAATGTAAAAATAATTTCCCACTGATGTCACTATCAGGGGAACCTTCAAGTGGAAAAAAATGTAAAAATAAATAAAATAATTTATATATGAAAAATATATTTTTGTGAGCAAGTCCTAAAATTGCACATTTGCTTAAAACAATTCTCGCATGGAAAGAGTTAAAATACTGGCATATTAAATGCCCAAATTTATGATTTGATGGGGTAAATTGAATTGGCCGGGTTCAACAATGTCCCAATTAACACGGGGGGAAGGATGGCCACACATCTAATTTCCCCATTTCTAATTCTAGTTCCCCACTGGACTCAGGAGATGTTGCTGAACACATATTGGGGTGTCGTGTGACAGCGGCATATACCAGGAGCTGTAAATTCATACATAAAGTAGGTGTGTGGGGGGAAAAATACACACAAAAAAATACTACTGCAAACTTGCTGTAAAATGTGTGCATGCAAAGAGTTAAAATACCAGCATTTAAAACACTCTGGGGTGTCTAGTTTTCAAAAATATATGGTTTTATTGGGCGCACTGAAATGGCACCAGCTATTTTCTGTGCATTCTATATCTCCTGCCATGTGATATACTTACTGCCCCAGCCCCGACTCTGCGAACATTGTGCGCGCGTGTGCAAAGTGCTCCACCTGATTTCACGCAGCTAACCCGTGGAAAGTGATTGGACTGCAGTGGAGGAGAGCAGCTGCCGCTGCCCCCTAAGGTTAAGTACCCTATTTTTTAAATCTTAATGAATGTGCCACTTTCCATCACCGGATGCCACTACCTGGGAGTTCACCAAGTTGGACAACAAGGAAGGACAGAGAAGGCCTGGGAGACTCCCTGCAATCAATATTCCACTGAACTGTCAAGTGCTGCCTACTGCTTTTTGTGTTTCCCCCACCTCCATTCCATTCCCATCACCATTTTCCTTCACATACCGTGTTCACAATCCTCTTGTTCCTCTTTCCTCTGTTGTTAGTAAAATCATTATCTCTCTCCAGCCATCTGCAACCCCACACTATGTCTGTAATGCACCATGACTACTTTCTTCTCCCCTTCTCTCATCCCAAGCACTTTTCAACGTCACCTCCCCTCACTCCCGTCTTGGCTACTGTTACTCTGTCTTAGCTGGTCTCCCTCTTAACCGTCTCACCTCTCTACGATCCACCATGAATGCTGCTGCCAGACTCATCTTCCTCTCCCGTCGCATACTAACGTCTCTCCCCTCTGTCAGTCTCTTCGCTGGCTGCCTGTGCGCTTCAGGATTCATTTCAAAATCCTCACTCTTTCTTTCAAAGCCCTTCACAGCGTTTCCCCTCCCTACATCTCCTCGCTCATCTCTCTAAATACACTTCACACCGGTCCCTCCGCTCATCCAACGATTTCCTTCTATCCTCTCCTCTGATTTCTAGCTCTCATGCACGCTTACGAGATTTCTCCAGGGCTGCTCCTATCCTCTGGAATGCCCTCCCCCGGTCTATCCTTCTCCCCACTGCCTTCGGTCCTTCAAAAGATCCCTCAAGACCCACTTCCTTAAGGACGCTTATAATATTGCACATTAACAACCCCCATATTCCCTTAGCTCATCTCTCCTAGTCCCTCTAATGCAATACTTACACTAGTGTGGCTAGTCTATCCCTTACAATGGCACCTTTTAACTATGGTGTAATACACCCTAAATCCCTCTAGATTGTAAGCTCCTTTGAGCAGGGCTCTCCTCACCTGTTTTTTCTGTAAGTCAATGTGTTATGTTACACGCTACTTGCTATGTCCTGTCTACCCATTGTACAGCGCTCTGGAATTTGATGGTGCGATATAAAACAGTAAATAATAAAAATAGTCTGCGCTTCGCATTCGGTTTTGTAGTCAACTACGGAGCTGAAGATAAACCCAAACACACAAAACTATTTTATACAGCCATAGTTAGCACAGTTACTGCAGGTCTTGGACTCCAATCGTATCATATTCCTCTTTCTTTTTTTTTTTTTTTTTTTTTTTTTCCTGGGTCGGGGCGGCATTTCAGACACAAAGCTATTCTGCTGGCTGAAAAATGGTCTAATCGCTATAAGCAACCACAGCAATAATCAGCTGGATCACTCCATTGGGCTTCATGATAATAAGACTAGAGCTGCAGTTAACCTAATGAAGCTGAGGGTGTTATGTGTTATGTATGTTATAATATAACTTATTAAGCGAAACCAGTTATCAGTTTTCATAATGTTTTCCTCTGATGCAGAAGGAGTCTTTCTGGCATCTTTTCTTTTTTATTTGCTTTTTTCTTCATCTGAAATTTTACTGTTTTGTTGTTTGTTTGTTTGTTTTTTGCACGGGTCCTTTCTTGGAGCTTGAACACGAGAAAACATATTTGTCAATTGGCAGAAAAAGAGAGCATTCATCAAATGGTAAGCAATTAATATTTAATCAATCAAAAGACACAGGGGATGGGGAGGAAAAGCCGGCTTTGATGGGCAGTCACGTATTATAGTACCCGCACCACGCCAGAGACAGACTGGGAAAAAGGACTGAAGAGTGGAGAGCATTTCTTTTGGTGAACAAAGGGGTAGGCAAAGGGCAAGCGTTGGCTTCATATTGGGTGCTGTCCGACGGTAACACTCGCCAGCACCGCATAATGAAAATGCCTACCTGTACCCTCCTAGCATTATAATCATGCTAAATAGAGACAGCTCTTGGTGGCCCTGGGTTGTTCCTCTCCCTACACAGATCTCCATTACTATTATTACACATTTTATCCTCGCTACACTTAAGGACAGTCTATTCTGTCCTCAACGTGGATCTGAAACCAAAAATGAACTACTGTCTACCTCTCAAATCCCTAAAGTGGGAATTAAGGAGTTAATACATATTATATGTGTTTATCCATAAGTCTCTGCTTCCATTGGAAACTCTGCAGGTTTTTGAATTCCGGACAGCACTGATTCGTATTCAATTTCTTTGTGGTACATGGTGCTAATTAACGCCCAGCAGTAATAGCCGTGTAAGGCCTCACGCATACACCTTACACTTACGGTGCTCATGGCTTCCTTTTTATTGACTTTCAACTCCGTAATCTGACTCTTTATCTGTTGTTAAAAGTCGTGGCAAGAAACCCAATCCTATTTCAGTTATCTGGCTGTAATCATCGACCTGACCGCTGTCCAGTCCTGTTCTCTGGTGACCTGACACCACTCCTGTGTAATTCGCCTGCTACCCTTGCCGAGTGACCGGACTGCGAGTTACCTACAGCCGTTGGTAAGTGACCTCACTACGGACCAAATGTTTTAGAACCCCTTCTGCTCGGTTAAGATAACTACTGCAACCTATTCCTGTTATTTGCTTCTTTAAGGGAACATACATGGAACAAGCATAAAGCCACCTTGAAGCTAAAACAAGACCAAGAACTGTCTCAGGACACACGGGCAGCCTCGATGGACTTTGGCGGTTCTGCTGTGCGGAAACGTTGGGGATCTTCCACATTATCTGCTCTTCTGCCATGTATGTATTGATTTTTTATAATTTATGCTCTAGTAGCACTTTTGTGCATAATAAAGTATTTTGCTTATTTTATTTGAACGCACCTCAATACTGCTGCTGCTGCCATATTCTAAATATTCTAAATTTCCTTGTAACAAGGGAAATGCATGGCTTTCTTGTCACTCATTGGCTGCTTTTTTTTTTTTTTTAAGAATGCATATTAATGCATATTTAACATGATTTTTTGTGAAGCTGTTTGTGACATTATATTTTCCCTTTAAGATAAGCAGTAACAGAACAGTGATATTTATCCATAGTTGTGAGTTTTTGTGTTGCCACCTACCTCTGCCGCATCAGGTGAGAAGAATCGTACGCGCCGAGACCCAGAGGCAATGATCAGGAAATATACACGGGGCTCGAGGCAGGTACTTCTCAAACATGTGTTAAAATATTGCAGTTAGTTAAATGTTTGGGGTCTGCTAGCTGTTTTCATGGAAATTTGTAGCTGTAATATAGCAAAAAGAGTTTTCTAATAATCAATTAGCCTTTTAAACTTAAACTTGAATTAGTGATAACAACGTGTCATCAGACCGCAGGCTGTTTTCTGTATTTCTGATCTGGTTGATATTTTGATGGGCCAAATGTGTATGCGTGTGTGTGTGTGAATATAATTACTGTAAAACATAAATACTGTGTATATATACATATACAAACATTAAAGATTAAATGTGTTTTTACCAAGAAAATGTAAAATTGTAGAATCCAATTACAGGACTATGTGAAACCTGTGCTGACAGCTGTGTGTTTAGAAAAGAATCTGCTACCATGCTGCTGCAGATCATCTTCATCAATGAAATGATCTGTCTCAATCTTTCATCAGCTAAAAAGTCGGGGTCAGGTCCGTTGTGCGCATGCGCGGGCTTCCAGTTTGGCGCATGCGCAGTAGGGAGACGGTCACTTCCGGGTTTGGTCGACTTCCGGTTTAGTCCGGCCCGTTGTGCGCATGCGCGAACTTCCGGTTTCGCGCATGCGCAGTAGGTGGATGCCCCACTTCCGGTTTGGCGCTTACTTCCGGTTTAGGGTCCGGTCCGTTCTGCGCATGCGCTGACTTCCGATTTCGCGCATGCGCAGTAGGTGGATGCCCCACTTCCGGTTTAGCGTCAGGTCCGTTCTGCGCATGCGCCGACTTCCGATTTCGCGCATGCGCAGTAGGTGGATGCCCCACTTCCGGTTTAGGGTCCGGTCCGTTCTGCGCATGCGCTGACTTCCGATTTCGCGCATGCGCAGTAGGTGGATGCCCCACTTCCGGTTTAGCGTCAGGTCCGTTCTGCGCATGCGCCGACTTCCGATTTCGCGCATGCGCAGTAGGTGGATGCCCCACTTCCGGTTTAGCGTCAGGTCCGTTCTGCGCATGCGCCGACTTCCGATTTCGCGCATGCGCAGTAGGTGGATGCCCCACTTCCGGTTTAGCGTCAGGTCCGTTCTGCGCATGCGCCGACTTCCCATGGCCACTTCCGGTTTGGCGCCGACTCCCGGTTTGGCGCCATATAGCTGCCAGTCAGCTGGTAGAATCTCGGTTTTGACGGTCACCTATTTGCGCGCAGCCTGTGCAGGATCGTATTTCTGCCACGTGGCTTTATTTTAAATCCGTTCTGCATCCATCAAAAGCCTTGTATAAGGATATTGCATTTCACCGATTTTCTCAAGAATCTTGTGCCTCTGTGAAAAGTGCGCTATAACATACATACATACATACATACATACATACATGTGGTGGTTTGCAGTGCGATCATCGGCCGCAGCAGAAACCTCTTCAACTTTATAGCCACCATGCCTGCCGTAAGCATTCTTGTGTTGCCTTTTTTTCTACTTAATCGAAAGATTAGACATTGGGGGACATGCTAAAACGTGTGTGCTTGGTAGCGGCTATATCACACGACCAGATTATATTTCCTAGAGCCGCTCGCTGCCAGACGCTTTTCTAGTTATTATAGTAAGCTAAAACGTTTGTTTTATGTTTGTTTTCTTCTTTTGGCCTCTGTGGCATGGCATGAGTGAAGATGCACGTCAATTAAAACATTCTGTCCGTATATTAACTTTATTTTATCTTCTAGCCTGTGGATATATTTGTGCAAGGAGACGCTGAGTTTGTAAGCTCAGGAGAATGTTGCATTTAAGTGTTTATATATGATATGTAAATGTGTGTGTGTGTGTGTGTGTGTGTATATATATATATATATATATATATATATATATATGTAGCCATGTTGTCCTGAACCATCTCCCCTTAAGGTATTCCGCCTCCCTTTTGGGAAGTACATGTAGGTCATGACATGCTGTCTAAGAGAAAAACAATAGAGGCCTACAAGGCAGAGATCTGTTCTGCTGTGTTTGCCACCTTTTAAAACCTATATCTTCAAAAAAACAAAATCATCCAAAGCAGGATCTATGGGCAATTTTTGCCATGGCTTAATGATGGTAAAAACTGTAGCTGTGTGTGTGTGTGTGGAAACTTTAGCTACAGCTAACATAGTCTTGAACAAGGCTAAATAACTGGACATACAAGATGGATTAATCGTGTCTAGCAGCTAATTCTGTAGGATTATGTCTGTCTGTATATTGTCAAGCTGGTAAGTGCTATTGGGGCTCGGGTATGTTTTTGTATGACTAGGACTTCAAGCCACAAACATTGATGAATTACATCAATTCTACAACGTGCCGGTGAACAAAATCCCGGCCAGATTGATAACTACTGGAAGAGTTTGACTGTGGTTATTGTTGCTGTGATCGTGGTGATATAACCATGTTTTGAGCCTAAGAGACAATTACTTATCTTCTCAGTAATGTTCCATTAGATGTATAATACGTTCCCCACATAGATTGTTCTTTTTTCCCCCATTTAAGATCCTTTACCTATTACAAAATGGGCAACTTGGACAACAGGACAGCAAATGCAGATCAGCTGCTCACGCAAGATGTTGAGAGGTTTTGTAACAGCGTGGTGAACCAGTATTCAAACTGAAGCAAGGTGAGTTTCCTCATGGCTCTTCTAGTTGTGAGTGTTTTGTTACCTTTTTTTTTTTTTTTTTTTTTTTTAGTTTGTGCTGGGTACTTCAAAAATAGGCTATGGCCCTTTATGCTCTTACTGTATTCCTTTCACAAGGAAAATAATTATAAAGTTAATGTAGCTGCCATTTATATTACCGGTGTATTACTTACACTGTGAGATTTACAGACAGGGGCCTCCTTTACAAATGTATCCATAGCTATTTTACCCCAATAAAGTGGTCTGTAGACTGTTGTACTTTCATGACTGCGTTTACATTTTATATAGCACCAACAGATTTGGTAGAGCTGTTACGATAGGGTACCCTAAAAGTAAATGCAACTTACAAATGAACATACGTTAAATATACTGGTACCGAAGATGACAATCTTTTGGCTACACTTATTATGCCTCCCCTTTTATTATGCTGTTATTTATCAATACAATTTACACACATGCATACGCTGTTCTTGTGAATAACATGTAATCATTTGCCACGTTAACTAGTGGCTTGCTTTCCTATTCTCCTATATTATAGATATTTCCCATTATTGTTGCGGGTACATAGAGTTGTTTTATTGTGAGTTTCATTTGTTATTTTTTTTTCTTCAGCCATTTTTGGATATCGTTCTGTATATCGTCAAGCTGACAAATGCTTTTGGCGTTCAGGTATGTTTTTGTGTGACTAGGGCTTCTTTAACAACACAAGTCACAAATATTGATGAATTACATCTATTGTGCGAAGAGCAGAGGGCCAAAATCCCGGTCAGATTGAACAGATTTGACTGTGGTTATTACTGCTGTGGTCATCATGATATAACCAGGTCCCCCCCCCCCCCCCCATGTTATCTGAATTTTTCATAATGTAGAAAATCAGCCAGGACAAATCATTCTTCACATGCTGATATATTTTGTTTTTTAGTTGCATCCAAGTCAAAGCCTCAATATTATACGCACATGGATTACTTTTAAGAGTTTATGGTAGATTTTTTTTTTTTTTTTTTATGGTATATTGATTATTTTTTTATTCTTTCAAGTAACCTTTTAATATATTGTATTAATATTATATAATATTATCTAAAGGGCTCCATTTTGCTAGTAACTGGCGTTTCACTCAAGGCAGTCTGTTGTGCAATGGTGTGGGGCATCCGGCTTTATTAGAGCATAAATCTCCATGGGGCTTCCAAGAGATGCAACATTACAATGTGAACATGGTGGTTTTTGGCTACTCACACCAGACAGGAGACCATCAGAAAATGTTACTCTTAAGAATTATTTGCATGTCATTACTAGTAATATTTTTACGTTTGCTATAGAAGATGGTGACAGTTTAGCATTATTATTATTTACTGTGGGATATAGGTAGGCTGAGGCAGTGGGAGACACTCTGTATGCCTGGGTCTCTCAGATGGCTTCATCTGCATATAGCTGTGTAAAAAGTAGACTGTTTATTGATTTTAAGTGGTCAGTGTCTATGCTGGCATTTAATGTCTGTGATGTGCTTTTTGATTATTGCAGATCTAGAGACTGTGGTTGGTTACCTGGTTGTCAGCAGTCCGTTCCTCACCCCTAACCACCCTGCGTGGACTGAGCTGAGCTCCTTGAGGTGAGTGAAATAATGGTGGGATAAACGATGATATACTCTGCAGCCGGGCATGTTCTTAATGTTTAATGCTTTGCCTTGAAGGATTATTACCAGAGTGGAAGAATGCTGCTGAGGATGTCTCAGGCATTGGGACGAATCGTCCTCGCAGGACGGGAAATGACAATATCTTACATAGAGACCATATGACTTTGGGAACGTTACGGGACCAAGTCATTTACCCAGACACTCCAGAACACTGGAAACGTAAAGGTATTCCTGATAAGGCGAGAAAAACGGTCCGGTATGTTGAAACTTCTCTTCTAATTTTCTTACACACTGAAATGACTTGCTTAGCTGTATTTAGTTAAGTGGCTTAACTACTCATCTTTGTTTTATATTCACTCCCTAGGTATTGAAGGAATACCTTGACAATGTGCAGCTGGGTTAGATTTTGGAACGTGAAGGCGGCTGGGACAGTCTTCAAGACTGGATGTACTGAGTGGGGGCGAAAAGCAGAGGATGGCAGTACGTATTTGATCTTGGTTTTAATTTACAGACTACAGAATTCTGATTTTCTAGCATTGTATATGTGTCAATTTATAGGCTGAGCTGGTGTGTTCAGTGGATGAGACACACTGCGATACTAGGATTACAGAGGAATTGGATTTAACTTTCAATATTCTGTTTTTGACAGCTAATAAATCCATCCAACTATCTCCAATTTGTACTTGCTCAACAATGAAATGAAATGGGGAAAAAAAACATAGTAAAACTTTATAATAGAAGCAAGTCTATAATAAAAGCAAGTCTGGGTAATCTAACTTCAAATTCACATTTTCTGAAATTAGTATTTTTCACTGTGGCTATGCTAAATCAGTCACTTTGGATTATTGACTTTGATTACGATACACAAGAGTCTTACAGCTGTGGCAATAACACCAATGTGCACAAAACTGTAAATATGGACAGTTGAAGATCCCTATGGAACCCTGTGCTAACTAATCGACCAAAGCTTCGCTCCTGTAGTTAATAAAACTAAACACACGGTGCCCAAGCAGTGCAGATTGGGATTCCGCATACGCCCAGAGCTCCTGGTGAAGGACGGCAGGCAGTTTATAATTGTTTGACGTTTATAAAGAAATGTCATTAGCGCGTGGACCTTATAAATTCTGTGACATTTTCTGCCGTTGACAGAATTTTATCCACAGAAGCCATCCGATCGTGGAAACTTTTTGCTGTCCGTGTGTTCCAAAATCAGTTGCTTAGACGTCGTCTTACACACGCTCCAGATTTTCATACATTGGTCTTCTAATGCCGTCTGTTGTCTCCAGCACGTTGCCTCTTTCAACTGTGAACAAAGCTATTCCAACCTAAGAGGATAAGAAAAGGAAGCACAGTGTCACCCAGAAAGTCCCTATGGAAGCACCACGAGGTAAATCTTTTAAACATTTCATGAAAGCACTGCAGAGTCTGCATAATTGTATTTAAAAAAAAAAAATCATAATTCCCTTCATCTCTAAAGAAAATGCTATGAAAAGGGCTCCTAGCCTGAAAAGAAAAGGTAGACCATGCGTTTATTCAAGACATTGTGTATCTTCATTAACCTTCTAGACAGATACACCTGTTGACCACACTACAACTTCTACTACTACCACTACTTGGAGACTTAATGTGCCCCTTTTGCTAAACCCGCATTTATAGTTCTTTACACTAAATACGTATATGTAACTATGCTTAGGCATTTAATAAGCAAGGCATATATGTTACAAACCCACCTTAAGTGTATACCCTTGGGGGTTATCTTCTCCTTCTCACTGAATCTACATGATTATTCCTCACCATTATGTTACCTTTACGCCGTTGTTCATTTGTAAGGGTGGGTGGGGAGAAGGTTTAGGACATGAATACTGATTAGATAAAGGTGTCCCTGGCTCTCACAGATCTCCGCACAGACCTCAGCTCTATTAACCTTCAGAACTCAATCAATTTACTCTCTCTCCTATCTCAAACATGACATGCCCTTAACAACGCCACCTCTGTCTATAACTCCACTCTCGCATCTGCTCTCTATCATGTAGCACCAGTTACTACTCGCTCCTCGCGACGTTCACGCTTCCAACCCTGGCACATGACTGTAACCCCAACACCTACGTCGATGTTCCCGCACCGCTCAACGTAGTTGGCAAAAGTCCCCTCATTCCATGTCTGACTTTCTGCGCTATAAATGAATGCTATGTTCCTACTACTCTGCCTTCAATCTCCTCCCTGTCTTACAACCCTAAACGACTCTAATAATGCTTTCAATTCCCTGCTTCAACCGATCCCTACGACCCCTTCCACTAACCTTAATGCATCAGACTTTGCCACATACTTCGATAATAAAATGAAAACTATCAGAGATGACATATCTGCACAGTCACCGCCCTGCCCTCATCCTTAGGCTTTCAATACCACCTGTATGCTGATGAAGCCCAGATCTATCTATCCTCCCCTGATCTCTCTCCCTCTGCCTTAGATCGTGTAACTAACTGCCTTGCATCTGTCTCCACCTGGATATCAACATGTTTCTTGAAACTTAACCTCTCCAAAACAGGACTTCTCATCTTCCCGCCTTCCGATGCTAAGACTCCCCCATCAATTTCCCTCATTGTTGATTGCGCCATCATCTCCCAGTCTACTCATGCACACGCAGTCTTGGTGTCACCCTTGACCTCTGACCTTTCGTTCACCCCCCACATTCAGTCTGTCTCCGTCCCCATCTTAAAAAACATTGCCAGCATCCATCCCTCCCTTCCAAACACAGCATGCCACTTAGGCTCTTGTCCATGCCCTGATTGTCTCCCATCTTGATTACTGTAACTCTGTCTAAGCTGGTCTTAACAGCTTCACCGCTCTACAATCCACCATGAATGCTGCTGCCAGACTTATCTTACTCTCTCATCGCTTTACTAACATCTCTCCCCTCTGTCAGTCTCTTCACTGGCTTCCTGTGCGCCTCAGGATTCATTTCAAAATCCTTACTCTTACCTTCAAAGCCCTTCGGTTCCCCTCCCTACATCTCCTCGTTCATCTCTAAATACACTCCACGCCGCTCTCTCCGCTCATCCAATGATCTCCTTCTCTCCTCTGATTTCTAGCTCTCATGCACGCTTACAAGATTTCTCCAGGGCTGCCCCTATCCTCTGGAATGCCCTCCCCCAGTCTATCCGTCTCTCTCCCTGCCTTCGATCCTTCAAAAAATCCCTCTTCCCCACTTCTTTAAGGGCGCTTATATTGCACATTAACACCCCCCCCCCATATTCCCTTAGCTCACCTCTCCTAGTCTCTCTAATGCAGTACTTACACTAGTGTGGCTGCCCCATCCCATACCATGGCACTAAATCCCTCTAGATTGTTAACTCCTTTGCGCAGGGACCTCCTCACCTGTTGTTGCTGTAAGTCAATTTGTTATGTTACATACTACTTGCTATGTCCTGTCTACCCGTTGTCCAGCGCTACAGAATCTGATGGTGCTATATAAAACATAAATAATAAGTCTCTTCGCCTATCACATTGTGCATTATACAGGGCCAGCTCAGCCCTTGAGGCTGGACAAACCGGCAAACTGAATTGTAAAGCGAGAAAGCTGAAACCCCAACCCTTGCCAATGCGAGTGAGTGGGCGCCTTTCATAGGAATAGGCGGCAGGTACTGAATCATAGTTGGGCCTCATTCTGTGTCCTTGTGGTCAGTGGGACAGTCGATCGCTGTTTAGGGAGAACCTCAACTCTTGTTTGATGAGGCAAAGGCCGCTTCTTAAGAGACGTAATTACCTCTGCCAAGAAAGCGTGCTTTGCCTTGCTCATTTTAAGGGGATCCTTATGTTGTAATGCCAGTGCCAGGCTTAAGGTCTGAAGATGGCACAGCCGCACCACCAGTATATGTGCAAATCTGTTTTTTTTGGTGATACACGTGGTGTTTCTAATATTAGAACTACATTTTTATTATTTTGCTCCGTAGTATTGAGGTCACTGATTCATGTTTCCCCTCTCTCGCAGTACTACCTCCACATGGACAGCAGAGGAAACAGCAGATAACAGATGACGCCATTGAATTCAGCTCTTAAGTGTTTTATGCTGATAAATATCGGTGTACACTGGAACTCGAAAGTAACTTTTTTTTTTTTTTCCTTGAAGTTTAGTTCCGAAGCGAATGCTATAATTTCTTTTTGGTTTTTTTTTTGACCAAAGAATGGCCGTAGGATCGTAGATGATTGTGTCACTTCTTGTTTTGCACTAGATACCGCTGGCTAGACTAGAGGATCCCCTAAGCACCTGGCTCTGATGGGATACGCTGCATCTGCTGTAACGGTTTTCCTTTTAAATTAATCTCCGGTTCAATTTTTTTGCACCTGACTAATCGGTTGAGTAAAATCCCTGAGCGTTGGCACTTGGCCCAAAATAGAGCCAGTTGACAGGTTCGTATGTCTCACTAGGTGTGCGGGTTGGACTGAATTCATACGTCGTCAGATTTTATACAGTTCCCTGATAAAGATTTACATGTCCTTCCCAGTAAGATTTAAAATCTATTAATTTAAACTAGTAGGATGACTTTTTACATTGTTAAATGGAGCAGTCTCTACTGGAACGTAAACCATGTATTGTAGATATGTGTTTTGGGGGGGTTGAGCAAATCGTGTAACATAGAAATGTGCTTGATGAAGGCATGCACTACGTATGCAATAAATTGAATGTGTGTGAATCCTTCCCCAAAGTCTCTACTCTGTGCTTAATGTCATCCTGGCAAATGGTAAACAATCTGGGTAAAGTTTGATCCACAAACTTACTGCATTCGCTGGAACAAATCCGTACGGTTGGCTCTAACCAGCGGCCATAGAAAACTTCCCATGCCATGCGATGTAGAGACTCAGACCTTAAACGGTCCTTGGTCTGCTTTCCCCCCAATTATTGCTAAAACCTTTTGAAGTAACCTGTGTCACCGTGGATATTTATAAGGCATCCAAGGTAATTAAAATGTGCAAAAAATGTTTTTCTCCTGAACACTCCACCACCATATTATACCGGTAAGGAAGCGGGTAGCTGTAAACTTGCATAAACTACATGGATGAAATCCTATGAGGAATGCCCTAGTATACACTCCTACCTTCCCACTGTAATAGGATACTTAATCATTATCCCATGGAAATCTGCAATGAAGTATATGTTGGAAAATCACACAGACGTTTCACAAGTAGTGATTTCTGAAATACCATAAATTATCCAATTTATGTGCTCGGGGGGGGGGGGGGGGGAATGACTTCTATGACTTCTATGACTGATCACTAAAGTAGTCTACATAACTGAAATCCAAACATCTGCCACAATTCGTTTAACTTCTTTAGTGCATAATATTCCACATATAATGTAAACAGACTCCTCAATAAATATGACTTCCTAATCGAGTAGCCACGGATTGGGTTCGATGCTAAGTAAGCACTTTGGGCTTTTTGTACTTTGACGTCGGTTTTGTTTTTCCCACACAGAGCACTCGGGTCAGCACAGTCCTCCTTTTGATCTTCAAATGTATTCAAGTTTCTCTGGTCGGAAAGTTAATAGAGAGATTCAGTGCCTCGTCGGAAATAGATATATTTCAAATGAGCAAATTCCCTGG
Source organism: Spea bombifrons (assembly GCF_027358695.1). Lineage (NCBI taxonomy): Eukaryota > Metazoa > Chordata > Amphibia > Anura > Pelobatidae > Spea > Spea bombifrons. The sequence goes on from NC_071094.1 coordinate 35,579,933, forward strand.
TCAATTGTAACTTCAAATTACTACGAGTGACCATTGTTGGTGACCCATTAATTTTACTCGCATTTCCTTATGTTCCATACTATGCTATGATGCACTTCTTGTAGTTGGAATCTCACTTACACAATATCCGATTCTAATACTTTGTGGGCAACACATTGATGTATTCCCTTCAAATGTTCCCCGTGCCTCCCGCTTATTTAGGGTAAATCAAATTTTATTGTTTTTCAAACAGTCGAGGGAGGGATACAGAAAGGAAAAAAGGGGAGGGGGGGGACACAGGTAGCATCACAGTAGGTTACAGGAGTGGTACCCAGCATGCCGTCACAGAACAAAAGACGGGCCATGATGAAATGCAAGAGCAATATCACACAGAATGACATATGTAAAACTAACAAAACAAGGGACCAGGCACACGTCCCTCAAAAAGAGGGCACAGCATGAATGAATCCAAAAGCACACAGGCGAACGTTAACACAGGTTCCAGAACAGCAGAGCAGGTGGACACCATGTAGTAGTGTAACGTGTGTGAGGCAGATGGGCGAAATTAGGAAAATGAAGGCAGCATCCGCAGGGTCGCGGAAACAAAACAAGCGGACCATGAGACAAGGTCCAGGACCAGCGGGTCAAGCGCGTGAGAAAGAAGGAGCCCATTAGCACATAGGAAAGGACTCAGAAGAGGAGAGCAATTGTCGTGGCACCACGAGACCGGGAAACCTGATCACGGAGCAACAGTGAAGTGGCGAGACAGCAAACATAGCGGATTCAGGTAAGCAGAGAGCGAACCAGGGGGCCAGACATAAAGTCCAGCCAATAGAACCACATTTTCTGATACCTCTCAGCAGCCCCCGTGGCCAAAAGGGACAACTCCTCCAACACCCGTATCTGTTCCACCCGAAGGATCCACTCCTTGGTAGTAGGGGGAGCAGGATCACCCCAGTGCAGGGGGACCAACGCCTTAGCAACCGCCTCCCGCTTATTTAAATAAACAGGTTGTTGTGGGTTAATAATGATAAATACACAAATTGTCTACACCGCTTGGTGGCTTTAAACCTTCCGATATAATACAAACATAAGGGTTGGATGTGAACGGACACAAAAAAAAAAAAAAAAAAAACGTCTGGAGAAGCAGACTGCATGGAAACCGGTACCCTCGTCTGAAGAACTGCTTGCACGCCAGCATCTTAGATCTGCACCTGTGTTCAAAATCACTGTTACTTAAAACGACTGATTACAGCGGCCGCAGTGACGGAAGGAATGTAAGTAAGACCATTCCGATACCTTATTATATAACATACCCTTTTTTTTTTTTACTAAACCAATAATAACTTCAACTTGATGGCAAATAATACATTACCCGTAGAAACTCATACACCTTATTTATCAAAATACAACCCATGAAGTGGCATGAAGGTGGAGGTATGTATCGGCTACTAGGATACTGTTCTGCTGGCATAAATCACCGGGCTCATCACGCGGGGTGTAATATCACGTCACTGTACACTACATCACTTATCCAAGACGAGAATGCAAGGTATACAGGTCTGCGCTTGAGTAAGTGTCGTGGGGAAGCCTTCCCTATCCATAAATATTTTAACCCCTTAATGACAATTGTCGGTTCTGGCACGTCATGCACTAACATCAGGTTAGTGACAATTGACGTGCCAGGACCGTCATGACTAAGCGGGTGCAGAAAGCGATCTACGTTCGCTTTCTGCACCCAAACGGTGTTGCTGTAATGCCTCGACCTCGAGGCATTCAGCAACACCACGATCGGCACTAGGGGCCATGTGTGGCCCCTCCCCGGGGTGTCAACTTCCGCCATACCTTGTATGGCGGCGGACGCCCGTCTTAAAAGCGTTTAGGAGGCGATCAACGATCACCTCCTAAACTTAAATGGTGTCGCTGGAATGCCTCGATCAGGAGGCATTCAGCGACACCAAATACTTACCCCAGGACGGGCTGTGACCGCTCCGGAGAGCGGTCACAGCCGCCGCTGCAAGTGATCTTTGCCATCCGCAAGACGGTGGCCACCCTGTAAAAAAAAAAATAAGTAAAAAGCAATCAAGTTGAAAAAGTTCGCTAGATGGTCTCCAGACCCTCTAGAGAACTCTGGCTCCACTTGCAGGTTGAATACAGGTACTGCATTCAACCATGCAAGTCAATGGAGCGCATCTTTCTAATCACTGTGATTAGTAAAATTAAATTAAAAATAACAATTAGAAAAAAAATAGTTTAAAAAAAAAACAGTAAAATGTAAAAATCAGGGGAACCTTCAAGTGGAAAAAAATGTAAAAATAAATAAAATAATTTATATATGAAAAATATATTTTTGTGAGCAAGTCCTAAAATTGCACATTTGCTTAAAACAATTCTCGCATGGAAAGAGTTAAAATACTGGCATATTAAATGCCCAAATTTATGATTTGATGGGGTAAATTGAATTGGCCGGGTTCAACAATGTCCCAATTAACACGGGGGGAAGGATGGCCACACATCTAATTTCCAATTAGAAAAATGCACACGTCCCAAATGTGGCCTTTTAGTTCCCCACTGGACTCAGGAGATGTTGCTGAACACATATTGGGGTGTCGTGTGACAGCGGCATATACCAGGAGCTGTAAATTCATACATAAAGTAGGTGTGTGGGGGGAAAAATACACACAAAAAAATACTACTGCAAACTTGCTGTAAAATGTGTGCATGCAAAGAGTTAAAATACCAGCATTTAAAACACTCTGGGGTGTCTAGTTTTCAAAAATATATGGTTTTATTGGGCGCACTGAAATGCCACCAGCTATTTTCTGTGCATTCTATATCTCCTGCCATGTGATATACTTACTGCCCCAGCCCCGACTCTGCGAACATTGTGTGCGCGTGTGCAAAGTGCTCCACCTGATTTCACGCAGCTAACCCGTGGAAAGTGATTGGACTGCAGTGGAGGAGAGCAGCTGCCGCTGCCCCCTAAGGTTAAGTACCCTATTTTTTAAATCTTAATGAATGTGCCACTTTCCATCACCGGATGCCACTACCTGGGAGTTCACCAAGTTGGACAACAAGGAAGGACAGAGAAGGCCTGGGAGACTCCCTGCAATCAATATTCCACTGAACTGTCAAGTGCTGCCTACTGCTTTTTGTGTTTCCCCCACCTCCATTCCATTCCCATCACCATTTTCCTTCACATACCGTGTTCACAATCCTCTTGTTCCTCTTTCCTCTGTTGTTAGTAAAATCATTATCTCTCTCCAGCCATCTGCAACCCCACACTATGTCTGTAATGCACCATGACTACTTTCTTCTCCCCTTCTCTCATCCCAAGCACTTTTCAACGTCACCTCCCCTCACTCCCGTCTTGGCTACTGTTACTCTGTCTTAGCTGGTCTCCCTCTTAACCGTCTCACCTCTCTACAATCCACCATGAATGCTGCTGCCAGACTCATCTTCCTCTCCCGTCGCATACTAACGTCTCTCCCCTCTGTCAGTCTCTTCGCTGGCTGCCTGTGCGCTTCAGGATTCATTTCAAAATCCTCACTCTTTCTTTCAAAGCCCTTCACAGCGTTTCCCCTCCCTACATCTCCTCGCTCATCTCTCTAAATACACTTCACACCGGTCCCTCCGCTCATCCAACGATTTCCTTCTATCCTCTCCTCTGATTTCTAGCTCTCATGCACGCTTACGAGATTTCTCCAGGGCTGCTCCTATCCTCTGGAATGCCCTCCCCCGGTCTATCCTTCTCCCCACTGCCTTCGGTCCTTCAAAAGATCCCTCAAGACCCACTTCCTTAAGGACGCTTATAATATTGCACATTAACAACCCCCATATTCCCTTAGCTCATCTCTCCTAGTCCCTCTAATGCAATACTTACACTAGTGTGGCTAGTCTATCCCTTACAATGGCACCTTTTAACTATGGTGTAATACACCCTAAATCCCTCTAGATTGTAAGCTCCTTTGAGCAGGGCTCTCCTCACCTGTTTTTTCTGTAAGTCAATGTGTTATGTTACACGCTACTTGCTATGTCCTGTCTACCCATTGTACAGCGCTCTGGAATTTGATGGTGCGATATAAAACAGTAAATAATAAAAATAGTCTGCGCTTCGCATTCGGTTTTGTAGTCAACTACGGAGCTGAAGATAAACCCAAACACACAAAACTATTTTATACAGCCATAGTTAGCACAGTTACTGCAGGTCTTGGACTCCAATCGTATCATATTCCTCTTTCTTTTTTTTTTTTTTTTTCCTGGGTCGGGGCGGCATTTCAGACACAAAGCTATTCTGCTGGCTGAAAAATGGTCTAATCGCTATAAGCAACCACAGCAATAATCAGCTGGATCACTCCATTGGGCTTCATGATAATAAGACTAGAGCTGCAGTTAACCTAATGAAGCTGAGGGTGTTATGTGTTATGTATGTTATAATATAACTTATTAAGCGAAACCAGTTATCAGTTTTCATAATGTTTTCCTCTGATGCAGAAGGAGTCTTTCTGGCATCTTTTCTTTTTTATTTGCTTTTTTCTTCATCTGAAATTTTACTGTTTTGTTGTTTGTTTGTTTGTTTTTTGCACGGGTCCTTTCTTGGAGCTTGAACACGAGAAAACATATTTGTCAATTGGCAGAAAAAGAGAGCATTCATCAAATGGTAAGCAATTAATATTTAATCAATCAAAAGACACAGGGGATGGGGAGGAAAAGCCGGCTTTGATGGGCAGTCACGTATTATAGTACCCGCACCACGCCAGAGACAGACTGGGAAAAAGGACTGAAGAGTGGAGAGCATTTCTTTTGGTGAACAAAGGGGTAGGCAAAGGGCAAGCGTTGGCTTCATATTGGGTGCTGTCCGACGGTAACACTCGCCAGCACCGCATAATGAAAATGCCTACCTGTACCCTCCTAGCATTATAATCATGCTAAATAGAGACAGCTCTTGGTGGCCCTGGGTTGTTCCTCTCCCTACACAGATCTCCATTACTATTATTACACATTTTATCCTCGCTACACTTAAGGACAGTCTATTCTGTCCTCAACGTGGATCTGAAACCAAAAATGAACTACTGTCTACCTCTCAAACCCCTAAAGTGGGAATTAAGGAGTTAATACATATTATATGTGTTTATCCATAAGTCTCTGCTTCCATTGGAAACTCTGCAGGTTTTTGAATTCCGGACAGCACTGATTCGTATTCAATTTCTTTGTGGTACATGGTGCTAATTAACGCCCAGCAGTAATAGCCGTGTAAGGCCTCACGCATACACCTTACACTTACGGTGCTCATGGCTTCCTTTTTATTGACTTTCAACTCCGTAATCTGACTCTTTATCTGTTGTTAAAAGTCGTGGCAAGAAACCCAATCCTATTTCAGTTATCTGGCTGTAATCATCGACCTGACCGCTGTCCAGTCCTGTTCTCTGGTGACCTGACACCACTCCTGTGTAATTCGCCTGCTACCCTTGCCGAGTGACCGGACTGCGAGTTACCTACAGCCGTTGGTAAGTGACCTCACTACGGACCAAATGTTTTAGAACCCCTTCTGCTCGGTTAAGATAACTACTGCAACCTATTCCTGTTATTTGCTTCTTTAAGGGAACATACATGGAACAAGCATAAAGCCACCTTGAAGCTAAAACAAGACCAAGAACTGTCTCAGGACACACGGGCAGCCTCGATGGACTTTGGCGGTTCTGCTGTGCGGAAACGTTGGGGATCTTCCACATTATCTGCTCTTCTGCCATGTATGTATTGATTTTTTATAATTTATGCTCTAGTAGCACTTTTGTGCATAACATTTTGCTTATTTTATTTGAACGCACCTCAATACTGCTGCTGCTGCTGCCATATTCTAAATATTCTAAATTTCCTTGTAACAAGGGAAATGCATGGCTTTCTTGTCACTCATTGGCTGCTTTTTTTTTTTTTTAAGAATGCATATTAATGCATATTTAACATGATTTTTTGTGAAGCTGTTTGTGACATTATATTTTCCCTTTAAGATAAGCAGTAACAGAACAGTGATATTTATCCATGGTTGTGAGTTTTTGTGTTGCCACCTACCTCTGCCGCATCAGGTGAATGATCAGGAAATATACACGGGGCTCGAGGCAGGTACTTCTCAAACATGTGTTAAAATATTGCAGTTAGTTAAATGTTTGGGGTCTGCTAGCTGTTTTCATGGAAATTTGTAGCTGTAATATAGCAAAAAGAGTTTTCTAATAATCAATTAGCCTTTTAAACTTAAACTTGAATTAGTGATAACAACGTGTCATCAGACCGCAGGCTGTTTTCTGTATTTCTGATCTGGTTGATATTTTGATGGGCCAAATGTGTATGCGTGTGTGTGTGTGAATATAATTGCTGTAAAACATAAATACTGTGTATATATACATATACAAACATTAAAGATTAAATGTGTTTTTACCAAGAAAATGTAAAATTGTAGAATCCAATTACAGGACTATGTGAAACCTGTGCTGACAGCTGTGTGTTTAGAAAAGAATCTGCTACCATGCTGCTGCAGATCATCTTCATCAATGAAATGATCTGTCTCAATCTTTCATCAGCTAAAAAGTCGGGGTCAGGTCCGTTGTGCGCATGCGCGGGCTTCCAGTTTGGCGCATGCGCAGTAGGGAGACGGTCACTTCCGGGTTTGGTCGACTTCCGGTTTAGTCCGGCCCGTTGTGCGCATGCGCGAACTTCCGGTTTCGCGCATGCGCAGTAGGTGGATGCCCCACTTCCGGTTTGGCGCTTACTTCCGGTTTAGGGTCCGGTCCGTTCTGCGCATGCGCTGACTTCCGATTTCGCGCATGCGCAGTAGGTGGATGCCCCACTTCCGGTTTAGCGTCAGGTCCGTTCTGCGCATGCGCTGGCTTCCGATTTCGCGCATGCGCAGTAGGTGGATGCCCCACTTCCGGTTTAGCGTCAGGTCCGTTCTGCGCATGCGCTGACTTCCGATTTCGCGCATGCGCAGTAGGTGGATGCCCCACTTCCGGTTTAGCGTCAGGTCCGTTCTGCGCATGCGCTGACTTCCGATTTCGCGCATGCGCAGTAGGTGGATGCCCCACTTCCGGTTTAGCGTCTGGTCCGTTCTGCGCATGCGCCGACTTCCGATTTCGCGCATGCGCAGTAGGTGGATGCCCCACTTCCGGTTTAGCGTCAGGTCCGTTCTGCGCATGCGCCGACTTCCCATGGCCACTTCCGGTTTGGTGCCGACTCCCGGTTTGGCGCCATATAGCTGCCAGTCAGCTGGTAGAATCTCGGTTTTGACGGTCACCTATTTGCGCGCAGCCTGTGCAGGATCGTATTTCTGCCACGTGGCTTTATTTTAAATCCGTTCTGCATCCATCAAAAGCCTTGTATAAGGATATTGCATTTCACCGATTTTCTCAAGAATCTTGTGCCTCTGTGAAAAGTGCGCTATAACATACATACATACATACATACATACATGTGGTGGTTTGCAGTGCGATCATCGGCCGCAGCAGAAACCTCTTCAACTTTATAGCCACCATGCCTGCCGTAAGCATTCTTGTGTTGCCTTTTTTTCTACTTAATCGAAAGATTAGACATTGGGGGACATGCTAAAACGTGTGTGCTTGGTAGCGGCTATATCACACGACCAGATTATATTTCCTAGAGCCGCTCGCTGCCAGACGCTTTTCTAGTTATTATAGTAAGCTAAAACGTTTGTTTTATGTTTGTTTTCTTCTTTTGGCCTCTGTGGCATGGCATGAGTGAAGATGCACGTCTCTTAAAACATTCTGTCCGTATATTAACTTTATTTTATCTTCTAGCCTGTGGATATATTTGTGCAAGGAGACGCTGAGTTTGTAAGCTCAGGAGAATGTTGCATTTAAGTGTTTATATATGATATGTAAATGTGTGTGTGTGTGTGTGTGTGTATATATATATATATATATATATATATATATATGTAGCCATGTTGTCCTGAACCATCTCCCCTTAAGGTATTCCGCCTCCCTTTTGGGAAGTACATGTAGGTCATGACATGCTGTCTAAGAGAAAAACAATAGAGGCCTACAAGGCAGAGATCTGTTCTGCTGTGTTTGCCACCTTTTAAAACCTATATCTTCAAAAAAACAAAATCATCCAAAGCAGGATCTATGGGCAATTTTTGCCATGGCTTAATGATGGTAAAAACTGTAGCTGTGTGTGTGTGTGTGGAAACTTTAGCTACAGCTAACATAGTCTTGAACAAGGCTAAATAACTGGACATACAAGATGGATTAATCGTGTCTAGCAGCTAATTCTGTAGGATTATGTCTGTCTGTATATTGTCAAGCTGGTAAGTGCTATTGGGGCTCGGGTATGTTTTTGTATGACTAGGACTTCAAGCCACAAACATTGATGAATTACATCAATTCTACAACGTGCCGGTGAACAAAATCCCGGCCAGATTGATAACTACTGGAAGAGTTTGACTGTGGTTATTGTTGCTGTGATCGTGGTGATATAACCATGTTTTGAGCCTAAGAGACAATTACTTATCTTCTCAGTAATGTTCCATTAGATGTATAATACGTTCCCCACATAGATTGTTCTTTTTTCCCCCATTTAAGATCCTTTACCTATTACAAAATGGGCAACTTGGACAACAGGACAGCAAATGCAGATCAGCTGCTCACGCAAGATGTTGAGAGGTTTTGTAACAGCGTGGTGAACCAGTATTCAAACTGAAGCAAGGTGAGTTTCCTCATGGCTCTTCTAGTTGTGAGTGTTTTGTTACCTTTTTTTTTTTTTTTTTTTTTTAGTTTGTGCTGGGTACTTCAAAAATAGGCTATGGCCCTTTATGCTCTTACTGTATTCCTTTCACAAGGAAAATAATTATAAAGTTAATGTAGCTGCCATTTATATTACCGGTGTATTACTTACACTGTGAGATTTACAGACAGGGGCCTCCTTTACAAATGTATCCATAGCTATTTTACCCCAATAAAGTGGTCTGTAGACTGTTGTACTTTCATGACTGCGTTTACATTTTATATAGCACCAACAGATTTGGTAGAGCTGTTACGATAGGGTACCCTAAAAGTAAATGCAACTTACAAATGAACATACGTTAAATATACTGGTACCGAAGATGACAATCTTTTGGCTACACTTATTATGCCTCCCCTTTTATTATGCTGTTATTTATCAATACAATTTACACACATGCATACGCTGTTCTTGTGAATAACATGTAATCATTTGCCACGTTAACTAGTGGCTTGCTTTCCTATTCTCCTATATTATAGATATTTCCCATTATTGTTGCGGGTACATAGAGTTGTTTTATTGTGAGTTTCATTTGTTATTTTTTTTTCTTCAGCCATTTTTGGATATCGTTCTGTATATCGTCAAGCTGACAAATGCTTTTGGCGTTCAGGTATGTTTTTGTGTGACTAGGGCTTCTTTAACAACACAAGTCACAAATATTGATGAATTACATCTATTGTGCGAAGAGCAGAGGGCCAAAATCCCGGTCAGATTGAACAGATTTGACTGTGGTTATTACTGCTGTGGTCATCATGATATAACCAGGTCCCCCCCCCCCCCCCCATGTTATCTGAATTTTTCATAATGTAGAAAATCAGCCAGGACAAATCATTCTTCACATGCTGATATATTTTGTTTTTTAGTTGCATCCAAGTCAAAGCCTCAATATTATACGCACATGGATTACTTTTAAGAGTTTATGGTAGATTTTTTTTTTTTTTTTTTTATGGTATATTGATTATTTTTTTATTCTTTCAAGTAACCTTTTAATATATTGTATTAATATTATATAATATTATCTAAAGGGCTCCATTTTGCTAGTAACTGGCGTTTCACTCAAGGCAGTCTGTTGTGCAATGGTGTGGGGCATCCGGCTTTATTAGAGCATAAATCTCCATGGGGCTTCCAAGAGATGCAACGTTACAATGTGAACATGGTGGTTTTTGGCTACTCACACCAGACAGGAGACCATCAGAAAATGTTACTCTTAAGAATTATTTGCATGTCATTACTAGTAATATTTTTACGTTTGCTATAGAAGATGGTGACAGTTTAGCATTATTATTATTTACTGTGGGATATAGGTAGGCTGAGGCAGTGGGAGACACTCTGTATGCCTGGGTCTCTCAGATGGCTTCATCTGCATATAGCTGTGTAAAAAGTAGACTGTTTATTGATTTTAAGTGGTCAGTGTCTATGCTGGCATTTAATGTCTGTGATGTGCTTTTTGATTATTGCAGATCTAGAGACTGTGGTTGGTTACCTGGTTGTCAGCAGTCCGTTCCTCACCCCTAACCACCCTGCGTGGACTGAGCTGAGCTCCTTGAGGTGAGTGAAATAATGGTGGGATAAACGATGATATACTCTGCAGCCGGGCATGTTCTTAATGTTTAATGCTTTGCCTTGAAGGATTATTACCAGAGTGGAAGAATGCTGCTGAGGATGTCTCAGGCATTGGGACGAATCGTCCTCGCAGGACGGGAAATGACAATATCTTACATAGAGACCATATGACTTTGGGAACGTTACGGGACCAAGTCATTTACCCAGACACTCCAGAACACTGGAAACGTAAAGGTATTCCTGATAAGGCGAGAAAAACGGTCCGGTATGTTGAAACTTCTCTTCTAATTTTCTTACACACTGAAATGACTTGCTTAGCTGTATTTAGTTAAGTGGCTTAACTACTCATCTTTGTTTTATATTCACTCCCTAGGTATTGAAGGAATACCTTGACAATGTGCAGCTGGGTTAGATTTTGGAACGTGAAGGCGGCTGGGACAGTCTTCAAGACTGGATGTACTGAGTGGGGGCGAAAAGCAGAGGATGGCAGTACGTATTTGATCTTGGTTTTAATTTACAGACTACAGAATTCTGATTTTCTAGCATTGTATATGTGTCAATTTATAGGCTGAGCTGGTGTGTTCAGTGGATGAGACACACTGCGATACTAGGATTACAGAGGAATTGGATTTAACTTTCAATATTCTGTTTTTGACAGCTAATAAATCCATCCAACTATCTCCAATTTGTACTTGCTCAACAATGAAATGAAATGGGGAAAAAAAACATAGTAAAACTTTATAATAGAAGCAAGTCTATAATAAAAGCAAGTCTGGGTAATCTAACTTCAAATTCACATTTTCTGAAATTAGTATTTTTCACTGTGGCTATGCTAAATCAGTCACTTTGGATTATTGACTGATTACGATACACAAGAGTCTTACAGCTGTGGCAATAACACCAATGTGCACAAAACTGTAAATATGGACAGTTGAAGATCCCTATGGAACCCTGTGCTAACTAATCGACCAAAGCTTCGCTCCTGTAGTTAATAAAACTAAACACACGGTGCCCAAGCAGTGCAGATTGGGATTCCGCATACGCCCAGAGCTCCTGGTGAAGGACGGCAGGCAGTTTATAATTGTTTGACGTTTATAAAGAAATGTCATTAGCGCGTGGACCTTATAAATTCTGTGACATTTTCTGCCGTTGACAGAATTTTATCCACAGAAGCCATCCGATCGTGGAAACTTTTTGCTGTCCGTGTGTTCCAAAATCAGTTGCTTAGACGTCGTCTTACACACGCTCCAGATTTTCATACATTGGTCTTCTAATGCCGTCTGTTGTCTCCAGCACGTTGCCTCTTTCAACTGTGAACAAAGCTATTCCAACCTAAGAGGATAAGAAAAGGAAGCACAGTGTCACCCAGAAAGTCCCTATGGAAGCACCACGAGGTAAATCTTTTAAACATTTCATGAAAGCACTGCAGAGTCTGCATAATTGTATTTAAAAAAAAAAAATCATAATTCCCTTCATCTCTAAAGAAAATGCTATGAAAAGGGCTCCTAGCCTGAAAAGAAAAGGTAGACCATGCGTTTATTCAAGACATTGTGTATCTTCATTAACCTTCTAGACAGATACACCTGTTGACCACACTACAACTTCTACTACTACCACTACTTGGAGACTTAATGTGCCCCTTTTGCTAAACCCGCATTTATAGTTCTTTACACTAAATACGTATATGTAACTATGCTTAGGCATTTAATAAGCAAGGCATATATGTTACAAACCCACCTTAAGTGTATACCCTTGGGGGTTATCTTCTCCTTCTCACTGAATCTACATGATTATTCCTCACCATTATGTTACCTTTACGCCGTTGTTCATTTGTAAGGGTGGGTGGGGAGAAGGTTTAGGACATGAATACTGATTAGATAAAGGTGTCCCTGGCTCTCACAGATCTCCGCACAGACCTCAGCTCTATTAACCTTCAGAACTCAATCAATTTACTCTCTCTCCTATCTCAAACATGACATGCCCTTAACAACGCCACCTCTGTCTATAACTCCACTCTCGCATCTGCTCTCTATCATGTAGCACCAGTTACTACTCGCTCCTCGCGACGTTCACGCTTCCAACCCTGGCACATGACTGTAACCCCAACACCTACGTCGATGTTCCCGCACCGCTCAACGTAGTTGGCGAAAGTCCCCTCATTCCATGTCTGACTTTCTGCGCTATAAATGAATGCTATGTTCCTACTACTCTGCCTTCAATCTCCTCCCTGTCTTACAACCCTAAACGACTCTAATAATGCTTTCAATTCCCTGCTTCAACCGATCCCTACGACCCCTTCCACTAACCTTAATGCATCAGACTTTGCCACATACTTCGATAATAAAATGAAAACTATCAGAGATGACATATCTGCACAGTCACCGCCCTGCCCTCATCCTTAGGCTTTCAATACCACCTGTATGCTGATGAAGCCCAGATCTATCTATCCTCCCCTGATCTCTCTCCCTCTGCCTTAGATCGTGTAACTAACTGCCTTGCATCTGTCTCCACCTGGATATCAACATGTTTCTTGAAACTTAACCTCTCCAAAACAGGACTTCTCATCTTCCCGCCTTCCGATGCTAAGACTCCCCCATCAATTTCCCTCATTGTTGATTGCGCCATCATCTCCCAGTCTACTCATGCACACGCAGTCTTGGTGTCACCCTTGACCTCTGACCTTTCGTTCACCCCCCACATTCAGTCTGTCTCCGTCCCCATCTTAAAAAACATTGCCAGCATCCATCCCTCCCTTCCAAACACAGCATGCCACTTAGGCTCTTGTCCATGCCCTGATTGTCTCCCATCTTGATTACTGTAACTCTGTCTAAGCTGGTCTTAACAGCTTCACCGCTCTACAATCCACCATGAATGCTGCTGCCAGACTTATCTTACTCTCTCATCGCTTTACTAACATCTCTCCCCTCTGTCAGTCTCTTCACTGGCTTCCTGTGCGCCTCAGGATTCATTTCAAAATCCTTACTCTTACCTTCAAAGCCCTTCGGTTCCCCTCCCTACATCTCCTCGTTCATCTCTAAATACACTCCACGCCGCTCTCTCCGCTCATCCAATGATCTCCTTCTCTCCTCTGATTTCTAGCTCTCATGCACGCTTACAAGATTTCTCCAGGGCTGCCCCTATCCTCTGGAATGCCCTCCCCCAGTCTATCCGTCTCTCTCCCTGCCTTCGATCCTTCAAAAAATCCCTCTTCCCCACTTCTTTAAGGGCGCTTATATTGCACATTAACACCCCCCCCCCATATTCCCTTAGCTCACCTCTCCTAGTCTCTCTAATGCAGTACTTACACTAGTGTGGCTGCCCCATCCCATACCATGGCACTAAATCCCTCTAGATTGTTAACTCCTTTGCGCAGGGACCTCCTCACCTGTTGTTGCTGTAAGTCAATTTGTTATGTTACATACTACTTGCTATGTCCTGTCTACCCGTTGTCCAGCGCTACAGAATCTGATGGTGCTATATAAAACATAAATAATAAGTCTCTTCGCCTATCACATTGTGCATTATACAGGGCCAGCTCAGCCCTTGAGGCTGGACAAACCGGCAAACTGAATTGTAAAGCGAGAAAGCTGAAACCCCAACCCTTGCCAATGCGAGTGAGTGGGCGCCTTTCATAGGAATAGGCGGCAGGTACTGAATCATAGTTGGGCCTCATTCTGTGTCCTTGTGGTCAGTGGGACAGTCGATCGCTGTTTAGGGAGAACCTCAACTCTTGTTTGATGAGGCAAAGGCCGCTTCTTAAGAGACGTAATTACCTCTGCCAAGAAAGCGTGCTTTGCCTTGCTCATTTTAAGGGGATCCTTATGTTGTAATGCCAGTGCCAGGCTTAAGGTCTGAAGATGGCACAGCCGCACCACCAGTATATGTGCAAATCTGTTTTTTTTGGTGATACACGTGGTGTTTCTAATATTAGAACTACATTTTTATTATTTTGCTCCGTAGTATTGAGGTCACTGATTCATGTTTCCCCTCTCTCGCAGTACTACCTCCACATGGACAGCAGAGGAAACAGCAGATAACAGATGACGCCATTGAATTCAGCTCTTAAGTGTTTTATGCTGATAAATATCGGTGTACACTGGAACTCGAAAGTAACTTTTTTTTTTTTTTTCCTTGAAGTTTAGTTCCGAAGCGAATGCTATAATTTCTTTTTGGTTTTTTTTTTGACCAAAGAATGGCCGTAGGATCGTAGATGATTGTGTCACTTCTTGTTTTGCACTAGATACCGCTGGCTAGACTAGAGGATCCCCTAAGCACCTGGCTCTGATGGGATACGCTGCATCTGCTGTAACGGTTTTCCTTTTAAATTAATCTCCGGTTCAATTTTTTTGCACCTGACTAATCGGTTGAGTAAAATCCCTGAGGGTTGGCACTTGGCCCAAAATAGAGCCAGTTGACAGGTTCGTATGTCTCACTAGGTGTGCGGGTTGGACTGAATTCATACGTCGTCAGATTTTATACAGTTCCCTGATAAAGATTTACATGTCCTTCCCAGTAAGATTTAAAATCTATTAATTTAAACTAGTAGGATGACTTTTTACATTGTTAAATGGAGCAGTCTCTACTGGAACGTAAACCATGTATTGTAGATATGTGTTTTGGGGGGGTTGAGCAAATCGTGTAACATAGAAATGTGCTTGATGAAGGCATGCCCTACGTATGCAATAAATTGAATGTGTGTGAATCCTTCCCCAAAGTCTCTACTCTGTGCTTAATGTCATCCTGGCAAATGGTAAACAATCTGGGTAAAGTTTGATCCACAAACTTACTGCATTCGCTGGAACAAATCCGTACGGTTGGCTCTAACCAGCGGCCATAGAAAACTTCCCATGCCATGCGATGTAGAGACTCAGACCTTAAACGGTCCTTGGTCTGCTTTCCCCCCAATTATTGCTAAAACCTTTTGAAGTAACCTGTGTCACCGTGGATATTTATAAGGCATCCAAGGTAATTAAAATGTGCAAAAAATGTTTTTCTCCTGAACACTCCACCACCATATTATACCGGTAAGGAAGCGGGTAGCTGTAAACTTGCATAAACTACATGGATGAAATCCTATGAGGAATGCCCTAGTATACACTCCTACCTTCCCACTGTAATAGGATACTTAATCATTATCCCATGGAAATCTGCAATGAAGTATATGTTGGAAAATCACACAGACGTTTCACAAGTAGTGATTTCTGAAATACCATAAATTATCCAATTTATGTGCTCGGGGGGGGGGAATGACTTCTATGACTGATCACTAAAGTAGTCTACATAACTGAAATCCAAACATCTGCCACAATTCGTTTAACTTCTTTAGTGCATAATATTCCACATATAATGTAAACAGACTCCTCAATAAATATGACTTCCTAATCGAGTAGCCACGGATTGGGTTCGATGCAAAGTAAGCACTTTGGGCTTTTTGTACTTTGACGTCGGTTTTGTTTTTCCCACACAGAGCACTCGGGTCAGCACAGTCCTCCTTTTGATCTTCAAATGTATTCAAGTTTCTCTGGTCGGAAAGTTAATAGAGAGATTCAGTGCCTCGTCGGAAATAGATATATTTCAAATGAGCAAATTCCCTGGTCAATTGTAACTTCAAATTACTACGAGTGACCATTGTTGGTGACCCATTAATTTTACTCGCATTTCCTTATGTTCCATACTATGCTATGATGCACTTCTTGTAGTTGGAATCTCACTTACACAATATCCGATTCTAATACTTTGTGGGCAACACATTGATGTATTCCCTTCAAATGTTCCCCGTGCCTCCCGCTTATTTAGGGTAAATCAAATTTTATTGTTTTTCAAACAGTCGAGGGAGGGATACAGAAAGGAAAAAAGGGGAGGGGGGGGACACAGGTAGCATCACAGTAGGTTACAGGAGTGGTACCCAGCATGCCGTCACAGAACAAAAGACGGGCCATGATGAAATGCAAGAGCAATATCACACAGAATGACATATGTAAAACTAACAAAACAAGGGACCAGGCACACGTCCCTCAAAAAGAGGGCACAGCATGAATGAATCCAAAAGCACACAGGCGAACGTTAACACAGGTTCCAGAACAGCAGAGCAGGTGGACACCATGTAGTAGTGTAACGTGTGTGAGGCAGATGGGCGAAATTAGGAAAATGAAGGCAGCATCCGCAGGGTCGCGGAAACAAAACAAGCGGACCATGAGACAAGGTCCAGGACCAGCGGGTCAAGCGCGTGAGAAAGAAGGAGCCCATTAGCACATAGGAAAGGACTCAGAAGAGGAGAGCAATTGTCGTGGCACCACGAGACCGGGAAACCTGATCACGGAGCAACAGTGAAGTGGCGAGACAGCAAACATAGCGGATTCAGGTAAGCAGAGAGCGAACCAGGGGGCCAGACATAAAGTCCAGCCAATAGAACCACATTTTCTGATACCTCTCAGCAGCCCCCGTGGCCAAAAGGGACAACTCCTCCAACACCCGTATCTGTTCCACCCGAAGGATCCACTCCTTGGTAGTAGGGGGAGCAGGATCACCCCAGTGCAGGGGGACCAACGCCTTAGCAACCGCCTCCCGCTTATTTAAATAAACAGGTTGTTGTGGGTTAATAATGATAAATACACAAATTGTCTACACCGCTTGGTGGCTTTAAACCTTCCGATATAATACAAACATAAGGGTTGGATGTGAACGGACACAAAAAAAAAAAAAAAAAAAACGTCTGGAGAAGCAGACTGCATGGAAACCGGTACCCTCGTCTGAAGAACTGCTTGCACGCCAGCATCTTAGATCTGCACCTGTGTTCAAAATCACTGTTACTTAAAACGACTGATTACAGCGGCCGCAGTGACGGAAGGAATGTAAGTAAGACCATTCCGATACCTTATTATATAACATACCCTTTTTTTTTTTTACTAAACCAATAATAACTTCAACTTGATGGCAAATAATACATTACCCGTAGAAACTCATACACCTTATTTATCAAAATACAACCCATGAAGTGGCATGAAGGTGGAGGTATGTATCGGCTACTAGGATACTGTTCTGCTGGCATAAATCACCGGGCTCATCACGCGGGGTGTAATATCACGTCACTGTACACTACATCACTTATCCAAGACGAGAATGCAAGGTATACAGGTCTGCGCTTGAGTAAGTGTCGTGGGGAAGCCTTCCCTATCCATAAATATTTTAACCCCTTAATGACAATTGTCGGTTCTGGCACGTCATGCACTAACATCAGGTTAGTGACAATTGACGTGCCAGGACCGTCATGACTAAGCGGGTGCAGAAAGCGATCTACGTTCGCTTTCTGCACCCAAACGGTGTTGCTGTAATGCCTCGACCTCGAGGCATTCAGCAACACCACGATCGGCACTAGGGGCCATGTGTGGCCCCTCCCCGGGGTGTCAACTTCCGCCATACCTTGTATGGCGGCGGACGCCCGTCTTAAAAGCGTTTAGGAGGCGATCAACGATCACCTCCTAAACTTAAATGGTGTCGCTGGAATGCCTCGATCAGGAGGCATTCAGCGACACCAAATACTTACCCCAGGACGGGCTGTGACCGCTCCGGAGAGCGGTCACAGCCGCCGCTGCAAGTGATCTTTGCCATCCGCAAGACGGTGGCCACCCTGTAAAAAAAAAAATAAGTAAAAAGCAATCAAGTTGAAAAAGTTCGCTAGATGGTCTCCAGACCCTCTAGAGAACTCTGGCTCCACTTGCAGGTTGAATACAGGTACTGCATTCAACCATGCAAGTCAATGGAGCGCATCTTTCTAATCACTGTGATTAGTAAAATTAAATTAAAAATAACAATTAGAAAAAAAATAGTTTAAAAAAAAAACAGTAAAATGTAAAAATCAGGGGAACCTTCAAGTGGAAAAAAATGTAAAAATAAATAAAATAATTTATATATGAAAAATATATTTTTGTGAGCAAGTCCTAAAATTGCACATTTGCTTAAAACAATTCTCGCATGGAAAGAGTTAAAATACTGGCATATTAAATGCCCAAATTTATGATTTGATGGGGTAAATTGAATTGGCCGGGTTCAACAATGTCCCAATTAACACGGGGGGAAGGATGGCCACACATCTAATTTCCAATTAGAAAAATGCACACGTCCCAAATGTGGCCTTTTAGTTCCCCACTGGACTCAGGAGATGTTGCTGAACACATATTGGGGTGTCGTGTGACAGCGGCATATACCAGGAGCTGTAAATTCATACATAAAGTAGGTGTGTGGGGGGAAAAATACACACAAAAAAATACTACTGCAAACTTGCTGTAAAATGTGTGCATGCAAAGAGTTAAAATACCAGCATTTAAAACACTCTGGGGTGTCTAGTTTTCAAAAATATATGGTTTTATTGGGCGCACTGAAATGCCACCAGCTATTTTCTGTGCATTCTATATCTCCTGCCATGTGATATACTTACTGCCCCAGCCCCGACTCTGCGAACATTGTGTGCGCGTGTGCAAAGTGCTCCACCTGATTTCACGCAGCTAACCCGTGGAAAGTGATTGGACTGCAGTGGAGGAGAGCAGCTGCCGCTGCCCCCTAAGGTTAAGTACCCTATTTTTTAAATCTTAATGAATGTGCCACTTTCCATCACCGGATGCCACTACCTGGGAGTTCACCAAGTTGGACAACAAGGAAGGACAGAGAAGGCCTGGGAGACTCCCTGCAATCAATATTCCACTGAACTGTCAAGTGCTGCCTACTGCTTTTTGTGTTTCCCCCACCTCCATTCCATTCCCATCACCATTTTCCTTCACATACCGTGTTCACAATCCTCTTGTTCCTCTTTCCTCTGTTGTTAGTAAAATCATTATCTCTCTCCAGCCATCTGCAACCCCACACTATGTCTGTAATGCACCATGACTACTTTCTTCTCCCCTTCTCTCATCCCAAGCACTTTTCAACGTCACCTCCCCTCACTCCCGTCTTGGCTACTGTTACTCTGTCTTAGCTGGTCTCCCTCTTAACCGTCTCACCTCTCTACAATCCACCATGAATGCTGCTGCCAGACTCATCTTCCTCTCCCGTCGCATACTAACGTCTCTCCCCTCTGTCAGTCTCTTCGCTGGCTGCCTGTGCGCTTCAGGATTCATTTCAAAATCCTCACTCTTTCTTTCAAAGCCCTTCACAGCGTTTCCCCTCCCTACATCTCCTCGCTCATCTCTCTAAATACACTTCACACCGGTCCCTCCGCTCATCCAACGATTTCCTTCTATCCTCTCCTCTGATTTCTAGCTCTCATGCACGCTTACGAGATTTCTCCAGGGCTGCTCCTATCCTCTGGAATGCCCTCCCCCGGTCTATCCTTCTCCCCACTGCCTTCGGTCCTTCAAAAGATCCCTCAAGACCCACTTCCTTAAGGACGCTTATAATATTGCACATTAACAACCCCCATATTCCCTTAGCTCATCTCTCCTAGTCCCTCTAATGCAATACTTACACTAGTGTGGCTAGTCTATCCCTTACAATGGCACCTTTTAACTATGGTGTAATACACCCTAAATCCCTCTAGATTGTAAGCTCCTTTGAGCAGGGCTCTCCTCACCTGTTTTTTCTGTAAGTCAATGTGTTATGTTACACGCTACTTGCTATGTCCTGTCTACCCATTGTACAGCGCTCTGGAATTTGATGGTGCGATATAAAACAGTAAATAATAAAAATAGTCTGCGCTTCGCATTCGGTTTTGTAGTCAACTACGGAGCTGAAGATAAACCCAAACACACAAAACTATTTTATACAGCCATAGTTAGCACAGTTACTGCAGGTCTTGGACTCCAATCGTATCATATTCCTCTTTCTTTTTTTTTTTTTTTTTCCTGGGTCGGGGCGGCATTTCAGACACAAAGCTATTCTGCTGGCTGAAAAATGGTCTAATCGCTATAAGCAACCACAGCAATAATCAGCTGGATCACTCCATTGGGCTTCATGATAATAAGACTAGAGCTGCAGTTAACCTAATGAAGCTGAGGGTGTTATGTGTTATGTATGTTATAATATAACTTATTAAGCGAAACCAGTTATCAGTTTTCATAATGTTTTCCTCTGATGCAGAAGGAGTCTTTCTGGCATCTTTTCTTTTTTATTTGCTTTTTTCTTCATCTGAAATTTTACTGTTTTGTTGTTTGTTTGTTTGTTTTTTGCACGGGTCCTTTCTTGGAGCTTGAACACGAGAAAACATATTTGTCAATTGGCAGAAAAAGAGAGCATTCATCAAATGGTAAGCAATTAATATTTAATCAATCAAAAGACACAGGGGATGGGGAGGAAAAGCCGGCTTTGATGGGCAGTCACGTATTATAGTACCCGCACCACGCCAGAGACAGACTGGGAAAAAGGACTGAAGAGTGGAGAGCATTTCTTTTGGTGAACAAAGGGGTAGGCAAAGGGCAAGCGTTGGCTTCATATTGGGTGCTGTCCGACGGTAACACTCGCCAGCACCGCATAATGAAAATGCCTACCTGTACCCTCCTAGCATTATAATCATGCTAAATAGAGACAGCTCTTGGTGGCCCTGGGTTGTTCCTCTCCCTACACAGATCTCCATTACTATTATTACACATTTTATCCTCGCTACACTTAAGGACAGTCTATTCTGTCCTCAACGTGGATCTGAAACCAAAAATGAACTACTGTCTACCTCTCAAACCCCTAAAGTGGGAATTAAGGAGTTAATACATATTATATGTGTTTATCCATAAGTCTCTGCTTCCATTGGAAACTCTGCAGGTTTTTGAATTCCGGACAGCACTGATTCGTATTCAATTTCTTTGTGGTACATGGTGCTAATTAACGCCCAGCAGTAATAGCCGTGTAAGGCCTCACGCATACACCTTACACTTACGGTGCTCATGGCTTCCTTTTTATTGACTTTCAACTCCGTAATCTGACTCTTTATCTGTTGTTAAAAGTCGTGGCAAGAAACCCAATCCTATTTCAGTTATCTGGCTGTAATCATCGACCTGACCGCTGTCCAGTCCTGTTCTCTGGTGACCTGACACCACTCCTGTGTAATTCGCCTGCTACCCTTGCCGAGTGACCGGACTGCGAGTTACCTACAGCCGTTGGTAAGTGACCTCACTACGGACCAAATGTTTTAGAACCCCTTCTGCTCGGTTAAGATAACTACTGCAACCTATTCCTGTTATTTGCTTCTTTAAGGGAACATACATGGAACAAGCATAAAGCCACCTTGAAGCTAAAACAAGACCAAGAACTGTCTCAGGACACACGGGCAGCCTCGATGGACTTTGGCGGTTCTGCTGTGCGGAAACGTTGGGGATCTTCCACATTATCTGCTCTTCTGCCATGTATGTATTGATTTTTTATAATTTATGCTCTAGTAGCACTTTTGTGCATAACATTTTGCTTATTTTATTTGAACGCACCTCAATACTGCTGCTGCTGCTGCCATATTCTAAATATTCTAAATTTCCTTGTAACAAGGGAAATGCATGGCTTTCTTGTCACTCATTGGCTGCTTTTTTTTTTTTTTAAGAATGCATATTAATGCATATTTAACATGATTTTTTGTGAAGCTGTTTGTGACATTATATTTTCCCTTTAAGATAAGCAGTAACAGAACAGTGATATTTATCCATGGTTGTGAGTTTTTGTGTTGCCACCTACCTCTGCCGCATCAGGTGAATGATCAGGAAATATACACGGGGCTCGAGGCAGGTACTTCTCAAACATGTGTTAAAATATTGCAGTTAGTTAAATGTTTGGGGTCTGCTAGCTGTTTTCATGGAAATTTGTAGCTGTAATATAGCAAAAAGAGTTTTCTAATAATCAATTAGCCTTTTAAACTTAAACTTGAATTAGTGATAACAACGTGTCATCAGACCGCAGGCTGTTTTCTGTATTTCTGATCTGGTTGATATTTTGATGGGCCAAATGTGTATGCGTGTGTGTGTGTGAATATAATTGCTGTAAAACATAAATACTGTGTATATATACATATACAAACATTAAAGATTAAATGTGTTTTTACCAAGAAAATGTAAAATTGTAGAATCCAATTACAGGACTATGTGAAACCTGTGCTGACAGCTGTGTGTTTAGAAAAGAATCTGCTACCATGCTGCTGCAGATCATCTTCATCAATGAAATGATCTGTCTCAATCTTTCATCAGCTAAAAAGTCGGGGTCAGGTCCGTTGTGCGCATGCGCGGGCTTCCAGTTTGGCGCATGCGCAGTAGGGAGACGGTCACTTCCGGGTTTGGTCGACTTCCGGTTTAGTCCGGCCCGTTGTGCGCATGCGCGAACTTCCGGTTTCGCGCATGCGCAGTAGGTGGATGCCCCACTTCCGGTTTGGCGCTTACTTCCGGTTTAGGGTCCGGTCCGTTCTGCGCATGCGCTGACTTCCGATTTCGCGCATGCGCAGTAGGTGGATGCCCCACTTCCGGTTTAGCGTCAGGTCCGTTCTGCGCATGCGCTGGCTTCCGATTTCGCGCATGCGCAGTAGGTGGATGCCCCACTTCCGGTTTAGCGTCAGGTCCGTTCTGCGCATGCGCTGACTTCCGATTTCGCGCATGCGCAGTAGGTGGATGCCCCACTTCCGGTTTAGCGTCAGGTCCGTTCTGCGCATGCGCTGACTTCCGATTTCGCGCATGCGCAGTAGGTGGATGCCCCACTTCCGGTTTAGCGTCTGGTCCGTTCTGCGCATGCGCCGACTTCCGATTTCGCGCATGCGCAGTAGGTGGATGCCCCACTTCCGGTTTAGCGTCAGGTCCGTTCTGCGCATGCGCCGACTTCCCATGGCCACTTCCGGTTTGGTGCCGACTCCCGGTTTGGCGCCATATAGCTGCCAGTCAGCTGGTAGAATCTCGGTTTTGACGGTCACCTATTTGCGCGCAGCCTGTGCAGGATCGTATTTCTGCCACGTGGCTTTATTTTAAATCCGTTCTGCATCCATCAAAAGCCTTGTATAAGGATATTGCATTTCACCGATTTTCTCAAGAATCTTGTGCCTCTGTGAAAAGTGCGCTATAACATACATACATACATACATACATACATGTGGTGGTTTGCAGTGCGATCATCGGCCGCAGCAGAAACCTCTTCAACTTTATAGCCACCATGCCTGCCGTAAGCATTCTTGTGTTGCCTTTTTTTCTACTTAATCGAAAGATTAGACATTGGGGGACATGCTAAAACGTGTGTGCTTGGTAGCGGCTATATCACACGACCAGATTATATTTCCTAGAGCCGCTCGCTGCCAGACGCTTTTCTAGTTATTATAGTAAGCTAAAACGTTTGTTTTATGTTTGTTTTCTTCTTTTGGCCTCTGTGGCATGGCATGAGTGAAGATGCACGTCTCTTAAAACATTCTGTCCGTATATTAACTTTATTTTATCTTCTAGCCTGTGGATATATTTGTGCAAGGAGACGCTGAGTTTGTAAGCTCAGGAGAATGTTGCATTTAAGTGTTTATATATGATATGTAAATGTGTGTGTGTGTGTGTGTGTGTATATATATATATATATATATATATATATATATGTAGCCATGTTGTCCTGAACCATCTCCCCTTAAGGTATTCCGCCTCCCTTTTGGGAAGTACATGTAGGTCATGACATGCTGTCTAAGAGAAAAACAATAGAGGCCTACAAGGCAGAGATCTGTTCTGCTGTGTTTGCCACCTTTTAAAACCTATATCTTCAAAAAAACAAAATCATCCAAAGCAGGATCTATGGGCAATTTTTGCCATGGCTTAATGATGGTAAAAACTGTAGCTGTGTGTGTGTGTGTGGAAACTTTAGCTACAGCTAACATAGTCTTGAACAAGGCTAAATAACTGGACATACAAGATGGATTAATCGTGTCTAGCAGCTAATTCTGTAGGATTATGTCTGTCTGTATATTGTCAAGCTGGTAAGTGCTATTGGGGCTCGGGTATGTTTTTGTATGACTAGGACTTCAAGCCACAAACATTGATGAATTACATCAATTCTACAACGTGCCGGTGAACAAAATCCCGGCCAGATTGATAACTACTGGAAGAGTTTGACTGTGGTTATTGTTGCTGTGATCGTGGTGATATAACCATGTTTTGAGCCTAAGAGACAATTACTTATCTTCTCAGTAATGTTCCATTAGATGTATAATACGTTCCCCACATAGATTGTTCTTTTTTCCCCCATTTAAGATCCTTTACCTATTACAAAATGGGCAACTTGGACAACAGGACAGCAAATGCAGATCAGCTGCTCACGCAAGATGTTGAGAGGTTTTGTAACAGCGTGGTGAACCAGTATTCAAACTGAAGCAAGGTGAGTTTCCTCATGGCTCTTCTAGTTGTGAGTGTTTTGTTACCTTTTTTTTTTTTTTTTTTTTTTAGTTTGTGCTGGGTACTTCAAAAATAGGCTATGGCCCTTTATGCTCTTACTGTATTCCTTTCACAAGGAAAATAATTATAAAGTTAATGTAGCTGCCATTTATATTACCGGTGTATTACTTACACTGTGAGATTTACAGACAGGGGCCTCCTTTACAAATGTATCCATAGCTATTTTACCCCAATAAAGTGGTCTGTAGACTGTTGTACTTTCATGACTGCGTTTACATTTTATATAGCACCAACAGATTTGGTAGAGCTGTTACGATAGGGTACCCTAAAAGTAAATGCAACTTACAAATGAACATACGTTAAATATACTGGTACCGAAGATGACAATCTTTTGGCTACACTTATTATGCCTCCCCTTTTATTATGCTGTTATTTATCAATACAATTTACACACATGCATACGCTGTTCTTGTGAATAACATGTAATCATTTGCCACGTTAACTAGTGGCTTGCTTTCCTATTCTCCTATATTATAGATATTTCCCATTATTGTTGCGGGTACATAGAGTTGTTTTATTGTGAGTTTCATTTGTTATTTTTTTTTCTTCAGCCATTTTTGGATATCGTTCTGTATATCGTCAAGCTGACAAATGCTTTTGGCGTTCAGGTATGTTTTTGTGTGACTAGGGCTTCTTTAACAACACAAGTCACAAATATTGATGAATTACATCTATTGTGCGAAGAGCAGAGGGCCAAAATCCCGGTCAGATTGAACAGATTTGACTGTGGTTATTACTGCTGTGGTCATCATGATATAACCAGGTCCCCCCCCCCCCCCCCATGTTATCTGAATTTTTCATAATGTAGAAAATCAGCCAGGACAAATCATTCTTCACATGCTGATATATTTTGTTTTTTAGTTGCATCCAAGTCAAAGCCTCAATATTATACGCACATGGATTACTTTTAAGAGTTTATGGTAGATTTTTTTTTTTTTTTTTTTATGGTATATTGATTATTTTTTTATTCTTTCAAGTAACCTTTTAATATATTGTATTAATATTATATAATATTATCTAAAGGGCTCCATTTTGCTAGTAACTGGCGTTTCACTCAAGGCAGTCTGTTGTGCAATGGTGTGGGGCATCCGGCTTTATTAGAGCATAAATCTCCATGGGGCTTCCAAGAGATGCAACGTTACAATGTGAACATGGTGGTTTTTGGCTACTCACACCAGACAGGAGACCATCAGAAAATGTTACTCTTAAGAATTATTTGCATGTCATTACTAGTAATATTTTTACGTTTGCTATAGAAGATGGTGACAGTTTAGCATTATTATTATTTACTGTGGGATATAGGTAGGCTGAGGCAGTGGGAGACACTCTGTATGCCTGGGTCTCTCAGATGGCTTCATCTGCATATAGCTGTGTAAAAAGTAGACTGTTTATTGATTTTAAGTGGTCAGTGTCTATGCTGGCATTTAATGTCTGTGATGTGCTTTTTGATTATTGCAGATCTAGAGACTGTGGTTGGTTACCTGGTTGTCAGCAGTCCGTTCCTCACCCCTAACCACCCTGCGTGGACTGAGCTGAGCTCCTTGAGGTGAGTGAAATAATGGTGGGATAAACGATGATATACTCTGCAGCCGGGCATGTTCTTAATGTTTAATGCTTTGCCTTGAAGGATTATTACCAGAGTGGAAGAATGCTGCTGAGGATGTCTCAGGCATTGGGACGAATCGTCCTCGCAGGACGGGAAATGACAATATCTTACATAGAGACCATATGACTTTGGGAACGTTACGGGACCAAGTCATTTACCCAGACACTCCAGAACACTGGAAACGTAAAGGTATTCCTGATAAGGCGAGAAAAACGGTCCGGTATGTTGAAACTTCTCTTCTAATTTTCTTACACACTGAAATGACTTGCTTAGCTGTATTTAGTTAAGTGGCTTAACTACTCATCTTTGTTTTATATTCACTCCCTAGGTATTGAAGGAATACCTTGACAATGTGCAGCTGGGTTAGATTTTGGAACGTGAAGGCGGCTGGGACAGTCTTCAAGACTGGATGTACTGAGTGGGGGCGAAAAGCAGAGGATGGCAGTACGTATTTGATCTTGGTTTTAATTTACAGACTACAGAATTCTGATTTTCTAGCATTGTATATGTGTCAATTTATAGGCTGAGCTGGTGTGTTCAGTGGATGAGACACACTGCGATACTAGGATTACAGAGGAATTGGATTTAACTTTCAATATTCTGTTTTTGACAGCTAATAAATCCATCCAACTATCTCCAATTTGTACTTGCTCAACAATGAAATGAAATGGGGAAAAAAAACATAGTAAAACTTTATAATAGAAGCAAGTCTATAATAAAAGCAAGTCTGGGTAATCTAACTTCAAATTCACATTTTCTGAAATTAGTATTTTTCACTGTGGCTATGCTAAATCAGTCACTTTGGATTATTGACTGATTACGATACACAAGAGTCTTACAGCTGTGGCAATAACACCAATGTGCACAAAACTGTAAATATGGACAGTTGAAGATCCCTATGGAACCCTGTGCTAACTAATCGACCAAAGCTTCGCTCCTGTAGTTAATAAAACTAAACACACGGTGCCCAAGCAGTGCAGATTGGGATTCCGCATACGCCCAGAGCTCCTGGTGAAGGACGGCAGGCAGTTTATAATTGTTTGACGTTTATAAAGAAATGTCATTAGCGCGTGGACCTTATAAATTCTGTGACATTTTCTGCCGTTGACAGAATTTTATCCACAGAAGCCATCCGATCGTGGAAACTTTTTGCTGTCCGTGTGTTCCAAAATCAGTTGCTTAGACGTCGTCTTACACACGCTCCAGATTTTCATACATTGGTCTTCTAATGCCGTCTGTTGTCTCCAGCACGTTGCCTCTTTCAACTGTGAACAAAGCTATTCCAACCTAAGAGGATAAGAAAAGGAAGCACAGTGTCACCCAGAAAGTCCCTATGGAAGCACCACGAGGTAAATCTTTTAAACATTTCATGAAAGCACTGCAGAGTCTGCATAATTGTATTTAAAAAAAAAAAATCATAATTCCCTTCATCTCTAAAGAAAATGCTATGAAAAGGGCTCCTAGCCTGAAAAGAAAAGGTAGACCATGCGTTTATTCAAGACATTGTGTATCTTCATTAACCTTCTAGACAGATACACCTGTTGACCACACTACAACTTCTACTACTACCACTACTTGGAGACTTAATGTGCCCCTTTTGCTAAACCCGCATTTATAGTTCTTTACACTAAATACGTATATGTAACTATGCTTAGGCATTTAATAAGCAAGGCATATATGTTACAAACCCACCTTAAGTGTATACCCTTGGGGGTTATCTTCTCCTTCTCACTGAATCTACATGATTATTCCTCACCATTATGTTACCTTTACGCCGTTGTTCATTTGTAAGGGTGGGTGGGGAGAAGGTTTAGGACATGAATACTGATTAGATAAAGGTGTCCCTGGCTCTCACAGATCTCCGCACAGACCTCAGCTCTATTAACCTTCAGAACTCAATCAATTTACTCTCTCTCCTATCTCAAACATGACATGCCCTTAACAACGCCACCTCTGTCTATAACTCCACTCTCGCATCTGCTCTCTATCATGTAGCACCAGTTACTACTCGCTCCTCGCGACGTTCACGCTTCCAACCCTGGCACATGACTGTAACCCCAACACCTACGTCGATGTTCCCGCACCGCTCAACGTAGTTGGCGAAAGTCCCCTCATTCCATGTCTGACTTTCTGCGCTATAAATGAATGCTATGTTCCTACTACTCTGCCTTCAATCTCCTCCCTGTCTTACAACCCTAAACGACTCTAATAATGCTTTCAATTCCCTGCTTCAACCGATCCCTACGACCCCTTCCACTAACCTTAATGCATCAGACTTTGCCACATACTTCGATAATAAAATGAAAACTATCAGAGATGACATATCTGCACAGTCACCGCCCTGCCCTCATCCTTAGGCTTTCAATACCACCTGTATGCTGATGAAGCCCAGATCTATCTATCCTCCCCTGATCTCTCTCCCTCTGCCTTAGATCGTGTAACTAACTGCCTTGCATCTGTCTCCACCTGGATATCAACATGTTTCTTGAAACTTAACCTCTCCAAAACAGGACTTCTCATCTTCCCGCCTTCCGATGCTAAGACTCCCCCATCAATTTCCCTCATTGTTGATTGCGCCATCATCTCCCAGTCTACTCATGCACACGCAGTCTTGGTGTCACCCTTGACCTCTGACCTTTCGTTCACCCCCCACATTCAGTCTGTCTCCGTCCCCATCTTAAAAAACATTGCCAGCATCCATCCCTCCCTTCCAAACACAGCATGCCACTTAGGCTCTTGTCCATGCCCTGATTGTCTCCCATCTTGATTACTGTAACTCTGTCTAAGCTGGTCTTAACAGCTTCACCGCTCTACAATCCACCATGAATGCTGCTGCCAGACTTATCTTACTCTCTCATCGCTTTACTAACATCTCTCCCCTCTGTCAGTCTCTTCACTGGCTTCCTGTGCGCCTCAGGATTCATTTCAAAATCCTTACTCTTACCTTCAAAGCCCTTCGGTTCCCCTCCCTACATCTCCTCGTTCATCTCTAAATACACTCCACGCCGCTCTCTCCGCTCATCCAATGATCTCCTTCTCTCCTCTGATTTCTAGCTCTCATGCACGCTTACAAGATTTCTCCAGGGCTGCCCCTATCCTCTGGAATGCCCTCCCCCAGTCTATCCGTCTCTCTCCCTGCCTTCGATCCTTCAAAAAATCCCTCTTCCCCACTTCTTTAAGGGCGCTTATATTGCACATTAACACCCCCCCCCCATATTCCCTTAGCTCACCTCTCCTAGTCTCTCTAATGCAGTACTTACACTAGTGTGGCTGCCCCATCCCATACCATGGCACTAAATCCCTCTAGATTGTTAACTCCTTTGCGCAGGGACCTCCTCACCTGTTGTTGCTGTAAGTCAATTTGTTATGTTACATACTACTTGCTATGTCCTGTCTACCCGTTGTCCAGCGCTACAGAATCTGATGGTGCTATATAAAACATAAATAATAAGTCTCTTCGCCTATCACATTGTGCATTATACAGGGCCAGCTCAGCCCTTGAGGCTGGACAAACCGGCAAACTGAATTGTAAAGCGAGAAAGCTGAAACCCCAACCCTTGCCAATGCGAGTGAGTGGGCGCCTTTCATAGGAATAGGCGGCAGGTACTGAATCATAGTTGGGCCTCATTCTGTGTCCTTGTGGTCAGTGGGACAGTCGATCGCTGTTTAGGGAGAACCTCAACTCTTGTTTGATGAGGCAAAGGCCGCTTCTTAAGAGACGTAATTACCTCTGCCAAGAAAGCGTGCTTTGCCTTGCTCATTTTAAGGGGATCCTTATGTTGTAATGCCAGTGCCAGGCTTAAGGTCTGAAGATGGCACAGCCGCACCACCAGTATATGTGCAAATCTGTTTTTTTTGGTGATACACGTGGTGTTTCTAATATTAGAACTACATTTTTATTATTTTGCTCCGTAGTATTGAGGTCACTGATTCATGTTTCCCCTCTCTCGCAGTACTACCTCCACATGGACAGCAGAGGAAACAGCAGATAACAGATGACGCCATTGAATTCAGCTCTTAAGTGTTTTATGCTGATAAATATCGGTGTACACTGGAACTCGAAAGTAACTTTTTTTTTTTTTTTCCTTGAAGTTTAGTTCCGAAGCGAATGCTATAATTTCTTTTTGGTTTTTTTTTTGACCAAAGAATGGCCGTAGGATCGTAGATGATTGTGTCACTTCTTGTTTTGCACTAGATACCGCTGGCTAGACTAGAGGATCCCCTAAGCACCTGGCTCTGATGGGATACGCTGCATCTGCTGTAACGGTTTTCCTTTTAAATTAATCTCCGGTTCAATTTTTTTGCACCTGACTAATCGGTTGAGTAAAATCCCTGAGGGTTGGCACTTGGCCCAAAATAGAGCCAGTTGACAGGTTCGTATGTCTCACTAGGTGTGCGGGTTGGACTGAATTCATACGTCGTCAGATTTTATACAGTTCCCTGATAAAGATTTACATGTCCTTCCCAGTAAGATTTAAAATCTATTAATTTAAACTAGTAGGATGACTTTTTACATTGTTAAATGGAGCAGTCTCTACTGGAACGTAAACCATGTATTGTAGATATGTGTTTTGGGGGGGTTGAGCAAATCGTGTAACATAGAAATGTGCTTGATGAAGGCATGCCCTACGTATGCAATAAATTGAATGTGTGTGAATCCTTCCCCAAAGTCTCTACTCTGTGCTTAATGTCATCCTGGCAAATGGTAAACAATCTGGGTAAAGTTTGATCCACAAACTTACTGCATTCGCTGGAACAAATCCGTACGGTTGGCTCTAACCAGCGGCCATAGAAAACTTCCCATGCCATGCGATGTAGAGACTCAGACCTTAAACGGTCCTTGGTCTGCTTTCCCCCCAATTATTGCTAAAACCTTTTGAAGTAACCTGTGTCACCGTGGATATTTATAAGGCATCCAAGGTAATTAAAATGTGCAAAAAATGTTTTTCTCCTGAACACTCCACCACCATATTATACCGGTAAGGAAGCGGGTAGCTGTAAACTTGCATAAACTACATGGATGAAATCCTATGAGGAATGCCCTAGTATACACTCCTACCTTCCCACTGTAATAGGATACTTAATCATTATCCCATGGAAATCTGCAATGAAGTATATGTTGGAAAATCACACAGACGTTTCACAAGTAGTGATTTCTGAAATACCATAAATTATCCAATTTATGTGCTCGGGGGGGGGGAATGACTTCTATGACTGATCACTAAAGTAGTCTACATAACTGAAATCCAAACATCTGCCACAATTCGTTTAACTTCTTTAGTGCATAATATTCCACATATAATGTAAACAGACTCCTCAATAAATATGACTTCCTAATCGAGTAGCCACGGATTGGGTTCGATGCAAAGTAAGCACTTTGGGCTTTTTGTACTTTGACGTCGGTTTTGTTTTTCCCACACAGAGCACTCGGGTCAGCACAGTCCTCCTTTTGATCTTCAAATGTATTCAAGTTTCTCTGGTCGGAAAGTTAATAGAGAGATTCAGTGCCTCGTCGGAAATAGATATATTTCAAATGAGCAAATTCCCTGGTCAATTGTAACTTCAAATTACTACGAGTGACCATTGTTGGTGACCCATTAATTTTACTCGCATTTCCTTATGTTCCATACTATGCTATGATGCACTTCTTGTAGTTGGAATCTCACTTACACAATATCCGATTCTAATACTTTGTGGGCAACACATTGATGTATTCCCTTCAAATGTTCCCCGTACCTCCCGCTTATTTAAATAAACAGGTTGTTGTGGGTTAATAATGATAAATACACAAATTGTCTACACCGCTTGGTGGCTTTAAACCTTCCGATATAATACAAACATAAGGGTTGGATGTGAACGGACACAAAAAAAAAAAAAAAAAAACGTCTGGAGAAGCAGACTGCATGGAAACCGGTACCCTCGTCTGAAGAACTGCTTTCACGCCAGCATCTTAGATCTGCACCTGTGTTCAAAATCACTGTTACTTAAAACGACTGATTACAGCGGCCGCAGTGACGGAAGGAATGTAAGTAAGACCATTCCGATACCTTATTATATAACATACCCTTTTTTTTTTTTACTAAACCAATAATAACTTCAACTTGATGGCAAATAATACATTACCCGTAGAAACTCATACACCTTATTTATCAAAATACAACCCATGAAGTGGCATGAAGGTGGAGGTATGTATCGGCTACTAGGATACTGTTCTGCTGGCATAAATCACCGGGCTCATCACGCGGGGTGTAATATCACGTCACTGTACACTACATCACTTATCCAAGACGAGAATGCAAGGTATACAGGTCTGCGCTTGAGTAAGTGTCGTGGGGAAGCCTTCCCTATCCATAAATATTTTAACCCCTTAATGACAATTGTCGGTTCTGGCACGTCATGCACTAACATCAGGTTAGTGACAATTGACGTGCCAGGACCGTCATGACTAAGCGGGTGCAGAAAGCGATCTACGTTCGCTTTCTGCACCCAAACGGTGTTGCTGTAATGCCTCGACCTCGAGGCATTCAGCAACACCACGATCGGCACTAGGGGCCATGTGTGGCCCCTCCCCGGGGTGTCAACTTCCGCCATACCTTGTATGGCGGCGGACGCCCGTCTTAAAAGCGTTTAGGAGGCGATCAACGATCACCTCCTAAACTTAAATGGTGTCGCTGGAATGCCTCGATCAGGAGGCATTCAGCGACACCAAATACTTACCCCAGGACGGGCTGTGACCGCTCCGGAGAGCGGTCACAGCCGCCGCTGCAAGTGATCTTTGCCATCCGCAAGACGGTGGCCACCCTGTAAAAAAAAAAATAAGTAAAAAGCAATCAAGTTGAAAAAGTTTGCTAGATGGTCTCCAGACCCTCTAGAGAACTCTGGCTCCACTTGCAGGTTGAATACAGGTACTGCATTCAACCATGCAAGTCAATGGAGCGCATCTTTCTAATCACTGTGATTAGTAAAATTAAATTAAAAATAACAATTAGAAAAAAAATAGTTTAAAAAAAAAAACAGTAAAATGTAAAAATAATTTCCCACTGATGTCACTATCAGGGGAACCTTCAAGTGGAAAAAAATGTAAAAATAAATAAAATAATTTATATATGAAAAATATATTTTTGTGAGCAAGTCCTAAAATTGCACATTTGCTTAAAACAATTCTCGCATGGAAAGAGTTAAAATACTGGCATATTAAATGCCCAAATTTATGATTTGATGGGGTAAATTGAATTGGCCGGGTTCAACAATGTCCCAATTAACACGGGGGGAAGGATGGCCACACATCTAATTTCCAATTAGAAAAATGCACACGTCCCAAATGTGGCCTTTTAGTTCCCCACTGGACTCAGGAGATGTTGCTGAACACATATTGGGGTGTCGTGTGACAGCGGCATATACCAGGAGCTGTAAATTCATACATAAAGTAGGTGTGTGGGGGGAAAAATACACACAAAAAAATACTACTGCAAACTTGCTGTAAAATGTGTGCATGCAAAGAGTTAAAATACCAGCATTTAAAACACTCTGGGGTGTCTAGTTTTCAAAAATATATGGTTTTATTGGGCGCACTGAAATGGCACCAGCTATTTTCTGTGCATTCTATATCTCCTGCCATGTGATATACTTACTGCCCCAGCCCCGACTCTGCGAACATTGTGTGCGCGTGTGCAAAGTGCTCCACCTGATTTCACGCAGCTAACCCGTGGAAAGTGATTGGACTGCAGTGGAGGAGAGCAGCTGCCGCTGCCCCCTAAGGTTAAGTACCCTATTTTTTAAATCTTAATGAATGTGCCACTTTCCATCACCGGATGCCACTACCTGGGAGTTCACCAAGTTGGACAACAAGGAAGGACAGAGAAGGCCTGGGAGACTCCCTGCAATCAATATTCCACTGAACTGTCAAGTGCTGCCTACTGCTTTTTGTGTTTCCCCCACCTCCATTCCATTCCCATCACCATTTTCCTTCACATACCGTGTTCACAATCCTCTTGTTCCTCTTTCCTCTGTTGTTAGTAAAATCATTATCTCTCTCCAGCCATCTGCAACCCCACACTATGTCTGTAATGCACCATGACTACTTTCTTCTCCCCTTCTCTCATCCCAAGCACTTTTCAACGTCACCTCCCCTCACTCCCGTCTTGGCTACTGTTACTCTGTCTTAGCTGGTCTCCCTCTTAACCGTCTCACCTCCCTACAATCCACCATGAATGCTGCTGCCAGACTCATCTTCCTCTCCCGTCGCATACTAACGTCTCTCTTCGCTGGCTGCCTGTGCGCTTCAGGATTCATTTCAAAATCCTCACTCTTTCTTTCAAAGCCCTTCACAGCGTTTCCCCTCCCTACATCTCCTCGCTCATCTCTCTAAATACACTTCACACCGGTCCCTCCGCTCATCCAACGATTTCCTTCTATTCTCTCCTCTGATTTCTAGCTCTCATGCACGCTTACGAGATTTCTCCAGGGCTGCTCCTATCCTCTGGAATGCCCTCCCCCGGTCTATCCTTCTCCCCACTGCCTTCGGTCCTTCAAAAGATCCCTCAAGACCCACTTCCTTAAGGACGCTTATAATATTGCACATTAACAACCCCCATATTCCCTTAGCTCATCTCTCCTAGTCCCTCTAATGCAATACTTACACTAGTGTGGCTAGTCTATCCCTTACAATGGCACCTTTTAACTATGGTGTAATACACCCTAAATCCCTCTAGATTGTAAGCTCCTTTGAGCAGGGCTCTCCTCACCTGTTTTTTCTGTAAGTCAATGTGTTATGTTACACGCTACTTGCTATGTCCTGTCTACCCATTGTACAGCGCTCTGGAATTTGATGGTGCGATATAAAACAGTAAATAATAAAAATAGTCTGCGCTTCGCATTCGGTTTTGTAGTCAACTACGGAGCTGAAGATAAACCCAAACACACAAAACTATTTTATACAGCCATAGTTAGCACAGTTACTGCAGGTCTTGGACTCCAATCGTATCATATTCCTCTTTCTTTTTTTTTTTTTTTTTTTTTTTTTCCTGGGTCGGGGCGGCATTTCAGACACAAAGCTATTCTGCTGGCTGAAAAATGGTCTAATCGCTATAAGCAACCACAGCAATAATCAGCTGGATCACTCCATTGGGCTTCATGATAATAAGACTAGAGCTGCAGTTAACCTAATGAAGCTGAGGGTGTTATGTGTTATGTATGTTATAATATAACTTATTAAGCGAAACCAGTTATCAGTTTTCATAATGTTTTCCTCTGATGCAGAAGGAGTCTTTCTGGCATCTTTTCTTTTTTATTTGCTTTTTTCTTCATCTGAAATTTTACTGTTTTGTTGTTTGTTTGTTTGTTTTTTGCACGGGTCCTTTCTTGGAGCTTGAACACGAGAAAACATATTTGTCAATTGGCAGAAAAAGAGAGCATTCATCAAATGGTAAGCAATTAATATTTAATCAATCAAAAGACACAGGGGATGGGGAGGAAAAGCCGGCTTTGATGGGCAGTCACGTATTATAGTACCCGCACCACGCCAGAGACAGACTGGGAAAAAGGACTGAAGAGTGGAGAGCATTTCTTTTGGTGAACAAAGGGGTAGGCAAAGGGCAAGCGTTGGCTTCATATTGGGTGCTGTCCGACGGTAACACTCGCCAGCACCGCATAATGAAAATGCCTACCTGTACCCTCCTAGCATTATAATCATGCTAAATAGAGACAGCTCTTGGTGGCCCTGGGTTGTTCCTCTCCCTACACAGATCTCCATTACTATTATTACACATTTTATCCTCGCTACACTTAAGGACAGTCTATTCTGTCCTCAACGTGGATCTGAAACCAAAAATGAACTACTGTCTACCTCTCAAATCCCTAAAGTGGGAATTAAGGAGTTAATACATATTATATGTGTTTATCCATAAGTCTCTGCTTCCATTGGAAACTCTGCAGGTTTTTGAATTCCGGACAGCACTGATTCGTATTCAATTTCTTTGTGGTACATGGTGCTAATTAACGCCCAGCAGTAATAGCCGTGTAAGGCCTCACGCATACACCTTACACTTACGGTGCTCATGGCTTCCTTTTTATTGACTTTCAACTCCGTAATCTGACTCTTTATCTGTTGTTAAAAGTCGTGGCAAGAAACCCAATCCTATTTCAGTTATCTGGCTGTAATCATCGACCTGACCGCTGTCCAGTCCTGTTCTCTGGTGACCTGACACCACTCCTGTGTAATTCGCCTGCTACCCTTGCCGAGTGACCGGACTGCGAGTTACCTACAGCCGTTGGTAAGTGACCTCACTACGGACCAAATGTTTTAGAACCCCTTCTGCTCGGTTAAGATAACTACTGCAACCTATTCCTGTTATTTGCTTCTTTAAGGGAACATACATGGAACAAGCATAAAGCCACCTTGAAGCTAAAACAAGACCAAGAACTGTCTCAGGACACACGGGCAGCCTCGATGGACTTTGGCGGTTCTGCTGTGCGGAAACGTTGGGGATCTTCCACATTATCTGCTCTTCTGCCATGTATGTATTGATTTTTTATAATTTATGCTCTAGTAGCACTTTTGTGCATAACATTTTGCTTATTTTATTTGAACGCACCTCAATACTGCTGCTGCTGCTGCCATATTCTAAATATTCTAAATTTCCTTGTAACAAGGGAAATGCATGGCTTTCTTGTCACTCATTGGCTGCTTTTTTTTTTTTTTTAAGAATGCATATTAATGCATATTTAACATGATTTTTTGTGAAGCTGTTTGTGACATTATATTTTCCCTTTAAGATAAGCAGTAACAGAACAGTGATATTTATCCATAGTTGTGAGTTTTTGTGTTGCCACCTACCTCTGCCGCATCAGGTGAGAAGAATCGTACGCGCCGAGACCCAGAGGCAATGATCAGGAAATATACACGGGGCTCGAGGCAGGTACTTCTCAAACATGTGTTAAAATATTGCAGTTAGTTAAATGTTTGGGGTCTGCTAGCTGTTTTCATGGAAATTTGTAGCTGTAATATAGCAAAAAGAGTTTTCTAATAATCAATTAGCCTTTTAAACTTAAACTTGAATTAGTGATAACAACGTGTCATCAGACCGCAGGCTGTTTTCTGTATTTCTGATCTGGTTGATATTTTGATGGGCCAAATGTGTATGCGTGTGTGTGTGTGAATATAATTGCTGTAAAACATAAATACTGTGTATATATACATATACAAACATTAAAGATTAAATGTGTTTTTACCAAGAAAATGTAAAATTGTAGAATCCAATTACAGGACTATGTGAAACCTGTGCTGACAGCTGTGTGTTTAGAAAAGAATCTGCTACCATGCTGCTGCAGATCATCTTCATCAATGAAATGATCTGTCTCAATCTTTCATCAGCTAAAAAGTCGGGGTCAGGTCCGTTGTGCGCATGCGCGGGCTTCCAGTTTGGCGCATGCGCAGTAGGGAGACGGTCACTTCCGGGTTTGGTCGACTTCCGGTTTAGTCCGGCCCGTTGTGCGCATGCGCGAACTTCCGGTTTCGCGCATGCGCAGTAGGTGGATGCCCCACTTCCGGTTTGGCGCTTACTTCCGGTTTAGGGTCCGGTCCGTTCTGCGCATGCGCTGACTTCCGATTTCGCGCATGCGCAGTAGGTGGATGCCCCACTTCCGGTTTAGCGTCAGGTCCGTTCTGCGCATGCGCTGGCTTCCGATTTCGCGCATGCGCAGTAGGTGGATGCCCCACTTCCGGTTTAGCGTCAGGTCCGTTCTGCGCATGCGCTGACTTCCGATTTCGCGCATGCGCAGTAGGTGGATGCCCCACTTCCGGTTTAGCGTCAGGTCCGTTCTGCGCATGCGCTGACTTCCGATTTCGCGCATGCGCAGTAGGTGGATGCCCCACTTCCGGTTTAGCGTCAGGTCCGTTCTGCGCATGCGCCGACTTCCGATTTCGCGCATGCGCAGTAGGTGGATGCCCCACTTCCGGTTTAGCGTCAGGTCCGTTCTGCGCATGCGCCGACTTCCCATGGCCACTTCCGGTTTGGCGCCGACTCCCGGTTTGGCGCCATATAGCTGCCAGTCAGCTGGTAGAATCTCGGTTTTGACGGTCACCTATTTGCGCGCAGCCTGTGCAGGATCGTATTTCTGCCACGTGGCTTTATTTTAAATCCGTTCTGCATCCATCAAAAGCCTTGTA
Organism: Spea bombifrons; assembly: GCF_027358695.1. Classification (NCBI taxonomy): domain Eukaryota; kingdom Metazoa; phylum Chordata; class Amphibia; order Anura; family Pelobatidae; genus Spea; species Spea bombifrons. Next base: position 35,618,403 of record NC_071094.1, read on the forward strand.
TAAGGATATTGCATTTCACCGATTTTCTCAAGAATCTTGTGCCTCTGTGAAAAGTGCGCTATAACATACATACATACATACATACATACATGTGGTGGTTTGCAGTGCGATCATCGGCCGCAGCAGAAACCTCTTCAACTTTATAGCCACCATGCCTGCCGTAAGCATTCTTGTGTTGCCTTTTTTTCTACTTAATCGAAAGATTAGACATTGGGGGACATGCTAAAACGTGTGTGCTTGGTAGCGGCTATATCACACGACCAGATTATATTTCCTAGAGCCGCTCGCTGCCAGACGCTTTTCTAGTTATTATAGTAAGCTAAAACGTTTGTTTTATGTTTGTTTTCTTCTTTTGGCCTCTGTGGCATGGCATGAGTGAAGATGCACGTCTCTTAAAACATTCTGTCCGTATATTAACTTTATTTTATCTTCTAGCCTGTGGATATATTTGTGCAAGGAGACGCTGAGTTTGTAAGCTCAGGAGAATGTTGCATTTAAGTGTTTATATATGATATGTAAATGTGTGTGTGTGTGTGTGTGTGTATATATATATATATATATATATATATATATATATATATATATATATATATATATATATATATATATATATATATATGTAGCCATGTTGTCCTGAACCATCTCCCCTTAAGGTATTCCGCCTCCCTTTTGGGAAGTACATGTAGGTCATGACATGCTGTCTAAGAGAAAAACAATAGAGGCCTACAAGGCAGAGATCTGTTCTGCTGTGTTTGCCACCTTTTAAAACCTATATCTTCAAAAAAACAAAATCATCCAAAGCAGGATCTATGGGCAATTTTTGCCATGGCTTAATGATGGTAAAAACTGTAGCTGTGTGTGTGTGTGTGGAAACTTTAGCTACAGCTAACATAGTCTTGAACAAGGCTAAATAACTGGACATACAAGATGGATTAATCGTGTCTAGCAGCTAATTCTGTAGGATTATGTCTGTCTGTATATTGTCAAGCTGGTAAGTGCTATTGGGGCTCGGGTATGTTTTTGTATGACTAGGACTTCAAGCCACAAACATTGATGAATTACATCAATTCTACAACGTGCCGGTGAACAAAATCCCGGCCAGATTGATAACTACTGGAAGAGTTTGACTGTGGTTATTGTTGCTGTGATCGTGGTGATATAACCATGTTTTGAGCCTAAGAGACAATTACTTATCTTCTCAGTAATGTTCCATTAGATGTATAATACGTTCCCCACATAGATTGTTCTTTTTTCCCCCATTTAAGATCCTTTACCTATTACAAAATGGGCAACTTGGACAACAGGACAGCAAATGCAGATCAGCTGCTCACGCAAGATGTTGAGAGGTTTTGTAACAGCGTGGTGAACCAGTATTCAAACTGAAGCAAGGTGAGTTTCCTCATGGCTCTTCTAGTTGTGAGTGTTTTGTTACCTTTTTTTTTTTTTTTTTTTTTTTTAGTTTGTGCTGGGTACTTCAAAAATAGGCTATGGCCCTTTATGCTCTTACTGTATTCCTTTCACAAGGAAAATAATTATAAAGTTAATGTAGCTGCCATTTATATTACCGGTGTATTACTTACACTGTGAGATTTACAGACAGGGGCCTCCTTTACAAATGTATCCATAGCTATTTTACCCCAATAAAGTGGTCTGTAGACTGTTGTACTTTCATGACTGCGTTTACATTTTATATAGCACCAACAGATTTGGTAGAGCTGTTACGATAGGGTACCCTAAAAGTAAATGCAACTTACAAATGAACATACGTTAAATATACTGGTACCGAAGATGACAATCTTTTGGCTACACTTATTATGCCTCCCCTTTTATTATGCTGTTATTTATCAATACAATTTACACACATGCATACGCTGTTCTTGTGAATAACATGTAATCATTTGCCACGTTAACTAGTGGCTTGCTTTCCTATTCTCCTATATTATAGATATTTCCCATTATTGTTGCGGGTACATAGAGTTGTTTTATTGTGAGTTTCATTTGTTATTTTTTTTTCTTCAGCCATTTTTGGATATCGTTCTGTATATCGTCAAGCTGACAAATGCTTTTGGCGTTCAGGTATGTTTTTGTGTGACTAGGGCTTCTTTAACAACACAAGTCACAAATATTGATGAATTACATCTATTGTGCGAAGAGCAGAGGGCCAAAATCCCGGTCAGATTGAACAGATTTGACTGTGGTTATTACTGCTGTGGTCATCATGATATAACCAGGTCCCCCCCCCCCCCCCCCCATGTTATCTGAATTTTTCATAATGTAGAAAATCAGCCAGGACAAATCATTCTTCACATGCTGATATATTTTGTTTTTTAGTTGCATCCAAGTCAAAGCCTCAATATTATACGCACATGGATTACTTTTAAGAGTTTATGGTAGATTTTTTTTTTTTTTTTTTTATGGTATATTGATTATTTTTTTATTCTTTCAAGTAACCTTTTAATATATTGTATTAATATTATATAATATTATCTAAAGGGCTCCATTTTGCTAGTAACTGGCGTTTCACTCAAGGCAGTCTGTTGTGCAATGGTGTGGGGCATCCGGCTTTATTAGAGCATAAATCTCCATGGGGCTTCCAAGAGATGCAACATTACAATGTGAACATGGTGGTTTTTGGCTACTCACACCAGACAGGAGACCATCAGAAAATGTTACTCTTAAGAATTATTTGCATGTCATTACTAGTAATATTTTTACGTTTGCTATAGAAGATGGTGACAGTTTAGCATTATTATTATTTACTGTGGGATATAGGTAGGCTGAGGCAGTGGGAGACACTCTGTATGCCTGGGTCTCTCAGATGGCTTCATCTGCATATAGCTGTGTAAAAAGTAGACTGTTTATTGATTTTAAGTGGTCAGTGTCTATGCTGGCATTTAATGTCTGTGATGTGCTTTTTGATTATTGCAGATCTAGAGACTGTGGTTGGTTACCTGGTTGTCAGCAGTCCGTTCCTCACCCCTAACCACCCTGCGTGGACTGAGCTGAGCTCCTTGAGGTGAGTGAAATAATGGTGGGATAAACGATGATATACTCTGCAGCCGGGCATGTTCTTAATGTTTAATGCTTTGCCTTGAAGGATTATTACCAGAGTGGAAGAATGCTGCTGAGGATGTCTCAGGCATTGGGACGAATCGTCCTCGCAGGACGGGAAATGACAATATCTTACATAGAGACCATATGACTTTGGGAACGTTACGGGACCAAGTCATTTACCCAAACACTCCAGAACACTGGAAACGTAAAGGTATTCCTGATAAGGCGAGAAAAACGGTCCGGTATGTTGAAACTTCTCTTCTAATTTTCTTACACACTGAAATGACTTGCTTAGCTGTATTTAGTTAAGTGGCTTAACTACTCATCTTTGTTTTATATTCACTCCCTAGGTATTGAAGGAATACCTTGACAATGTGCAGCTGGGTTAGATTTTGGAACGTGAAGGCGGCTGGGACAGTCTTCAAGACTGGATGTACTGAGTGGGGGCGAAAAGCAGAGGATGGCAGTACGTATTTGATCTTGGTTTTAATTTACAGACTACAGAATTCTGATTTTCTAGCATTGTATATGTGTCAATTTATAGGCTGAGCTGGTGTGTTCAGTGGATGAGACACACTGCGATACTAGGATTACAGAGGAATTGGATTTAACTTTCAATATTCTGTTTTTGACAGCTAATAAATCCATCCAACTATCTCCAATTTGTACTTGCTCAACAATGAAATGAAATGGGGAAAAAAAACATAGTAAAACTTTATAATAGAAGCAAGTCTATAATAAAAGCAAGTCTGGGTAATCTAACTTCAAATTCACATTTTCTGAAATTAGTATTTTTCACTGTGGCTATGCTAAATCAGTCACTTTGGATTATTGACTGATTACGATACACAAGAGTCTTACAGCTGTGGCAATAACACCAATGTGCACAAAACTGTAAATATGGACAGTTGAAGATCCCTATGGAACCCTGTGCTAACTAATCGACCAAAGCTTCGCTCCTGTAGTTAATAAAACTAAACACACGGTGCCCAAGCAGTGCAGATTGGGATTCCGCATACGCCCAGAGCTCCTGGTGAAGGACGGCAGGCAGTTTATAATTGTTTGACGTTTATAAAGAAATGTCATTAGCGCGTGGACCTTATAAATTCTGTGACATTTTCTGCCGTTGACAGAATTTTATCCACAGAAGCCATCCGATCGTGGAAACTTTTTGCTGTCCGTGTGTTCCAAAATCAGTTGCTTAGACGTCGTCTTACACACGCTCCAGATTTTCATACATTGGTCTTCTAATGCCGTCTGTTGTCTCCAGCACGTTGCCTCTTTCAACTGTGAACAAAGCTATTCCAACCTAAGAGGATAAGAAAAGGAAGCACAGTGTCACCCAGAAAGTCCCTATGGAAGCACCACGAGGTAAATCTTTTAAACATTTCATGAAAGCACTGCAGAGTCTGCATAATTGTATTTAAAAAAAAAAAATCATAATTCCCTTCATCTCTAAAGAAAATGCTATGAAAAGGGCTCCTAGCCTGAAAAGAAAAGGTAGACCATGCGTTTATTCAAGACATTGTGTATCTTCATTAACCTTCTAGACAGATACACCTGTTGACCACACTACAACTTCTACTACTACCACTACTTGGAGACTTAATGTGCCCCTTTTGCTAAACCCGCATTTATAGTTCTTTACACTAAATACGTATATGTAACTATGCTTAGGCATTTAATAAGCAAGGCATATATGTTACAAACCCACCTTAAGTGTATACCCTTGGGGGTTATCTTCTCCTTCTCACTGAATCTACATGATTATTCCTCACCATTATGTTACCTTTACGCCGTTGTTCATTTGTAAGGGTGGGTGGGGAGAAGGTTTATGACATGAATACTGATTAGATAAAGGTGTCCCTGGCTCTCACAGATCTCCGCACAGACCTCAGCTCTATTAACCTTCAGAACTCAATCAATTTACTCTCTCTCCTATCTCAAACATGACATGCCCTTAACAACGCCACCTCTGTCTATAACTCCACTCTCGCATCTGCTCTCTATCATGTAGCACCAGTTACTACTCGCTCCTCGCGACGTTCACGCTTCCAACCCTGGCACATGACTGTAACCCCAACACCTACGTCGATGTTCCCGCACCGCTCAACGTAGTTGGCGAAAGTCCCCTCATTCCATGTCTGACTTTCTGCGCTATAAATGAATGCTATGTTCCTACTACTCTGCCTTCAATCTCCTCCCTGTCTTACAACCCTAAACGACTCTAATAATGCTTTCAATTCCCTGCTTCAACCGATCCCTACGACCCCTTCCACTAACCTTAATGCATCAGACTTTGCCACATACTTCGATAATAAAATGAAAACTATCAGAGATGACATATCTGCACAGTCACCGCCCTGCCCTCATCCTTAGGCTTTCAATACCACCTGTATGCTGATGAAGCCCAGATCTATCTATCCTCCCCTGATCTCTCTCCCTCTGCCTTAGATCGTGTAACTAACTGCCTTGCATCTGTCTCCACCTGGATATCAACATGTTTCTTGAAACTTAACCTCTCCAAAACAGGACTTCTCATCTTCCCGCCTTCCGATGCTAAGACTCCCCCATCAATTTCCCTCATTGTTGATTGCGCCATCATCTCCCAGTCTACTCATGCACACGCAGTCTTGGTGTCACCCTTGACCTCTGACCTTTCGTTCACCCCCCACATTCAGTCTGTCTCCGTCCCCATCTTAAAAAACATTGCCAGCATCCATCCCTCCCTTCCAAACACAGCATGCCACTTAGGCTCTTGTCCATGCCCTGATTGTCTCCCATCTTGATTACTGTAACTCTGTCTAAGCTGGTCTTAACAGCTTCACCGCTCTACAATCCACCATGAATGCTGCTGCCAGACTTATCTTACTCTCTCATCGCTTTACTAACATCTCTCCCCTCTGTCAGTCTCTTCACTGGCTTCCTGTGCGCCTCAGGATTCATTTCAAAATCCTTACTCTTACCTTCAAAGCCCTTCGGTTCCCCTCCCTACATCTCCTCGTTCATCTCTAAATACACTCCACGCCGCTCTCTCCGCTCATCCAATGATCTCCTTCTCTCCTCTGATTTCTAGCTCTCATGCACGCTTACAAGATTTCTCCAGGGCTGCCCCTATCCTCTGGAATGCCCTCCCCCAGTCTATCCGTCTCTCTCCCTGCCTTCGATCCTTCAAAAAATCCCTCTTCCCCACTTCTTTAAGGGCGCTTATATTGCACATTAACACCCCCCCCCATATTCCCTTAGCTCACCTCTCCTAGTCTCTCTAATGCAGTACTTACACTAGTGTGGCTGCCCCATCCCATACCATGGCACTAAATCCCTCTAGATTGTTAACTCCTTTGCGCAGGGACCTCCTCACCTGTTGTTGCTGTAAGTCAATTTGTTATGTTACATACTACTTGCTATGTCCTGTCTACCCGTTGTCCAGCGCTACAGAATCTGATGGTGCTATATAAAACATAAATAATAAGTCTCTTCGCCTATCACATTGTGCATTATACAGGGCCAGCTCAGCCCTTGAGGCTGGACAAACCGGCAAACTGAATTGTAAAGCGAGAAAGCTGAAACCCCAACCCTTGCCAATGCGAGTGAGTGGGCGCCTTTCATAGGAATAGGCGGCAGGTACTGAATCATAGTTGGGCCTCATTCTGTGTCCTTGTGGTCAGTGGGACAGTCGATCGCTGTTTAGGGAGAACCTCAACTCTTGTTTGATGAGGCAAAGGCCGCTTCTTAAGAGACGTAATTACCTCTGCCAAGAAAGCGTGCTTTGCCTTGCTCATTTTAAGGGGATCCTTATGTTGTAATGCCAGTGCCAGGCTTAAGGTCTGAAGATGGCACAGCCGCACCACCAGTATATGTGCAAATCTGTTTTTTTTGGTGATACACGTGGTGTTTCTAATATTAGAACTACATTTTTATTATTTTGCTCCGTAGTATTGAGGTCACTGATTCATGTTTCCCCTCTCTCGCAGTACTACCTCCACATGGACAGCAGAGGAAACAGCAGATAACAGATGACGCCATTGAATTCAGCTCTTAAGTGTTTTATGCTGATAAATATCGGTGTACACTGGAACTCGAAAGTAACTTTTTTTTTTTTTTTCCTTGAAGTTTAGTTCCGAAGCGAATGCTATAATTTCTTTTTGGTTTTTTTTTTGACCAAAGAATGGCCGTAGGATCGTAGATGATTGTGTCACTTCTTGTTTTGCACTAGATACCGCTGGCTAGACTAGAGGATCCCCTAAGCACCTGGCTCTGATGGGATACGCTGCATCTGCTGTAACGGTTTTCCTTTTAAATTAATCTCCGGTTCAATTTTTTTGCACCTGACTAATCGGTTGAGTAAAATCCCTGAGGGTTGGCACTTGGCCCAAAATAGAGCCAGTTGACAGGTTCGTATGTCTCACTAGGTGTGCGGGTTGGACTGAATTCATACGTCGTCAGATTTTATACAGTTCCCTGATAAAGATTTACATGTCCTTCCCAGTAAGATTTAAAATCTATTAATTTAAACTAGTAGGATGACTTTTTACATTGTTAAATGGAGCAGTCTCTACTGGAACGTAAACCATGTATTGTAGATATGTGTTTTGGGGGGGTTGAGCAAATCGTGTAACATAGAAATGTGCTTGATGAAGGCATGCACTACGTATGCAATAAATTGAATGTGTGTGAATCCTTCCCCAAAGTCTCTACTCTGTGCTTAATGTCATCCTGGCAAATGGTAAACAATCTGGGTAAAGTTTGATCCACAAACTTACTGCATTCGCTGGAACAAATCCGTACGGTTGGCTCTAACCAGCGGCCATAGAAAACTTCCCATGCCATGCGATGTAGAGACTCAGACCTTAAACGGTCCTTGGTCTGCTTTCCCCCCAATTATTGCTAAAACCTTTTGAAGTAACCTGTGTCACCGTGGATATTTATAAGGCATCCAAGGTAATTAAAATGTGCAAAAAATGTTTTTCTCCTGAACACTCCACCACCATATTATACCGGTAAGGAAGCGGGTAGCTGTAAACTTGCATAAACTACATGGATGAAATCCTATGAGGAATGCCCTAGTATACACTCCTACCTTCCCACTGTAATAGGATACTTAATCATTATCCCATGGAAATCTGCAATGAAGTATATGTTGGAAAATCACACAGACGTTTCACAAGTAGTGATTTCTGAAATACCATAAATTATCCAATTTATGTGCTCGGGGGGGGGGAATGACTTCTATGACTGATCACTAAAGTAGTCTACATAACTGAAATCCAAACATCTGCCACAATTCGTTTAACTTCTTTAGTGCATAATATTCCACATATAATGTAAACAGACTCCTCAATAAATATGACTTCCTAATCGAGTAGCCACGGATTGGGTTCGATGCAAAGTAAGCACTTTGGGCTTTTTGTACTTTGACGTCGGTTTTGTTTTTCCCACACAGAGCACTCGGGTCAGCACAGTCCTCCTTTTGATCTTCAAATGTATTCAAGTTTCTCTGGTCGGAAAGTTAATAGAGAGATTCAGTGCCTCGTCGGAAATAGATATATTTCAAATGAGCAAATTCCCTGGTCAATTGTAACTTCAAATTACTACGAGTGACCATTGTTGGTGACCCATTAATTTTACTCGCATTTCCTTATGTTCCATACTATGCTATGATGCACTTCTTGTAGTTGGAATCTCACTTACACAATATCCGATTCTAATACTTTGTGGGCAACACATTGATGTATTCCCTTCAAATGTTCCCCGTACCTCCCGCTTATTTAAATAAACAGGTTGTTGTGGGTTAATAATGATAAATACACAAATTGTCTACACCGCTTGGTGGCTTTAAACCTTCCGATATAATACAAACATAAGGGTTGGATGTGAACGGACACAAAAAAAAAAAAAAAAAAAACGTCTGGAGAAGCAGACTGCATGGAAACCGGTACCCTCGTCTGAAGAACTGCTTTCACGCCAGCATCTTAGATCTGCACCTGTGTTCAAAATCACTGTTACTTAAAACGACTGATTACAGCGGCCGCAGTGACGGAAGGAATGTAAGTAAGACCATTCCGATACCTTATTATATAACATACCCTTTTTTTTTTTTACTAAACCAATAATAACTTCAACTTGATGGCAAATAATACATTACCCGTAGAAACTCATACACCTTATTTATCAAAATACAACCCATGAAGTGGCATGAAGGTGGAGGTATGTATCGGCTACTAGGATACTGTTCTGCTGGCATAAATCACCGGGCTCATCACGCGGGGTGTAATATCACGTCACTGTACACTACATCACTTATCCAAGACGAGAATGCAAGGTATACAGGTCTGCGCTTGAGTAAGTGTCGTGGGGAAGCCTTCCCTATCCATAAATATTTTAACCCCTTAATGACAATTGTCGGTTCTGGCACGTCATGCACTAACATCAGGTTAGTGACAATTGACGTGCCAGGACCGTCATGACTAAGCGGGTGCAGAAAGCGATCTACGTTCGCTTTCTGCACCCAAACGGTGTTGCTGTAATGCCTCGACCTCGAGGCATTCAGCAACACCACGATCGGCACTAGGGGCCATGTGTGGCCCCTCCCCGGGGTGTCAACTTCCGCCATACCTTGTATGGCGGCGGACGCCCGTCTTAAAAGCGTTTAGGAGGCGATCAACGATCACCTCCTAAACTTAAATGGTGTCGCTGGAATGCCTCGATCAGGAGGCATTCAGCGACACCAAATACTTACCCCAGGACGGGCTGTGACCGCTCCGGAGAGCGGTCACAGCCGCCGCTGCAAGTGATCTTTGCCATCCGCAAGACGGTGGCCACCCTGTAAAAAAAAAAATAAGTAAAAAGCAATCAAGTTGAAAAAGTTTGCTAGATGGTCTCCAGACCCTCTAGAGAACTCTGGCTCCACTTGCAGGTTGAATACAGGTACTGCATTCAACCATGCAAGTCAATGGAGCGCATCTTTCTAATCACTGTGATTAGTAAAATTAAATTAAAAATAACAATTAGAAAAAAAATAGTTTAAAAAAAAAAACAGTAAAATGTAAAAATAATTTCCCACTGATGTCACTATCAGGGGAACCTTCAAGTGGAAAAAAATGTAAAAATAAATAAAATAATTTATATATGAAAAATATATTTTTGTGAGCAAGTCCTAAAATTGCACATTTGCTTAAAACAATTCTCGCATGGAAAGAGTTAAAATACTGGCATATTAAATGCCCAAATTTATGATTTGATGGGGTAAATTGAATTGGCCGGGTTCAACAATGTCCCAATTAACACGGGGGGAAGGATGGCCACACATCTAATTTCCAATTAGAAAAATGCACACGTCCCAAATGTGGCCTTTTAGTTCCCCACTGGACTCAGGAGATGTTGCTGAACACATATTGGGGTGTCGTGTGACAGCGGCATATACCAGGAGCTGTAAATTCATACATAAAGTAGGTGTGTGGGGGGAAAAATACACACAAAAAAATACTACTGCAAACTTGCTGTAAAATGTGTGCATGCAAAGAGTTAAAATACCAGCATTTAAAACACTCTGGGGTGTCTAGTTTTCAAAAATATATGGTTTTATTGGGCGCACTGAAATGGCACCAGCTATTTTCTGTGCATTCTATATCTCCTGCCATGTGATATACTTACTGCCCCAGCCCCGACTCTGCGAACATTGTGTGCGCGTGTGCAAAGTGCTCCACCTGATTTCACGCAGCTAACCCGTGGAAAGTGATTGGACTGCAGTGGAGGAGAGCAGCTGCCGCTGCCCCCTAAGGTTAAGTACCCTATTTTTTAAATCTTAATGAATGTGCCACTTTCCATCACCGGATGCCACTACCTGGGAGTTCACCAAGTTGGACAACAAGGAAGGACAGAGAAGGCCTGGGAGACTCCCTGCAATCAATATTCCACTGAACTGTCAAGTGCTGCCTACTGCTTTTTGTGTTTCCCCCACCTCCATTCCATTCCCATCACCATTTTCCTTCACATACCGTGTTCACAATCCTCTTGTTCCTCTTTCCTCTGTTGTTAGTAAAATCATTATCTCTCTCCAGCCATCTGCAACCCCACACTATGTCTGTAATGCACCATGACTACTTTCTTCTCCCCTTCTCTCATCCCAAGCACTTTTCAACGTCACCTCCCCTCACTCCCGTCTTGGCTACTGTTACTCTGTCTTAGCTGGTCTCCCTCTTAACCGTCTCACCTCTCTACAATCCACCATGAATGCTGCTGCCAGACTCATCTTCCTCTCCCGTCGCATACTAACGTCTCTCTTCGCTGGCTGCCTGTGCGCTTCAGGATTCATTTCAAAATCCTCACTCTTTCTTTCAAAGCCCTTCACAGCGTTTCCCCTCCCTACATCTCCTCGCTCATCTCTCTAAATACACTTCACACCGGTCCCTCCGCTCATCCAACGATTTCCTTCTATCCTCTCCTCTGATTTCTAGCTCTCATGCACGCTTACGAGATTTCTCCAGGGCTGCTCCTATCCTCTGGAATGCCCTCCCCCGGTCTATCCTTCTCCCCACTGCCTTCGGTCCTTCAAAAGATCCCTCAAGACCCACTTCCTTAAGGACGCTTATAATATTGCACATTAACAACCCCCATATTCCCTTAGCTCATCTCTCCTAGTCCCTCTAATGCAATACTTACACTAGTGTGGCTAGTCTATCCCTTACAATGGCACCTTTTAACTATGGTGTAATACACCCTAAATCCCTCTAGATTGTAAGCTCCTTTGAGCAGGGCTCTCCTCACCTGTTTTTTCTGTAAGTCAATGTGTTATGTTACACGCTACTTGCTATGTCCTGTCTACCCATTGTACAGCGCTCTGGAATTTGATGGTGCGATATAAAACAGTAAATAATAAAAATAGTCTGCGCTTCGCATTCGGTTTTGTAGTCAACTACGGAGCTGAAGATAAACCCAAACACACAAAACTATTTTATACAGCCATAGTTAGCACAGTTACTGCAGGTCTTGGACTCCAATCGTATCATATTCCTCTTTCTTTTTTTTTTTTTTTTTTTTTTTTTCCTGGGTCGGGGCGGCATTTCAGACACAAAGCTATTCTGCTGGCTGAAAAATGGTCTAATCGCTATAAGCAACCACAGCAATAATCAGCTGGATCACTCCATTGGGCTTCATGATAATAAGACTAGAGCTGCAGTTAACCTAATGAAGCTGAGGGTGTTATGTGTTATGTATGTTATAATATAACTTATTAAGCGAAACCAGTTATCAGTTTTCATAATGTTTTCCTCTGATGCAGAAGGAGTCTTTCTGGCATCTTTTCTTTTTTATTTGCTTTTTTCTTCATCTGAAATTTTACTGTTTTGTTGTTTGTTTGTTTGTTTTTTGCACGGGTCCTTTCTTGGAGCTTGAACACGAGAAAACATATTTGTCAATTGGCAGAAAAAGAGAGCATTCATCAAATGGTAAGCAATTAATATTTAATCAATCAAAAGACACAGGGGATGGGGAGGAAAAGCCGGCTTTGATGGGCAGTCACGTATTATAGTACCCGCACCACGCCAGAGACAGACTGGGAAAAAGGACTGAAGAGTGGAGAGCATTTCTTTTGGTGAACAAAGGGGTAGGCAAAGGGCAAGCGTTGGCTTCATATTGGGTGCTGTCCGACGGTAACACTCGCCAGCACCGCATAATGAAAATGCCTACCTGTACCCTCCTAGCATTATAATCATGCTAAATAGAGACAGCTCTTGGTGGCCCTGGGTTGTTCCTCTCCCTACACAGATCTCCATTACTATTATTACACATTTTATCCTCGCTACACTTAAGGACAGTCTATTCTGTCCTCAACGTGGATCTGAAACCAAAAATGAACTACTGTCTACCTCTCAAATCCCTAAAGTGGGAATTAAGGAGTTAATACATATTATATGTGTTTATCCATAAGTCTCTGCTTCCATTGGAAACTCTGCAGGTTTTTGAATTCCGGACAGCACTGATTCGTATTCAATTTCTTTGTGGTACATGGTGCTAATTAACGCCCAGCAGTAATAGCCGTGTAAGGCCTCACGCATACACCTTACACTTACGGTGCTCATGGCTTCCTTTTTATTGACTTTCAACTCCGTAATCTGACTCTTTATCTGTTGTTAAAAGTCGTGGCAAGAAACCCAATCCTATTTCAGTTATCTGGCTGTAATCATCGACCTGACCGCTGTCCAGTCCTGTTCTCTGGTGACCTGACACCACTCCTGTGTAATTCGCCTGCTACCCTTGCCGAGTGACCGGACTGCGAGTTACCTACAGCCGTTGGTAAGTGACCTCACTACGGACCAAATGTTTTAGAACCCCTTCTGCTCGGTTAAGATAACTACTGCAACCTATTCCTGTTATTTGCTTCTTTAAGGGAACATACATGGAACAAGCATAAAGCCACCTTGAAGCTAAAACAAGACCAAGAACTGTCTCAGGACACACGGGCAGCCTCGATGGACTTTGGCGGTTCTGCTGTGCGGAAACGTTGGGGATCTTCCACATTATCTGCTCTTCTGCCATGTATGTATTGATTTTTTATAATTTATGCTCTAGTAGCACTTTTGTGCATAACATTTTGCTTATTTTATTTGAACGCACCTCAATACTGCTGCTGCTGCTGCCATATTCTAAATATTCTAAATTTCCTTGTAACAAGGGAAATGCATGGCTTTCTTGTCACTCATTGGCTGCTTTTTTTTTTTTTTTTAAGAATGCATATTAATGCATATTTAACATGATTTTTTGTGAAGCTGTTTGTGACATTATATTTTCCCTTTAAGATAAGCAGTAACAGAACAGTGATATTTATCCATAGTTGTGAGTTTTTGTGTTGCCACCTACCTCTGCCGCATCAGGTGAGAAGAATCGTACGCGCCGAGACCCAGAGGCAATGATCAGGAAATATACACGGGGCTCGAGGCAGGTACTTCTCAAACATGTGTTAAAATATTGCAGTTAGTTAAATGTTTGGGGTCTGCTAGCTGTTTTCATGGAAATTTGTAGCTGTAATATAGCAAAAAGAGTTTTCTAATAATCAATTAGCCTTTTAAACTTAAACTTGAATTAGTGATAACAACGTGTCATCAGACCGCAGGCTGTTTTCTGTATTTCTGATCTGGTTGATATTTTGATGGGCCAAATGTGTATGCGTGTGTGTGTGTGTGAATATAATTGCTGTAAAACATAAATACTGTGTATATATACATATACAAACATTAAAGATTAAATGTGTTTTTACCAAGAAAATGTAAAATTGTAGAATCCAATTACAGGACTATGTGAAACCTGTGCTGACAGCTGTGTGTTTAGAAAAGAATCTGCTACCATGCTGCTGCAGATCATCTTCATCAATGAAATGATCTGTCTCAATCTTTCATCAGCTAAAAAGTCGGGGTCAGGTCCGTTGTGCGCATGCGCGGGCTTCCAGTTTGGCGCATGCGCAGTAGGGAGACGGTCACTTCCGGGTTTGGTCGACTTCCGGTTTAGTCCGGCCCGTTGTGCGCATGCGCGAACTTCCGGTTTCGCGCATGCGCAGTAGGTGGATGCCCCACTTCCGGTTTGGCGCTTACTTCCGGTTTAGGGTCCGGTCCGTTCTGCGCATGCGCTGACTTCCGATTTCGCGCATGCGCAGTAGGTGGATGCCCCACTTCCGGTTTAGCGTCAGGTCCGTTCTGCGCATGCGCTGGCTTCCGATTTCGCGCATGCGCAGTAGGTGGATGCCCCACTTCCGGTTTAGCGTCAGGTCCGTTCTGCGCATGCGCTGACTTCCGATTTCGCGCATGCGCAGTAGGTGGATGCCCCACTTCCGGTTTAGCGTCAGGTCCGTTCTGCGCATGCGCTGACTTCCGATTTCGCGCATGCGCAGTAGGTGGATGCCCCACTTCCGGTTTAGCGTCAGGTCCGTTCTGCGCATGCGCCGACTTCCGATTTCGCGCATGCGCAGTAGGTGGATGCCCCACTTCCGGTTTAGCGTCAGGTCCGTTCTGCGCATGCGCCGACTTCCCATGGCCACTTCCGGTTTGGCGCCGACTCCCGGTTTGGCGCCATATAGCTGCCAGTCAGCTGGTAGAATCTCGGTTTTGACGGTCACCTATTTGCGCGCAGCCTGTGCAGGATCGTATTTCTGCCACGTGGCTTTATTTTAAATCCGTTCTGCATCCATCAAAAGCCTTGTATAAGGATATTGCATTTCACCGATTTTCTCAAGAATCTTGTGCCTCTGTGAAAAGTGCGCTATAACATACATACATACATACATACATACATGTGGTGGTTTGCAGTGCGATCATCGGCCGCAGCAGAAACCTCTTCAACTTTATAGCCACCATGCCTGCCGTAAGCATTCTTGTGTTGCCTTTTTTTCTACTTAATCGAAAGATTAGACATTGGGGGACATGCTAAAACGTGTGTGCTTGGTAGCGGCTATATCACACGACCAGATTATATTTCCTAGAGCCGCTCGCTGCCAGACGCTTTTCTAGTTATTATAGTAAGCTAAAACGTTTGTTTTATGTTTGTTTTCTTCTTTTGGCCTCTGTGGCATGGCATGAGTGAAGATGCACGTCTCTTAAAACATTCTGTCCGTATATTAACTTTATTTTATCTTCTAGCCTGTGGATATATTTGTGCAAGGAGACGCTGAGTTTGTAAGCTCAGGAGAATGTTGCATTTAAGTGTTTATATATGATATGTAAATGTGTGTGTGTGTGTATATATATATATATATATATATATATATATGTAGCCATGTTGTCCTGAACCATCTCCCCTTAAGGTATTCCGCCTCCCTTTTGGGAAGTACATGTAGGTCATGACATGCTGTCTAAGAGAAAAACAATAGAGGCCTACAAGGCAGAGATCTGTTCTGCTGTGTTTGCCACCTTTTAAAACCTATATCTTCAAAAAAACAAAATCATCCAAAGCAGGATCTATGGGCAATTTTTGCCATGGCTTAATGATGGTAAAAACTGTAGCTGTGTGTGTGTGTGTGGAAACTTTAGCTACAGCTAACATAGTCTTGAACAAGGCTAAATAACTGGACATACAAGATGGATTAATCGTGTCTAGCAGCTAATTCTGTAGGATTATGTCTGTCTGTATATTGTCAAGCTGGTAAGTGCTATTGGGGCTCGGGTATGTTTTTGTATGACTAGGACTTCAAGCCACAAACATTGATGAATTACATCAATTCTACAACGTGCCGGTGAACAAAATCCCGGCCAGATTGATAACTACTGGAAGAGTTTGACTGTGGTTATTGTTGCTGTGATCGTGGTGATATAACCATGTTTTGAGCCTAAGAGACAATTACTTATCTTCTCAGTAATGTTCCATTAGATGTATAATACGTTCCCCACATAGATTGTTCTTTTTTCCCCCATTTAAGATCCTTTACCTATTACAAAATGGGCAACTTGGACAACAGGACAGCAAATGCAGATCAGCTGCTCACGCAAGATGTTGAGAGGTTTTGTAACAGCGTGGTGAACCAGTATTCAAACTGAAGCAAGGTGAGTTTCCTCATGGCTCTTCTAGTTGTGAGTGTTTTGTTACCTTTTTTTTTTTTTTTTTTTTTTTTAGTTTGTGCTGGGTACTTCAAAAATAGGCTATGGCCCTTTATGCTCTTACTGTATTCCTTTCACAAGGAAAATAATTATAAAGTTAATGTAGCTGCCATTTATATTACCGGTGTATTACTTACACTGTGAGATTTACAGACAGGGGCCTCCTTTACAAATGTATCCATAGCTATTTTACCCCAATAAAGTGGTCTGTAGACTGTTGTACTTTCATGACTGCGTTTACATTTTATATAGCACCAACAGATTTGGTAGAGCTGTTACGATAGGGTACCCTAAAAGTAAATGCAACTTACAAATGAACATACGTTAAATATACTGGTACCGAAGATGACAATCTTTTGGCTACACTTATTATGCCTCCCCTTTTATTATGCTGTTATTTATCAATACAATTTACACACATGCATACGCTGTTCTTGTGAATAACATGTAATCATTTGCCACGTTAACTAGTGGCTTGCTTTCCTATTCTCCTATATTATAGATATTTCCCATTATTGTTGCGGGTACATAGAGTTGTTTTATTGTGAGTTTCATTTGTTATTTTTTTTTCTTCAGCCATTTTTGGATATCGTTCTGTATATCGTCAAGCTGACAAATGCTTTTGGCGTTCAGGTATGTTTTTGTGTGACTAGGGCTTCTTTAACAACACAAGTCACAAATATTGATGAATTACATCTATTGTGCGAAGAGCAGAGGGCCAAAATCCCGGTCAGATTGAACAGATTTGACTGTGGTTATTACTGCTGTGGTCATCATGATATAACCAGGTCCCCCCCCCCCCCCCATGTTATCTGAATTTTTCATAATGTAGAAAATCAGCCAGGACAAATCATTCTTCACATGCTGATATATTTTGTTTTTTAGTTGCATCCAAGTCAAAGCCTCAATATTATACGCACATGGATTACTTTTAAGAGTTTATGGTAGATTTTTTTTTTTTTTTTTTTTATGGTATATTGATTATTTTTTTATTCTTTCAAGTAACCTTTTAATATATTGTATTAATATTATATAATATTATCTAAAGGGCTCCATTTTGCTAGTAACTGGCGTTTCACTCAAGGCAGTCTGTTGTGCAATGGTGTGGGGCATCCGGCTTTATTAGAGCATAAATCTCCATGGGGCTTCCAAGAGATGCAACATTACAATGTGAACATGGTGGTTTTTGGCTACTCACACCAGACAGGAGACCATCAGAAAATGTTACTCTTAAGAATTATTTGCATGTCATTACTAGTAATATTTTTACGTTTGCTATAGAAGATGGTGACAGTTTAGCATTATTATTATTTACTGTGGGATATAGGTAGGCTGAGGCAGTGGGAGACACTCTGTATGCCTGGGTCTCTCAGATGGCTTCATCTGCATATAGCTGTGTAAAAAGTAGACTGTTTATTGATTTTAAGTGGTCAGTGTCTATGCTGGCATTTAATGTCTGTGATGTGCTTTTTGATTATTGCAGATCTAGAGACTGTGGTTGGTTACCTGGTTGTCAGCAGTCCGTTCCTCACCCCTAACCACCCTGCGTGGACTGAGCTGAGCTCCTTGAGGTGAGTGAAATAATGGTGGGATAAACGATGATATACTCTGCAGCCGGGCATGTTCTTAATGTTTAATGCTTTGCCTTGAAGGATTATTACCAGAGTGGAAGAATGCTGCTGAGGATGTCTCAGGCATTGGGACGAATCGTCCTCGCAGGACGGGAAATGACAATATCTTACATAGAGACCATATGACTTTGGGAACGTTACGGGACCAAGTCATTTACCCAGACACTCCAGAACACTGGAAACGTAAAGGTATTCCTGATAAGGCGAGAAAAACGGTCCGGTATGTTGAAACTTCTCTTCTAATTTTCTTACACACTGAAATGACTTGCTTAGCTGTATTTAGTTAAGTGGCTTAACTACTCATCTTTGTTTTATATTCACTCCCTAGGTATTGAAGGAATACCTTGACAATGTGCAGCTGGGTTAGATTTTGGAACGTGAAGGCGGCTGGGACAGTCTTCAAGACTGGATGTACTGAGTGGGGGCGAAAAGCAGAGGATGGCAGTACGTATTTGATCTTGGTTTTAATTTACAGACTACAGAATTCTGATTTTCTAGCATTGTATATGTGTCAATTTATAGGCTGAGCTGGTGTGTTCAGTGGATGAGACACACTGCGATACTAGGATTACAGAGGAATTGGATTTAACTTTCAATATTCTGTTTTTGACAGCTAATAAATCCATCCAACTATCTCCAATTTGTACTTGCTCAACAATGAAATGAAATGGGGAAAAAAAACATAGTAAAACTTTATAATAGAAGCAAGTCTATAATAAAAGCAAGTCTGGGTAATCTAACTTCAAATTCACATTTTCTGAAATTAGTATTTTTCACTGTGGCTATGCTAAATCAGTCACTTTGGATTATTGACTGATTACGATACACAAGAGTCTTACAGCTGTGGCAATAACACCAATGTGCACAAAACTGTAAATATGGACAGTTGAAGATCCCTATGGAACCCTGTGCTAACTAATCGACCAAAGCTTCGCTCCTGTAGTTAATAAAACTAAACACACGGTGCCCAAGCAGTGCAGATTGGGATTCCGCATACGCCCAGAGCTCCTGGTGAAGGACGGCAGGCAGTTTATAATTGTTTGACGTTTATAAAGAAATGTCATTAGCGCGTGGACCTTATAAATTCTGTGACATTTTCTGCCGTTGACAGAATTTTATCCACAGAAGCCATCCGATCGTGGAAACTTTTTGCTGTCCGTGTGTTCCAAAATCAGTTGCTTAGACGTCGTCTTACACACGCTCCAGATTTTCATACATTGGTCTTCTAATGCCGTCTGTTGTCTCCAGCACGTTGCCTCTTTCAACTGTGAACAAAGCTATTCCAACCTAAGAGGATAAGAAAAGGAAGCACAGTGTCACCCAGAAAGTCCCTATGGAAGCACCACGAGGTAAATCTTTTAAACATTTCATGAAAGCACTGCAGAGTCTGCATAATTGTATTTAAAAAAAAAAAATCATAATTCCCTTCATCTCTAAAGAAAATGCTATGAAAAGGGCTCCTAGCCTGAAAAGAAAAGGTAGACCATGCGTTTATTCAAGACATTGTGTATCTTCATTAACCTTCTAGACAGATACACCTGTTGACCACACTACAACTTCTACTACTACCACTACTTGGAGACTTAATGTGCCCCTTTTGCTAAACCCGCATTTATAGTTCTTTACACTAAATACGTATATGTAACTATGCTTAGGCATTTAATAAGCAAGGCATATATGTTACAAACCCACCTTAAGTGTATACCCTTGGGGGTTATCTTCTCCTTCTCACTGAATCTACATGATTATTCCTCACCATTATGTTACCTTTACGCCGTTGTTCATTTGTAAGGGTGGGTGGGGAGAAGGTTTAGGACATGAATACTGATTAGATAAAGGTGTCCCTGGCTCTCACAGATCTCCGCACAGACCTCAGCTCTATTAACCTTCAGAACTCAATCAATTTACTCTCTCTCCTATCTCAAACATGACATGCCCTTAACAACGCCACCTCTGTCTATAACTCCACTCTCGCATCTGCTCTCTATCATGTAGCACCAGTTACTACTCGCTCCTCGCGACGTTCACGCTTCCAACCCTGGCACATGACTGTAACCCCAACACCTACGTCGATGTTCCCGCACCGCTCAACGTAGTTGGCGAAAGTCCCCTCATTCCATGTCTGACTTTCTGCGCTATAAATGAATGCTATGTTCCTACTACTCTGCCTTCAATCTCCTCCCTGTCTTACAACCCTAAACGACTCTAATAATGCTTTCAATTCCCTGCTTCAACCGATCCCTACGACCCCTTCCACTAACCTTAATGCATCAGACTTTGCCACATACTTCGATAATAAAATGAAAACTATCAGAGATGACATATCTGCACAGTCACCGCCCTGCCCTCATCCTTAGGCTTTCAATACCACCTGTATGCTGATGAAGCCCAGATCTATCTATCCTCCCCTGATCTCTCTCCCTCTGCCTTAGATCGTGTAACTAACTGCCTTGCATCTGTCTCCACCTGGATATCAACATGTTTCTTGAAACTTAACCTCTCCAAAACAGGACTTCTCATCTTCCCGCCTTCCGATGCTAAGACTCCCCCATCAATTTCCCTCATTGTTGATTGCGCCATCATCTCCCAGTCTACTCATGCACACGCAGTCTTGGTGTCACCCTTGACCTCTGACCTTTCGTTCACCCCCCACATTCAGTCTGTCTCCGTCCCCATCTTAAAAAACATTGCCAGCATCCATCCCTCCCTTCCAAACACAGCATGCCACTTAGGCTCTTGTCCATGCCCTGATTGTCTCCCATCTTGATTACTGTAACTCTGTCTAAGCTGGTCTTAACAGCTTCACCGCTCTACAATCCACCATGAATGCTGCTGCCAGACTTATCTTACTCTCTCATCGCTTTACTAACATCTCTCCCCTCTGTCAGTCTCTTCACTGGCTTCCTGTGCGCCTCAGGATTCATTTCAAAATCCTTACTCTTACCTTCAAAGCCCTTCGGTTCCCCTCCCTACATCTCCTCGTTCATCTCTAAATACACTCCACGCCGCTCTCTCCGCTCATCCAATGATCTCCTTCTCTCCTCTGATTTCTAGCTCTCATGCACGCTTACAAGATTTCTCCAGGGCTGCCCCTATCCTCTGGAATGCCCTCCCCCAGTCTATCCGTCTCTCTCCCTGCCTTCGATCCTTCAAAAAATCCCTCTTCCCCACTTCTTTAAGGGCGCTTATATTGCACATTAACACCCCCCCCCATATTCCCTTAGCTCACCTCTCCTAGTCTCTCTAATGCAGTACTTACACTAGTGTGGCTGCCCCATCCCATACCATGGCACTAAATCCCTCTAGATTGTTAACTCCTTTGCGCAGGGACCTCCTCACCTGTTGTTGCTGTAAGTCAATTTGTTATGTTACATACTACTTGCTATGTCCTGTCTACCCGTTGTCCAGCGCTACAGAATCTGATGGTGCTATATAAAACATAAATAATAAGTCTCTTCGCCTATCACATTGTGCATTATACAGGGCCAGCTCAGCCCTTGAGGCTGGACAAACCGGCAAACTGAATTGTAAAGCGAGAAAGCTGAAACCCCAACCCTTGCCAATGCGAGTGAGTGGGCGCCTTTCATAGGAATAGGCGGCAGGTACTGAATCATAGTTGGGCCTCATTCTGTGTCCTTGTGGTCAGTGGGACAGTCGATCGCTGTTTAGGGAGAACCTCAACTCTTGTTTGATGAGGCAAAGGCCGCTTCTTAAGAGACGTAATTACCTCTGCCAAGAAAGCGTGCTTTGCCTTGCTCATTTTAAGGGGATCCTTATGTTGTAATGCCAGTGCCAGGCTTAAGGTCTGAAGATGGCACAGCCGCACCACCAGTATATGTGCAAATCTGTTTTTTTTGGTGATACACGTGGTGTTTCTAATATTAGAACTACATTTTTATTATTTTGCTCCGTAGTATTGAGGTCACTGATTCATGTTTCCCCTCTCTCGCAGTACTACCTCCACATGGACAGCAGAGGAAACAGCAGATAACAGATGACGCCATTGAATTCAGCTCTTAAGTGTTTTATGCTGATAAATATCGGTGTACACTGGAACTCGAAAGTAACTTTTTTTTTTTTTTTCCTTGAAGTTTAGTTCCGAAGCGAATGCTATAATTTCTTTTTGGTTTTTTTTTTTACCAAAGAATGGCCGTAGGATCGTAGATGATTGTGTCACTTCTTGTTTTGCACTAGATACCGCTGGCTAGACTAGAGGATCCCCTAAGCACCTGGCTCTGATGGGATACGCTGCATCTGCTGTAACGGTTTTCCTTTTAAATTAATCTCCGGTTCAATTTTTTTGCACCTGACTAATCGGTTGAGTAAAATCCCTGAGGGTTGGCACTTGGCCCAAAATAGAGCCAGTTGACAGGTTCGTATGTCTCACTAGGTGTGCGGGTTGGACTGAATTCATACGTCGTCAGATTTTATACAGTTCCCTGATAAAGATTTACATGTCCTTCCCAGTAAGATTTAAAATCTATTAATTTAAACTAGTAGGATGACTTTTTACATTGTTAAATGGAGCAGTCTCTACTGGAACGTAAACCATGTATTGTAGATATGTGTTTTGGGGGGGTTGAGCAAATCGTGTAACATAGAAATGTGCTTGATGAAGGCATGCACTACGTATGCAATAAATTGAATGTGTGTGAATCCTTCCCCAAAGTCTCTACTCTGTGCTTAATGTCATCCTGGCAAATGGTAAACAATCTGGGTAAAGTTTGATCCACAAACTTACTGCATTCGCTGGAACAAATCCGTACGGTTGGCTCTAACCAGCGGCCATAGAAAACTTCCCATGCCATGCGATGTAGAGACTCAGACCTTAAACGGTCCTTGGTCTGCTTTCCCCCCAATTATTGCTAAAACCTTTTGAAGTAACCTGTGTCACCGTGGATATTTATAAGGCATCCAAGGTAATTAAAATGTGCAAAAAATGTTTTTCTCCTGAACACTCCACCACCATATTATACCGGTAAGGAAGCGGGTAGCTGTAAACTTGCATAAACTACATGGATGAAATCCTATGAGGAATGCCCTAGTATACACTCCTACCTTCCCACTGTAATAGGATACTTAATCATTATCCCATGGAAATCTGCAATGAAGTATATGTTGGAAAATCACACAGACGTTTCACAAGTAGTGATTTCTGAAATACCATAAATTATCCAATTTATGTGCTCGGGGGGGGGGAATGACTTCTATGACTGATCACTAAAGTAGTCTACATAACTGAAATCCAAACATCTGCCACAATTCGTTTAACTTCTTTAGTGCATAATATTCCACATATAATGTAAACAGACTCCTCAATAAATATGACTTCCTAATCGAGTAGCCACGGATTGGGTTCGATGCAAAGTAAGCACTTTGGGCTTTTTGTACTTTGACGTCGGTTTTGTTTTTCCCACACAGAGCACTCGGGTCAGCACAGTCCTCCTTTTGATCTTCAAATGTATTCAAGTTTCTCTGGTCGGAAAGTTAATAGAGAGATTCAGTGCCTCGTCGGAAATAGATATATTTCAAATGAGCAAATTCCCTGGTCAATTGTAACTTCAAATTACTACGAGTGACCATTGTTGGTGACCCATTAATTTTACTCGCATTTCCTTATGTTCCATACTATGCTATGATGCACTTCTTGTAGTTGGAATCTCACTTACACAATATCCGATTCTAATACTTTGTGGGCAACACATTGATGTATTCCCTTCAAATGTTCCCCGTACCTCCCGCTTATTTAAATAAACAGGTTGTTGTGGGTTAATAATGATAAATACACAAATTGTCTACACCGCTTGGTGGCTTTAAACCTTCCGATATAATACAAACATAAGGGTTGGATGTGAACGGACACAAAAAAAAAAAAAAAAAAACGTCTGGAGAAGCAGACTGCATGGAAACCGGTACCCTCGTCTGAAGAACTGCTTTCACGCCAGCATCTTAGATCTGCACCTGTGTTCAAAATCACTGTTACTTAAAACGACTGATTACAGCGGCCGCAGTGACGGAAGGAATGTAAGTAAGACCATTCCGATACCTTATTATATAACATACCCTTTTTTTTTTTTACTAAACCAATAATAACTTCAACTTGATGGCAAATAATACATTACCCGTAGAAACTCATACACCTTATTTATCAAAATACAACCCATGAAGTGGCATGAAGGTGGAGGTATGTATCGGCTACTAGGATACTGTTCTGCTGGCATAAATCACCGGGCTCATCACGCGGGGTGTAATATCACGTCACTGTACACTACATCACTTATCCAAGACGAGAATGCAAGGTATACAGGTCTGCGCTTGAGTAAGTGTCGTGGGGAAGCCTTCCCTATCCATAAATATTTTAACCCCTTAATGACAATTGTCGGTTCTGGCACGTCATGCACTAACATCAGGTTAGTGACAATTGACGTGCCAGGACCGTCATGACTAAGCGGGTGCAGAAAGCGATCTACGTTCGCTTTCTGCACCCAAACGGTGTTGCTGTAATGCCTCGACCTCGAGGCATTCAGCAACACCACGATCGGCACTAGGGGCCATGTGTGGCCCCTCCCCGGGGTGTCAACTTCCGCCATACCTTGTATGGCGGCGGACGCCCGTCTTAAAAGCGTTTAGGAGGCGATCAACGATCACCTCCTAAACTTAAATGGTGTCGCTGGAATGCCTCGATCAGGAGGCATTCAGCGACACCAAATACTTACCCCAGGACGGGCTGTGACCGCTCCGGAGAGCGGTCACAGCCGCCGCTGCAAGTGATCTTTGCCATCCGCAAGACGGTGGCCACCCTGTAAAAAAAAAAATAAGTAAAAAGCAATCAAGTTGAAAAAGTTTGCTAGATGGTCTCCAGACCCTCTAGAGAACTCTGGCTCCACTTGCAGGTTGAATACAGGTACTGCATTCAACCATGCAAGTCAATGGAGCGCATCTTTCTAATCACTGTGATTAGTAAAATTAAATTAAAAATAACAATTAGAAAAAAAATAGTTTAAAAAAAAAAACAGTAAAATGTAAAAATAATTTCCCACTGATGTCACTATCAGGGGAACCTTCAAGTGGAAAAAAATGTAAAAATAAATAAAATAATTTATATATGAAAAATATATTTTTGTGAGCAAGTCCTAAAATTGCACATTTGCTTAAAACAATTCTCGCATGGAAAGAGTTAAAATACTGGCATATTAAATGCCCAAATTTATGATTTGATGGGGTAAATTGAATTGGCCGGGTTCAACAATGTCCCAATTAACACGGGGGGAAGGATGGCCACACATCTAATTTCCAATTAGAAAAATGCACACGTCCCAAATGTGGCCTTTTAGTTCCCCACTGGACTCAGGAGATGTTGCTGAACACATATTGGGGTGTCGTGTGACAGCGGCATATACCAGGAGCTGTAAATTCATACATAAAGTAGGTGTGTGGGGGGAAAAATACACACAAAAAAATACTACTGCAAACTTGCTGTAAAATGTGTGCATGCAAAGAGTTAAAATACCAGCATTTAAAACACTCTGGGGTGTCTAGTTTTCAAAAATATATGGTTTTATTGGGCGCACTGAAATGGCACCAGCTATTTTCTGTGCATTCTATATCTCCTGCCATGTGATATACTTACTGCCCCAGCCCCGACTCTGCGAACATTGTGTGCGCGTGTGCAAAGTGCTCCACCTGATTTCACGCAGCTAACCCGTGGAAAGTGATTGGACTGCAGTGGAGGAGAGCAGCTGCCGCTGCCCCCTAAGGTTAAGTACCCTATTTTTTAAATCTTAATGAATGTGCCACTTTCCATCACCGGATGCCACTACCTGGGAGTTCACCAAGTTGGACAACAAGGAAGGACAGAGAAGGCCTGGGAGACTCCCTGCAATCAATATTCCACTGAACTGTCAAGTGCTGCCTACTGCTTTTTGTGTTTCCCCCACCTCCATTCCATTCCCATCACCATTTTCCTTCACATACCGTGTTCACAATCCTCTTGTTCCTCTTTCCTCTGTTGTTAGTAAAATCATTATCTCTCTCCAGCCATCTGCAACCCCACACTATGTCTGTAATGCACCATGACTACTTTCTTCTCCCCTTCTCTCATCCCAAGCACTTTTCAACGTCACCTCCCCTCACTCCCGTCTTGGCTACTGTTACTCTGTCTTAGCTGGTCTCCCTCTTAACCGTCTCACCTCTCTACAATCCACCATGAATGCTGCTGCCAGACTCATCTTCCTCTCCCGTCGCATACTAACGTCTCTCTTCGCTGGCTGCCTGTGCGCTTCAGGATTCATTTCAAAATCCTCACTCTTTCTTTCAAAGCCCTTCACAGCGTTTCCCCTCCCTACATCTCCTCGCTCATCTCTCTAAATACACTTCACACCGGTCCCTCCGCTCATCCAACGATTTCCTTCTATCCTCTCCTCTGATTTCTAGCTCTCATGCACGCTTACGAGATTTCTCCAGGGCTGCTCCTATCCTCTGGAATGCCCTCCCCCGGTCTATCCTTCTCCCCACTGCCTTCGGTCCTTCAAAAGATCCCTCAAGACCCACTTCCTTAAGGACGCTTATAATATTGCACATTAACAACCCCCATATTCCCTTAGCTCATCTCTCCTAGTCCCTCTAATGCAATACTTACACTAGTGTGGCTAGTCTATCCCTTACAATGGCACCTTTTAACTATGGTGTAATACACCCTAAATCCCTCTAGATTGTAAGCTCCTTTGAGCAGGGCTCTCCTCACCTGTTTTTTCTGTAAGTCAATGTGTTATGTTACACGCTACTTGCTATGTCCTGTCTACCCATTGTACAGCGCTCTGGAATTTGATGGTGCGATATAAAACAGTAAATAATAAAAATAGTCTGCGCTTCGCATTCGGTTTTGTAGTCAACTACGGAGCTGAAGATAAACCCAAACACACAAAACTATTTTATACAGCCATAGTTAGCACAGTTACTGCAGGTCTTGGACTCCAATCGTATCATATTCTTCTTTTTTTTTTTTTTTTTCCTGGGTCGGGGCGGCATTTCAGACACAAAGCTATTCTGCTGGCTGAAAAATGGTCTAATCGCTATAAGCAACCACAGCAATAATCAGCTGGATCACTCCATTGGGCTTCATGATAATAAGACTAGAGCTGCAGTTAACCTAATGAAGCTGAGGGTGTTATGTGTTATGTATGTTATAATATAACTTATTAAGCGAAACCAGTTATCAGTTTTCATAATGTTTTCCTCTGATGCAGAAGGAGTCTTTCTGGCATCTTTTCTTTTTTATTTGCTTTTTTCTTCATCTGAAATTTTACTGTTTTGTTGTTTGTTTGTTTGTTTTTTGCACGGGTCCTTTCTTGGAGCTTGAACACGAGAAAACATATTTGTCAATTGGCAGAAAAAGAGAGCATTCATCAAATGGTAAGCAATTAATATTTAATCAATCAAAAGACACAGGGGATGGGGAGGAAAAGCCGGCTTTGATGGGCAGTCACGTATTATAGTACCCGCACCACGCCAGAGACAGACTGGGAAAAAGGACTGAAGAGTGGAGAGCATTTCTTTTGGTGAACAAAGGGGTAGGCAAAGGGCAAGCGTTGGCTTCATATTGGGTGCTGTCCGACGGTAACACTCGCCAGCACCGCATAATGAAAATGCCTACCTGTACCCTCCTAGCATTATAATCATGCTAAATAGAGACAGCTCTTGGTGGCCCTGGGTTGTTCCTCTCCCTACACAGATCTCCATTACTATTATTACACATTTTATCCTCGCTACACTTAAGGACAGTCTATTCTGTCCTCAACGTGGATCTGAAACCAAAAATGAACTACTGTCTACCTCTCAAATCCCTAAAGTGGGAATTAAGGAGTTAATACATATTATATGTGTTTATCCATAAGTCTCTGCTTCCATTGGAAACTCTGCAGGTTTTTGAATTCCGGACAGCACTGATTCGTATTCAATTTCTTTGTGGTACATGGTGCTAATTAACGCCCAGCAGTAATAGCCGTGTAAGGCCTCACGCATACACCTTACACTTACGGTGCTCATGGCTTCCTTTTTATTGACTTTCAACTCCGTAATCTGACTCTTTATCTGTTGTTAAAAGTCGTGGCAAGAAACCCAATCCTATTTCAGTTATCTGGCTGTAATCATCGACCTGACCGCTGTCCAGTCCTGTTCTCTGGTGACCTGACACCACTCCTGTGTAATTCGCCTGCTACCCTTGCCGAGTGACCGGACTGCGAGTTACCTACAGCCGTTGGTAAGTGACCTCACTACGGACCAAATGTTTTAGAACCCCTTCTGCTCGGTTAAGATAACTACTGCAACCTATTCCTGTTATTTGCTTCTTTAAGGGAACATACATGGAACAAGCATAAAGCCACCTTGAAGCTAAAACAAGACCAAGAACTGTCTCAGGACACACGGGCAGCCTCGATGGACTTTGGCGGTTCTGCTGTGCGGAAACGTTGGGGATCTTCCACATTATCTGCTCTTC
This sequence comes from Spea bombifrons, assembly GCF_027358695.1. Lineage (NCBI taxonomy): Eukaryota > Metazoa > Chordata > Amphibia > Anura > Pelobatidae > Spea > Spea bombifrons. The sequence continues at coordinate 35,647,163 of NC_071094.1, forward strand.
TGCCATGTATGTATTGATTTTTTATAATTTATGCTCTAGTAGCACTTTTGTGCATAACATTTTGCTTATTTTATTTGAACGCACCTCAATACTGCTGCTGCTGCTGCCATATTCTAAATATTCTAAATTTCCTTGTAACAAGGGAAATGCATGGCTTTCTTGTCACTCATTGGCTGCTTTTTTTTTTTTTTTTAAGAATGCATATTAATGCATATTTAACATGATTTTTTGTGAAGCTGTTTGTGACATTATATTTTCCCTTTAAGATAAGCAGTAACAGAACAGTGATATTTATCCATAGTTGTGAGTTTTTGTGTTGCCACCTACCTCTGCCGCATCAGGTGAGAAGAATCGTACGCGCCGAGACCCAGAGGCAATGATCAGGAAATATACACGGGGCTCGAGGCAGGTACTTCTCAAACATGTGTTAAAATATTGCAGTTAGTTAAATGTTTGGGGTCTGCTAGCTGTTTTCATGGAAATTTGTAGCTGTAATATAGCAAAAAGAGTTTTCTAATAATCAATTAGCCTTTTAAACTTAAACTTGAATTAGTGATAACAACGTGTCATCAGACCGCAGGCTGTTTTCTGTATTTCTGATCTGGTTGATATTTTGATGGGCCAAATGTGTATGCGTGTGTGTGTGTGAATATAATTGCTGTAAAACATAAATACTGTGTATATATACATATACAAACATTAAAGATTAAATGTGTTTTTACCAAGAAAATGTAAAATTGTAGAATCCAATTACAGGACTATGTGAAACCTGTGCTGACAGCTGTGTGTTTAGAAAAGAATCTACTACCATGCTGCTGCAGATCATCTTCATCAATGAAATGATCTGTCTCAATCTTTCATCAGCTAAAAAGTCGGGGTCAGGTCCGTTGTGCGCATGCGCGGGCTTCCAGTTTGGCGCATGCGCAGTAGGGAGACGGTCACTTCCGGGTTTGGTCGACTTCCGGTTTAGTCCGGCCCGTTGTGCGCATGCGCGAACTTCCGGTTTCGCGCATGCGCAGTAGGTGGATGCCCCACTTCCGGTTTGGCGCTTACTTCCGGTTTAGGGTCCGGTCCGTTCTGCGCATGCGCTGACTTCCGATTTCGCGCATGCGCAGTAGGTGGATGCCCCACTTCCGGTTTAGCGTCAGGTCCGTTCTGCGCATGCGCTGGCTTCCGATTTCGCGCATGCGCAGTAGGTGGATGCCCCACTTCCGGTTTAGCGTCAGGTCCGTTCTGCGCATGCGCTGACTTCCGATTTCGCGCATGCGCAGTAGGTGGATGCCCCACTTCCGGTTTAGCGTCAGGTCCGTTCTGCGCATGCGCTGACTTCCGATTTCGCGCATGCGCAGTAGGTGGATGCCCCACTTCCGGTTTAGCGTCAGGTCCGTTCTGCGCATGCGCCGACTTCCGATTTCGCGCATGCGCAGTAGGTGGATGCCCCACTTCCGGTTTAGCGTCAGGTCCGTTCTGCGCATGCGCCGACTTCCCATGGCCACTTCCGGTTTGGCGCCGACTCCCGGTTTGGCGCCATATAGCTGCCAGTCAGCTGGTAGAATCTCGGTTTTGACGGTCACCTATTTGCGCGCAGCCTGTGCAGGATCGTATTTCTGCCACGTGGCTTTATTTTAAATCCGTTCTGCATCCATCAAAAGCCTTGTATAAGGATATTGCATTTCACCGATTTTCTCAAGAATCTTGTGCCTCTGTGAAAAGTGCGCTATAACATACATACATACATACATACATACATGTGGTGGTTTGCAGTGCGATCATCGGCCGCAGCAGAAACCTCTTCAACTTTATAGCCACCATGCCTGCCGTAAGCATTCTTGTGTTGCCTTTTTTTCTACTTAATCGAAAGATTAGACATTGGGGGACATGCTAAAACGTGTGTGCTTGGTAGCGGCTATATCACACGACCAGATTATATTTCCTAGAGCCGCTCGCTGCCAGACGCTTTTCTAGTTATTATAGTAAGCTAAAACGTTTGTTTTATGTTTGTTTTCTTCTTTTGGCCTCTGTGGCATGGCATGAGTGAAGATGCACGTCTCTTAAAACATTCTGTCCGTATATTAACTTTATTTTATCTTCTAGCCTGTGGATATATTTGTGCAAGGAGACGCTGAGTTTGTAAGCTCAGGAGAATGTTGCATTTAAGTGTTTATATATGATATGTAAATGTGTGTGTGTGTGTGTGTGTGTGTATATATATATATATATATATATATATATATATGTAGCCATGTTGTCCTGAACCATCTCCCCTTAAGGTATTCCGCCTCCCTTTTGGGAAGTACATGTAGGTCATGACATGCTGTCTAAGAGAAAAACAATAGAGGCCTACAAGGCAGAGATCTGTTCTGCTGTGTTTGCCACCTTTTAAAACCTATATCTTCAAAAAAACAAAATCATCCAAAGCAGGATCTATGGGCAATTTTTGCCATGGCTTAATGATGGTAAAAACTGTAGCTGTGTGTGTGTGTGTGGAAACTTTAGCTACAGCTAACATAGTCTTGAACAAGGCTAAATAACTGGACATACAAGATGGATTAATCGTGTCTAGCAGCTAATTCTGTAGGATTATGTCTGTCTGTATATTGTCAAGCTGGTAAGTGCTATTGGGGCTCGGGTATGTTTTTGTATGACTAGGACTTCAAGCCACAAACATTGATGAATTACATCAATTCTACAACGTGCCGGTGAACAAAATCCCGGCCAGATTGATAACTACTGGAAGAGTTTGACTGTGGTTATTGTTGCTGTGATCGTGGTGATATAACCATGTTTTGAGCCTAAGAGACAATTACTTATCTTCTCAGTAATGTTCCATTAGATGTATAATACGTTCCCCACATAGATTGTTCTTTTTTCCCCCATTTAAGATCCTTTACCTATTACAAAATGGGCAACTTGGACAACAGGACAGCAAATGCAGATCAGCTGCTCACGCAAGATGTTGAGAGGTTTTGTAACAGCGTGGTGAACCAGTATTCAAACTGAAGCAAGGTGAGTTTCCTCATGGCTCTTCTAGTTGTGAGTGTTTTGTTACCTTTTTTTTTTTTTTTTTTTTTTTTTAGTTTGTGCTGGGTACTTCAAAAATAGGCTATGGCCCTTTATGCTCTTACTGTATTCCTTTCACAAGGAAAATAATTATAAAGTTAATGTAGCTGCCATTTATATTACCGGTGTATTACTTACACTGTGAGATTTACAGACAGGGGCCTCCTTTACAAATGTATCCATAGCTATTTTACCCCAATAAAGTGGTCTGTAGACTGTTGTACTTTCATGACTGCGTTTACATTTTATATAGCACCAACAGATTTGGTAGAGCTGTTACGATAGGGTACCCTAAAAGTAAATGCAACTTACAAATGAACATACGTTAAATATACTGGTACCGAAGATGACAATCTTTTGGCTACACTTATTATGCCTCCCCTTTTATTATGCTGTTATTTATCAATACAATTTACACACATGCATACGCTGTTCTTGTGAATAACATGTAATCATTTGCCACGTTAACTAGTGGCTTGCTTTCCTATTCTCCTATATTATAGATATTTCCCATTATTGTTGCGGGTACATAGAGTTGTTTTATTGTGAGTTTCATTTGTTATTTTTTTTTCTTCAGCCATTTTTGGATATCGTTCTGTATATCGTCAAGCTGACAAATGCTTTTGGCGTTCAGGTATGTTTTTGTGTGACTAGGGCTTCTTTAACAACACAAGTCACAAATATTGATGAATTACATCTATTGTGCGAAGAGCAGAGGGCCAAAATCCCGGTCAGATTGAACAGATTTGACTGTGGTTATTACTGCTGTGGTCATCATGATATAACCAGGTCCCCCCCCCCCCCCATGTTATCTGAATTTTTCATAATGTAGAAAATCAGCCAGGACAAATCATTCTTCACATGCTGATATATTTTGTTTTTTAGTTGCATCCAAGTCAAAGCCTCAATATTATACGCACATGGATTACTTTTAAGAGTTTATGGTAGATTTTTTTTTTTTTTTTTTTTATGGTATATTGATTATTTTTTTATTCTTTCAAGTAACCTTTTAATATATTGTATTAATATTATATAATATTATCTAAAGGGCTCCATTTTGCTAGTAACTGGCGTTTCACTCAAGGCAGTCTGTTGTGCAATGGTGTGGGGCATCCGGCTTTATTAGAGCATAAATCTCCATGGGGCTTCCAAGAGATGCAACATTACAATGTGAACATGGTGGTTTTTGGCTACTCACACCAGACAGGAGACCATCAGAAAATGTTACTCTTAAGAATTATTTGCATGTCATTACTAGTAATATTTTTACGTTTGCTATAGAAGATGGTGACAGTTTAGCATTATTATTATTTACTGTGGGATATAGGTAGGCTGAGGCAGTGGGAGACACTCTGTATGCCTGGGTCTCTCAGATGGCTTCATCTGCATATAGCTGTGTAAAAAGTAGACTGTTTATTGATTTTAAGTGGTCAGTGTCTATGCTGGCATTTAATGTCTGTGATGTGCTTTTTGATTATTGCAGATCTAGAGACTGTGGTTGGTTACCTGGTTGTCAGCAGTCCGTTCCTCACCCCTAACCACCCTGCGTGGACTGAGCTGAGCTCCTTGAGGTGAGTGAAATAATGGTGGGATAAACGATGATATACTCTGCAGCCGGGCATGTTCTTAATGTTTAATGCTTTGCCTTGAAGGATTATTACCAGAGTGGAAGAATGCTGCTGAGGATGTCTCAGGCATTGGGACGAATCGTCCTCGCAGGACGGGAAATGACAATATCTTACATAGAGACCATATGACTTTGGGAACGTTACGGGACCAAGTCATTTACCCAGACACTCCAGAACACTGGAAACGTAAAGGTATTCCTGATAAGGCGAGAAAAACGGTCCGGTATGTTGAAACTTCTCTTCTAATTTTCTTACACACTGAAATGACTTGCTTAGCTGTATTTAGTTAAGTGGCTTAACTACTCATCTTTGTTTTATATTCACTCCCTAGGTATTGAAGGAATACCTTGACAATGTGCAGCTGGGTTAGATTTTGGAACGTGAAGGCGGCTGGGACAGTCTTCAAGACTGGATGTACTGAGTGGGGGCGAAAAGCAGAGGATGGCAGTACGTATTTGATCTTGGTTTTAATTTACAGACTACAGAATTCTGATTTTCTAGCATTGTATATGTGTCAATTTATAGGCTGAGCTGGTGTGTTCAGTGGATGAGACACACTGCGATACTAGGATTACAGAGGAATTGGATTTAACTTTCAATATTCTGTTTTTGACAGCTAATAAATCCATCCAACTATCTCCAATTTGTACTTGCTCAACAATGAAATGAAATGGGGAAAAAAAACATAGTAAAACTTTATAATAGAAGCAAGTCTATAATAAAAGCAAGTCTGGGTAATCTAACTTCAAATTCACATTTTCTGAAATTAGTATTTTTCACTGTGGCTATGCTAAATCAGTCACTTTGGATTATTGACTGATTACGATACACAAGAGTCTTACAGCTGTGGCAATAACACCAATGTGCACAAAACTGTAAATATGGACAGTTGAAGATCCCTATGGAACCCTGTGCTAACTAATCGACCAAAGCTTCGCTCCTGTAGTTAATAAAACTAAACACACGGTGCCCAAGCAGTGCAGATTGGGATTCCGCATACGCCCAGAGCTCCTGGTGAAGGACGGCAGGCAGTTTATAATTGTTTGACGTTTATAAAGAAATGTCATTAGCGCGTGGACCTTATAAATTCTGTGACATTTTCTGCCGTTGACAGAATTTTATCCACAGAAGCCATCCGATCGTGGAAACTTTTTGCTGTCCGTGTGTTCCAAAATCAGTTGCTTAGACGTCGTCTTACACACGCTCCAGATTTTCATACATTGGTCTTCTAATGCCGTCTGTTGTCTCCAGCACGTTGCCTCTTTCAACTGTGAACAAAGCTATTCCAACCTAAGAGGATAAGAAAAGGAAGCACAGTGTCACCCAGAAAGTCCCTATGGAAGCACCACGAGGTAAATCTTTTAAACATTTCATGAAAGCACTGCAGAGTCTGCATAATTGTATTTAAAAAAAAAAAATCATAATTCCCTTCATCTCTAAAGAAAATGCTATGAAAAGGGCTCCTAGCCTGAAAAGAAAAGGTAGACCATGCGTTTATTCAAGACATTGTGTATCTTCATTAACCTTCTAGACAGATACACCTGTTGACCACACTACAACTTCTACTACTACCACTACTTGGAGACTTAATGTGCCCCTTTTGCTAAACCCGCATTTATAGTTCTTTACACTAAATACGTATATGTAACTATGCTTAGGCATTTAATAAGCAAGGCATATATGTTACAAACCCACCTTAAGTGTATACCCTTGGGGGTTATCTTCTCCTTCTCACTGAATCTACATGATTATTCCTCACCATTATGTTACCTTTACGCCGTTGTTCATTTGTAAGGGTGGGTGGGGAGAAGGTTTAGGACATGAATACTGATTAGATAAAGGTGTCCCTGGCTCTCACAGATCTCCGCACAGACCTCAGCTCTATTAACCTTCAGAACTCAATCAATTTACTCTCTCTCCTATCTCAAACATGACATGCCCTTAACAACGCCACCTCTGTCTATAACTCCACTCTCGCATCTGCTCTCTATCATGTAGCACCAGTTACTACTCGCTCCTCGCGACGTTCACGCTTCCAACCCTGGCACATGACTGTAACCCCAACACCTACGTCGATGTTCCCGCACCGCTCAACGTAGTTGGCGAAAGTCCCCTCATTCCATGTCTGACTTTCTGCGCTATAAATGAATGCTATGTTCCTACTACTCTGCCTTCAATCTCCTCCCTGTCTTACAACCCTAAACGACTCTAATAATGCTTTCAATTCCCTGCTTCAACCGATCCCTACGACCCCTTCCACTAACCTTAATGCATCAGACTTTGCCACATACTTCGATAATAAAATGAAAACTATCAGAGATGACATATCTGCACAGTCACCGCCCTGCCCTCATCCTTAGGCTTTCAATACCACCTGTATGCTGATGAAGCCCAGATCTATCTATCCTCCCCTGATCTCTCTCCCTCTGCCTTAGATCGTGTAACTAACTGCCTTGCATCTGTCTCCACCTGGATATCAACATGTTTCTTGAAACTTAACCTCTCCAAAACAGGACTTCTCATCTTCCCGCCTTCCGATGCTAAGACTCCCCCATCAATTTCCCTCATTGTTGATTGCGCCATCATCTCCCAGTCTACTCATGCACACGCAGTCTTGGTGTCACCCTTGACCTCTGACCTTTCGTTCACCCCCCACATTCAGTCTGTCTCCGTCCCCATCTTAAAAAACATTGCCAGCATCCATCCCTCCCTTCCAAACACAGCATGCCACTTAGGCTCTTGTCCATGCCCTGATTGTCTCCCATCTTGATTACTGTAACTCTGTCTAAGCTGGTCTTAACAGCTTCACCGCTCTACAATCCACCATGAATGCTGCTGCCAGACTTATCTTACTCTCTCATCGCTTTACTAACATCTCTCCCCTCTGTCAGTCTCTTCACTGGCTTCCTGTGCGCCTCAGGATTCATTTCAAAATCCTTACTCTTACCTTCAAAGCCCTTCGGTTCCCCTCCCTACATCTCCTCGTTCATCTCTAAATACACTCCACGCCGCTCTCTCCGCTCATCCAATGATCTCCTTCTCTCCTCTGATTTCTAGCTCTCATGCACGCTTACAAGATTTCTCCAGGGCTGCCCCTATCCTCTGGAATGCCCTCCCCCAGTCTATCCGTCTCTCTCCCTGCCTTCGATCCTTCAAAAAATCCCTCTTCCCCACTTCTTTAAGGGCGCTTATATTGCACATTAACACCCCCCCCCATATTCCCTTAGCTCACCTCTCCTAGTCTCTCTAATGCAGTACTTACACTAGTGTGGCTGCCCCATCCCATACCATGGCACTAAATCCCTCTAGATTGTTAACTCCTTTGCGCAGGGACCTCCTCACCTGTTGTTGCTGTAAGTCAATTTGTTATGTTACATACTACTTGCTATGTCCTGTCTACCCGTTGTCCAGCGCTACAGAATCTGATGGTGCTATATAAAACATAAATAATAAGTCTCTTCGCCTATCACATTGTGCATTATACAGGGCCAGCTCAGCCCTTGAGGCTGGACAAACCGGCAAACTGAATTGTAAAGCGAGAAAGCTGAAACCCCAACCCTTGCCAATGCGAGTGAGTGGGCGCCTTTCATAGGAATAGGCGGCAGGTACTGAATCATAGTTGGGCCTCATTCTGTGTCCTTGTGGTCAGTGGGACAGTCGATCGCTGTTTAGGGAGAACCTCAACTCTTGTTTGATGAGGCAAAGGCCGCTTCTTAAGAGACGTAATTACCTCTGCCAAGAAAGCGTGCTTTGCCTTGCTCATTTTAAGGGGATCCTTATGTTGTAATGCCAGTGCCAGGCTTAAGGTCTGAAGATGGCACAGCCGCACCACCAGTATATGTGCAAATCTGTTTTTTTTGGTGATACACGTGGTGTTTCTAATATTAGAACTACATTTTTATTATTTTGCTCCGTAGTATTGAGGTCACTGATTCATGTTTCCCCTCTCTCGCAGTACTACCTCCACATGGACAGCAGAGGAAACAGCAGATAACAGATGACGCCATTGAATTCAGCTCTTAAGTGTTTTATGCTGATAAATATCGGTGTACACTGGAACTCGAAAGTAACTTTTTTTTTTTTTTTTCCTTGAAGTTTAGTTCCGAAGCGAATGCTATAATTTCTTTTTGGTTTTTTTTTTGACCAAAGAATGGCCGTAGGATCGTAGATGATTGTGTCACTTCTTGTTTTGCACTAGATACCGCTGGCTAGACTAGAGGATCCCCTAAGCACCTGGCTCTGATGGGATACGCTGCATCTGCTGTAACGGTTTTCCTTTTAAATTAATCTCCGGTTCAATTTTTTTGCACCTGACTAATCGGTTGAGTAAAATCCCTGAGGGTTGGCACTTGGCCCAAAATAGAGCCAGTTGACAGGTTCGTATGTCTCACTAGGTGTGCGGGTTGGACTGAATTCATACGTCGTCAGATTTTATACAGTTCCCTGATAAAGATTTACATGTCCTTCCCAGTAAGATTTAAAATCTATTAATTTAAACTAGTAGGATGACTTTTTACATTGTTAAATGGAGCAGTCTCTACTGGAACGTAAACCATGTATTGTAGATATGTGTTTTGGGGGGGTTGAGCAAATCGTGTAACATAGAAATGTGCTTGATGAAGGCATGCACTACGTATGCAATAAATTGAATGTGTGTGAATCCTTCCCCAAAGTCTCTACTCTGTGCTTAATGTCATCCTGGCAAATGGTAAACAATCTGGGTAAAGTTTGATCCACAAACTTACTGCATTCGCTGGAACAAATCCGTACGGTTGGCTCTAACCAGCGGCCATAGAAAACTTCCCATGCCATGCGATGTAGAGACTCAGACCTTAAACGGTCCTTGGTCTGCTTTCCCCCCAATTATTGCTAAAACCTTTTGAAGTAACCTGTGTCACCGTGGATATTTATAAGGCATCCAAGGTAATTAAAATGTGCAAAAAATGTTTTTCTCCTGAACACTCCACCACCATATTATACCGGTAAGGAAGCGGGTAGCTGTAAACTTGCATAAACTACATGGATGAAATCCTATGAGGAATGCCCTAGTATACACTCCTACCTTCCCACTGTAATAGGATACTTAATCATTATCCCATGGAAATCTGCAATGAAGTATATGTTGGAAAATCACACAGACGTTTCACAAGTAGTGATTTCTGAAATACCATAAATTATCCAATTTATGTGCTCGGGGGGGGGGAATGACTTCTATGACTGATCACTAAAGTAGTCTACATAACTGAAATCCAAACATCTGCCACAATTCGTTTAACTTCTTTAGTGCATAATATTCCACATATAATGTAAACAGACTCCTCAATAAATATGACTTCCTAATCGAGTAGCCACGGATTGGGTTCGATGCAAAGTAAGCACTTTGGGCTTTTTGTACTTTGACGTCGGTTTTGTTTTTCCCACACAGAGCACTCGGGTCAGCACAGTCCTCCTTTTGATCTTCAAATGTATTCAAGTTTCTCTGGTCGGAAAGTTAATAGAGAGATTCAGTGCCTCGTCGGAAATAGATATATTTCAAATGAGCAAATTCCCTGGTCAATTGTAACTTCAAATTACTACGAGTGACCATTGTTGGTGACCCATTAATTTTACTCGCATTTCCTTATGTTCCATACTATGCTATGATGCACTTCTTGTAGTTGGAATCTCACTTACACAATATCCGATTCTAATACTTTGTGGGCAACACATTGATGTATTCCCTTCAAATGTTCCCCGTACCTCCCGCTTATTTAAATAAACAGGTTGTTGTGGGTTAATAATGATAAATACACAAATTGTCTACACCGCTTGGTGGCTTTAAACCTTCCGATATAATACAAACATAAGGGTTGGATGTGAACGGACACAAAAAAAAAAAAAAAAAAACGTCTGGAGAAGCAGACTGCATGGAAACCGGTACCCTCGTCTGAAGAACTGCTTTCACGCCAGCATCTTAGATCTGCACCTGTGTTCAAAATCACTGTTACTTAAAACGACTGATTACAGCGGCCGCAGTGACGGAAGGAATGTAAGTAAGACCATTCCGATACCTTATTATATAACATACCCTTTTTTTTTTTTACTAAACCAATAATAACTTCAACTTGATGGCAAATAATACATTACCCGTAGAAACTCATACACCTTATTTATCAAAATACAACCCATGAAGTGGCATGAAGGTGGAGGTATGTATCGGCTACTAGGATACTGTTCTGCTGGCATAAATCACCGGGCTCATCACGCGGGGTGTAATATCACGTCACTGTACACTACATCACTTATCCAAGACGAGAATGCAAGGTATACAGGTCTGCGCTTGAGTAAGTGTCGTGGGGAAGCCTTCCCTATCCATAAATATTTTAACCCCTTAATGACAATTGTCGGTTCTGGCACGTCATGCACTAACATCAGGTTAGTGACAATTGACGTGCCAGGACCGTCATGACTAAGCGGGTGCAGAAAGCGATCTACGTTCGCTTTCTGCACCCAAACGGTGTTGCTGTAATGCCTCGACCTCGAGGCATTCAGCAACACCACGATCGGCACTAGGGGCCATGTGTGGCCCCTCCCCGGGGTGTCAACTTCCGCCATACCTTGTATGGCGGCGGACGCCCGTCTTAAAAGCGTTTAGGAGGCGATCAACGATCACCTCCTAAACTTAAATGGTGTCGCTGGAATGCCTCGATCAGGAGGCATTCAGCGACACCAAATACTTACCCCAGGACGGGCTGTGACCGCTCCGGAGAGCGGTCACAGCCGCCGCTGCAAGTGATCTTTGCCATCCGCAAGACGGTGGCCACCCTGTAAAAAAAAAAATAAGTAAAAAGCAATCAAGTTGAAAAAGTTTGCTAGATGGTCTCCAGACCCTCTAGAGAACTCTGGCTCCACTTGCAGGTTGAATACAGGTACTGCATTCAACCATGCAAGTCAATGGAGCGCATCTTTCTAATCACTGTGATTAGTAAAATTAAATTAAAAATAACAATTAGAAAAAAAATAGTTTAAAAAAAAAAACAGTAAAATGTAAAAATAATTTCCCACTGATGTCACTATCAGGGGAACCTTCAAGTGGAAAAAAATGTAAAAATAAATAAAATAATTTATATATGAAAAATATATTTTTGTGAGCAAGTCCTAAAATTGCACATTTGCTTAAAACAATTCTCGCATGGAAAGAGTTAAAATACTGGCATATTAAATGCCCAAATTTATGATTTGATGGGGTAAATTGAATTGGCCGGGTTCAACAATGTCCCAATTAACACGGGGGGAAGGATGGCCACACATCTAATTTCCAATTAGAAAAATGCACACGTCCCAAATGTGGCCTTTTAGTTCCCCACTGGACTCAGGAGATGTTGCTGAACACATATTGGGGTGTCGTGTGACAGCGGCATATACCAGGAGCTGTAAATTCATACATAAAGTAGGTGTGTGGGGGGAAAAATACACACAAAAAAATACTACTGCAAACTTGCTGTAAAATGTGTGCATGCAAAGAGTTAAAATACCAGCATTTAAAACACTCTGGGGTGTCTAGTTTTCAAAAATATATGGTTTTATTGGGCGCACTGAAATGGCACCAGCTATTTTCTGTGCATTCTATATCTCCTGCCATGTGATATACTTACTGCCCCAGCCCCGACTCTGCGAACATTGTGTGCGCGTGTGCAAAGTGCTCCACCTGATTTCACGCAGCTAACCCGTGGAAAGTGATTGGACTGCAGTGGAGGAGAGCAGCTGCCGCTGCCCCCTAAGGTTAAGTACCCTATTTTTTAAATCTTAATGAATGTGCCACTTTCCATCACCGGATGCCACTACCTGGGAGTTCACCAAGTTGGACAACAAGGAAGGACAGAGAAGGCCTGGGAGACTCCCTGCAATCAATATTCCACTGAACTGTCAAGTGCTGCCTACTGCTTTTTGTGTTTCCCCCACCTCCATTCCATTCCCATCACCATTTTCCTTCACATACCGTGTTCACAATCCTCTTGTTCCTCTTTCCTCTGTTGTTAGTAAAATCATTATCTCTCTCCAGCCATCTGCAACCCCACACTATGTCTGTAATGCACCATGACTACTTTCTTCTCCCCTTCTCTCATCCCAAGCACTTTTCAACGTCACCTCCCCTCACTCCCGTCTTGGCTACTGTTACTCTGTCTTAGCTGGTCTCCCTCTTAACCGTCTCACCTCTCTACAATCCACCATGAATGCTGCTGCCAGACTCATCTTCCTCTCCCGTCGCATACTAACGTCTCTCCCCTCTGTCAGTCTCTTCGCTGGCTGCCTGTGCGCTTCAGGATTCATTTCAAAATCCTCACTCTTTCTTTCAAAGCCCTTCACAGCGTTTCCCCTCCCTACATCTCCTCGCTCATCTCTCTAAATACACTTCACACCGGTCCCTCCGCTCATCCAACGATTTCCTTCTATCCTCTCCTCTGATTTCTAGCTCTCATGCACGCTTACGAGATTTCTCCAGGGCTGCTCCTATCCTCTGGAATGCCCTCCCCCGGTCTATCCTTCTCCCCACTGCCTTCGGTCCTTCAAAAGATCCCTCAAGACCCACTTCCTTAAGGACGCTTATAATATTGCACATTAACAACCCCCATATTCCCTTAGCTCATCTCTCCTAGTCCCTCTAATGCAATACTTACACTAGTGTGGCTAGTCTATCCCTTACAATGGCACCTTTTAACTATGGTGTAATACACCCTAAATCCCTCTAGATTGTAAGCTCCTTTGAGCAGGGCTCTCCTCACCTGTTTTTTCTGTAAGTCAATGTGTTATGTTACACGCTACTTGCTATGTCCTGTCTACCCATTGTACAGCGCTCTGGAATTTGATGGTGCGATATAAAACAGTAAATAATAAAAATAGTCTGCGCTTCGCATTCGGTTTTGTAGTCAACTACGGAGCTGAAGATAAACCCAAACACACAAAACTATTTTATACAGCCATAGTTAGCACAGTTACTGCAGGTCTTGGACTCCAATCGTATCATATTCCTCTTTCTTTTTTTTTTTTTTTTTCCTGGGTCGGGGCGGCATTTCAGACACAAAGCTATTCTGCTGGCTGAAAAATGGTCTAATCGCTATAAGCAACCACAGCAATAATCAGCTGGATCACTCCATTGGGCTTCATGATAATAAGACTAGAGCTGCAGTTAACCTAATGAAGCTGAGGGTGTTATGTGTTATGTATGTTATAATATAACTTATTAAGCGAAACCAGTTATCAGTTTTCATAATGTTTTCCTCTGATGCAGAAGGAGTCTTTCTGGCATCTTTTCTTTTTTATTTGCTTTTTTCTTCATCTGAAATTTTACTGTTTTGTTGTTTGTTTGTTTGTTTTTTGCACGGGTCCTTTCTTGGAGCTTGAACACGAGAAAACATATTTGTCAATTGGCAGAAAAAGAGAGCATTCATCAAATGGTAAGCAATTAATATTTAATCAATCAAAAGACACAGGGGATGGGGAGGAAAAGCCGGCTTTGATGGGCAGTCACGTATTATAGTACCCGCACCACGCCAGAGACAGACTGGGAAAAAGGACTGAAGAGTGGAGAGCATTTCTTTTGGTGAACAAAGGGGTAGGCAAAGGGCAAGCGTTGGCTTCATATTGGGTGCTGTCCGACGGTAACACTCGCCAGCACCGCATAATGAAAATGCCTACCTGTACCCTCCTAGCATTATAATCATGCTAAATAGAGACAGCTCTTGGTGGCCCTGGGTTGTTCCTCTCCCTACACAGATCTCCATTACTATTATTACACATTTTATCCTCGCTACACTTAAGGACAGTCTATTCTGTCCTCAACGTGGATCTGAAACCAAAAATGAACTACTGTCTACCTCTCAAATCCCTAAAGTGGGAATTAAGGAGTTAATACATATTATATGTGTTTATCCATAAGTCTCTGCTTCCATTGGAAACTCTGCAGGTTTTTGAATTCCGGACAGCACTGATTCGTATTCAATTTCTTTGTGGTACATGGTGCTAATTAACGCCCAGCAGTAATAGCCGTGTAAGGCCTCACGCATACACCTTACACTTACGGTGCTCATGGCTTCCTTTTTATTGACTTTCAACTCCGTAATCTGACTCTTTATCTGTTGTTAAAAGTCGTGGCAAGAAACCCAATCCTATTTCAGTTATCTGGCTGTAATCATCGACCTGACCGCTGTCCAGTCCTGTTCTCTGGTGACCTGACACCACTCCTGTGTAATTCGCCTGCTACCCTTGCCGAGTGACCGGACTGCGAGTTACCTACAGCCGTTGGTAAGTGACCTCACTACGGACCAAATGTTTTAGAACCCCTTCTGCTCGGTTAAGATAACTACTGCAACCTATTCCTGTTATTTGCTTCTTTAAGGGAACATACATGGAACAAGCATAAAGCCACCTTGAAGCTAAAACAAGACCAAGAACTGTCTCAGGACACACGGGCAGCCTCGATGGACTTTGGCGGTTCTGCTGTGCGGAAACGTTGGGGATCTTCCACATTATCTGCTCTTCTGCCATGTATGTATTGATTTTTTATAATTTATGCTCTAGTAGCACTTTTGTGCATAACATTTTGCTTATTTTATTTGAACGCACCTCAATACTGCTGCTGCTGCCATATTCTAAATATTCTAAATTTCCTTGTAACAAGGGAAATGCATGGCTTTCTTGTCACTCATTGGCTGCTTTTTTTTTTTTTTTTAAGAATGCATATTAATGCATATTTAACATGATTTTTTGTGAAGCTGTTTGTGACATTATATTTTCCCTTTAAGATAAGCAGTAACACAACAGTGATATTTATCCATAGTTGTGAGTTTTTGTGTTGCCACCTACCTCTGCCGCATCAGGTGAGAAGAATCGTACGCGCCGAGACCCAGAGGCAATGATCAGGAAATATACACGGGGCTCGAGGCAGGTACTTCTCAAACATGTGTTAAAATATTGCAGTTAGTTAAATGTTTGGGGTCTGCTAGCTGTTTTCATGGAAATTTGTAGCTGTAATATAGCAAAAAGAGTTTTCTAATAATCAATTAGCCTTTTAAACTTAAACTTGAATTAGTGATAACAACGTGTCATCAGACCGCAGGCTGTTTTCTGTATTTCTGATCTGGTTGATATTTTGATGGGCCAAATGTGTATGCGTGTGTGTGTGTGAATATAATTGCTGTAAAACATAAATACTGTGTATATATACATATACAAACATTAAAGATTAAATGTGTTTTTACCAAGAAAATGTAAAATTGTAGAATCCAATTACAGGACTATGTGAAACCTGTGCTGACAGCTGTGTGTTTAGAAAAGAATCTGCTACCATGCTGCTGCAGATCATCTTCATCAATGAAATGATCTGTCTCAATCTTTCATCAGCTAAAAAGTCGGGGTCAGGTCCGTTGTGCGCATGCGCGGGCTTCCAGTTTGGCGCATGCGCAGTAGGGAGACGGTCACTTCCGGGTTTGGTCGACTTCCGGTTTAGTCCGGCCCGTTGTGCGCATGCGCGAACTTCCGGTTTCGCGCATGCGCAGTAGGTGGATGCCCCACTTCCGGTTTGGCGCTTACTTCCGGTTTAGTGTCCGGTCCGTTCTGCGCATGCGCTGACTTCCGATTTCGCGCATGCGCAGTAGGTGGATGCCCCACTTCCGGTTTAGCGTCAGGTCCGTTCTGCGCATGCGCCGACTTCCGATTTCGCGCATGCGCAGTAGGTGGATGCCCCACTTCCGGTTTAGCGTCAGGTCCGTTCTGCGCATGCGCCGACTTCCGATTTCGCGCATGCGCAGTAGGTGGATGCCCCACTTCCGGTTTAGCGTCAGGTCCGTTCTGCGCATGCGCCGACTTCCCATGGCCACTTCCGGTTTGGCGCCGACTCCCGGTTTGGCGCCATATAGCTGCCAGTCAGCTGGTAGAATCTCGGTTTTGACGGTCACCTATTTGCGCGCAGCCTGTGCAGGATCGTATTTCTGCCACGTGGCTTTATTTTAAATCCGTTCTGCATCCATCAAAAGCCTTGTATAAGGATATTGCATTTCACCGATTTTCTCAAGAATCTTGTGCCTCTGTGAAAAGTGCGCTATAACATACATACATACATACATACATACATACATACATGTGGTGGTTTGCAGTGCGATCATCGGCCGCAGCAGAAACCTCTTCAACTTTATAGCCACCATGCCTGCCGTAAGCATTCTTGTGTTGCCTTTTTTTCTACTTAATCGAAAGATTAGACATTGGGGGACATGCTAAAACGTGTGTGCTTGGTAGCGGCTATATCACACGACCAGATTATATTTCCTAGAGCCGCTCGCTGCCAGACGCTTTTCTAGTTATTATAGTAAGCTAAAACGTTTGTTTTATGTTTGTTTTCTTCTTTTGGCCTCTGTGGCATGGCATGAGTGAAGATGCACGTCTCTTAAAACATTCTGTCCGTATATTAACTTTATTTTATCTTCTAGCCTGTGGATATATTTGTGCAAGGAGACGCTGAGTTTGTAAGCTCAGGAGAATGTTGCATTTAAGTGTTTATATATGATATGTAAATGTGTGTGTGTGTGTGTGTGTATATATATATATATATATATATATATATATATATATGTAGCCATGTTGTCCTGAACCATCTCCCCTTAAGGTATTCCGCCTCCCTTTTGGGAAGTACATGTAGGGGGACATACTAAAACGAATGACAAAATGGAATGCCCATAGACTTTAATGGGGAGGAATGCCCATAGACTATAATGGGGAGGAATGCCCATAGACTATAATGGAAGGGAAAAGAATATTGATTTTGAAATAAAAGTTTAAGACATATCATTTAGATCTTTGGCATACATACTCCCCTAGCACAGACACAAGATCTAAAACTCAGATTATGTGGGATTTTAGCTGTTTTCTATGGAATGACAGGTGAATGACAGTTTTGAGTGAATGCCCATAGGATATAATGGGAGAAAAATCAAACTTGTTTCTTAGAGAAAACCCTCTGACATATCATATAGATCTTTGTCATGTATACTCCCCTAGTACAGTTATAGGTTCTAAACCTCATATTAAGTGGAATTATAGCTGTGTTATATGGAATGACAGGTGAATGGCAGTATTGATGGAATGCCCATAGGATATAATGGGAGAAAAATCAAACCTGTTTTTCAGATAAAACCCTCTGAAATATCATATAGATCTTTGGCACATATACTCCCCTAGTACAGAGACTAAATCTAAAACTCATATTATGTGGGATTCCAGCTGTTTTCTATGGAATGACAGGTGAATGACAGTTTTGAGTGAATGCCCATAGGATATAATGGGAGGAAAATAAAACTTGCATTTCAGACAAAAACCCTCTGACATATCATATAGTTCTTTGGCACATATACTCCCCTAGTACAGACACAGGATCTAAAACTCATATCATGTGGGATTATAGCTGTTTTCTATGGAATGACAGGTGAATGACGGTAATGATGGAATGCCCATAGGATATAATGGGAGAAAAATCAAACTTGTTTTTTAGAGAAAACCCTCTGACATATCATATAGATCTTTGTCATGTATACTCCTCTAGTACAGTTATAGGTTCCAAACCTCATATTAAGTGGAATTATAGCTGTTTTCTATGGAATGACAGGTGAATGACGTTATTGATGGAATGCCCATAGGATATAATGGGAGAAAAATCAAACCTGTTTTTCAGACAAAACCCTCAGACATATCATATAGATCTTTGTCATGTATACTCCCCTAGTACAGTTATAGGTTTCAAACCTCATATTAAGTGGAATTATAGCTGTTTTCTATGGAATGACAGGTGAATGGCAGTATTGATGGAATGCCCATAGGATATAATGGGAGAAAAATCAAACCTGTTTTTCAGACAAAACCCTCTGAAATATCATATAGATCTTTGGCACATATACTCCCCTAGTACTGAGACAGGATCTAAAACTCATATTATGTGGGATTACAGCTGTTTTCTATGGAATGACAGGTGAATGACAGTTTTGAGTGAATGCCCATAGGATATAATGGGAGAAAAATGAAACTTGTTTCTTAGAGAAAACCCTCTGACATATCATATAGATCTTTGGTACATATACTCTCCTAGTAAAGGTATAGGCTATAAACCTCATATTAAGTGGAATTATAGCTGTGTTCTATGGAATGACAGGTGAATTACAGTATTGATGGAATGCCCATAGGATATAATAGGGGAAAAATCAAACTTGTTTTTTTAGAGAAAACCCTCTGACATATCATATAGATCTTTGGCACAAATACTCCCCTAGTACAGACACAGGATCTAAAACTCATATTATGTGGGATTATAGCTGTTTTCTATGGAATGACAGGTGAATGACGGTATTGATGGAATGCCCATAGGATATAATGGGAGAAAAATCAAACCTGTTTTTCAGACAAATCCTCTGAAATATCATATAGATCTTTGGCACATATACTCCCCTAGTACAGAGACAGGATCTAAAACTCATATTATGTGGGATTACAGCTGTTTTCTATGGAATGACAGGTGAATGACAGTTTTGAGTGAATGCCCATAGGATATAATAGGAGAAAAATAAAACTTGTTTCTTAGAGAAAACCCTCTGACATATCATATAGATCTTTGGCACATATACTCTCCTAGTAAAGGTATAGGTTATAAACCTCATATTAAGTGGAATTATAGCTGTGTTCTATGGAATGACAGGTGAATTACAGTATTGATGGAATGCCCATAGGATATCATGGGAGAAAAATCAAACTTGTTTTTTTAGAGAAAACCCTCTGACATATCATATAGATCTTTGGCACATATACTCCCCTAGTGCAGACACAGGATCTAAAACTCATATTATGTGGGATTATAGCTGTTTTCTATGGAATGACAGGTGAATGACGGTATTGATGGAATGCCCATAGGATATAATGGGAGAAAAATCAAACCTGTTTTTCAGACAAAACCCTCAGACATGTCATATAGGTCTTTGTCATGTATACTCCCCTAGTACATTTATAGGTTCCATACCTCATATTAAGTGGAATTATAGCTGTTTTCTATGGAATGACAGATGAATGACGGTATTGATGGAATGCCCATAGGATATAATGGGAGAAAAATCAAACCTGTTTTTCAGACAAAACCCTCTGAAATATCATATAGATCTTTGGCACACATACTCCTCTAGTACAGGTATAGGTTCTAAACCTCATATTAAGTGGAATTATAGCTGTGCTCTATGGAATGACAGATGAATGACAGTTTTGAGTGAATGCTCATAGGATATAATGGGAGAAAAATCAAACTTGTTTTTTAGAGAAAACCCTCTGACATATCATATAGATCTTTGTCATGTATACTCCCCTAGTACATTTATAGGTTCCAAACCTCATATTAAGTGGAATTATAGCTGTTTTCTATGGAATGACAGGTGAATGACAGTATTGATGGAATGCCCATAGGATATAATGGGAGAAAAATCAAACCTGTTTTTCAGTCAAAACCTCTGAAATATCATATAGATCTTTGGCACATATACTCCCCGAGTACAGAGACAGGATCTAAAACTCATATTATGTGGGATTACAGCTGTTTTCTATGGAATGACAGGTGAATGACAGTTTTGAGTGAATGCCCATAGGATATAATGGGAGAAAAATGAAACTTGTTTCTTAGAGAAAACCCTCTGACATATCATATAGATCTTTGGCACAAATACTCTCCTAGTACAGGTATAGGTTATAAACCTCATATTAAGTGGAATTATAGCTGTTTTCTATGGAATGACAGGTGAATGACGGTATTGATGGAATGCCCATAGGATATAATGGGAGAAAATCAAACCTGTTTTTCAGACAAAACCCTCAGACATATCATATAGATCTTTGTCATGTATACTCCCCTAGTACAGTTATAGGTTCTAAACCTCATATTAAGTCGAATTATAGCTCTGTTATATGGAATGACAGGTGAATGACAGTTTTGAGTGAATGCTGATAGGATATAATGGGAGAAAAATCAAACTTGTTTTTTAGAGAAAACCCTCTGACATATCATATAGATCTTTGTCATGTATACTCCTGTAGTACAGGTATAGGTTATAAACCTCATATTAAGTGAAATTATAGCTGTTTTCTATGGAATGACAGGTGAATGACAGTATTGATGGAATGCCCATAGGATATAATGGGAGAAAAATCAAACCTGTTTTTCAGACAAAACCCTCTGAAATATCATAGATCTTTGTCATGTATACTCCCCTAGTACAGAGACAGGATCTAAAACTCATATTATGTGGGATTCCAGCTGTTTTCTATGGAATGACAGATGAATGACAGTTTTCAGTGAATGCCCATAGGATATAATGGGAGAAAAATCAAACTTGTTTTTTAGAGAAAACCCTCTGACATATCATATAGATCTTTGTCATGTATACTCCCCTAGTACATTTATAGGTTCCAAACCTCATATTAAGTGGAATTATAGCTGTTTTCTATGGAATGACAGGTGAATGACAGTATTGATGGAATGCCCATAGGATATAATGGGAGAAAAATCAAACCTGTTTTTCAGTCAAAACCTCTGAAATATCATATAGATCTTTGGCACATATACTCCCCGAGTACAGAGACAGGATCTAAAACTCATATTATGTGGGATTACAGCTGTTTTCTATGGAATGACAGGTGAATGACAGTTTTGAGTGAATGCCCATAGGATATAATGGGAGAAAAATGAAACTTGTTTCTTAGAGAAAACCCTCTGACATATCATATAGATCTTTGGCACAAATACTCTCCTAGTACAGGTATAGGTTATAAACCTCATATTAAGTGGAATTATAGCTGTTTTCTATGGAATGACAGGTGAATGACGGTATTGATGGAATGCCCATAGGATATAATGGGAGAAAATCAAACCTGTTTTTCAGACAAAACCCTCAGACATATCATATAGATCTTTGTCATGTATACTCCCCTAGTACAGTTATAGGTTCTAAACCTCATATTAAGTCGAATTATAGCTCTGTTATATGGAATGACAGGTGAATGACAGTTTTGAGTGAATGCTGATAGGATATAATGGGAGAAAAATCAAACTTGTTTTTTAGAGAAAACCCTCTGACATATCATATAGATCTTTGTCATGTATACTCCTGTAGTACAGGTATAGGTTATAAACCTCATATTAAGTGAAATTATAGCTGTTTTCTATGGAATGACAGGTGAATGACAGTATTGATGGAATGCCCATAGGATATAATGGGAGAAAAATCAAACCTGTTTTTCAGACAAAACCCTCTGAAATATCATAGATCTTTGTCATGTATACTCCCCTAGTACAGAGACAGGATCTAAAACTCATATTATGTGGGATTATAGCTGTTTTCTATGGAATGACAGGTGAATGACAGTTTTGAGTGAATGCCCATAGGATATAATGGGAGAAAAATCAAACTTGTTTTTCAGACAAAACCCTCTGACATATCATATAGATCTTTGTCATGTATACTCCACTAGTACAGTTATAGGTTCCAAACCTCATATTAAGTGGAATTATAGCTGTTTTCTATGGAATGACAGGTGAATGACGGTATTGATGGAATGCCCATAGGATATAATGGGAGAAAAATCAAACCTGTTTTTCAGACAAAACCCTCAGTCATATCATATAGATCTTTGGCACATATACTCCACTAATACAGAGACAGGATCTAAAACTCATATTATGTGGGATTATAGCTGTTTTCTATGGAATGACAGGTGAATGACAGTTTTGAGTGAATGCCCATAGGATATAATGGGAGAAAAATCAAACTTGTTTTTTAGAGAAAACCCTCACACATATCATATAGATCTTTGTCATGTATACTCCCCTAGTACAATTATAGGTTCCAAACCTCATATTAAGTGGAATTATAGCTGTTTTCTATGGAATGACAGGTGATTGATGGAATGCCCATAGGATATAATGGGAGAAAAATCAAACCTGTTTTTCAGACAAAACCCTCAGACATATCATATAGATCTTTGTCATGTATACTCCTCTAGTACAGGTATAGGTTATAAACCTCATATTAAGTGGAATTATAGCTGTTTTCTATGGAATGACAGGTGAATGACAGTATTGATGGAATGCCCATAGGATATAATGGGAGAAAAATGTAACTTGTTTCTTAGAGAAAACCCTCTGACATATCATATAGATCTTTGTCATGTATACTCCTCTAGTACAGGTATAGGTTATAAATCTCATATTAAGTGGAATTATAGCTGTTTTCTATGGAATGACAGGTGAATGACAGTATTGATGGAATGCCCATAGGATATAATGGGAGAAAAATGTAACTTGTTTTTTTAGAGAAAACCCTCTGACATATCATATAGATCTTTGTCATGTATACTCCCCTAGTACATTTATAGGTTCCAAACCTCATATTAAGTGGAATTATTATTTCAGAGGGTTTTGTCTGAAAAACAGGTTTGATTTTTCTCCCATTATATCCTATGGGCATTCCATCAATACTGTCATTCACCTGTCATTCCATAGAAAACAGCTATAATTCCACTTAATATGAGGTTTATAACCTATACCTGTACTAGAGGAGTATACATGACAAAGATCTATATGATATGTCAGAGGGTTTTCTCTAAAAAACAAGTTTGATTTTTCTCCCATTATATCCTATGGGCATTCACTCAAAACTGTCATTCATCTGTCATTCCATAGAAAACAGCTGGAATCCCACATAATATGAGTTTTAGATCCTGTCTCTGTACTAGGGGAGTATACATGACAAAGATCTATATGATATGTCTGAGGGTTTTGTCTGAAAAACAGGTTTGATTTTTCTCCCATTATATCCTATGGGCATTCCATCAATACTGTCATTCACCTGTCATTTCATAGAACACAGCTATAATTCCACTTAATATGAGGTTTATAACCTATACCTGTACTAGGAGAGTATATGTGCCAAAGATCTATATGATATGTCAGAGGGTTTTCTCTAAGAAACAAGTTTCATTTTTCTCCCATTATATCCTATGGGCATTCACTCAAAACTGTCATTCACCTGTCATTCCATAGAAAACAGCTGGAATCCCACATAATATGAGTTTTAGATACTGTCTCTGTACTAGGGGAGTATATGTGCCAAAGATCTATATGATATTTCAGAGCGTTTTGTCTGAAAAACAGGTTTAATTTTTCTCCCATTATATCCTATGGGCATTCCATCAATACCGTCATTCACCTGTCATTCCATAGAAAACAGCTATAATTTCACTTAATATGAGGTTTGGAACCTATAACTGTACTAGGGGAGTATACATGACAAAGATCTCTATGATATGTCTGAGGGTTTTGTCTGAAAAACAGGTTTGATTTTTCTCCCATTATATCCTATGGGCATTCCATCAATACTGTCATTCACCTGTCATTCCATATAACACAGCTATAATTCCACTTAATATGAGGTTTAGAACCTATAACTGTACTAGGGGAGTATACATGACAAAGATCTATATGATATGTCAGAGGGTTTTGTCCGAAAAACAGGATTGATTTTTCTTCCATTATATCCTATGGGCATTCCATCAATACGGTCATTTACCTGTCATTCCATAGAAAACAGCTATAATTCCACTTAATATGAGGTCTGGAACCTATAACTGTACTAGGGGAGTATACATGACAAAGATCTATATGATATGTCTGAGGGTTTTGTCTGAAAAACAGGTTTGATTTTTTTCCCATTATATCCTATGGGCATTCCATCAATACTGTCATTCACCTGTCATTCCATTGAGAACAGCTATAATCCCACATAATATGAGTTTTAGATCCTGTCTCTGTATTAGTGGAGTATATGTGCCAAAGATCTATATGATTTGTCAGAGGGTTTTCTCTAAAAAACAAGTTTGATTTTTCTCCCATTATATCCTATGGGCATTCACTCAAAACTGTCATTCACCTGTCATTCCATAGAAAACACCTATAATACCACATAATATGAGTTTTAGATCCTGTCTCTGTATTAGGGGAGTATATGTGCCAAAGATCTATATGATATGATAGAGGGTTTTGTCTGAAAAACAGGTTTGATTTTTCTCCCATTATATCCTATAGGCATTCCATCAATACCGTCTTTTACCTGTCATTCCATAGAAAACAGCTATAATTCCACTTAATATGAGGTTTAGAACCTATAACTGTACTAGTGGAGTATACATGACAAAGATCTATATGATATGTCTGAGGGTTTTGTCTGAAAAACAGGTTTGATTTTTCTCCCATTATATCCTATGGGCATTCCATCAATACTGTCATTCACCTGTCATTCCATATAACACAGCTATAATTCCACTTAATATGAGGTTTAGAACCTATACCTGTACTAGGGGAGTATACATGACAAAGATCTATATGATATGTCAGAGGGTTTTGTCCGAAAAACAGGATTGATTTTTCTCCCATTATATCCTATGGGCATTCCATCAATACGGTCATTTACCTGTCATTCCATAGAAAACAGCTATAATTCCACTTAATATGAGGTCTGGAACCTATAACTGTACTAGGGGAGTATACATGACAAAGATCTATATGATATGTCTGAGGGTTTTGTCTGAAAAACAGGTTTAATTTTTCTCCCATTATATCCTATGGGCATTCCATCAATACCGTCATTCACCTGTCATTCCATAGAAAACAGCTATAATTCCACTTAATATGAGGTTTGGAACCTATAACTGTACTAGGGGAGTATACATGACAAAGATCTATATGATATGTCTGAGGGTTTTGTCTGAAAAACAGGTTTGATTTTTTTCCCATTATATCCTATGGGCATTCCATCAATACCGTCATTCACCTGTCATTCCATAGAAAAGAGCTATAATCCCACATAATATGAGTTTTAGATCCTGTCTCTGTACTAGTGGAGTATATGTGCCAAAGATCTATATGATATGTCAGAGGGTTTTCTCTAAAAAACAAGTTTGATTTTTCTCCCATTATATCCTATGGGCATTCACTCAAAACTGTCATTCACCTGTCATTCCATAGAAAACAGCTATAATCCCACATAATATGAGTTTTAGATCCTGTCTCTGTATTAGGGGAGTATATGTGCCAAAGATCTATATGATATGACAGAGGGTTTTGTCTGAAAAACAGGTTTGAGTTTTCTCCCATTATATCCTATGGGCATTCCATCAATACCGTCATTCACCTGTCATTCCATAGAAAACAGCTATAATTCCACTTAATATGAGGTTTGGAACCTATAACTGTACTAGTGGAGTATACATGACAAAGATCTATATGATATGTCTGAGGGTTTTGTCTGAAGAACAGATTTGATTTTTCTCCCATTATATCCTATGGGCATTTACTCAAAACTGTCATTCACCTGTCATTCCATAGAAAACAGCTATAATCCCACATAATATGAGTTTTAGATCCTGTCTCTGTACTAGGGGAGTATATGTGCCAAAGATCGATATGATATTTCAGAGGGTTTTGTCTGAAAAACAGGTTTGATTTTTCTCCCATTATATCCTATGGGCATTCCATCAATACCGTCATTCACCTGTCATTCCATAGAAAACAGCTATAATTCCACTTAATATGAGGTTTATAACCTATACCTGTACTAGGAGAGTATATGTGCCAAAGATCTATATGATATGTCAGAGGGTTTTCTCTAAGAAACAAGTTTCATTTTTCTCCCATTATATCCTATGGGCATTCACTCAAAACTGTCATTCACCTGTCATTCCATAGAAAACAGTTGTAATCCCACATAATATGAGTTTTAGATCCTGTCTCTGTACTAGGGGAGTATATGTGCCAAAGATCTATATGATATGTCTGAGGGTTTTGTCTGAAAAACAGGTTTGATTTTTCTCCCATTATATCCTATGGGCATTCCATCAATACCGTCATTCACCTGTCATTCCATAGAAAACAGCTATAATCCCACATAATATGAGTTTTAGATCCTGTCTCTGTATTAGGGGAGTATATGTGCCAAAGATCTATATGATATGACAGAGGGTTTTGTCTGAAAAACAGGTTTGAGTTTTCTCCCATTATATCCTATGGGCATTCCATCAATACCGTCATTCACCTGTCATTCCATAGAAAACAGCTATAATTCCACTTAATATGAGGTTTGGAACCTATAACTGTACTAGTGGAGTATACATGACAAAGATCTATATGATATGTCTGAGGGTTTTGTCTGAAGAACAGATTTGATTTTTCTCCCATTATATCCTATGGGCATTTACTCAAAACTGTCATTCACCTGTCATTCCATAGAAAACAGCTATAATCCCACATAATATGAGTTTTAGATCCTGTCTCTGTACTAGGGGAGTATATGTGCCAAAGATCGATATGATATTTCAGAGGGTTTTGTCTGAAAAACAGGTTTGATTTTTCTCCCATTATATCCTATGGGCATTCCATCAATACCGTCATTCACCTGTCATTCCATAGAGAACAGCTATAATCCCGCATAATATGAGTTTTAGATCCTGTCTCTGTACTAGGGGAGTATATGTGCCAAAGATCTATATGATATGTCAGAGGGTTTTCTCTAAAAAACAAGTTTGATTTTTCTCCCATTATATCCTATGGGCATTCCATCAATACTGTCATTCACCTGTCATTCCATAGAAAACAGCTATAATTCCACTTAATATGAGGTTTATAACCTATACCTGTACTAGAGGAGTATACATGACAAAGATCTATATGATATGTCAGAGGGTTTTCTCTAAAAAAACAAGTTTGATTTTTCTCCCATTATATCCTATGGGCAATCACTCAAAACTGCCATTCACCTGTCATTCCATAGAAAACAGCTATAATCCCACATAATATGAGTTTTAGATCCTGTCTCTGTACTAGGGGAGTATATGTGCCAAAGATCTATATGATATGTCTGAGGGTTTTGTCTGAAAAACAGGTTTGATTTTTCTCCCATTATATCCTATGGGCATTCCATCAATACCGTCATTCACCTGTCATTCCATAGAAAACAGCTATAATCCCACATAATATGAGTTTTAGATCCTGTCTCTGTATTAGGGGAGTATATGTGCCAAAGATCTATATGATATGACAGAGGGTTTTGTCTGAAAAACAGGTTTGAGTTTTCTCCCATTATATCCTATGGGCATTCCATCAATACCGTCATTCACCTGTCATTCCATAGAAAACAGCTATAATTCCACTTAATATGAGGTTTGGAACCTATAACTGTACTAGTGGAGTATACATGACAAAGATCTATATGATATGTCTGAGGGTTTTGTCTGAAGAACAGATTTGATTTTTCTCCCATTATATCCTATGGGCATTTACTCAAAACTGTCATTCACCTGTCATTCCATAGAAAACAGCTATAATCCCACATAATATGAGTTTTAGATCCTGTCTCTGTACTAGGGGAGTATATGTGCCAAAGATCGATATGATATTTCAGAGGGTTTTGTCTGAAAAACAGGTTTGATTTTTCTCCCATTATATCCTATGGGCATTCCATCAATACCGTCATTCACCTGTCATTCCATAGAGAACAGCTATAATCCCGCATAATATGAGTTTTAGATCCTGTCTCTGTACTAGGGGAGTATATGTGCCAAAGATCTATATGATATGTCAGAGGGTTTTCTCTAAAAAACAAGTTTGATTTTTCTCCCATTATATCCTATGGGCATTCCATCAATACTGTCATTCACCTGTCATTCCATAGAAAACAGCTATAATTCCACTTAATATGAGGTTTATAACCTATACCTGTACTAGAGGAGTATACATGACAAAGATCTATATGATATGTCAGAGGGTTTTCTCTAAAAAAACAAGTTTGATTTTTCTCCCATTATATCCTATGGGCAATCACTCAAAACTGCCATTCACCTGTCATTCCATAGAAAACAGCTATAATCCCACATAATATGAGTTTTAGATCCTGTCTCTGTACTAGGGGAGTATATGTGCCAAAGATCGATATGATATTTCAGAGGGTTTTGTCTGAAAAACAGGTTTGATTTTTCTCCCATTATATCCTATGGGCATTCCATCAATACCGTCATTCACCTGTCATTCCATAGAAAACAGCTATAATTCCACTTAATATGAGGTTTATAACCTATACCTGTACTAGGAGAGTATATGTGCCAAAGATCTATATGATATGTCAGAGGGTTTTCTCTAAGAAACAAGTTTCATTTTTCTCCCATTATATCCTATGGGCATTCACTCAAAACTGTCATTCACCTGTCATTCCATAGAAAACAGTTGTAATCCCA
Source organism: Spea bombifrons (assembly GCF_027358695.1). Classification (NCBI taxonomy): domain Eukaryota; kingdom Metazoa; phylum Chordata; class Amphibia; order Anura; family Pelobatidae; genus Spea; species Spea bombifrons. The sequence continues at coordinate 35,676,184 of NC_071094.1, forward strand.
CATAATATGAGTTTTAGATCCTGTCTCTGTACTAGGGGAGTATATGTGCCAAAGATCTATATGATATGTCTGAGGGTTTTGTCTGAAAAACAGGTTTGATTTTTCTCCCATTATATCCTATGGGCATTCCATCAATACCGTCATTCACCTGTCATTCCATAGAAAACAGCTATAATTCCACTTAATATGAGGTTTGGAACCTATAACTGTACTAGGGGAGTATACATGACAAAGATCTACATGATATGTCTGAGGGTTTTGTCTGAAAAACAGGTTTAATTTTTCTCCCATTATATCCTATGGGCATTCCATCAATACCGTTATTCACCTGTCATTCCATAGAAAACAGCTATAATTTCACTTAATATGAGGTTTGGAATCTATAACCGTACTAGGGGAGTATACATGACAAAGATCTATATGATATGTCAGAGGGTTTTGTCTGAAAAACAGGTTTGATTTTTCTCCCATTATATCCTATGGGCATTCCATCAATACCGTCATTCACCTGTCATTCCATAGAGAACAGCTATAATCCCGCATAATATGAGTTTTAGATCCTGTCTCTGTACTAGGGGAGTATATGTGCCAAAGATCTATATGATATGTCAGAGGGTTTTCTCTAAAAAACAAGTTTGATTTTTCTCCCATTATATCCTATGGGCATTCCATCAATACTGTCATTCACCTGTCATTCCATAGAAAACAGCTATAATTCCACTTAATATGAGGTTTATAACCTATACCTGTACTAGAGGAGTATACATGACAAAGATCTATATGATATGTCAGAGGGTTTTCTCTAAAAAAACAAGTTTGATTTTTCTCCCATTATATCCTATGGGCAATCACTCAAAACTGCCATTCACCTGTCATTCCATAGAAAACAGCTATAATCCCACATAATATGAGTTTTAGATCCTGTCTCTGTACTAGGGGAGTATATGTGCCAAAGATCGATATGATATTTCAGAGGGTTTTGTCTGAAAAACAGGTTTGATGTTTCTCCCATTATATCCTATGGGCATTCCATCAATACTGTCATTCACCTGTCATTCCATAGAAAACAGCTATAATCCAAAGTAATCTGAGTTTTAGATCACATGTGTGTGCTAGGGGAGTATGTGTGCCAAATATCTAAATGCTATTTCTTAAGCTTTTATTTCAAAATCAATTATTCTTTTCCCTTCCATTATAGTCTATGGGGATTCCTCCCCATTATAGTCTATGGGCATTCCTCCCCATTAAAGTCTATGGGCATTCCATTTTGTCATTCGTTTTAGTATGTCCCCATGTAGGTCATGACATGCTGTCTAAGAGAAAAACAATAGAGGCCTACAAGGCAGAGATCTGTTCTGCTGTGTTTGCCACCTTTTAAAACCTATATCTTCAAAAAAACAAAATCATCCAAAGCAGGATCTATGGGCAATTTTTGCCATGGCTTAATGATGGTAAAAACTGTAGCTGTGTGTGTGTGTGTGGAAACTTTAGCTACAGCTAACATAGTCTTGAACAAGGCTAAATAACTGGACATACAAGATGGATTAATCGTGTCTAGCAGCTAATTCTGTAGGATTATGTCTGTCTGTATATTGTCAAGCTGGTAAGTGCTATTGGGGCTCGGGTATGTTTTTGTATGACTAGGACTTCAAGCCACAAACATTGATGAATTACATCAATTCTACAACGTGCCGGTGAACAAAATCCCGGCCAGATTGATAACTACTGGAAGAGTTTGACTGTGGTTATTGTTGCTGTGATCGTGGTGATATAACCATGTTTTGAGCCTAAGAGACAATTACTTATCTTCTCAGTAATGTTCCATTAGATGTATAATACGTTCCCCACATAGATTGTTCTTTTTTCCCCCATTTAAGATCCTTTACCTATTACAAAATGGGCAACTTGGACAACAGGACAGCAAATGCAGATCAGCTGCTCACGCAAGATGTTGAGAGGTTTTGTAACAGCGTGGTGAACCAGTATTCAAACTGAAGCAAGGTGAGTTTCCTCATGGCTCTTCTAGTTGTGAGTGTTTTGTTACCTTTTTTTTTTTTTTTTTTTTTTAGTTTGTGCTGGGTACTTCAAAAATAGGCTATGGCCCTTTATGCTCTTACTGTATTCCTTTCACAAGGAAAATAATTATAAAGTTAATGTAGCTGCCATTTATATTACCGGTGTATTACTTACACTGTGAGATTTACAGACAGGGGCCTCCTTTACAAATGTATCCATAGCTATTTTACCCCAATAAAGTGGTCTGTAGACTGTTGTACTTTCATGACTGCGTTTACATTTTATATAGCACCAACAGATTTGGTAGAGCTGTTACGATAGGGTACCCTAAAAGTAAATGCAACTTACAAATGAACATACGTTAAATATACTGGTACCGAAGATGACAATCTTTTGGCTACACTTATTATGCCTCCCCTTTTATTATGCTGTTATTTATCAATACAATTTACACACATGCATACGCTGTTCTTGTGAATAACATGTAATCATTTGCCACGTTAACTAGTGGCTTGCTTTCCTATTCTCCTATATTATAGATATTTCCCATTATTGTTGCGGGTACATAGAGTTGTTTTATTGTGAGTTTCATTTGTTATTTTTTTTTCTTCAGCCATTTTTGGATATCGTTCTGTATATCGTCAAGCTGACAAATGCTTTTGGCGTTCAGGTATGTTTTTGTGTGACTAGGGCTTCTTTAACAACACAAGTCACAAATATTGATGAATTACATCTATTGTGCGAAGAGCAGAGGGCCAAAATCCCGGTCAGATTGAACAGATTTGACTGTGGTTATTACTGCTGTGGTCATCATGATATAACCAGGTCCCCCCCCCCCCCATGTTATCTGAATTTTTCATAATGTAGAAAATCAGCCAGGACAAATCATTCTTCACATGCTGATATATTTTGTTTTTTAGTTGCATCCAAGTCAAAGCCTCAATATTATACGCACATGGATTACTTTTAAGAGTTTATGGTAGATTTTTTTTTTTTTTTTTTTTATGGTATATTGATTATTTTTTTATTCTTTCAAGTAACCTTTTAATATATTGTATTAATATTATATAATATTATCTAAAGGGCTCCATTTTGCTAGTAACTGGCGTTTCACTCAAGGCAGTCTGTTGTGCAATGGTGTGGGGCATCCGGCTTTATTAGAGCATAAATCTCCATGGGGCTTCCAAGAGATGCAACATTACAATGTGAACATGGTGGTTTTTGGCTACTCACACCAGACAGGAGACCATCAGAAAATGTTACTCTTAAGAATTATTTGCATGTCATTACTAGTAATATTTTTACGTTTGCTATAGAAGATGGTGACAGTTTAGCATTATTATTATTTACTGTGGGATATAGGTAGGCTGAGGCAGTGGGAGACACTCTGTATGCCTGGGTCTCTCAGATGGCTTCATCTGCATATAGCTGTGTAAAAAGTAGACTGTTTATTGATTTTAAGTGGTCAGTGTCTATGCTGGCATTTAATGTCTGTGATGTGCTTTTTGATTATTGCAGATCTAGAGACTGTGGTTGGTTACCTGGTTGTCAGCAGTCCGTTCCTCACCCCTAACCACCCTGCGTGGACTGAGCTGAGCTCCTTGAGGTGAGTGAAATAATGGTGGGATAAACGATGATATACTCTGCAGCCGGGCATGTTCTTAATGTTTAATGCTTTGCCTTGAAGGATTATTACCAGAGTGGAAGAATGCTGCTGAGGATGTCTCAGGCATTGGGACGAATCGTCCTCGCAGGACGGGAAATGACAATATCTTACATAGAGACCATATGACTTTGGGAACGTTACGGGACCAAGTCATTTACCCAGACACTCCAGAACACTGGAAACGTAAAGGTATTCCTGATAAGGCGAGAAAAACGGTCCGGTATGTTGAAACTTCTCTTCTAATTTTCTTACACACTGAAATGACTTGCTTAGCTGTATTTAGTTAAGTGGCTTAACTACTCATCTTTGTTTTATATTCACTCCCTAGGTATTGAAGGAATACCTTGACAATGTGCAGCTGGGTTAGATTTTGGAACGTGAAGGCGGCTGGGACAGTCTTCAAGACTGGATGTACTGAGTGGGGGCGAAAAGCAGAGGATGGCAGTACGTATTTGATCTTGGTTTTAATTTACAGACTACAGAATTCTGATTTTCTAGCATTGTATATGTGTCAATTTATAGGCTGAGCTGGTGTGTTCAGTGGATGAGACACACTGCGATACTAGGATTACAGAGGAATTGGATTTAACTTTCAATATTCTGTTTTTGACAGCTAATAAATCCATCCAACTATCTCCAATTTGTACTTGCTCAACAATGAAATGAAATGGGGAAAAAAAACATAGTAAAACTTTATAATAGAAGCAAGTCTATAATAAAAGCAAGTCTGGGTAATCTAACTTCAAATTCACATTTTCTGAAATTAGTATTTTTCACTGTGGCTATGCTAAATCAGTCACTTTGGATTATTGACTTTGATTACGATACACAAGAGTCTTACAGCTGTGGCAATAACACCAATGTGCACAAAACTGTAAATATGGACAGTTGAAGATCCCTATGGAACCCTGTGCTAACTAATCGACCAAAGCTTCGCTCCTGTAGTTAATAAAACTAAACACACGGTGCCCAAGCAGTGCAGATTGGGATTCCGCATACGCCCAGAGCTCCTGGTGAAGGACGGCAGGCAGTTTATAATTGTTTGACGTTTATAAAGAAATGTCATTAGCGCGTGGACCTTATAAATTCTGTGACATTTTCTGCCGTTGACAGAATTTTATCCACAGAAGCCATCCGATCGTGGAAACTTTTTGCTGTCCGTGTGTTCCAAAATCAGTTGCTTAGACGTCGTCTTACACACGCTCCAGATTTTCATACATTGGTCTTCTAATGCCGTCTGTTGTCTCCAGCACGTTGCCTCTTTCAACTGTGAACAAAGCTATTCCAACCTAAGAGGATAAGAAAAGGAAGCACAGTGTCACCCAGAAAGTCCCTATGGAAGCACCACGAGGTAAATCTTTTAAACATTTCATGAAAGCACTGCAGAGTCTGCATAATTGTATTTAAAAAAAAAAAATCATAATTCCCTTCATCTCTAAAGAAAATGCTATGAAAAGGGCTCCTAGCCTGAAAAGAAAAGGTAGACCATGCGTTTATTCAAGACATTGTGTATCTTCATTAACCTTCTAGACAGATACACCTGTTGACCACACTACAACTTCTACTACTACCACTACTTGGAGACTTAATGTGCCCCTTTTGCTAAACCCGCATTTATAGTTCTTTACACTAAATACGTATATGTAACTATGCTTAGGCATTTAATAAGCAAGGCATATATGTTACAAACCCACCTTAAGTGTATACCCTTGGGGGTTATCTTCTCCTTCTCACTGAATCTACATGATTATTCCTCACCATTATGTTACCTTTACGCCGTTGTTCATTTGTAAGGGTGGGTGGGGAGAAGGTTTATGACATGAATACTGATTAGATAAAGGTGTCCCTGGCTCTCACAGATCTCCGCACAGACCTCAGCTCTATTAACCTTCAGAACTCAATCAATTTACTCTCTCTCCTATCTCAAACATGACATGCCCTTAACAACGCCACCTCTGTCTATAACTCCACTCTCGCATCTGCTCTCTATCATGTAGCACCAGTTACTACTCGCTCCTCGCGACGTTCACGCTTCCAACCCTGGCACATGACTGTAACCCCAACACCTACGTCGATGTTCCCGCACCGCTCAACGTAGTTGGCGAAAGTCCCCTCATTCCATGTCTGACTTTCTGCGCTATAAATGAATGCTATGTTCCTACTACTCTGCCTTCAATCTCCTCCCTGTCTTACAACCCTAAACGACTCTAATAATGCTTTCAATTCCCTGCTTCAACCGATCCCTACGACCCCTTCCACTAACCTTAATGCATCAGACTTTGCCACATACTTCGATAATAAAATGAAAACTATCAGAGATGACATATCTGCACAGTCACCGCCCTGCCCTCATCCTTAGGCTTTCAATACCACCTGTATGCTGATGAAGCCCAGATCTATCTATCCTCCCCTGATCTCTCTCCCTCTGCCTTAGATCGTGTAACTAACTGCCTTGCATCTGTCTCCACCTGGATATCAACATGTTTCTTGAAACTTAACCTCTCCAAAACAGGACTTCTCATCTTCCCGCCTTCCGATGCTAAGACTCCCCCATCAATTTCCCTCATTGTTGATTGCGCCATCATCTCCCAGTCTACTCATGCACACGCAGTCTTGGTGTCACCCTTGACCTCTGACCTTTCGTTCACCCCCCACATTCAGTCTGTCTCCGTCCCCATCTTAAAAAACATTGCCAGCATCCATCCCTCCCTTCCAAACACAGCATGCCACTTAGGCTCTTGTCCATGCCCTGATTGTCTCCCATCTTGATTACTGTAACTCTGTCTAAGCTGGTCTTAACAGCTTCACCGCTCTACAATCCACCATGAATGCTGCTGCCAGACTTATCTTACTCTCTCATCGCTTTACTAACATCTCTCCCCTCTGTCAGTCTCTTCACTGGCTTCCTGTGCGCCTCAGGATTCATTTCAAAATCCTTACTCTTACCTTCAAAGCCCTTCGGTTCCCCTCCCTACATCTCCTCGTTCATCTCTAAATACACTCCACGCCGCTCTCTCCGCTCATCCAATGATCTCCTTCTCTCCTCTGATTTCTAGCTCTCATGCACGCTTACAAGATTTCTCCAGGGCTGCCCCTATCCTCTGGAATGCCCTCCCCCAGTCTATCCGTCTCTCTCCCTGCCTTCGATCCTTCAAAAAATCCCTCTTCCCCACTTCTTTAAGGGCGCTTATATTGCACATTAACACCCCCCCCCATATTCCCTTAGCTCACCTCTCCTAGTCTCTCTAATGCAGTACTTACACTAGTGTGGCTGCCCCATCCCATACCATGGCACTAAATCCCTCTAGATTGTTAACTCCTTTGCGCAGGGACCTCCTCACCTGTTGTTGCTGTAAGTCAATTTGTTATGTTACATACTACTTGCTATGTCCTGTCTACCCGTTGTCCAGCGCTACAGAATCTGATGGTGCTATATAAAACATAAATAATAAGTCTCTTCGCCTATCACATTGTGCATTATACAGGGCCAGCTCAGCCCTTGAGGCTGGACAAACCGGCAAACTGAATTGTAAAGCGAGAAAGCTGAAACCCCAACCCTTGCCAATGCGAGTGAGTGGGCGCCTTTCATAGGAATAGGCGGCAGGTACTGAATCATAGTTGGGCCTCATTCTGTGTCCTTGTGGTCAGTGGGACAGTCGATCGCTGTTTAGGGAGAACCTCAACTCTTGTTTGATGAGGCAAAGGCCGCTTCTTAAGAGACGTAATTACCTCTGCCAAGAAAGCGTGCTTTGCCTTGCTCATTTTAAGGGGATCCTTATGTTGTAATGCCAGTGCCAGGCTTAAGGTCTGAAGATGGCACAGCCGCACCACCAGTATATGTGCAAATCTGTTTTTTTTGGTGATACACGTGGTGTTTCTAATATTAGAACTACATTTTTATTATTTTGCTCCGTAGTATTGAGGTCACTGATTCATGTTTCCCCTCTCTCGCAGTACTACCTCCACATGGACAGCAGAGGAAACAGCAGATAACAGATGACGCCATTGAATTCAGCTCTTAAGTGTTTTATGCTGATAAATATCGGTGTACACTGGAACTCGAAAGTAACTTTTTTTTTTTTTCCTTGAAGTTTAGTTCCGAAGCGAATGCTATAATTTCTTTTTGGTTTTTTTTTTGACCAAAGAATGGCCGTAGGATCGTAGATGATTGTGTCACTTCTTGTTTTGCACTAGATACCGCTGGCTAGACTAGAGGATCCCCTAAGCACCTGGCTCTGATGGGATACGCTGCATCTGCTGTAACGGTTTTCCTTTTAAATTAATCTCCGGTTCAATTTTTTTGCACCTGACTAATCGGTTGAGTAAAATCCCTGAGCGTTGGCACTTGGCCCAAAATAGAGCCAGTTGACAGGTTCGTATGTCTCACTAGGTGTGCGGGTTGGACTGAATTCATACGTCGTCAGATTTTATACAGTTCCCTGATAAAGATTTACATGTCCTTCCCAGTAAGATTTAAAATCTATTAATTTAAACTAGTAGGATGACTTTTTACATTGTTAAATGGAGCAGTCTCTACTGGAACGTAAACCATGTATTGTAGATATGTGTTTTGGGGGGGTTGAGCAAATCGTGTAACATAGAAATGTGCTTGATGAAGGCATGCACTACGTATGCAATAAATTGAATGTGTGTGAATCCTTCCCCAAAGTCTCTACTCTGTGCTTAATGTCATCCTGGCAAATGGTAAACAATCTGGGTAAAGTTTGATCCACAAACTTACTGCATTCGCTGGAACAAATCCGTACGGTTGGCTCTAACCAGCGGCCATAGAAAACTTCCCATGCCATGCGATGTAGAGACTCAGACCTTAAACGGTCCTTGGTCTGCTTTCCCCCCAATTATTGCTAAAACCTTTTGAAGTAACCTGTGTCACCGTGGATATTTATAAGGCATCCAAGGTAATTAAAATGTGCAAAAAATGTTTTTCTCCTGAACACTCCACCACCATATTATACCGGTAAGGAAGCGGGTAGCTGTAAACTTGCATAAACTACATGGATGAAATCCTATGAGGAATGCCCTAGTATACACTCCTACCTTCCCACTGTAATAGGATACTTAGAAACATAGAAACATAGAAAGTGACGGCAGATAAGAGCCAGAAGGCCCATCCAGTCTGCCCAACCTCTGAGTACTCTCCTTTAGTACTTGCCCTTATCCTATATCTAGCTTGGCATTATGCCTATCCCATGCTTGCTTAAATGACTTTACTGTATTAACATCTACCACTTCCACTGGGAGGCTATTCCATGCGTCCACTACCCTTTCCGTAAAGTAATATTTTCTGATGTTACCATTAAACCTTTGCCCCTCTAGTTTATGCTTGTGTCCTCTTGTTGCGGTTTTATTTCTTCTTTTAAATAAACTTTCTTCCTTTACTTTGTTGATTCCCTTTAAGTATTTAAATGTTTCTATCATATCCCCCCTGTCCCGTCTTTTTTCCAGGCTATATAGGTTAAGATCCTTTAACCTGTCCTGGTAAGGTTTATTTTGTAATCCATAAACCATTTTAGTAGCCCTTCTCTGCACTTTCTCCAACATATCTATATCCTTCTGGAGATATGGTCTCCAGTACTGTACACAATACTCCAAGTGAGGTCTCACCAGTGATCTGTACAGCGGCATGAGCACTTCCCTCTTCCTACTGCTAATACCTCTCGCTATACAACCAAGCATTCTGCTAGCATTACCTGCTGCTCTACTGCATTGTCTACCTACCTTTAAATCCTCAGAAATAATTACCCCTAAATCCCTTTCCTCACACGTTGAGGTTAGGACAGTACCAAATAGTCTATACTCTGCCCTTGGGTTTTTATGCCCCAGGTGCATTACTTTGCATTTATCCACGTTAAATGCCAATTGCCACAGCTCTGACCATTTTTCCAGCTTACCTAGATCGTTTGCCATTTGGCTTCTTCCTCCAGGAACATCAACCCTGTTGCAAATTTTTGTGTCGTCGGCAAATAAACATACCTTTCCATCAACACCATCTGCAATATCACTAATGAAAATATTAAAGAGAATGGGTCCAAGTACAGATCCCTGAGGTATCCCACTGGTAACAAGACCTTGTTCTGAATATACGCCATTGGCTACAACCCTCTGTTTTCTGTCACTCAGCCACTCCTTAATCCATTCAACAACATTGGGATCTAAACCCAGAGATTGCAGTTTATTTATAAGTCTTCTATGTGGGACTGAGTCAAAGGCCTTACTGAAATCCAGATACGCAATGTCTACTGCACCACCTTGATCAATTACTTTAGTCACCCAATCAAAAAAATCAATAAGATTTGTTTGGCAAGATCTTCCTGAGGAAAACCCATGTTGTTTTTGATCTTGAAAGCCATGTGACTTCAGATGTTCAACAATCCTTTCCTTTAACATTGTTTCCATTAATTTTCCCACTACAGATGTAAGACTAACTGGCCTGTAGTTGCCCGACTCCTCCCTACTGCCTTTTTTGTGTATAGGCACAACATTCGCTACTTTCCAATCCCCAGGGACAACTCCCGTTACCAATGATTCGTTAAATATATCAGTTAACGGTTTTGCTAGTACACCCCCAAGCTCTTTTAATAACTTGGGGTGTATCCCATCAGGCCCCATCGACTTATTTGTCTTTACCTTAGACAACTGAAGTAAAACCTCCGCCTCGATAAACTCACATATTTCAAATGATTCAGTCTTTTTTCCCAACTGAGGTCCCATTCCATCATTCTCATCTGTAAAAACTGAACAGAAATATTCATTGAGACAGTCAGCTAAACCTTTATCCTCTTCTACATATATGCCTTTTGTTTTTAGTCTAACTAATCCTTGTTTAACTTTCCTTTTCTCATTTATATATCTAAAAAATGTTTTATCTCCATTTTTTACTGATAGGGCAATTCGCTCTTCTACCTGTGATTTGGCAGTTTTTATAACTTTCTTTGCCTCTTTCTGCCTAATTTTATAGATCTGTCTATCTTCCTCACTTTGGGTATTTTTGTATCTACTAAAGGCTAACTTCTTGTCTTTCACGATTTTGGCCACTTCTGCAGAGTACCACAGCGGTTTCCTTAATTTTTTACTCTTACTGACCAACCTAATACAATTTTCTGTTATCTTCAATAAAACAGCTTTTACAAAATCCCATTTCTCCTGAACACCATTTAAATTGCCCCAGTCTGATAATGACTCCTCTATACATTTTCTCATTTAATCATTATCCCATGGAAATCTGCAATGAAGTATATGTTGGAAAATCACACAGACGTTTCACAAGTAGTGATTTCTGAAATACCATAAATTATCCAATTTATGTGCTCGGGGGGGGGGGGGAATGACTTCTATGACTGATCACTAAAGTAGTCTACATAACTGAAATCCAAACATCTGCCACAATTCGTTTAACTTCTTTAGTGCATAATATTCCACATATAATGTAAACAGACTCCTCAATAAATATGACTTCCTAATCGAGTAGCCACGGATTGGGTTCGATGCAAAGTAAGCACTTTGGGCTTTTTGTACTTTGACGTCGGTTTTGTTTTTCCCACACAGAGCACTCGGGTCAGCACAGTCCTCCTTTTGATCTTCAAATGTATTCAAGTTTCTCTGGTCGGAAAGTTAATAGAGAGATTCAGTGCCTCGTCGGAAATAGATATATTTCAAATGAGCAAATTCCCTGGTCAATTGTAACTTCAAATTACTACGAGTGACCATTGTTGGTGACCCATTAATTTTACTCGCATTTCCTTATGTTCCATACTATGCTATGATGCACTTCTTGTAGTTGGAATCTCACTTACACAATATCCGATTCTAATACTTTGTGGGCAACACATTGATGTATTCCCTTCAAATGTTCCCCGTGCCTCCCGCTTATTTAGGGTAAATCAAATTTTATTGTTTTTCAAACAGTCGAGGGAGGGATACAGAAAGGAAAAAAGGGGAGGGGGGGGACACAGGTAGCATCACAGTAGGTTACAGGAGTGGTACCCAGCATGCCGTCACAGAACAAAAGACGGGCCATGATGAAATGCAAGAGCAATATCACACAGAATGACATATGTAAAACTAACAAAACAAGGGACCAGGCACACGTCCCTCAAAAAGAGGGCACAGCATGAATGAATCCAAAAGCACACAGGCGAACGTTAACACAGGTTCCAGAACAGCAGAGCAGGTGGACACCATGTAGTAGTGTAACGTGTGTGAGGCAGATGGGCGAAATTAGGAAAATGAAGGCAGCATCCGCAGGGTCGCGGAAACAAAACAAGCGGACCATGAGACAAGGTCCAGGACCAGCGGGTCAAGCGCGTGAGAAAGAAGGAGCCCATTAGCACATAGGAAAGGACTCAGAAGAGGAGAGCAATTGTCGTGGCACCACGAGACCGGGAAACCTGATCACGGAGCAACAGTGAAGTGGCGAGACAGCAAACATAGCGGATTCAGGTAAGCAGAGAGCGAACCAGGGGGCCAGACATAAAGTCCAGCCAATAGAACCACATTTTCTGATACCTCTCAGCAGCCCCCGTGGCCAAAAGGGACAACTCCTCCAACACCCGTATCTGTTCCACCCGAAGGATCCACTCCTTGGTAGTAGGGGGAGCAGGATCACCCCAGTGCAGGGGGACCAACGCCTTAGCAGCCGCCTCCCGCTTATTTAAATAAACAGGTTGTTGTGGGTTAATAATGATAAATACACAAATTGTCTACACCGCTTGGTGGCTTTAAACCTTCCGATATAATACAAACATAAGGGTTGGATGTGAACGGACACAAAAAAAAAAAAAAAAAAAAACGTCTGGAGAAGCAGACTGCATGGAAACCGGTACCCTCGTCTGAAGAACTGCTTGCACGCCAGCATCTTAGATCTGCACCTGTGTTCAAAATCACTGTTACTTAAAACGACTGATTACAGCGGCCGCAGTGACGGAAGGAATGTAAGTAAGACCATTCCGATACCTTATTATATAACATACCCTTTTTTTTTTTTACTAAACCAATAATAACTTCAACTTGATGGCAAATAATACATTACCCGTAGAAACTCATACACCTTATTTATCAAAATACAACCCATGAAGTGGCATGAAGGTGGAGGTATGTATCGGCTACTAGGATACTGTTCTGCTGGCATAAATCACCGGGCTCATCACGCGGGGTGTAATATCACGTCACTGTACACTACATCACTTATCCAAGACGAGAATGCAAGGTATACAGGTCTGCGCTTGAGTAAGTGTCGTGGGGAAGCCTTCCCTATCCATAAATATTTTAACCCCTTAATGACAATTGTCGGTTCTGGCACGTCATGCACTAACATCAGGTTAGTGACAATTGACGTGCCAGGACCGTCATGACTAAGCGGGTGCAGAAAGCGATCTACGTTCGCTTTCTGCACCCAAACGGTGTTGCTGTAATGCCTCGACCTCGAGGCATTCAGCAACACCACGATCGGCACTAGGGGCCATGTGTGGCCCCTCCCCGGGGTGTCAACTTCCGCCATACCTTGTATGGCGGCGGACGCCCGTCTTAAAAGCGTTTAGGAGGCGATCAACGATCACCTCCTAAACTTAAATGGTGTCGCTGGAATGCCTCGATCAGGAGGCATTCAGCGACACCAAATACTTACCCCAGGACGGGCTGTGACCGCTCCGGAGAGCGGTCACAGCCGCCGCTGCAAGTGATCTTTGCCATCCGCAAGACGGTGGCCACCCTGTAAAAAAAAAAATAAGTAAAAAGCAATCAAGTTGAAAAAGTTCGCTAGATGGTCTCCAGACCCTCTAGAGAACTCTGGCTCCACTTGCAGGTTGAATACAGGTACTGCATTCAACCATGCAAGTCAATGGAGCGCATCTTTCTAATCACTGTGATTAGTAAAATTAAATTAAAAATAACAATTAGAAAAAAAATAGTTTAAAAAAAAAAACAGTAAAATGTAAAAATAATTTCCCACTGATGTCACTATCAGGGGAACCTTCAAGTGGAAAAAAATGTAAAAATAAATAAAATAATTTATATATGAAAAATATATTTTTGTGAGCAAGTCCTAAAATTGCACATTTGCTTAAAACAATTCTCGCATGGAAAGAGTTAAAATACTGGCATATTAAATGCCCAAATTTATGATTTGATGGGGTAAATTGAATTGGCCGGGTTCAACAATGTCCCAATTAACACGGGGGGAAGGATGGCCACACATCTAATTTCCAATTAGAAAAATGCACACGTCCCAAATGTGGCCTTTTAGTTCCCCACTGGACTCAGGAGATGTTGCTGAACACATATTGGGGTGTCGTGTGACAGCGGCATATACCAGGAGCTGTAAATTCATACATAAAGTAGGTGTGTGGGGGGAAAAATACACACAAAAAAATACTACTGCAAACTTGCTGTAAAATGTGTGCATGCAAAGAGTTAAAATACCAGCATTTAAAACACTCTGGGGTGTCTAGTTTTCAAAAATATATGGTTTTATTGGGCGCACTGAAATGCCACCAGCTATTTTCTGTGCATTCTATATCTCCTGCCATGTGATATACTTACTGCCCCAGCCCCGACTCTGCGAACATTGTGTGCGCGTGTGCAAAGTGCTCCACCTGATTTCACGCAGCTAACCCGTGGAAAGTGATTGGACTGCAGTGGAGGAGAGCAGCTGCCGCTGCCCCCTAAGGTTAAGTACCCTATTTTTTAAATCTTAATGAATGTGCCACTTTCCATCACCGGATGCCACTACCTGGGAGTTCACCAAGTTGGACAACAAGGAAGGACAGAGAAGGCCTGGGAGACTCCCTGCAATCAATATTCCACTGAACTGTCAAGTGCTGCCTACTGCTTTTTGTGTTTCCCCCACCTCCATTCCATTCCCATCACCATTTTCCTTCACATACCGTGTTCACAATCCTCTTGTTCCTCTTTCCTCTGTTGTTAGTAAAATCATTATCTCTCTCCAGCCATCTGCAACCCCACACTATGTCTGTAATGCACCATGACTACTTTCTTCTCCCCTTCTCTCATCCCAAGCACTTTTCAACGTCACCTCCCCTCACTCCCGTCTTGGCTACTGTTACTCTGTCTTAGCTGGTCTCCCTCTTAACCGTCTCACCTCTCTACAATCCACCATGAATGCTGCTGCCAGACTCATCTTCCTCTCCCGTCGCATACTAACGTCTCTCCCCTCTGTCAGTCTCTTCGCTGGCTGCCTGTGCGCTTCAGGATTCATTTCAAAATCCTCACTCTTTCTTTCAAAGCCCTTCACAGCGTTTCCCCTCCCTACATCTCCTCGCTCATCTCTCTAAATACACTTCACACCGGTCCCTCCGCTCATCCAACGATTTCCTTCTATCCTCTCCTCTGATTTCTAGCTCTCATGCACGCTTACGAGATTTCTCCAGGGCTGCTCCTATCCTCTGGAATGCCCTCCCCCGGTCTATCCTTCTCCCCACTGCCTTCGGTCCTTCAAAAGACCCTCAAGACCCACTTCCTTAAGGACGCTTATAATATTGCACATTAACAACCCCCATATTCCCTTAGCTCATCTCTCCTAGTCCCTCTAATGCAATACTTACACTAGTGTGGCTAGTCTATCCCTTACAATGGCACCTTTTAACTATGGTGTAATACACCCTAAATCCCTCTAGATTGTAAGCTCCTTTGAGCAGGGCTCTCCTCACCTGTTTTTTCTGTAAGTCAATGTGTTATGTTACACGCTACTTGCTATGTCCTGTCTACCCATTGTACAGCGCTCTGGAATTTGATGGTGCGATATAAAACAGTAAATAATAAAAATAGTCTGCGCTTCGCATTCGGTTTTGTAGTCAACTACGGAGCTGAAGATAAACCCAAACACACAAAACTATTTTATACAGCCATAGTTAGCACAGTTACTGCAGGTCTTGGACTCCAATCGTATCATATTCCTCTTTCTTTTTTTTTTTTTTTTTCCTGGGTCGGGGCGGCATTTCAGACACAAAGCTATTCTGCTGGCTGAAAAATGGTCTAATCGCTATAAGCAACCACAGCAATAATCAGCTGGATCACTCCATTGGGCTTCATGATAATAAGACTAGAGCTGCAGTTAACCTAATGAAGCTGAGGGTGTTATGTGTTATGTATGTTATAATATAACTTATTAAGCGAAACCAGTTATCAGTTTTCATAATGTTTTCCTCTGATGCAGAAGGAGTCTTTCTGGCATCTTTTCTTTTTTATTTGCTTTTTTCTTCATCTGAAATTTTACTGTTTTGTTGTTTGTTTGTTTGTTTTTTGCACGGGTCCTTTCTTGGAGCTTGAACACGAGAAAACATATTTGTCAATTGGCAGAAAAAGAGAGCATTCATCAAATGGTAAGCAATTAATATTTAATCAATCAAAAGACACAGGGGATGGGGAGGAAAAGCCGGCTTTGATGGGCAGTCACGTATTATAGTACCCGCACCACGCCAGAGACAGACTGGGAAAAAGGACTGAAGAGTGGAGAGCATTTCTTTTGGTGAACAAAGGGGTAGGCAAAGGGCAAGCGTTGGCTTCATATTGGGTGCTGTCCGACGGTAACACTCGCCAGCACCGCATAATGAAAATGCCTACCTGTACCCTCCTAGCATTATAATCATGCTAAATAGAGACAGCTCTTGGTGGCCCTGGGTTGTTCCTCTCCCTACACAGATCTCCATTACTATTATTACACATTTTATCCTCGCTACACTTAAGGACAGTCTATTCTGTCCTCAACGTGGATCTGAAACCAAAAATGAACTACTGTCTACCTCTCAAATCCCTAAAGTGGGAATTAAGGAGTTAATACATATTATATGTGTTTATCCATAAGTCTCTGCTTCCATTGGAAACTCTGCAGGTTTTTGAATTCCGGACAGCACTGATTCGTATTCAATTTCTTTGTGGTACATGGTGCTAATTAACGCCCAGCAGTAATAGCCGTGTAAGGCCTCACGCATACACCTTACACTTACGGTGCTCATGGCTTCCTTTTTATTGACTTTCAACTCCGTAATCTGACTCTTTATCTGTTGTTAAAAGTCGTGGCAAGAAACCCAATCCTATTTCAGTTATCTGGCTGTAATCATCGACCTGACCGCTGTCCAGTCCTGTTCTCTGGTGACCTGACACCACTCCTGTGTAATTCGCCTGCTACCCTTGCCGAGTGACCGGACTGCGAGTTACCTACAGCCGTTGGTAAGTGACCTCACTACGGACCAAATGTTTTAGAACCCCTTCTGCTCGGTTAAGATAACTACTGCAACCTATTCCTGTTATTTGCTTCTTTAAGGGAACATACATGGAACAAGCATAAAGCCACCTTGAAGCTAAAACAAGACCAAGAACTGTCTCAGGACACACGGGCAGCCTCGATGGACTTTGGCGGTTCTGCTGTGCGGAAACGTTGGGGATCTTCCACATTATCTGCTCTTCTGCCATGTATGTATTGATTTTTTATAATTTATGCTCTAGTAGCACTTTTGTGCATAACATTTTGCTTATTTTATTTGAACGCACCTCAATACTGCTGCTGCTGCTGCCATATTCTAAATATTCTAAATTTCCTTGTAACAAGGGAAATGCATGGCTTTCTTGTCACTCATTGGCTGCTTTTTTTTTTTTTTAAGAATGCATATTAATGCATATTTAACATGATTTTTTGTGAAGCTGTTTGTGACATTATATTTTCCCTTTAAGATAAGCAGTAACAGAACAGTGATATTTATCCATGGTTGTGAGTTTTTGTGTTGCCACCTACCTCTGCCGCATCAGGTGAGAAGAATCGTACGCGCCGAGACCCAGAGGCAATGATCAGGAAATATACACGGGGCTCGAGGCAGGTACTTCTCAAACGTGTTAAAATATTGCAGTTAGTTAAATGTTTGGGGTCTGCTAGCTGTTTTCATGGAAATTTGTAGCTGTAATATAGCAAAAAGAGTTTTCTAATAATCAATTAGCCTTTTAAACTTAAACTTGAATTAGTGATAACAACGTGTCATCAGACCGCAGGCTGTTTTCTGTATTTCTGATCTGGTTGATATTTTGATGGGCCAAATGTGTATGCGTGTGTGTGTGTGAATATAATTGCTGTAAAACATAAATACTGTGTATATATACATATACAAACATTAAAGATTAAATGTGTTTTTACCAAGAAAATGTAAAATTGTAGAATCCAATTACAGGACTATGTGAAACCTGTGCTGACAGCTGTGTGTTTAGAAAAGAATCTGCTACCATGCTGCTGCAGATCATCTTCATCAATGAAATGATCTGTCTCAATCTTTCATCAGCTAAAAAGTCGGGGTCAGGTCCGTTGTGCGCATGCGCGGGCTTCCAGTTTGGCGCATGCGCAGTAGGGAGACGGTCACTTCCGGGTTTGGTCGACTTCCGGTTTAGTCCGGCCCGTTGTGCGCATGCGCGAACTTCCGGTTTCGCGCATGCGCAGTAGGTGGATGCCCCACTTCCGGTTTGGCGCTTACTTCCGGTTTAGGGTCCGGTCCGTTCTGCGCATGCGCTGACTTCCGATTTCGCGCATGCGCAGTAGGTGGATGCCCCACTTCCGGTTTAGCGTCAGGTCCGTTCTGCGCATGCGCTGGCTTCCGATTTCGCGCATGCGCAGTAGGTGGATGCCCCACTTCCGGTTTAGCGTCAGGTCCGTTCTGCGCATGCGCTGACTTCCGATTTCGCGCATGCGCAGTAGGTGGATGCCCCACTTCCGGTTTAGCGTCAGGTCCGTTCTGCGCATGCGCTGACTTCCGATTTCGCGCATGCGCAGTAGGTGGATGCCCCACTTCCTGTTTAGCGTCAGGTCCGTTCTGCGCATGCGCCGACTTCCGATTTCGCGCATGCGCAGTAGGTGGATGCCCCACTTCCGGTTTAGCTTCAGGTCCGTTCTGCGCATGCGCCGACTTCCCATGGCCACTTCCGGTTTGGTGCCGACTCCCGGTTTGGCGCCATATAGCTGCCAGTCAGCTGGTAGAATCTCGGTTTTGACGGTCACCTATTTGCGCGCAGCCTGTGCAGGATCGTATTTCTGCCACGTGGCTTTATTTTAAATCCGTTCTGCATCCATCAAAAGCCTTGTATAAGGATATTGCATTTCACCGATTTTCTCAAGAATCTTGTGCCTCTGTGAAAAGTGCGTCATATACATACATACATACATACATACATACATGTGGTGGTTTGCAGTGCGATCATCGGCCGCAGCAGAAACCTCTTCAACTTTATAGCCACCATGCCTGCCGTAAGCATTCTTGTGTTGCCTTTTTTTCTACTTAATCGAAAGATTAGACATTGGGGGACATGCTAAAACGTGTGTGCTTGGTAGCGGCTATATCACACGACCAGATTATATTTCCTAGAGCCGCTCGCTGCCAGACGCTTTTCTAGTTATTATAGTAAGCTAAAACGTTTGTTTTATGTTTGTTTTCTTCTTTTGGCCTCTGTGGCATGGCATGAGTGAAGATGCACGTCTCTTAAAACATTCTGTCCGTATATTAACTTTATTTTATCTTCTAGCCTGTGGATATATTTGTGCAAGGAGACGCTGAGTTTGTAAGCTCAGGAGAATGTTGCATTTAAGTGTTTATATATGATATGTAAATGTGTGTGTGTGTGTGTGTGTATATATATATATATATATATATATATATATATATATATATATATATATGTAGCCATGTTGTCCTGAACCATCTCCCCTTAAGGTATTCCGCCTCCCTTTTGGGAAGTACATGTAGGTCATGACATGCTGTCTAAGAGAAAAACAATAGAGGCCTACAAGGCAGAGATATGTTCTGCTGTGTTTGCCACCTTTTAAAACCTATATCTTCAAAAAAACAAAATCATCCAAAGCAGGATCTATGGGCAATTTTTGCCATGGCTTAATGATGGTAAAAACTGTAGCTGTGTGTGTGTGTGTGGAAACTTTAGCTACAGCTAACATAGTCTTGAACAAGGCTAAATAACTGGACATACAAGATGGATTAATCGTGTCTAGCAGCTAATTCTGTAGGATTATGTCTGTCTGTATATTGTCAAGCTGGTAAGTGCTATTGGGGCTCGGGTATGTTTTTGTATGACTAGGACTTCAAGCCACAAACATTGATGAATTACATCAATTCTACAACGTGCCGGTGAACAAAATCCCGGCCAGATTGATAACTACTGGAAGAGTTTGACTGTGGTTATTGTTGCTGTGATCGTGGTGATATAACCATGTTTTGAGCCTAAGAGACAATTACTTATCTTCTCAGTAATGTTCCATTAGATGTATAATACGTTCCCCACATAGATTGTTCTTTTTTCCCCCATTTAAGATCCTTTACCTATTACAAAATGGGCAACTTGGACAACAGGACAGCAAATGCAGATCAGCTGCTCACGCAAGATGTTGAGAGGTTTTGTAACAGCGTGGTGAACCAGTATTCAAACTGAAGCAAGGTGAGTTTCCTCATGGCTCTTCTAGTTGTGAGTGTTTTGTTACCTTTGTTTTTTTTTTGTTTTTTTTTTTAGTTTGTGCTGGGTACTTCAAAAATAGGCTATGGCCCTTTATGCTCTTACTGTATTCCTTTCACAAGGAAAATAATTATAAAGTTAATGTAGCTGCCATTTATATTACCGGTGTATTACTTACACTGTGAGATTTACAGACAGGGGCCTCCTTTACAAATGTATCCATAGCTATTTTACCCCAATAAAGTGGTCTGTAGACTGTTGTACTTTCATGACTGCGTTTACATTTTATATAGCACCAACAGATTTGGTAGAGCTGTTACGATAGGGTACCCTAAAAGTAAATGCAACTTACAAATGAACATACGTTAAATATACTGGTACCGAAGATGACAATCTTTTGGCTACACTTATTATGCCTCCCCTTTTATTATGCTGTTATTTATCAATACAATTTACACACATGCATACGCTGTTCTTGTGAATAACATGTAATCATTTGCCACGTTAACTAGTGGCTTGCTTTCCTATTCTCCTATATTATAGATATTTCCCATTATTGTTGCGGGTACATAGAGTTGTTTTATTGTGAGTTTCATTTGTTATTTTTTTTTCTTCAGCCATTTTTGGATATCGTTCTGTATATCGTCAAGCTGACAAATGCTTTTGGCGTTCAGGTATGTTTTTGTGTGACTAGGGCTTCTTTAACAACACAAGTCACAAATATTGATGAATTACATCTATTGTGCGAAGAGCAGAGGGCCAAAATCCCGGTCAGATTGAACAGATTTGACTGTGGTTATTACTGCTGTGGTCATCATGATATAACCAGGTCCCCCCCCCCCCCCATGTTATCTGAATTTTTCATAATGTAGAAAATCAGCCAGGACAAATCATTCTTCACATGCTGATATATTTTGTTTTTTAGTTGCATCCAAGTCAAAGCCTCAATATTATACGCACATGGATTACTTTTAAGAGTTTATGGTAGATTTTTTTTTTTTTTTTTTTATGGTATATTGATTATTTTTTTATTCTTTCAAGTAACCTTTTAATATATTGTATTAATATTATATAATATTATCTAAAGGGCTCCATTTTGCTAGTAACTGGCGTTTCACTCAAGGCAGTCTGTTGTGCAATGGTGTGGGGCATCCGGCTTTATTAGAGCATAAATCTCCATGGGGCTTCCAAGAGATGCAACGTTACAATGTGAACATGGTGGTTTTTGGCTACTCACACCAGACAGGAGACCATCAGAAAATGTTACTCTTAAGAATTATTTGCATGTCATTACTAGTAATATTTTTACGTTTGCTATAGAAGATGGTGACAGTTTAGCATTATTATTATTTACTGTGGGATATAGGTAGGCTGAGGCAGTGGGAGACACTCTGTATGCCTGGGTCTCTCAGATGGCTTCATCTGCATATAGCTGTGTAAAAAGTAGACTGTTTATTGATTTTAAGTGGTCAGTGTCTATGCTGGCATTTAATGTCTGTGATGTGCTTTTTGATTATTGCAGATCTAGAGACTGTGGTTGGTTACCTGGTTGTCAGCAGTCCGTTCCTCACCCCTAACCACCCTGCGTGGACTGAGCTGAGCTCCTTGAGGTGAGTGAAATAATGGTGGGATAAACGATGATATACTCTGCAGCCGGGCATGTTCTTAATGTTTAATGCTTTGCCTTGAAGGATTATTACCAGAGTGGAAGAATGCTGCTGAGGATGTCTCAGGCATTGGGACGAATCGTCCTCGCAGGACGGGAAATGACAATATCTTACATAGAGACCATATGACTTTGGGAACGTTACGGGACCAAGTCATTTACCCAGACACTCCAGAACACTGGAAACGTAAAGGTATTCCTGATAAGGCGAGAAAAAAAAAGCTGTATTTAGTTAAGTGGCTTAACTACTCATCTTTGTTTTATATTCACTCCCTAGGTATTGAAGGAATACCTTGACAATGTGCAGCTGGGTTAGATTTTGGAACGTGAAGGCGGCTGGGACAGTCTTCAAGACTGGATGTACTGAGTGGGGGCGAAAAGCAGAGGATGGCAGTACGTATTTGATCTTGGTTTTAATTTACAGACTACAGAATTCTGATTTTCTAGCATTGTATATGTGTCAATTTATAGGCTGAGCTGGTGTGTTCAGTGGATGAGACACACTGCGATACTAGGATTACAGAGGAATTGGATTTAACTTTCAATATTCTGTTTTTGACAGCTAATAAATCCATCCAACTATCTCCAATTTGTACTTGCTCAACAATGAAATGAAATGGGGAAAAAAAACATAGTAAAACTTTATAATAGAAGCAAGTCTATAATAAAAGCAAGTCTGGGTAATCTAACTTCAAATTCACATTTTCTGAAATTAGTATTTTTCACTGTGGCTATGCTAAATCAGTCACTTTGGATTATTGACTTTGATTACGATACACAAGAGTCTTACAGCTGTGGCAATAACACCAATGTGCACAAAACTGTAAATATGGACAGTTGAAGATCCCTATGGAACCCTGTGCTAACTAATCGACCAAAGCTTCGCTCCTGTAGTTAATAAAACTAAACACACGGTGCCCAAGCAGTGCAGATTGGGATTCCGCATACGCCCAGAGCTCCTGGTGAAGGACGGCAGGCAGTTTATAATTGTTTGACGTTTATAAAGAAATGTCATTAGCGCGTGGACCTTATAAATTCTGTGACATTTTCTGCCGTTGACAGAATTTTATCCACAGAAGCCATCCGATCGTGGAAACTTTTTGCTGTCCGTGTGTTCCAAAATCAGTTGCTTAGACGTCGTCTTACACACGCTCCAGATTTTCATACATTGGTCTTCTAATGCCGTCTGTTGTCTCCAGCACGTTGCCTCTTTCAACTGTGAACAAAGCTATTCCAACCTAAGAGGATAAGAAAAGGAAGCACAGTGTCACCCAGAAAGTCCCTATGGAAGCACCACGAGGTAAATCTTTTAAACATTTCATGAAAGCACTGCAGAGTCTGCATAATTGTATTTAAAAAAAAAAAATCATAATTCCCTTCATCTCTAAAGAAAATGCTATGAAAAGGGCTCCTAGCCTGAAAAGAAAAGGTAGACCATGCGTTTATTCAAGACATTGTGTATCTTCATTAACCTTCTAGACAGATACACCTGTTGACCACACTACAACTTCTACTACTACCACTACTTGGAGACTTAATGTGCCCCTTTTGCTAAACCCGCATTTATAGTTCTTTACACTAAATACGTATATGTAACTATGCTTAGGCATTTAATAAGCAAGGCATATATGTTACAAACCCACCTTAAGTGTATACCCTTGGGGGTTATCTTCTCCTTCTCACTGAATCTACATGATTATTCCTCACCATTATGTTACCTTTACGCCGTTGTTCATTTGTAAGGGTGGGTGGGTGGGGAGAAGGTTTATGACATGAATACTGATTAGATAAAGGTGTCCCTGGCTCTCACAGATCTCCGCACAGACCTCAGCTCTATTAACCTTCAGAACTCAATCAATTTACTCTCTCTCCTATCTCAAACATGACATGCCCTTAACAACGCCACCTCTGTCTATAACTCCACTCTCGCATCTGCTCTCTATCATGTAGCACCAGTTACTACTCGCTCCTCGCGACGTTCACGCTTCCAACCCTGGCACATGACTGTAACCCCAACACCTACGTCGATGTTCCCGCACCGCTCAACGTAGTTGGCGAAAGTCCCCTCATTCCATGTCTGACTTTCTGCGCTATAAATGAATGCTATGTTCCTACTACTCTGCCTTCAATCTCCTCCCTGTCTTACAACCCTAAACGACTCTAATAATGCTTTCAATTCCCTGCTTCAACCGATCCCTACGACCCCTTCCACTAACCTTAATGCATCAGACTTTGCCACATACTTCGATAATAAAATGAAAACTATCAGAGATGACATATCTGCACAGTCACCGCCCTGCCCTCATCCTTAGGCTTTCAATACCACCTGTATGCTGATGAAGCCCAGATCTATCTATCCTCCCCTGATCTCTCTCCCTCTGCCTTAGATCGTGTAACTAACTGCCTTGCATCTGTCTCCACCTGGATATCAACATGTTTCTTGAAACTTAACCTCTCCAAAACAGGACTTCTCATCTTCCCGCCTTCCGATGCTAAGACTCCCCCATCAATTTCCCTCATTGTTGATTGCGCCATCATCTCCCAGTCTACTCATGCACACGCAGTCTTGGTGTCACCCTTGACCTCTGACCTTTCGTTCACCCCCCACATTCAGTCTGTCTCCGTCCCCATCTTAAAAAACATTGCCAGCATCCATCCCTCCCTTCCAAACACAGCATGCCACTTAGGCTCTTGTCCATGCCCTGATTGTCTCCCATCTTGATTACTGTAACTCTGTCTAAGCTGGTCTTAACAGCTTCACCGCTCTACAATCCACCATGAATGCTGCTGCCAGACTTATCTTACTCTCTCATCGCTTTACTAACATCTCTCCCCTCTGTCAGTCTCTTCACTGGCTTCCTGTGCGCCTCAGGATTCATTTCAAAATCCTTACTCTTACCTTCAAAGCCCTTCGGTTCCCCTCCCTACATCTCCTCGTTCATCTCTAAATACACTCCACGCCGCTCTCTCCGCTCATCCAATGATCTCCTTCTCTCCTCTGATTTCTAGCTCTCATGCACGCTTACAAGATTTCTCCAGGGCTGCCCCTATCCTCTGGAATGCCCTCCCCCAGTCTATCCGTCTCTCTCCCTGCCTTCGATCCTTCAAAAAATCCCTCTTCCCCACTTCTTTAAGGGCGCTTATATTGCACATTAACACCCCCCCCCCATATTCCCTTAGCTCACCTCTCCTGGTCTCTCTAATGCAGTACTTACACTAGTGTGGCTGCCCCATCCCATACCATGGCACTAAATCCCTCTAGATTGTTAACTCCTTTGCGCAGGGACCTCCTCACCTGTTGTTGCTGTAAGTCAATTTGTTATGTTACATACTACTTGCTATGTCCTGTCTACCCGTTGTCCAGCGCTACAGAATCTGATGGTGCTATATAAAACATAAATAATAAGTCTCTTCGCCTATCACATTGTGCATTATACAGGGCCAGCTCAGCCCTTGAGGCTGGACAAACCGGCAAACTGAATTGTAAAGCGAGAAAGCTGAAACCCCAACCCTTGCCAATGCGAGTGAGTGGGCGCCTTTCATAGGAATAGGCGGCAGGTACTGAATCATAGTTGGGCCTCATTCTGTGTCCTTGTGGTCAGTGGGACAGTCGATCGCTGTTTAGGGAGAACCTCAACTCTTGTTTGATGAGGCAAAGGCCGCTTCTTAAGAGACGTAATTACCTCTGCCAAGAAAGCGTGCTTTGCCTTGCTCATTTTAAGGGGATCCTTATGTTGTAATGCCAGTGCCAGGCTTAAGGTCTGAAGATGGCACAGCCGCACCACCAGTATATGTGCAAATCTGTTTTTTTTGGTGATACACGTGGTGTTTCTAATATTAGAACTACATTTTTATTATTTTGCTCCGTAGTATTGAGGTCACTGATTCATGTTTCCCCTCTCTCGCAGTACTACCTCCACATGGACAGCAGAGGAAACAGCAGATAACAGATGACGCCATTGAATTCAGCTCTTAAGTGTTTTATGCTGATAAATATCGGTGTACACTGGAACTCGAAAGTAACTTTTTTTTTTTTTCCTTGAAGTTTAGTTCCGAAGCGAATGCTATAATTTCTTTTTGGTTTTTTTTTTTACCAAAGAATGGCCGTAGGATCGTAGATGATTGTGTCACTTCTTGTTTTGCACTAGATACCGCTGGCTAGACTAGAGGATCCCCTAAGCACCTGGCTCTGATGGGATACGCTGCATCTGCTGTAACGGTTTTCCTTTTAAATTAATCTCCGGTTCAATTTTTTTGCACCTGACTAATCGGTTGAGTAAAATCCCTGAGCGTTGGCACTTGGCCCAAAATAGAGCCAGTTGACAGGTTCGTATGTCTCACTAGGTGTGCGGGTTGGACTGAATTCATACGTCGTCAGATTTTATACAGTTCCCTGATAAAGATTTACATGTCCTTCCCAGTAAGATTTAAAATCTATTAATTTAAACTAGTAGGATGACTTTTTACATTGTTAAATGGAGCAGTCTCTACTGGAACGTAAACCATGTATTGTAGATATGTGTTTTGGGGGGGTTGAGCAAATCGTGTAACATAGAAATGTGCTTGATGAAGGCATGCACTACGTATGCAATAAATTGAATGTGTGTGAATCCTTCCCCAAAGTCTCTACTCTGTGCTTAATGTCATCCTGGCAAATGGTAAACAATCTGGGTAAAGTTTGATCCACAAACTTACTGCATTCGCTGGAACAAATCCGTACGGTTGGCTCTAACCAGCGGCCATAGAAAACTTCCCATGCCATGCGATGTAGAGACTCAGACCTTAAACGGTCCTTGGTCTGCTTTCCCCCCAATTATTGCTAAAACCTTTTGAAGTAACCTGTGTCACCGTGGATATTTATAAGGCATCCAAGGTAATTAAAATGTGCAAAAAATGTTTTTCTCCTGAACACTCCACCACCATATTATACCGGTAAGGAAGCGGGTAGCTGTAAACTTGCATAAACTACATGGATGAAATCCTATGAGGAATGCCCTAGTATACACTCCTACCTTCCCACTGTAATAGGATACTTAATCATTATCCCATGGAAATCTGCAATGAAGTATATGTTGGAAAATCACACAGACGTTTCACAAGTAGTGATTTCTGAAATACCATAAATTATCCAATTTATGTGCTCGGGGGGGGGGGGGAATGACTTCTATGACTGATCACTAAAGTAGTCTACATAACTGAAATCCAAACATCTGCCACAATTCGTTTAACTTCTTTAGTGCATAATATTCCACATATAATGTAAACAGACTCCTCAATAAATATGACTTCCTAATCGAGTAGCCACGGATTGGGTTCGATGCAAAGTAAGCACTTTGGGCTTTTTGTACTTTGACGTCGGTTTTGTTTTTCCCACACAGAGCACTCGGGTCAGCACAGTCCTCCTTTTGATCTTCAAATGTATTCAAGTTTCTCTGGTCGGAAAGTTAATAGAGAGATTCAGTGCCTCGTCGGAAATAGATATATTTCAAATGAGCAAATTCCCTGGTCAATTGTAACTTCAAATTACTACGAGTGACCATTGTTGGTGACCCATTAATTTTACTCGCATTTCCTTATGTTCCATACTATGCTATGATGCACTTCTTGTAGTTGGAATCTCACTTACACAATATCCGATTCTAATACTTTGTGGGCAACACATTGATGTATTCCCTTCAAATGTTCCCCGTGCCTCCCGCTTATTTAGGGTAAATCAAATTTTATTGTTTTTCAAACAGTCGAGGGAGGGATACAGAAAGGAAAAAAGGGGAGGGGGGGGACACAGGTAGCATCACAGTAGGTTACAGGAGTGGTACCCAGCATGCCGTCACAGAACAAAAGACGGGCCATGATGAAATGCAAGAGCAATATCACACAGAATGACATATGTAAAACTAACAAAACAAGGGACCAGGCACACGTCCCTCAAAAAGAGGGCACAGCATGAATGAATCCAAAAGCACACAGGCGAACGTTAACACAGGTTCCAGAACAGCAGAGCAGGTGGACACCATGTAGTAGTGTAACGTGTGTGAGGCAGATGGGCGAAATTAGGAAAATGAAGGCAGCATCCGCAGGGTCGCGGAAACAAAACAAGCGGACCATGAGACAAGGTCCAGGACCAGCGGGTCAAGCGCGTGAGAAAGAAGGAGCCCATTAGCACATAGGAAAGGACTCAGAAGAGGAGAGCAATTGTCGTGGCACCACGAGACCGGGAAACCTGATCACGGAGCAACAGTGAAGTGGCGAGACAGCAAACATAGCGGATTCAGGTAAGCAGAGAGCGAACCAGGGGGCCAGACATAAAGTCCAGCCAATAGAACCACATTTTCTGATACCTCTCAGCAGCCCCCGTGGCCAAAAGGGACAACTCCTCCAACACCCGTATCTGTTCCACCCGAAGGATCCACTCCTTGGTAGTAGGGGGAGCAGGATCACCCCAGTGCAGGGGGACCAACGCCTTAGCAGCCGCCTCCCGCTTATTTAAATAAACAGGTTGTTGTGGGTTAATAATGATAAATACACAAATTGTCTACACCGCTTGGTGGCTTTAAACCTTCCGATATAATACAAACATAAGGGTTGGATGTGAACGGACACAAAAAAAAAAAAAAAAAAAAACGTCTGGAGAAGCAGACTGCATGGAAACCGGTACCCTCGTCTGAAGAACTGCTTGCACGCCAGCATCTTAGATCTGCACCTGTGTTCAAAATCACTGTTACTTAAAACGACTGATTACAGCGGCCGCAGTGACGGAAGGAATGTAAGTAAGACCATTCCGATACCTTATTATATAACATACCCTTTTTTTTTTTTACTAAACCAATAATAACTTCAACTTGATGGCAAATAATACATTACCCGTAGAAACTCATACACCTTATTTATCAAAATACAACCCATGAAGTGGCATGAAGGTGGAGGTATGTATCGGCTACTAGGATACTGTTCTGCTGGCATAAATCACCGGGCTCATCACGCGGGGTGTAATATCACGTCACTGTACACTACATCACTTATCCAAGACGAGAATGCAAGGTATACAGGTCTGCGCTTGAGTAAGTGTCGTGGGGAAGCCTTCCCTATCCATAAATATTTTAACCCCTTAATGACAATTGTCGGTTCTGGCACGTCATGCACTAACATCAGGTTAGTGACAATTGACGTGCCAGGACCGTCATGACTAAGCGGGTGCAGAAAGCGATCTACGTTCGCTTTCTGCACCCAAACGGTGTTGCTGTAATGCCTCGACCTCGAGGCATTCAGCAACACCACGATCGGCACTAGGGGCCATGTGTGGCCCCTCCCCGGGGTGTCAACTTCCGCCATACCTTGTATGGCGGCGGACGCCCGTCTTAAAAGCGTTTAGGAGGCGATCAACGATCACCTCCTAAACTTAAATGGTGTCGCTGGAATGCCTCGATCAGGAGGCATTCAGCGACACCAAATACTTACCCCAGGACGGGCTGTGACCGCTCCGGAGAGCGGTCACAGCCGCCGCTGCAAGTGATCTTTGCCATCCGCAAGACGGTGGCCACCCTGTAAAAAAAAAAATAAGTAAAAAGCAATCAAGTTGAAAAAGTTCGCTAGATGGTCTCCAGACCCTCTAGAGAACTCTGGCTCCACTTGCAGGTTGAATACAGGTACTGCATTCAACCATGCAAGTCAATGGAGCGCATCTTTCTAATCACTGTGATTAGTAAAATTAAATTAAAAATAACAATTAGAAAAAAAATAGTTTAAAAAAAAAAACAGTAAAATGTAAAAATAATTTCCCACTGATGTCACTATCAGGGGAACCTTCAAGTGGAAAAAAATGTAAAAATAAATAAAATAATTTATATATGAAAAATATATTTTTGTGAGCAAGTCCTAAAATTGCACATTTGCTTAAAACAATTCTCGCATGGAAAGAGTTAAAATACTGGCATATTAAATGCCCAAATTTATGATTTGATGGGGTAAATTGAATTGGCCGGGTTCAACAATGTCCCAATTAACACGGGGGGAAGGATGGCCACACATCTAATTTCCAATTAGAAAAATGCACACGTCCCAAATGTGGCCTTTTAGTTCCCCACTGGACTCAGGAGATGTTGCTGAACACATATTGGGGTGTCGTGTGACAGCGGCATATACCAGGAGCTGTAAATTCATACATAAAGTAGGTGTGTGGGGGGAAAAATACACACAAAAAAATACTACTGCAAACTTGCTGTAAAATGTGTGCATGCAAAGAGTTAAAATACCAGCATTTAAAACACTCTGGGGTGTCTAGTTTTCAAAAATATATGGTTTTATTGGGCGCACTGAAATGCCACCAGCTATTTTCTGTGCATTCTATATCTCCTGCCATGTGATATACTTACTGCCCCAGCCCCGACTCTGCGAACATTGTGTGCGCGTGTGCAAAGTGCTCCACCTGATTTCACGCAGCTAACCCGTGGAAAGTGATTGGACTGCAGTGGAGGAGAGCAGCTGCCGCTGCCCCCTAAGGTTAAGTACCCTATTTTTTAAATCTTAATGAATGTGCCACTTTCCATCACCGGATGCCACTACCTGGGAGTTCACCAAGTTGGACAACAAGGAAGGACAGAGAAGGCCTGGGAGACTCCCTGCAATCAATATTCCACTGAACTGTCAAGTGCTGCCTACTGCTTTTTGTGTTTCCCCCACCTCCATTCCATTCCCATCACCATTTTCCTTCACATACCGTGTTCACAATCCTCTTGTTCCTCTTTCCTCTGTTGTTAGTAAAATCATTATCTCTCTCCAGCCATCTGCAACCCCACACTATGTCTGTAATGCACCATGACTACTTTCTTCTCCCCTTCTCTCATCCCAAGCACTTTTCAACGTCACCTCCCCTCACTCCCGTCTTGGCTACTGTTACTCTGTCTTAGCTGGTCTCCCTCTTAACCGTCTCACCTCTCTACAATCCACCATGAATGCTGCTGCCAGACTCATCTTCCTCTCCCGTCGCATACTAACGTCTCTCCCCTCTGTCAGTCTCTTCGCTGGCTGCCTGTGCGCTTCAGGATTCATTTCAAAATCCTCACTCTTTCTTTCAAAGCCCTTCACAGCGTTTCCCCTCCCTACATCTCCTCGCTCATCTCTCTAAATACACTTCACACCGGTCCCTCCGCTCATCCAACGATTTCCTTCTATCCTCTCCTCTGATTTCTAGCTCTCATGCACGCTTACGAGATTTCTCCAGGGCTGCTCCTATCCTCTGGAATGCCCTCCCCCGGTCTATCCTTCTCCCCACTGCCTTCGGTCCTTCAAAAGATCCCTCAAGACCCACTTCCTTAAGGACGCTTATAATATTGCACATTAACAACCCCCATATTCCCTTAGCTCATCTCTCCTAGTCCCTCTAATGCAATACTTACACTAGTGTGGCTAGTCTATCCCTTACAATGGCACCTTTTAACTATGGTGTAATACACCCTAAATCCCTCTAGATTGTAAGCTCCTTTGAGCAGGGCTCTCCTCACCTGTTTTTTCTGTAAGTCAATGTGTTATGTTACACGCTACTTGCTATGTCCTGTCTACCCATTGTACAGCGCTCTGGAATTTGATGGTGCGATATAAAACAGTAAATAATAAAAATAGTCTGCGCTTCGCATTCGGTTTTGTAGTCAACTACGGAGCTGAAGATAAACCCAAACACACAAAACTATTTTATACAGCCATAGTTAGCACAGTTACTGCAGGTCTTGGACTCCAATCGTATCATATTCCTCTTTCTTTTTTTTTTTTTTTTTCCTGGGTCGGGGCGGCATTTCAGACACAAAGCTATTCTGCTGGCTGAAAAATGGTCTAATCGCTATAAGCAACCACAGCAATAATCAGCTGGATCACTCCATTGGGCTTCATGATAATAAGACTAGAGCTGCAGTTAACCTAATGAAGCTGAGGGTGTTATGTGTTATGTATGTTATAATATAACTTATTAAGCGAAACCAGTTATCAGTTTTCATAATGTTTTCCTCTGATGCAGAAGGAGTCTTTCTGGCATCTTTTCTTTTTTATTTGCTTTTTTCTTCATCTGAAATTTTACTGTTTTGTTGTTTGTTTGTTTGTTTTTTGCACGGGTCCTTTCTTGGAGCTTGAACACGAGAAAACATATTTGTCAATTGGCAGAAAAAGAGAGCATTCATCAAATGGTAAGCAATTAATATTTAATCAATCAAAAGACACAGGGGATGGGGAGGAAAAGCCGGCTTTGATGGGCAGTCACGTATTATAGTACCCGCACCACGCCAGAGACAGACTGGGAAAAAGGACTGAAGAGTGGAGAGCATTTCTTTTGGTGAACAAAGGGGTAGGCAAAGGGCAAGCGTTGGCTTCATATTGGGTGCTGTCCGACGGTAACACTCGCCAGCACCGCATAATGAAAATGCCTACCTGTACCCTCCTAGCATTATAATCATGCTAAATAGAGACAGCTCTTGGTGGCCCTGGGTTGTTCCTCTCCCTACACAGATCTCCATTACTATTATTACACATTTTATCCTCGCTACACTTAAGGACAGTCTATTCTGTCCTCAACGTGGATCTGAAACCAAAAATGAACTACTGTCTACCTCTCAAATCCCTAAAGTGGGAATTAAGGAGTTAATACATATTATATGTGTTTATCCATAAGTCTCTGCTTCCATTGGAAACTCTGCAGGTTTTTGAATTCCGGACAGCACTGATTCGTATTCAATTTCTTTGTGGTACATGGTGCTAATTAACGCCCAGCAGTAATAGCCGTGTAAGGCCTCACGCATACACCTTACACTTACGGTGCTCATGGCTTCCTTTTTATTGACTTTCAACTCCGTAATCTGACTCTTTATCTGTTGTTAAAAGTCGTGGCAAGAAACCCAATCCTATTTCAGTTATCTGGCTGTAATCATCGACCTGACCGCTGTCCAGTCCTGTTCTCTGGTGACCTGACACCACTCCTGTGTAATTCGCCTGCTACCCTTGCCGAGTGACCGGACTGCGAGTTACCTACAGCCGTTGGTAAGTGACCTCACTACGGACCAAATGTTTTAGAACCCCTTCTGCTCGGTTAAGATAACTACTGCAACCTATTCCTGTTATTTGCTTCTTTAAGGGAACATACATGGAACAAGCATAAAGCCACCTTGAAGCTAAAACAAGACCAAGAACTGTCTCAGGACACACGGGCAGCCTCGATGGACTTTGGCGGTTCTGCTGTGCGGAAACGTTGGGGATCTTCCACATTATCTGCTCTTCTGCCATGTATGTATTGATTTTTTATAATTTATGCTCTAGTAGCACTTTTGTGCATAACATTTTGCTTATTTTATTTGAACGCACCTCAATACTGCTGCTGCTGCTGCCATATTCTAAATATTCTAAATTTCCTTGTAACAAGGGAAATGCATGGCTTTCTTGTCACTCATTGGCTGCTTTTTTTTTTTTTTAAGAATGCATATTAATGCATATTTAACATGATTTTTTGTGAAGCTGTTTGTGACATTTATTTTCCCTTTAAGATAAGCAGTAACAGAACAGTGATATTTATCCATGGTTGTGAGTTTTTGTGTTGCCACCTACCTCTGCCGCATCAGGTGAGAAGAATCGTACGCGCCGAGACCCAGAGGCAATGATCAGGAAATATACACGGGGCTCGAGGCAGGTACTTCTCAAACGTGTTAAAATATTGCAGTTAGTTAAATGTTTGGGGTCTGCTAGCTGTTTTCATGGAAATTTGTAGCTGTAATATAGCAAAAAGAGTTTTCTAATAATCAATTAGCCTTTTAAACTTAAACTTGAATTAGTGATAACAACGTGTCATCAGACCGCAGGCTGTTTTCTGTATTTCTGATCTGGTTGATATTTTGATGGGCCAAATGTGTATGCGTGTGTGTGTGTGAATATAATTGCTGTAAAACATAAATACTGTGTATATATACATATACAAACATTAAAGATTAAATGTGTTTTTACCAAGAAAATGTAAAATTGTAGAATCCAATTACAGGACTATGTGAAACCTGTGCTGACAGCTGTGTGTTTAGAAAAGAATCTGCTACCATGCTGCTGCAGATCATCTTCATCAATGAAATGATCTGTCTCAATCTTTCATCAGCTAAAAAGTCGGGGTCAGGTCCGTTGTGCGCATGCGCGGGCTTCCAGTTTGGCGCATGCGCAGTAGGGAGACGGTCACTTCCGGGTTTGGTCGACTTCCGGTTTAGTCCGGCCCGTTGTGCGCATGCGCGAACTTCCGGTTTCGCGCATGCGCAGTAGGTGGATGCCCCACTTCCGGTTTGGCGCTTACTTCCGGTTTAGGGTCCGGTCCGTTCTGCGCATGCGCTGACTTCCGATTTCGCGCATGCGCAGTAGGTGGATGCCCCACTTCCGGTTTAGCGTCAGGTCCGTTCTGCGCATGCGCTGGCTTCCGATTTCGCGCATGCGCAGTAGGTGGATGCCCCACTTCCGGTTTAGCGTCAGGTCCGTTCTGCGCATGCGCTGACTTCCGATTTCGCGCATGCGCAGTAGGTGGATGCCCCACTTCCGGTTTAGCGTCAGGTCCGTTCTGCGCATGCGCTGACTTCCGATTTCGCGCATGCGCAGTAGGTGGATGCCCCACTTCCTGTTTAGCGTCAGGTCCGTTCTGCGCATGCGCCGACTTCCGATTTCGCGCATGCGCAGTAGGTGGATGCCCCACTTCCGGTTTAGCTTCAGGTCCGTTCTGCGCATGCGCCGACTTCCCATGGCCACTTCCGGTTTGGTGCCGACTCCCGGTTTGGCGCCATATAGCTGCCAGTCAGCTGGTAGAATCTCGGTTTTGACGGTCACCTATTTGCGCGCAGCCTGTGCAGGATCGTATTTCTGCCACGTGGCTTTATTTTAAATCCGTTCTGCATCCATCAAAAGCCTTGTATAAGGATATTGCATTTCACCGATTTTCTCAAGAATCTTGTGCCTCTGTGAAAAGTGCGCTATAACATACATACATACATACATACATGTGGTGGTTTGCAGTGCGATCATCGGCCGCAGCAGAAACCTCTTCAACTTTATAGCCACCATGCCTGCCGTAAGCATTCTTGTGTTGCCTTTTTTTCTACTTAATCGAAAGATTAGACATTGGGGGACATGCTAAAACGTGTGTGCTTGGTAGCGGCTATATCACACGACCAGATTATATTTCCTAGAGCCGCTCGCTGCCAGACGCTTTTCTAGTTATTATAGTAAGCTAAAACGTTTGTTTTATGTTTGTTTTCTTCTTTTGGCCTCTGTGGCATGGCATGAGTGAAGATGCACGTCTCTTAAAACATTCTGTCCGTATATTAACTTTATTTTATCTTCTAGCCTGTGGATATATTTGTGCAAGGAGACGCTGAGTTTGTAAGCTCAGGAGAATGTTGCATTTAAGTGTTTATATATGATATGTAAATGTGTGTGTGTGTGTGTGTGTATATATATATATATATATATATATATATATATATATATATATATATATATATGTAGCCATGTTGTCCTGAACCATCTCCCCTTAAGGTATTCCGCCTCCCTTTTGGGAAGTACATGTAGGTCATGACATGCTGTCTAAGAGAAAAACAATAGAGGCCTACAAGGCAGAGATATGTTCTGCTGTGTTTGCCACCTTTTAAAACCTATATCTTCAAAAAAACAAAATCATCCAAAGCAGGATCTATGGGCAATTTTTGCCATGGCTTAATGATGGTAAAAACTGTAGCTGTGTGTGTGTGTGTGGAAACTTTAGCTACAGCTAACATAGTCTTGAACAAGGCTAAATAACTGGACATACAAGATGGATTAATCGTGTCTAGCAGCTAATTCTGTAGGATTATGTCTGTCTGTATATTGTCAAGCTGGTAAGTGCTATTGGGGCTCGGGTATGTTTTTGTATGACTAGGACTTCAAGCCACAAACATTGATGAATTACATCAATTCTACAACGTGCCGGTGAACAAAATCCCGGCCAGATTGATAACTACTGGAAGAGTTTGACTGTGGTTATTGTTGCTGTGATCGTGGTGATATAACCATGTTTTGAGCCTAAGAGACAATTACTTATCTTCTCAGTAATGTTCCATTAGATGTATAATACGTTCCCCACATAGATTGTTCTTTTTTCCCCCATTTAAGATCCTTTACCTATTACAAAATGGGCAACTTGGACAACAGGACAGCAAATGCAGATCAGCTGCTCACGCAAGATGTTGAGAGGTTTTGTAACAGCGTGGTGAACCAGTATTCAAACTGAAGCAAGGTGAGTTTCCTCATGGCTCTTCTAGTTGTGAGTGTTTTGTTACCTTTGTTTTTTTTTTGTTTTTTTTTTTAGTTTGTGCTGGGTACTTCAAAAATAGGCTATGGCCCTTTATGCTCTTACTGTATTCCTTTCACAAGGAAAATAATTATAAAGTTAATGTAGCTGCCATTTATATTACCGGTGTATTACTTACACTGTGAGATTTACAGACAGGGGCCTCCTTTACAAATGTATCCATAGCTATTTTACCCCAATAAAGTGGTCTGTAGACTGTTGTACTTTCATGACTGCGTTTACATTTTATATAGCACCAACAGATTTGGTAGAGCTGTTACGATAGGGTACCCTAAAAGTAAATGCAACTTACAAATGAACATACGTTAAATATACTGGTACCGAAGATGACAATCTTTTGGCTACACTTATTATGCCTCCCCTTTTATTATGCTGTTATTTATCAATACAATTTACACACATGCATACGCTGTTCTTGTGAATAACATGTAATCATTTGCCACGTTAACTAGTGGCTTGCTTTCCTATTCTCCTATATTATAGATATTTCCCATTATTGTTGCGGGTACATAGAGTTGTTTTATTGTGAGTTTCATTTGTTATTTTTTTTTCTTCAGCCATTTTTGGATATCGTTCTGTATATCGTCAAGCTGACAAATGCTTTTGGCGTTCAGGTATGTTTTTGTGTGACTAGGGCTTCTTTAACAACACAAGTCACAAATATTGATGAATTACATCTATTGTGCGAAGAGCAGAGGGCCAAAATCCCGGTCAGATTGAACAGATTTGACTGTGGTTATTACTGCTGTGGTCATCATGATATAACCAGGTCCCCCCCCCCCCCCCATGTTATCTGAATTTTTCATAATGTAGAAAATCAGCCAGGACAAATCATTCTTCACATGCTGATATATTTTGTTTTTTAGTTGCATCCAAGTCAAAGCCTCAATATTATACGCACATGGATTACTTTTAAGAGTTTATGGTAGATTTTTTTTTTTTTTTTTTTATGGTATATTGATTATTTTTTTATTCTTTCAAGTAACCTTTTAATATATTGTATTAATATTATATAATATTATCTAAAGGGCTCCATTTTGCTAGTAACTGGCGTTTCACTCAAGGCAGTCTGTTGTGCAATGGTGTGGGGCATCCGGCTTTATTAGAGCATAAATCTCCATGGGGCTTCCAAGAGATGCAACGTTACAATGTGAACATGGTGGTTTTTGGCTACTCACACCAGACAGGAGACCATCAGAAAATGTTACTCTTAAGAATTATTTGCATGTCATTACTAGTAATATTTTTACGTTTGCTATAGAAGATGGTGACAGTTTAGCATTATTATTATTTACTGTGGGATATAGGTAGGCTGAGGCAGTGGGAGACACTCTGTATGCCTGGGTCTCTCAGATGGCTTCATCTGCATATAGCTGTGTAAAAAGTAGACTGTTTATTGATTTTAAGTGGTCAGTGTCTATGCTGGCATTTAATGTCTGTGATGTGCTTTTTGATTATTGCAGATCTAGAGACTGTGGTTGGTTACCTGGTTGTCAGCAGTCCGTTCCTCACCCCTAACCACCCTGCGTGGACTGAGCTGAGCTCCTTGAGGTGAGTGAAATAATGGTGGGATAAACGATGATATACTCTGCAGCCGGGCATGTTCTTAATGTTTAATGCTTTGCCTTGAAGGATTATTACCAGAGTGGAAGAATGCTGCTGAGGATGTCTCAGGCATTGGGACGAA
Organism: Spea bombifrons; assembly: GCF_027358695.1. NCBI lineage: Eukaryota > Metazoa > Chordata > Amphibia > Anura > Pelobatidae > Spea > Spea bombifrons. The sequence continues at coordinate 35,714,030 of NC_071094.1, forward strand.
TCGTCCTCGCAGGACGGGAAATGACAATATCTTACATAGAGACCATATGACTTTGGGAACGTTACGGGACCAAGTCATTTACCCAGACACTCCAGAACACTGGAAACGTAAAGGTATTCCTGATAAGGCGAGAAAAAAAAAGCTGTATTTAGTTAAGTGGCTTAACTACTCATCTTTGTTTTATATTCACTCCCTAGGTATTGAAGGAATACCTTGACAATGTGCAGCTGGGTTAGATTTTGGAACGTGAAGGCGGCTGGGACAGTCTTCAAGACTGGATGTACTGAGTGGGGGCGAAAAGCAGAGGATGGCAGTACGTATTTGATCTTGGTTTTAATTTACAGACTACAGAATTCTGATTTTCTAGCATTGTATATGTGTCAATTTATAGGCTGAGCTGGTGTGTTCAGTGGATGAGACACACTGCGATACTAGGATTACAGAGGAATTGGATTTAACTTTCAATATTCTGTTTTTGACAGCTAATAAATCCATCCAACTATCTCCAATTTGTACTTGCTCAACAATGAAATGAAATGGGGAAAAAAAACATAGTAAAACTTTATAATAGAAGCAAGTCTATAATAAAAGCAAGTCTGGGTAATCTAACTTCAAATTCACATTTTCTGAAATTAGTATTTTTCACTGTGGCTATGCTAAATCAGTCACTTTGGATTATTGACTTTGATTACGATACACAAGAGTCTTACAGCTGTGGCAATAACACCAATGTGCACAAAACTGTAAATATGGACAGTTGAAGATCCCTATGGAACCCTGTGCTAACTAATCGACCAAAGCTTCGCTCCTGTAGTTAATAAAACTAAACACACGGTGCCCAAGCAGTGCAGATTGGGATTCCGCATACGCCCAGAGCTCCTGGTGAAGGACGGCAGGCAGTTTATAATTGTTTGACGTTTATAAAGAAATGTCATTAGCGCGTGGACCTTATAAATTCTGTGACATTTTCTGCCGTTGACAGAATTTTATCCACAGAAGCCATCCGATCGTGGAAACTTTTTGCTGTCCGTGTGTTCCAAAATCAGTTGCTTAGACGTCGTCTTACACACGCTCCAGATTTTCATACATTGGTCTTCTAATGCCGTCTGTTGTCTCCAGCACGTTGCCTCTTTCAACTGTGAACAAAGCTATTCCAACCTAAGAGGATAAGAAAAGGAAGCACAGTGTCACCCAGAAAGTCCCTATGGAAGCACCACGAGGTAAATCTTTTAAACATTTCATGAAAGCACTGCAGAGTCTGCATAATTGTATTTAAAAAAAAAAAATCATAATTCCCTTCATCTCTAAAGAAAATGCTATGAAAAGGGCTCCTAGCCTGAAAAGAAAAGGTAGACCATGCGTTTATTCAAGACATTGTGTATCTTCATTAACCTTCTAGACAGATACACCTGTTGACCACACTACAACTTCTACTACTACCACTACTTGGAGACTTAATGTGCCCCTTTTGCTAAACCCGCATTTATAGTTCTTTACACTAAATACGTATATGTAACTATGCTTAGGCATTTAATAAGCAAGGCATATATGTTACAAACCCACCTTAAGTGTATACCCTTGGGGGTTATCTTCTCCTTCTCACTGAATCTACATGATTATTCCTCACCATTATGTTACCTTTACGCCGTTGTTCATTTGTAAGGGTGGGTGGGTGGGGAGAAGGTTTATGACATGAATACTGATTAGATAAAGGTGTCCCTGGCTCTCACAGATCTCCGCACAGACCTCAGCTCTATTAACCTTCAGAACTCAATCAATTTACTCTCTCTCCTATCTCAAACATGACATGCCCTTAACAACGCCACCTCTGTCTATAACTCCACTCTCGCATCTGCTCTCTATCATGTAGCACCAGTTACTACTCGCTCCTCGCGACGTTCACGCTTCCAACCCTGGCACATGACTGTAACCCCAACACCTACGTCGATGTTCCCGCACCGCTCAACGTAGTTGGCGAAAGTCCCCTCATTCCATGTCTGACTTTCTGCGCTATAAATGAATGCTATGTTCCTACTACTCTGCCTTCAATCTCCTCCCTGTCTTACAACCCTAAACGACTCTAATAATGCTTTCAATTCCCTGCTTCAACCGATCCCTACGACCCCTTCCACTAACCTTAATGCATCAGACTTTGCCACATACTTCGATAATAAAATGAAAACTATCAGAGATGACATATCTGCACAGTCACCGCCCTGCCCTCATCCTTAGGCTTTCAATACCACCTGTATGCTGATGAAGCCCAGATCTATCTATCCTCCCCTGATCTCTCTCCCTCTGCCTTAGATCGTGTAACTAACTGCCTTGCATCTGTCTCCACCTGGATATCAACATGTTTCTTGAAACTTAACCTCTCCAAAACAGGACTTCTCATCTTCCCGCCTTCCGATGCTAAGACTCCCCCATCAATTTCCCTCATTGTTGATTGCGCCATCATCTCCCAGTCTACTCATGCACACGCAGTCTTGGTGTCACCCTTGACCTCTGACCTTTCGTTCACCCCCCACATTCAGTCTGTCTCCGTCCCCATCTTAAAAAACATTGCCAGCATCCATCCCTCCCTTCCAAACACAGCATGCCACTTAGGCTCTTGTCCATGCCCTGATTGTCTCCCATCTTGATTACTGTAACTCTGTCTAAGCTGGTCTTAACAGCTTCACCGCTCTACAATCCACCATGAATGCTGCTGCCAGACTTATCTTACTCTCTCATCGCTTTACTAACATCTCTCCCCTCTGTCAGTCTCTTCACTGGCTTCCTGTGCGCCTCAGGATTCATTTCAAAATCCTTACTCTTACCTTCAAAGCCCTTCGGTTCCCCTCCCTACATCTCCTCGTTCATCTCTAAATACACTCCACGCCGCTCTCTCCGCTCATCCAATGATCTCCTTCTCTCCTCTGATTTCTAGCTCTCATGCACGCTTACAAGATTTCTCCAGGGCTGCCCCTATCCTCTGGAATGCCCTCCCCCAGTCTATCCGTCTCTCTCCCTGCCTTCGATCCTTCAAAAAATCCCTCTTCCCCACTTCTTTAAGGGCGCTTATATTGCACATTAACACCCCCCCCCCATATTCCCTTAGCTCACCTCTCCTGGTCTCTCTAATGCAGTACTTACACTAGTGTGGCTGCCCCATCCCATACCATGGCACTAAATCCCTCTAGATTGTTAACTCCTTTGCGCAGGGACCTCCTCACCTGTTGTTGCTGTAAGTCAATTTGTTATGTTACATACTACTTGCTATGTCCTGTCTACCCGTTGTCCAGCGCTACAGAATCTGATGGTGCTATATAAAACATAAATAATAAGTCTCTTCGCCTATCACATTGTGCATTATACAGGGCCAGCTCAGCCCTTGAGGCTGGACAAACCGGCAAACTGAATTGTAAAGCGAGAAAGCTGAAACCCCAACCCTTGCCAATGCGAGTGAGTGGGCGCCTTTCATAGGAATAGGCGGCAGGTACTGAATCATAGTTGGGCCTCATTCTGTGTCCTTGTGGTCAGTGGGACAGTCGATCGCTGTTTAGGGAGAACCTCAACTCTTGTTTGATGAGGCAAAGGCCGCTTCTTAAGAGACGTAATTACCTCTGCCAAGAAAGCGTGCTTTGCCTTGCTCATTTTAAGGGGATCCTTATGTTGTAATGCCAGTGCCAGGCTTAAGGTCTGAAGATGGCACAGCCGCACCACCAGTATATGTGCAAATCTGTTTTTTTTGGTGATACACGTGGTGTTTCTAATATTAGAACTACATTTTTATTATTTTGCTCCGTAGTATTGAGGTCACTGATTCATGTTTCCCCTCTCTCGCAGTACTACCTCCACATGGACAGCAGAGGAAACAGCAGATAACAGATGACGCCATTGAATTCAGCTCTTAAGTGTTTTATGCTGATAAATATCGGTGTACACTGGAACTCGAAAGTAACTTTTTTTTTTTTTCCTTGAAGTTTAGTTCCGAAGCGAATGCTATAATTTCTTTTTGGTTTTTTTTTTTACCAAAGAATGGCCGTAGGATCGTAGATGATTGTGTCACTTCTTGTTTTGCACTAGATACCGCTGGCTAGACTAGAGGATCCCCTAAGCACCTGGCTCTGATGGGATACGCTGCATCTGCTGTAACGGTTTTCCTTTTAAATTAATCTCCGGTTCAATTTTTTTGCACCTGACTAATCGGTTGAGTAAAATCCCTGAGCGTTGGCACTTGGCCCAAAATAGAGCCAGTTGACAGGTTCGTATGTCTCACTAGGTGTGCGGGTTGGACTGAATTCATACGTCGTCAGATTTTATACAGTTCCCTGATAAAGATTTACATGTCCTTCCCAGTAAGATTTAAAATCTATTAATTTAAACTAGTAGGATGACTTTTTACATTGTTAAATGGAGCAGTCTCTACTGGAACGTAAACCATGTATTGTAGATATGTGTTTTGGGGGGGTTGAGCAAATCGTGTAACATAGAAATGTGCTTGATGAAGGCATGCACTACGTATGCAATAAATTGAATGTGTGTGAATCCTTCCCCAAAGTCTCTACTCTGTGCTTAATGTCATCCTGGCAAATGGTAAACAATCTGGGTAAAGTTTGATCCACAAACTTACTGCATTCGCTGGAACAAATCCGTACGGTTGGCTCTAACCAGCGGCCATAGAAAACTTCCCATGCCATGCGATGTAGAGACTCAGACCTTAAACGGTCCTTGGTCTGCTTTCCCCCCAATTATTGCTAAAACCTTTTGAAGTAACCTGTGTCACCGTGGATATTTATAAGGCATCCAAGGTAATTAAAATGTGCAAAAAATGTTTTTCTCCTGAACACTCCACCACCATATTATACCGGTAAGGAAGCGGGTAGCTGTAAACTTGCATAAACTACATGGATGAAATCCTATGAGGAATGCCCTAGTATACACTCCTACCTTCCCACTGTAATAGGATACTTAGAAACATAGAAACATAGAAAGTGACGGCAGATAAGAGCCAGAAGGCCCATCCAGTCTGCCCAACCTCTGAGTACTCTCCTTTAGTACTTGCCCTTATCCTATATCTAGCTTGGCATTATGCCTATCCCATGCTTGCTTAAATGACTTTACTGTATTAACATCTACCACTTCCACTGGGAGGCTATTCCATGCGTCCACTACCCTTTCCGTAAAGTAATATTTTCTGATGTTACCATTAAACCTTTGCCCCTCTAGTTTATGCTTGTGTCCTCTTGTTGCGGTTTTATTTCTTCTTTTAAATAAACTTTCTTCCTTTACTTTGTTGATTCCCTTTAAGTATTTAAATGTTTCTATCATATCCCCCCTGTCCCGTCTTTTTTCCAGGCTATATAGGTTAAGATCCTTTAACCTGTCCTGGTAAGGTTTATTTTGTAATCCATAAACCATTTTAGTAGCCCTTCTCTGCACTTTCTCCAACATATCTATATCCTTCTGGAGATATGGTCTCCAGTACTGTACACAATACTCCAAGTGAGGTCTCACCAGTGATCTGTACAGCGGCATGAGCACTTCCCTCTTCCTACTGCTAATACCTCTCGCTATACAACCAAGCATTCTGCTAGCATTACCTGCTGCTCTACTGCATTGTCTACCTACCTTTAAATCCTCAGAAATAATTACCCCTAAATCCCTTTCCTCACACGTTGAGGTTAGGACAGTACCAAATAGTCTATACTCTGCCCTTGGGTTTTTATGCCCCAGGTGCATTACTTTGCATTTATCCACGTTAAATGCCAATTGCCACAGCTCTGACCATTTTTCCAGCTTACCTAGATCGTTTGCCATTTGGCTTCTTCCTCCAGGAACATCAACCCTGTTGCAAATTTTTGTGTCGTCGGCAAATAAACATACCTTTCCATCAACACCATCTGCAATATCACTAATGAAAATATTAAAGAGAATGGGTCCAAGTACAGATCCCTGAGGTATCCCACTGGTAACAAGACCTTGTTCTGAATATACGCCATTGGCTACAACCCTCTGTTTTCTGTCACTCAGCCACTCCTTAATCCATTCAACAACATTGGGATCTAAACCCAGAGATTGCAGTTTATTTATAAGTCTTCTATGTGGGACTGAGTCAAAGGCCTTACTGAAATCCAGATACGCAATGTCTACTGCACCACCTTGATCAATTACTTTAGTCACCCAATCAAAAAAATCAATAAGATTTGTTTGGCAAGATCTTCCTGAGGAAAACCCATGTTGTTTTTGATCTTGAAAGCCATGTGACTTCAGATGTTCAACAATCCTTTCCTTTAACATTGTTTCCATTAATTTTCCCACTACAGATGTAAGACTAACTGGCCTGTAGTTGCCCGACTCCTCCCTACTGCCTTTTTTGTGTATAGGCACAACATTCGCTACTTTCCAATCCCCAGGGACAACTCCCGTTACCAATGATTCGTTAAATATATCAGTTAACGGTTTTGCTAGTACACCCCCAAGCTCTTTTAATAACTTGGGGTGTATCCCATCAGGCCCCATCGACTTATTTGTCTTTACCTTAGACAACTGAAGTAAAACCTCCGCCTCGATAAACTCACATATTTCAAATGATTCAGTCTTTTTTCCCAACTGAGGTCCCATTCCATCATTCTCATCTGTAAAAACTGAACAGAAATATTCATTGAGACAGTCAGCTAAACCTTTATCCTCTTCTACATATATGCCTTTTGTTTTTAGTCTAACTAATCCTTGTTTAACTTTCCTTTTCTCATTTATATATCTAAAAAATGTTTTATCTCCATTTTTTACTGATAGGGCAATTCGCTCTTCTA